>NC_139677.1:7303250-7903250 GCF_964106915.1 Podarcis gaigeae | reverse complement strand
AAGCCTGTAAAGAGGAAACGTCCTTTCTCTGCGTTTGAAAAATTTCCAAGGTTGGACTAGTCAGAAGGAGAACGTCCTTTAAAAAAGAATCTTAATGTATTTAACCCTGAAGAAACTCACTACTTCAAAGGCAGGTTAAACACACTTCCCATCCGTTGATGTGTCTCCTCACAGCCCCCTTATTAACTTTCTTGTTTTCAGAGCCTTGCAGAATGAACTTTGAAACAGCTTCAACATCCGTTTAGAAAGAAAAAATCATCTAAGAGAACCTGAATATATAAGAAATGCATTTAAGTGCACCTGGGGTCAAACGTGTAGCTGGCAAAGGAAGGTAATCACAACCTAGGTTTTACAATCACATATCCTCCTGACCGTTCTCGATGTGCCTGTGGCTTGCTGGGAATGGACTTGGTTGTAACCTAAAAAGATCCATTTAAATCTTAGTCGCGTAGGCCCTTTAAAAATGATGGCACTAGCAAACAGACTTCTTGCACCGCTCTGCATTTGTACATATTTTATTATCATAATATTGATTTCATTTTCTCTGGGGATATTTATGGGGTAAATATAAAAGCAGAAAATGAAGGCTTCATACTGCCAAAAAAAAAAAAAAAAAAAGAGAGAGAGAAAGCATCAATATACCTGGCAGCTGGCTATATAAAAAGTTTTTCTGGGTTCTTGAAGTGATTTCCTTTAACTGAAGTTGACTATGCAGCTATTAAGACAGTTTTTGCCAAACATGTATCAGAAATCAGCTTCCTAGTTTCAAAGCCACACTTTTAATACTGGGCCATGTGGCGGAAGGAGAATCGCTCAAATTATTTAAAGTGCAGCATACCAGGCAAGTTAAGGTGCTAAAAAGAGGATAGACTAAGTATTAAGATTTAAGACCACATTTTCAGTAACAATAGACAGAGAATTTGCACATGAAAGTATTATGGCTGGGTTTCCCAAACTTGGGTCTCCAGCTGTTTTTGGACAACAACTCCCATCATGCCTGGCTAGCAGGACCAGTGGTCAGGGATGATGGGAATTGTCAAAAAACAGCTGAAGACCCATGTTTGGGAAACTCTGCAGTATGGGATAGTTCTTCGGGGTTGTAGTTATAACTGGACCAAAGAGACCAACTCATAACACTCACTGGGCAGCTCACTATTACTCAGCCCAAACTATATCTCACACAAGATTTGTAAGATTCCACTAAGATAGCCTCCTGCTTGTTTCTCTGAGGTGATTGGAGGAGGGGTGGGATACCAGTGGCATAACCAGGGGGTGTTGTTTTTCAACTGGAGCTCATCAGAGCTCAGCTCCAGCACCTCTCAGGTGGGTGCTATTGTCATTCTAAGAGAACAAGGGAGAAGTTCATGGTGAGCTCTGGCATCTCTTTTTCTAGAAAAAGAGCACCGGGCACAACAGATACTCATCTCAACTGAGGAGACCTTGTTCTAAATCTCTGCTTGGTACTGAAATTCATTTGGTAACTGCCAGGCAAATCAACCTCACTCAATCTAGTCCACCTCACAGACTTGTGGTGAGAATAAAACAGGACAATTACTATGCAGAAAATATGTTATTGGGGCAGGGGGAGGTTTGTCAATGGCATGGGTAATAACCCATAACTAATAATAAATTAACCCTTTCCAAGGAAGGAAAAAAGCAAATTCAGGCACTTGTTCCTAGTTAAAGAGTTTTATGTATGATCAGCTAGAATGGAAACAGTTCAAGGAAAGGAGCCAAAAGTTACTGATTCAGAGGTCACCCAGTGATATCTCTTCCTTTACTATAGCTATAGCCTTATGGAATAATTAGTAATTTAAATACAATAGTGTGTATGAGATCATGCCGTTTTGTTATTACAGTGGTGCCTCACAAGACGAAAAGAATCCGTTCCGCGATTCTCTTCGTCTAGCGGTTTTTTCGTCTTGCGAAGCAAGCCCATTGACGGCTTAACGCTATTAGCGGCTTTTAGCGGCTTTTAGCAGCTTATCGGCTTAGCGGATCAGCTGATAAGCGGCTTAGCGGCTTAGAAAAAGGGGGGAGGGGGGAAAAGTCGGAAAAACTCGCAAGACATTTCGTCTTGCAAAGCAAGCCCATAGGGAAATTTGTTTTGCGAAGCGCCTCCAAAATGGAAAACCCTTTTGTCTAGCGGGTTTTCCGTCTTGCGAGGCGTTCATCTTGCGGGGCACCACTGTATTTTCAAATATGTTCCCCATGCATAATCAGTGTATAGGTTCTGGTTCTGAAGTCTATATTGTCCAAAATCCAAATAGCAACAGACGACAGCTTGCAGAATGGATCTTTCTCTGCCTCTCCTCTCCTTCTGCAGCCCACTAAATATAACCTCTCGGTACAGTGGTACCTCTGGTTACAAACGCTTCGGGTTACGAACTCCACTAACCCAGAAGTAGCTGCTCCTGGTTGTGAACTTTGCCCCAGGATGTGAACGGAAATCACACGCCTCTGGCGCATGGGCAGCAGGAGACCCCATTAGTGAAAGCTCACCTCAGGATAAGAACAGTTTTAGCTTAAGAATGGACGTCCGGAACGAATTATGTTTGTAACCAGAGGTACCACTGTATGGGGATTGGCTGCAGTGGTAGTGGAGAATTGCCTGAAATTGGGTTGAAAAACTTGTAGTTGATATCCAAATAAGAAGCCCATCATCATTTAGTATTTCATATCCAGATCAGAATTTGGGATATCGGGATTGAGATGTTTCCATTTGTGTTTCGTTACAGTGATGCACACTAACAGATTTATAGTATATGCCACTCTAAATATTCCTGGTTAGTCAAGAAGGCCATGGGGCATAGTTATTACATTCTGGACATATGCAAAGGATGGACTTCAGAGGATCTGCTGCATATAGTGCTCTGATTTACACAAGAGTTCATGAAGAAATCTCTGTGTGATAAGAAGGTTCTGGATGATTGTCGCAGCTCAGTTTCCAACACACACAGCAGCAGCACTGCCTGACTGCCATCCACCATAACTCCCAGCAATGCCTGGCTTCTTCTCTGTCTCAGAACAGAAGAGAGGAACAAGGAGGCCAAGACTCTCTGCACACTCCTTGTTCCTCTCTCCTGCTCCAGGTCAAAGAATGAACTAGGCATCACCAGAGGGTTGTCCAAAGGGAGATCAACAATGCTGAGGGAGGGTTGGAAGAGGTCTCTCCACAAGCGAAAGTAGCAGCTATTAGAACCTTCACTTCTCTTTACAGGTAGGTAGCCGTGTTGGTCTGCCGTAGTCAAAACAAAATCAAAAAATCCTTCCAGTATTGGTAGGAGCTTTTGTGTATCTGAAGAAGTATCTGAAGAAGTGTGCATGCACATGAAAGCTCATACCAATAACAAACTTACTTGGTCTCTAAGGTGCTACTGGAAGGAATTTTTTTATTTTGTTTCCTCATTTCTCTGGAAGCCTCTCACTGTGTAGAGCCTTGTTCACAGACTCCACAGAGTGAGAAGGCTCCAAGGGATTTGTTCCTACAGCTACTCCCATGACTTCTTTGACCTTCAGAAATACAGTCATCTGTCTCCTCTTCCATGCTACTGCCCTTCTGATCAAGCTGTTGAGATTTGCAGCATCACACTTGTTGGCCCCAGTTCGACCTGAGAAGTTTGCCTTCCCAAATTGGGCAGGTGAAGTATCCAATGCAGTGGAAGCTGACAGCAGAAAATCATTGTCTTCTCCAGTTAATTCATTATGGAACTGGGGTCCCCCTCATCCCACTCCACACCTGGAGACCATATTTTGTTGCCAGTCTACCTGGCATGCACCAGAAGAATCTGCATGGCCTGTGAATTCTTCAATATCTGATTTGACTTTAAAAATAAAGTTACTGTGACTTAAGTACAGCACTTACATAGGCAGCTACCGAAGCTGAAACTGACCTTGGCAGCATGGAACAGGGCAATCTTTCCATGAGAATAAGCACTTCTTGAACAATTTCTTCAATCTACAAGGCGCAAACAGACTCTTTGTCAACATCAAGCATGCATGTTTCTCTTCCAATTACTTTTTGTTTCTTGAACAGAGCATTGGTGGAGAACAATGCAGATGAAATTCTCTTCCCCCATTTCTGCCCGCTCCCCTATCTCTCCTCTACAATATCTGAGTTCAGTCAGGCAGCAAAGCATCTCATTCCAGGACTGCATCTTTGTCAAATTCCTGCTCCGGCTTTAGTGCCATAGGGAAACCATGAGCATCTATTGACCTTCAGAGCCAATAATGTAAACCTTTGGCCATTCAAAGTGGTTGATCAAAGCCTGAAATTGGATAACGGTCCTTCCTGAATCTGTACTGGACAATAGCAGCGTTTACAATACCCAGTATAGCTGCACGAGGCTCACAGGCCTGCGAGTATGTAGGACGTAAGAAGAATCCTGCGGGGTCTACTACATTTTGCAGCAATTTGTGGGGTTGTTTTTTTTTAATCCTCATGAAAATTCATCAGCACTTTAGTGTGAATTTTGCAAGTATTTTCCCCTAACATCATGCATTTTTGTATGCTCTTTTCACGAATATATTCATTTTTATGCACACACACATATGCATTTTTGTAAACATTGGTTGGAGAATCACATCTGAACATTCAGATAAGTGCAAATTTCCAAGGAGCAGCTGCATTTCACTTTGCATGTTGTTTCAAAATGTGCAAATTTGATAGGTTTGGCTTTAAATATATACAGGATTGAATTTCTCCGCCATCCCTAGTGATGAAGGTGTGCAGCAGAAAGGGCTCAGTGTGCAGCAGAAAGGGCTACTCTAGATGACCTATTTACTGAGTATAAAGTTTACATGGAGGTTAGATATCAATCTTTATCAAGCCTTTATCAACCTTGTGTTTTGATATTTATTTATTTTTGCAGGGCAATTATATGCCAATGAGCATCATTTGCTCCCACATTTTTCAATGCATTTCCCCATCACATTCCAAAACCTATAAAGTCAGGTACTTTTAAGAAATCAGTATACATCCTTGGGCAACAAAGCCCTTTAACTGTGCAAACTTAAATTTCTGCCTTTCAGCTGAATCCCAGCTGCAAAATACTGACTTTGGAGACACCCACAGTGATAGAGGAGGGAAGGAGAGGAAAGGAGTAGAGGGGGGGAGGACATTCCCTGTACAGAGAATTAGGGTCTTTTTAGGATCCAAAAAATTCTTAAGTGCTATGGCAAAAGACATAATCTGTTAACCTTTAAAGCAGGGGTCAGGAAACCTTTTCAGCAGGGGGCTGGTAAACTGTCCCTCAGACCTTGTGGGGGGGGGGCTGACTATATTTTGAAAAAAATAATAATGAATTCCTATGCCCCACAAATAACCCAGAGATGCATTTTAAATAAAAGGACACATTCTACTCATGTAAAAACACGCTGATTCCTGGACCGTCCACGGGCCAGATTTAAAAGGCGATTGGGCCGAATCTGGCCCCTGGGCCTTAGTTTGCCTACCCATGCTTTAAAGTAAAGACAAATATTACAAATCCTGTTACTGGATGTTTAAAGTTTAAAAATGTTGCCAGCCAGAAAAAGTTTGTCCTAAATTTCTGAGAATGGCGTCTGTAAAGGCATCTTTATTCTGCTGCCCAGGTAATGTGGGGAGAGAAATTAACATATTTGGGGCTTTTCTGTCAGGAGCCTCAGGCCATTCAAACTTCATGATTAGTTATGGTGGGAGGAGAAGGAGTGATCTTATCTTGGCTTCACACTTCCAGAAGGAGTCCGAAGCTCCTTTGTTTGCAAAAAGTAGATTTATCACAAGAGGAGACAGCACTCGGTGGCTTTCGCAGGAGGTTTTGCAATGCAGCTTGTTTAAATGTACCTTACCTGAGTGACCATCATGGAGGCTCTCTCCTTGCCTCTCCAGGGCAAAACAGAAATTCCTTTCTCGGGTGTGAGCTAAGATTCCATTATTATAGAAACAAGTAGAATGAAGGGGAACTTTGTAACAGAGAGATAGATGGAATCTCTATTTGCCATTTATTTCAGAGGAACCACGGCTTAAATTCTCTCATCCATGCATACTGGCATACTTGGAATAGGACTATATATAATTGCCTTCTCCTTGGTACAAGGACCCTAGGGTGGTACATTCAAGCATTGGCCCACTTCTGATCATTGCCATGAATGCATAGAGACCCCGAAGGCTCATGGTTTGGCCAGGATCACAGAATTGGAGGTGCCATTTGTATGTATTGGAACCTCTGCACAATTCTCATTTGTGCCCTCCCTGATTCTCATTCTGGCGTTGGCTTGGAGAAGCCACCATAGATGTGATAAAGTTTCTTTTTAAAAAAATATATTAACCGACCAATCAAATCAAATCAAATCACATCACATAAATTCCGAATTACAAAGCCGAATTTTAATTTTTTGTTGAGGGGACCCATATTTCAAGATCCGAAGGGGGATTCCAATCATCTTCTTGCTACTGCGTTCATATCCAAATCAGTCCAAATAAAGTTCATAATTCTATCCAGTCTTATCTTGCTGTTTCCACATCTCATCTTGTTCGTATATTTTTTTCTTTTTTCTTTAAGATCTATTCTGATAATCTCCTTAAGCAGAAAAACACCAATTATATCCTGTGTGGATTTTTCCGTTCGTCCAATCCTCATATCGAGATGGTTTCCATATATCATCACTTTCATAAATAACATCACTCTTTCCATCATTAATCTCAGGATCTGTCGTTCTTAAGTCCCACTGAGGAGTCTCACGCACAATATAAAAACAGCTCTTTTCCTCCTTCCAGACTCAAGTCCTCCGACAGAGCTTGCCAATATGGCAACGGTATTTTTAACTGCGTCATTCCAGAGCTCTTAAACCTTCCACGCTCTTCTTAAAACATGCTTTGGTTAGAAAATTTATCTCCACACAGTCGTAAATCCACAGCTTAAGTCCTTAAAACGGCATTTCTGACTTGTGAGGGGGGGGGGGATTCTTGTTTAATCACATAGAGGAAAGAAAGGAAAGTTTTTTCCCCTTCCCCCATCCAGTCCCTTTGCCATACCGAGTCTTGGCATATCTTCTCATGATTGATTCTTGTTCCTCCGACTCGTCTTGTTTATCAGAGAACTCTTCAGTTAGCAGTCTTTACTCCCACTCCTTCCTTGAAATATGTGCATTCACTTCTTCCTAATTGTTCCTTTTGAAGTTCTTGCAGCTAGCGGTGCGGATCAGAGACAGCGTCCAGGAGCACCGAGATCCACAGGAGGGCATTCTGCCTAGTGCCCCCATCCCCACAAATTCGGGGGTGGTATAGGGCACAGCAGGCAAGGGCAGTCCCCCCACAATCTTGGGGGGTAGGGAGGCTATTTACTCCCATCACAGCCTCCTAATTACCCCCTGTGGGTCGGAGAGATGTTATTGTCAGCCATCTTCCGATGCGCCCCTAGTGGCCCCTCCGATGTGATAAAGTTTCTACAAGGCCTGCAATATTGCCATGCACAAGAGAAGGTGTTCATAAGCAGTTTCTCCAGCTATGTGATCTCATTGGTCAGAATTTAGGGCAAAGTGAGAAAAAAGGAAAACCAACATAGTTTGAGATCTATATTCTAAAGGATTATCCCCTCCCCCTGCCCCAACATGCTGCTGTTAGGCTGCATTGCAAGCAACTCTGATCCTTGATACAATTTCAAGATTGAAAGCACTTTAGTTAGACTCTATTTGTGCAGTGCTGGGTCTCTTCAATCATCTTTCACAGCTGCCTGAAATAGACAGCACAACTACTGCATCATGACTTGGACATTATCTTATGAACAGCTTTAAAAACTTGCCGCTCTCTGCCAAAGGGCAAAACTGAAAAATAAAAAATAAAAAGTCGTTTTGCTCGATGCAATGTCACAGTATTTGCCATGTGTAAAAAACCATTTTTACCTGTTAGAACATCTGCTTGCAAGTGTGGAAGAAAATATTATGGCTCACATTGCAGAAGGCAACAGAGGTTAAAGGGAGAAACATTTATTTCCATCTGAGTTCTTAATAATGTGAGAAATATTACCTGAGCTGCCAGCTCCCGCTGGTAATGAGTTCTCATGGTACTTCTTAGGGGAATGCAAAGAAAATTCTCCCTAAAGTTGTATTCATGAAGTCTGTTTTTCCTTCCTTCTGATACCGGTTCTGACTCACAGGTGTCCTTTCCTGATATGACTCCAGGTTCAAGGGCAGCTATGAGCCAGGTAACTTTTGTTGATCATCACTGATCAATTGGAGCATCAAGCAACAACCTTCACTTTTGAATGAGCCATCACAGATTAGTCACCACAAGCTGAACTTTCATATCAACCTCATGCCAACTTGTGTGCAACATATTTCAAATGAGAATTCCTACTTTCATCTGAGAGTAATTTCCACAGATGGCGTTATGGTGATGACCCACACTGTAATTCTACATAGAGTCGAACAACGAATGCTCATAAATGCAGGAAAAGTTTTCACTTGGTTATCCACATCACCTCTCCTACCAACAAAAGTGCTTTAGAAAGTGGTCAAAGGAGAAGACAAGGATACTAGTTTGCTGTGTGCATGCAAAATTTGGCTATGCTTATTTGTAGATTTGCAAATCACACAGCGACATTACTGTATACTTTGTTTAATCTGGCAAAGGTTTACTGTGAAATTATCTGATCTATTTCTTAAAAAAATACCTGTGATGATCTGGAGTGCTTTCTGTCGTGTGTGTGTGTGTGCATCAAATTTAGGTGATTCCAAAAATAAAAGTGGGTGATCTTGGACATATTCAGGATTCAGATTGCATTTAAAGGTGAACCTGCTGAATTCACACTTTCTGAAACAAAGCTGTAGCTTGCTGTCCACACTATATGACACCTGACTGTCACTATGCTACTGGGTGCAGTTCAAGGTTTTGCTTTTAGCATTCAAAACCCTAAGCAGGTTACCTACAATGTATCCCTTCCTTTACTAACAATACTACATGCCTCTGAAGTGCACTTAGTTGCACTATAAAACAGGTTTTCAATGCTGAAGGTTTTCAATCCTTCATTTTGCTATTTCCCCTTCCCTCCAGGGTCAAAT
This sequence comes from Podarcis gaigeae, assembly GCF_964106915.1. NCBI lineage: Eukaryota > Metazoa > Chordata > Lepidosauria > Squamata > Lacertidae > Podarcis > Podarcis gaigeae. The sequence continues at coordinate 7,894,211 of NC_139677.1, read as the reverse complement.
ACCCACTACTTCACCAGCGTGACTCTGATTGGAAAGTTACACCTCTTCCTCCACCTATTTAAATTATTTCTGAATATCTGGTTATGGTGTCACATGCCTTCATTACATCTTCTGGATCAGGCCAGTGCCCATCGAGTGCAGAATCCTGTTCTCACAGTGGCCACATTGCACTCCCTGACTGTTTCTGGGCCCAAGTCATAGTCCTGGTTAGGACTTCTCAAGCTCTGCATGGTTTTGGAGGAATAGAAGGGTTTTAATAAATAAACAAGTGTCCTTGTTTCCCCATGCTTAGGCTTTGAAGGCAGCTGGAAATATATATCATTGGTGCTACCCATAAAAGTGGTGACTGCAATAACAGTCAACACCTATGTCACCTCCTTATGCATAGGCTTGTTCATAGGGGCATTGGGAGGCTGATAAAGGGACTGGAATCCACTCAGAGGCTAAATTAGTTGTCCAACACGAACGTCTAGCTTTCATTAGGGATGCAGCTTTTCAGTAAGCTACCACTAACCAGCACTCGAAGGTGGTCTGCAGTAAAGAGATCTAAAATCAATCCTAGTCTCATGAAGGAAGAACAGTTGCACAGTTTAAAAGCCAACAGAAGATGTCTGTTCTGGGAACTGCCAGAGCTGATATGGTCCTGAGAACGGGGTCTGTGCTCCAAAAAAATCCCCGTTGAAAATCCCCCCACTCCTTTTTTCCCTCTAGCACTTTGAGAAAAAAACATTTAGCCTCTCTTGCCACCTAATCTTTATTGTCGCTTCAAGATTTATTCTTAAAAGAGGCTCTTCTCTCTCTCTTCCTCTGTCACCTCATAAGACCCGTTGACAAATGAGATAGCACTTACATAATGGAAAAGACGTCATGCTGGTTAGCAAAAGCAAATAGAATCGCCTTCCATGGCAGGTTATCGCTATCATTTAAAGCATTTAAACTTAGACTTTACAGTGTGCTAAAAGGGTAACTGGGGTTTGTAGTGTCGTTTAATTTGATTCTGCAACAATCACACAACTGGAGTTTAACATACAGCACTTTTGTAGAACAGAAGCATTTTCATTAAGGCCTAGGAGCAGGAGCTGCAAATGATGTGTTTCAGCAGGGGTACCTCCAGGTAGCCCAGTTTCAGCCCTGCTGTCAGTCAGAAAGTTCTTTTTATCTCCATTCCTCAGACCTTCAAGGTTCCAGCAACTGAATTCAAAGAATTCTCAACACACTCATGTGCTCAGTAATCAAAAAAAGGTTCTGTGTAGTTGCAAACTGGCAGAGGGAGGTGGCTTCCCCAGGCAGCAATTCTACCTATCATGAAAGGACAGCCTATTGTTTGTTATTTTAATTTCTTCGTATTGTATTTTTTACTCCCAAGGAGAGTCACTTGTAGGATTTTGTGCCTCAGGTGCCAAAATAACTTGACCAGCCTTGGGTACCTTTACTTACAGGGGGTGGGGAGTGATTTGCCACCACAGGAACATATTGCCCATGCCTGGGGCAGGGAGGACCAAAAGAATGGATGCAGGAGACTGGTATGGGGTTGACTTATGCCACAACTTTATTGCCAACAGGTAAGAGTAGGTTTGGCTAAGGCACTGGGTATGTATCCAGCATCAGGCAGCCCACATGTTGCCTGAGAGGAACCCAGTGGGGCTGACTCTGTACTGGGGGGTTGTCACCAACATGCCCCTGCACAGGCCACCATTGGGAGAGGTGTATTGGCCCACTGGTCCCCTAGCGGACTCCCGGACAGAGTCACCCCTCCTGGACCCCTCTAACGTGGTACCCCTGTGGCTAAGGATCCAGCCCAATGCCTTATCTGCCAAAGTTGTGACAGATAACTTGACCAGCCTTAGGTACCTTCACTTATGTAATAAACAATTTAAGGTCATATATATATATATATATATATATATATATATATATATATAAAATAAATGTTCATAAATGTACCATCAAGCACGTATATAGATCTGCACAGGAAGACCGACCTGAAACCATTTTGACTCCCAAACTGCCCAAATGTTTCAAGGAGGGAGGGGGTCAGCGAGCCTTCCCATTGTCTCAGGAATAGGGTAATCACCATCTCAAAGAAATGGGCAGACTACCAGGAAAAGCAATCAGATAAGGCATTATCAGATAACCTGGCAGACAGGAAAAACAACAACGTTCAAATTTCTGTTGTAGACCACCTTTTCTGTGATGTAGGTATGAAGTTTGTTGGGGGAGGTCTTGGATTACACCCCTTCTGTGATGTATGTATGATGTATGAAGGGGTGGTCTTGAGCTCCAGGGCAGGGAATTTAGAATGTCTATATAAGGGCAGGCACACCTTGGTTCTTTGTCCTCCTCCTTTCCTGCGTGTGAGGGGAGCACCCTGTTGCAACAGATCAATAAAGATCAGGCTTACTAGCTGCTTTGCTTCTCAATATTCTCTGGCCTCTGTTATTTTCTCCTACCAATAGGGAACCCACATAAGGACTCTATGCGGGCTCTTGGATACCCCAAAAGGGAAAAGGGGCAGATTTTGTTTACAACACTTAGGAGGGTGGGGAACCATTCGCTGCTGTATCTGAGGCAGCAAAGTGTCATGTTCTGGCCCTGCTTCAGGAGTTGGGCTAGAAATTTCCAATGAGCTTCATCAATAAAAACAAACAAACTGGGGGGGGGCATATATATCCATTAGCAATACAGCTTGCTTCCTGCATTAATATATACCTGATTGCTGCAAAAAGTCTCTCCTTCCCAATCTGAGTATTACACTATAGGAAGGAGAAAGCACCCCCCCTCCATTTCCATTCTGAACCACTTCAGTATTGTTCAGATGGGAATGGATCATTCTCAGTTGCAGCCAGGAATGCATGTCTGGAAATGCATCTTTCTGACTGCCAATTGAAATGTTTTCTTTTCCCCTGAGGATTATTATGAGTGGCTGCGCAATAGGAGGTCTGACCCTGCATCAGCAGAAAATTGCAACAACAACAACAACAACAAAATTTTAGCAGTCAATTATTTACTGGTAACGGTTGCAGTTTTAACTAGAGTTTTTTCTGGGGGGGGGGGAATCAATAAAATAATATGATCACCTACAAACAAAACAGTCACTTTTATACAAAAAAACCCCTCTTGTACAGTCATAATTAAATGTTGCTGTTGCCTATTCCCATTAAAATAAGAATGGAAGGAAACAAACTGATTCAGACTGATTATCTCATAAAAAGAGGTAACTTACAAATGAACTCATAACGATGCCACATTAATATATCAAGTTTAAAAATGAGTTATAATTATCCTCAACCATGTTCAAAACATGGTCATTTACACAGCTTTGTAAAACAGAAACTGACAAATTAACCTCATGTAGGATATATAAAGGTAACGGGACCCCTGACCGTTAGGTCCAGTCACGGACGACTCTGGGGTTGCAGCGCTCTCAAATATATCATTGATCAGAAATATGGCCAATATCAAATGAGGCATACCTGTATTTTTTTCTATTACACATTTCTGCATGAAACCTGTTTCCAGCTTTTGTAAGCAGGTATTTTTATGCACAGCATAATTTAGTTAGCATTATCAAAAAGGTATTGAATGCACATTTCATGATGCAAACACTGTGACATAATCATTAGAGCAGGGATGGCCAACTACTGTTTTCGTTTTGGATCATTATGTTTTCTAGTTACTACCAGTCCGTATACTGAAGCAATCCAACTTTGTCAAGATTAGCAAACTCTTTTTTTCTGGATTCAGAATTAGGACACCCATTATGAACATAATCAAATAATGTATATCTGTCTGAAATGGCTCCAGTTTTTGTCCAAGCATGCTTCCTTCTAGCACTGCTGTTTTCAAATGGTAATCTGGGTGTGGGACATGGTAGTTAGCTACACCAGCCCTGGCAGAGATCCACTTGTAAATTCCACTGCCTGTCTTTCCCCCCTACTTACCCCCTCCTAGCCCCCCCCCCCCGCAAGGTAGCTGAAAATCAGAGAGAATTTAGCACAAGCATTGAATGTGGATTGAGATATAAATCATTTGGAAGCACAGTGTTCCTGTTATGCATATAAAAGCTAAATTATCCTGTTACTGTATACAAAGTGTATTATATTTTGTAAGACACTTTGAGAGTGTTTTGTCCTAAAAGGTGAGATATAAGAACCAGAGAAAGAGAGAGAGAAAACTGGACGGGGGACAACAATTTATTGTGGTTTGTAAGAAATAACAGAGGGATGATACAAAAAAAAAAAGTTACTCATTACACAAAAGGCTGTTTGGTTAGGCAGATTTCAAGTCACCGCAATTCTTCACAGCAAACAATGAGAGTTTTACAAAAGTAAAGGGTTAGCGTTAATGAATTTCTGTGCAGGCATCTACAGAACAGATGGCTTTTGCAGCAAAACCAAGATCTTCAGTGTGAGCAAGTGATTGAAGAAGATAAGAATATATGTGCATGAAATCTGGTGCCTAGGCTGCTGAATGCTGACTTTGCATGCTCACAATCGAGGGAAACAACACTCAGTTTGGAATGCATCCAGGCATTATGAGCTGGACAAGTTTATATTCTGCCTGAACAAAGTAATTACAAATTGTGGCAAAATCTCTACTCAGGTGTGGTCTGGCTCTGCAATAAAGTTTGTATCACACATTAAGAATTCATAGATCTGCATGCATCATGCGTCAGATCTGCATGCATCAAATCATCAGTTGGGGGAGGCTAAGGAATTAAACACCTGAAACATCTCCTCAAGAATAAGACTGACAGAAGAACTTTACCTCTCTGGAACATGTAAAACCGAAATATAATAATAAGGTGAAATACATATAGAGATTTGCTTCTTTCCTGAACATTTTTTTTTTACACATGATTAAAATTGTTTTAAGTACAACACAAGTACAAAAAGCACCTGCTTCAGAAGACAAATTTGCAGTTTAGACTACTAGTTGGCTACACTCATGAGATGGAAAGGGTTTTTCATTTCAAAGCTGGTTTAAATCATATATGCATAGAAAAGGCTTAATCTGAAGGGAAAAATGTTCTCCATATCGATTATAACATCACGTGACATGGCACCAGTTAACTGGAATATGAGTACTGTGGAAAATATTCTTTACATAAGAAAATGTACTTAAGCAGAGGATATTGTTGCACAGGTAAATTTATGTATAATGTGGACTGTTAGAAGAAAGTATGCAGTTAATTTGAAAGCATGGGGGATATATTGATAGGGCTGGTTCATGCATGCATGTTTCTTTAACAAAATTTATAGATCCCTTGATAAAAAACCCCCGGCTATGTACATCCCTAAAGGAGTTACATAAAATACTATGAAATGTTTGTATTAAAATACAGACTTTAAGAACAAGTGAGGGGGAGGATCAAAACTGGATAAAATCAACAGAGTTTCAGAAGATACAGTATATACATAATACAATTATGTCTCTGGGTATGCTGCCTAAACAAAAACAAAAAAAGGTTTTTAAAAGCTTATAAAAATAGTACAGTGAAAGCACCTGCCTGATATGAATAGGCAAAGCATTCCAGAGCATCGGTGTTGCCATAATAAAGATTCCGGTCAAATCTGGAATGCACATTGTATAGGATCATGTATTTGTTTCCTAATGGCTTGCATGTGCAAATGAACCACAACGGGTCAAGTATGCCAGACAAAACATTCACATCAGTGCAAGGCTTTCCAAAGACATTCACCCAATCAGCTAAAAGCCACCAAGCACAGAGAAAGCAAGTGTCATAACGGCTCTATGTTGGAGTCATCCTATTGCTGGCAAACCAGAGACCTTTCCCCCCAGTTCCCTTGGAACAGGCGACTCTCGTGCCATTTCATTAGCTGCCTTTGAAAGACCTATATGGTATCTCAGGTGTGGTTTATCATGTAGCTTGGTGGGTGGGTCAGAGGCTTCTGTCTGAAAAACACTTCCATGGGACTGAGACTCAAAAGCAACCAATGTCTGAGGCTCTACACCAACAGCAACTAAGACAATCGATGCAGAAAGGAAAGGAAAGCTTTCTATGCGACATCCATTTCTAGCAACTGTTGCAACTGCACAAGCCATGCACACAAGGAAATAATGGTGCAAGAAGCCTGTGGGAGATTTGGCTGCCTTGGTACTACAGTGGTACCTTGGTTTATGAACTTAATCTGTTCTGGAAGTCTGTTCTTAAACCAAAGTGTTCTTAAACCAAGGCATGCTTTCCCACAGCAGTGGGGGACCCAATTTACAAATGTAACACACTCAACAGGAAGCAAAACTTGTTCTGCTTCCAAGGCAAAGTTCACAAACCAAAATACCTACTTCTGGGGTTGCTGCGTTCTTAATCCAAGTTGTTCATGAACTAAGCTGTTTTTAAACCAAGGTACCACTGTATATGGGAACTGTGCCAGAACGCTAATCCATTTTCACTGGGCTGGAACAAGGAAGCTATCTGGAGGATTGTTCTGTACTGTGAGCACTGTTCCCATGCTGTGTGACAAATATTTTAAGAGAAATTCAGTTCAGTTTGCATTTAAAGGTGAACCTAGCTGGAATCTAGACGCATACAAAAAAATATTGTGAAAATGCTTTTGTTGAAAAATATATTGATTTTGCCATAGCTCACCATTGCCATCTAGTGCCACATTTTTATAATGCACTTTACAACACACTCAAAAGGATTCCTTTGCAGCTGTATAGCCGAGTCCCTACTTTCAGAAACAATATGTGAACTGAAACAGAGCCATCCTTCAAGAGTTGCACTTCTCCAAATAACGTGCACAAAATGGACAGTTACCTGGTCAGAAAGTGGGCGATGGTTGCAGCCCAGACTGGAAGTCCTCACATCTCTGGAAGGCAAAATTACTTTGCCAAGCCAGCCAGCCATTAGAACGCCTCCCTGGCCGACTGCGGTCGCCAAGTTGGAAATGGCGCTAACATGCAAGCTGAGGGATGGAGCCAGAATGGGGATAAAGGCCGACTGTGCCATAGCAGGTCACTGTAGTCACACATGCTCAACTGGGTTTGGCTAAGCTGGGATGTGTGTGTCTCGAGTGGAGAATGAGGGAGTTAAACCAGACTAAACCTGTTTTGTAGGCAGGGATTGCAAGCCCAGCCCTTAATGGCTCCTAGAACTCATGAGCTTCACCTGCGTAACAAAAGACAGAGAGGATTCTAAAATCCTCCAATGACATTTGCTGGAAACTGGCAGGCAACCAATCCCTGCTGTGATAGGGCCAGTGATGTGATTCACATAAGGCGACCTATCACAGGTGGGGAGATGTGTTGCTTGGGCCAGCTTCAGGTGTCTATATACTGGGCTGAGTCCCCTGTTTGTCACCCTTGTTCTCCTTGTTCCTGGTGTTACGGTGAATCCTTTTGAGCTGAAATCTGGTCTTGGGTCATGCCTGAACCCACCTACACTTCAAAACTGGTGGCACCAGGAACCTTCCAGCTCAGCTTAGAGACCTGCCTGATCCTAACCTACTCATCCCTATGGATTGATCTTGGTGTAGGATTACTCACTAAATGTACTGTATCTTCTTATTTATTATTTGTATAATTAATAGGATTGTTTGACATTTCCCTCATGCATTATACGAGATACATAAACACTTTTTGTGTGCGTGTGTGTAATTTTACGTCCATGCTATTATGTATTGTTGTTGTTTAGTCGTTTAGTCGTGTCCGACTCTTTGTGACCCCCATGGACCAGAGCACACCAGGCACTCCTATCTTCCACTGCCTCCTGCAGTTTGGTCAGACTCATGTTTGTAGCTTCGATACATGTTTGTATGCTGCTGTTATTCTGATAAATATATTTTAAAATGTAGAGAATCATCTAATAGTCTTCAGGTGATAGTGTTCTGCAGAGGTGGTCTACCAGAGTCATATATAAATTTATGTCTTTTAATTCAGCAATTTTATCGTCGGGGAACTCTTCCCATATTGAAACCCCCCCCCCCCCCCCCGGATTTGGGCAATGCAGGTGGTGGCATATTCAGTTCATTAAGAACACTGACCAGGCTTGTTGAGGCTCATTTTCTCCCCACCCTAAAATATGCCCTCCTTTCTTCTTCTTCTTCAAATCTATTTTACTCCCTACATTCTTTCAGGGAAGCTAACCCACCATTACTGCTTTGCTCATTAAGCTACCCCAATAAGCCTCCTAGGAACCTTAGAACATAGTTTGAAAGCCATTGGTTTATAATTGGCTATTAATTGCCAAGCTCTTGCTCTTGTAATCTGAACTACGCTAAGGGATTGGAACTCTCTCTTTGTCATACGAGTGCAGATCAAGGGTTTTTGAGAGGCTTGACTGAGAGGCTTGAAACTTGACTGAGGGACAAAATGTAGGCTTAGAGCTCTTTCCCCTTGATCCTTCTGCTCTGCCTGCTAATAAAATGGAAGCCAGGCTTTCCTGCGCTCGCTCAAAATGTTTATTTAGTAGGTTTTGTTCCAAAAAACACCCCAACCTGGAGACATTGAAATAAGCATATTCAAAATGAGCATCTGCTCTTCTATGACAATGCTATGATTCATTGGAATTGTTTACTAGCAGATTGACAGTTATTTTACTAGCAGCTGGTTAACTATCATATTTAACTTCTCTGTAGTATACCAGGGTGTCGTTGCGATGTTGGTCCAGCAGTGAGAGTAACTCTAGCAGGCAGATATATGGTTTGATTTTTAAAACTTATTTGAGAACTCCTACCTCCCAGTCGTTCAAAGTACACATACATTCTTCACAATGACCAAAATTTAAATATATTTATTCTGATTTATTATGGACCCCAGGTAATATGTGCATCTGTGTGCTTTGGGTTCTCCAGTCTAAACTATTTCTAATAGATTTTCTAAATAAATAGTATGACAGCTCTATATTCCTGATCTACCACGTATGTTCCCTTTTTGGAGAAAGGGATAGATATATACATAAAGCCTGATGGCACAGCATGTAAAGAGCATACAGCAGGCTTCCTCAACCTCAGCCCTCCAGATATTTTGAGACTACACGTCCTGTCATCCCTGACCACTGTTCATGCTGGCTAGGAATGATGGGAGTTGTAGTCCAACAACATCTGGGGACCCACAGGTTGAGAAGCACTGGCCTATATGCATGTTTACTCAGAAGTAAGTCCTATAGTTTTCAATGGGGCCTACTCAATGGGGCAAGCACGCTCAAAGTAGACCCATTTAAATTCTTGAGCATGACTAAGTTAGGTCCATTAATTTCAACGGGTCTGCTCACAGTAAAACTTAGCTGACTACAACCCATACGTATGCTGTTTTAATCTTGTGTTTTGAAGGAAATGAAGTGTCCCATATACCATTACATAGAATCTAAATACAATAATGATTGGCATTTATATTGCTTTTCAGATTTTGACAAGACAGTTTTGAATATACACAAGGATTACTTAGGGCTCAGCCCACCACCTGCTTTTAATGCCAGGGCTTAATTCTGAAATATATGAAGAAGAGATCGATGGATGGACCCCGTGAGCAGCTGTGGAGTGCACTCTCCTCATGACTCAGTAACCACAGAAAGTTGCTACATGCACTCAAACACACTCTAGCACTCTCGGGAGACACATCCTAAACATGCATGTAGCCCATTCCCTGGGTTCAGGAAATAAACCTTTCTGGAACATGGAAACTTGGGGAAAACAGTTCAAGGGGAATCACTTTCTTAGAGGAATCACTTTCCAACACAACCCCTCCCTATATGCTACTGGAGAGGAAGGGGCTGGTACAAAGTAGTTCACTTAACCAAAATACCCAGAGCATCCAAATTTGGGTAACATATACTTATTGTTTAGTTTGGATAACACTGTGCCTTTCTTATGTGCTCTTGGGGAGCAGATTGAGACAAGACCGGAGCTTTTCAGAAAATAAAGTTTGCGTGCTGAGGTCCCCCAAAACACCGCTAACCCCAATAACTCACACATCACACATAATTTTTGTTTAAGGTTTTTGGCATAATTTTGGCCACAACTTTATTATCATACAAATTGTGAGTGGTTGCTTAGGCATTGGTTATGACTAGCTATCCCCCCCCCCCCCGCCTTTGGGGACAGCACTGACTCCCAGATTCCAGCAAGAGTCAGTGTGGAGGAACAAGATCAGGGACAACTGGAGCTGCGACACAGACCGTCAGTTACTCCCTGCATGCTCCTTGTAGCTTACGCGGCCCGCACCCGATTCCAGGGGTTTGGACGAAGGGATGGTAAGCCCCAGAATTCCTTTAACGGAATTCCTGTGCAGCAGCAGCATTGGAGGGGCAGGCACAGCCAATCCATACCCCTCCACCAACCAATTTAACCAATGCCTAACCGCCAACCTTGTGACGATTTGCTACGCAGTAGGCAAAACCCAATTGGCACACACTAATCAGCCAAAAGGAAAAATTCCTACCAGGCCCCCGCACCAATGCGGACGACCCCATGACAGGCATAGCAAGGTCAAAGCACAAGCCCAATCAAGGGAGGGCGGGCGGGTGATCCGGTGTCCACAGCGAAAGAGAAAGGAACATGCTGTGGACCTTGCTTAAATAACCTCTGATCCCACCCCTAAATTGGCAACATCAAATTTACCCCAGTAACACCAGCCACCAATCTGATCCAAGCCCCTTGAATTAACCTGGCTGGCAACCGTGGGTGTTTTGTCTGGCCCCATCCGCAACACGTGCTCTCTTTTAATGAGAACACGCTTTCTCAGAGTGAATAATAAAAAACAAACAAATAGCAGTTAAATGACTATGAAAGTTTTCCGGGAAAGTGGGATGGGTGTAGGAGGAGGGTGGAGAGTGGGAAATTGCAGCAGGCCTTAGGGAAAGGGACAGGAAAGATACTTCTATGCTCTGTCAGGAATACAAAAAAGAACAAAACAACAAAAACAAAAAACAATGATTCAAGGGGTGTATGATAGGCATGAGACGAGAGCTCCAAAATTAAGGAGCCAGCGAGTGTGCCGTCAAAACTAACAACATGCATTCTTTGGAAACTGTGAGGATACTGTCTGAATTCAGGCTGCTTGTAAGCTTGAGTGGAAAGAGAGATACAAAAGAGTGGTCCTGGAAGGTTGCTTTCCAGGCAAGTAAAGACTTTAGTTCTGTGCTGATTAACAAAGTGAGTGGTTAGCTTTTCCTTGGTCCGTTCAACAGAAATTTCAGTCCTTCTTGTACAAAATGGTACAACAAGGCTTGGTGGGATTGGGATCGGAGACAGGTAAGGTATGTCCTGCAAAGGGCCCACACAGTAGCTAAGGAGGAGCAAGAGATCACTCCATTGTCCATGTTTTGGTGGGGAACATGCAACTAGATTTGGGTCTTGCACTATGCAGCCAAGGCTGTGCTTAAGTCCCCTTTCTGGGCAAGATGGAATTTTTGTAGCCAAGTTGCTGGGAATTGCATGTCAAGGCCCTCAAGCCAACCCCCATGAGAATAAAGAAATTCACACTGACAAAGAATTTTTGGTTTAGGTTAATCAGCAAAATTTAGGCCACAACTTTATTGATTACAGCAAATGTGAGCGGTATTGGCTTAGGCATTGGCAAAAGACTATATCAGACTCCTGCTCCCTCTGCAGGAAGTCAGTAAGTGTAAACTACTGGAAGAGGGAGCTGCTTCAGGAGAACCCCCCTGCAGCTCCCCCAGTGTTCCCAGAGGTCTGGTATGGCCCTAGCCCCTCAAGCAGACTTCGGACAGGATCCAGACCCCAGATTCCTTTAACAGAATATTCTTGGACAATGAAGGGGCAGGTAATGGCCGACCTCCCCTCCCCCATTCATCAATAAGCCAATGCCTAACCGCCAAACCTTACAAAAGTTGTGATGATTGCTAAGAGGTAGGCAAAAACCAAATGGCCAGTGCCAATCTGCCAAATGGAAAAAAAAAAATCCTACCTGGTCCCTGTCCCAAGACAGGCGACCAACCGAAGTCCAAAGCAAGGCCAGAGGACACCTAAATTAAAGGGAGGGTGGGCGGGTGTTCGGCAGCACGAAGCAGGTGCTTGGCACACGTCACGCTGCCGCTTTTATATTCCCCACGACCACCCCACTCAAAATGATTGGCCAAGAGGCCTGGTGATTGTGGTGCCACCCTGGTGTGGGGGTATTACTCTATCCACGACAGGGTGGGGGGGAACTGGGTTGAGGGCCTACCCGCAACTAGGACCATCTTTTAAGAGGGTTCCACTACTCAAAATGGTGGGTGAAACTTGCAGTCTTGGCAACACCATCAGTTAAGGAGTGCAATTTCCAGGGTGGTGTTTGCATACGTTCACCTCAGAGTTGTTGTTTCTAGAAAGTGAATATAAATACATAACAAGAATGTATTAATAGTACTATTAGGATCTGAGCACGCCACCTCCCTATCCACTGAAATATTATTAGAAATGGAGTCATGCAAGACCAGTTGCATGTTGAATCACATATTTCATACCACTGAATTATGTAGGCAGTAGCTATGGACAGGAGACATTTACAGTTTCTGACATCAGCAGATTCTAATGATTATGAAAGGTTCAGAAAGTTCAGATGATGGCTAGATATATTGAAATACTATTTTCAAAATATTTTAGACTCTGACATTTAAAGATGCATGGTGAGTTCTCTCCTGTCTCTTATGACAGCAGGTTCCCGTATTATGTTTTCTATCTTTAACGCAATGTGCGGAATGCTAGAGTGTCTTGAAAAAGAGGGATGTTCATTAGAGTCCCTTATTACATTTATCTTGCAGTTTTCACAGAACTCACTATGCCACTTAATGCTAAAATATCCATAATGTAAACAGGGGTGATTTTTATCAGCTTATTTTAAAAGGCATTAGAATAACATGAATCCCAAATAGCCTCAAACAAAGAAAGAGCACTGTTTAAATTATCTGGCAGCCATCGGAATCAAAAAAGAAGCAAACATGTGGACATACTGATAGGGGCTTCTCACAGCCTGATCCTTTATGGATGAACCAGTTCTATTCCAGACTGATTACTCTGTCATTCAGCAGAGCCTATCTTGTCTTCTGCTGTCATGCTTGGTCTTCAACATTAACAATACAGATTAGCACAACCGCTGACTGTCACATATCTAGCTAGAGCCCCAAAGATACCACTGAGCTTGCTTTTTGATACAATTACGTCTAAAGGCGGACTTTTAAATTGTTATATACCTCAAAGCAATGTGCATTGATGCAGACTTAGGAAGGATATTGAATTTTAACTGGTATTTGGAGGCTTAGATATCATAAACAGTGAGATTTTAATGTAAGGTCCTAAAGGCACAGAGACAAAATACATTGTGGTGATGATAATCGGGGCTGTGTATGTGCTGCAGATTTGTGGCACACATAAAAAGCACATGAATTGGCATCTTATGCAGAATTTAGATTCCTGAGAATCTCAGCATTCATCTTAAAAAAAAAATTTTTTTAGGCCTTGTGACTGCAGAGATATATGCTTAAAAGTGTTTGGGCAAAGCTTATTGTAGTCTCCAAAGCCAGAAATTGGATGAATAAGGTTTTTCAGCCATTAGAGGTGTGTGTTGCATAGCACCTTGCCCATTTTCATGACCTGTTAGTAAAAATTACAACCTCAATTTGAAAAACAGAGAATTTGTGCCAATTTTGTCAATTCACACAATTTATATAGAAAGCAGAATTCAACTTTTCAAGATGCAGCATTTAGATTGCTTGAGAATCCATTTGTCTTAATGCCTCTGGAGTAAAACCATTATTTTTCTAAAACAGGAACTGGTTACTGTGTGGTTATCAAATCTATCCATCATTACATTTGAGAAAATTGGTAGCAGGGGGCAAGAAACATCCATCATTTTTGAAAACTTGCTCCACAAAAGACTTGTAAAAAAATAGGGGGAAAGGTTGCCCATCTTTAAGCACTTCCTCATGTAATGAGGGCTCAAATTGCACTGTTGAAGACAAAGAGATAAATCACCAATAGCAGTTTCTCTGAAAGCAACAAAATACCTTTCTGCGAATATATTTTACCCATAATGACAAATGTGTGCGCACAATTTATATGTCATGCACCTGGTATGATAGTTTCAGCTGATAGTTTCAGACTGACAACAGTACTCCAGGCAATGGTGGCTTCAAGGAATCCACTCCCTGTGGGGCTTCCTTGTGCTTGACCCAGAGACTTCAGTTAGGGCAGAATGCTGCAGCATGGCTTCTGACAAGAGACCAGGCATAGCTGTTGCCTGGCCAAGTTCAGGGTATTACTACTGATATATAAAGCCCTTAAGGGCTTGGGACTAGTTTTCTTGTAGGATCACCTTACTCCATATGCGTCTGCTTGACCACTTTGGACTGCAAAACTGGCACTTACATCATACTGATTCTGCACTTGTAAGAAATAGACCTTCTAGTGTGATGGTACCTACACTTTGGAACATCCCCCCCCCCCATTGCCAGCAGGCAGGGGCCTTCACTGTGCCTGCTTAAAACATTGAACAATCCTATCCAGACAAGTGTATTGGAACTGTCTGTGTGCTCTGCCTCTTATATTTAGGTGATATGTAGGGACGCGGGTGGTGCTGTGGTCTAAACCACTGAGCCTCTTGGGCTTGTCAGCGGTTCAAATCCCTGTGACGGAGTGAGCTCCCGTTGCTCTGTCCCAGCTCCTGCCCACCTAGCAGTTCAAAAGCATGTCAAAGTGCAAGTAGATAAACAGGTACTGCTGTGGCAGGAAGGTAAACGGCGTTTCCTTGCACTCTAGTTTCTGTCACGGTGTTCCGTTGCACCAGAAGCGGTTTAGTCCTGCTGGCCACATGACACGGAAAGCTGTCTGTGGACAAACACTGGCTCCCTCGGCCTTAAAGTAAGATGAGTGCCGCAACCCCAGAGTCGCCTTTCACTGCACTTAATTGTCCAGGGGTCCTTTACCTTACCTTATTTAGGTGATGATATCTTGTGCCCTTCTTTGGCATTGCACAGCAAACTTACGGAAGACCTTTTATTAAAATGTAGATGCTCTCCTCTCCAGATAGGACTGTCAGCAATCCACAGCACGCTTTGCCAAAAAAGAGAAAACAGAGGAAACGAACAATGGGGGCAATACAGCATTGCACTTTGATGAACATGCCATCTGCACTAGCATTGCCACTTGCCAGATGGACTACTCACCCACTCCTCCCCCTGCAAGTTGTTCTGAAGTTTCTCCCAATCCCCAATCCCATCTCCTAATCCAATTGTGGGGGGCACAGAGGGAGGAGAGGAGGGGAGACTTCCACTGATGGGGTACATCAAATGAATCCTGCCAATGTTTTATTTCTCATGTAGAGATGCCACGTGTTTGCTTCATTTACAACAATGCACACCTTCTCCTGCTTGTGAAGGCAGCCAGCCACTAATGGTTTCAAAAAATAAAATATTTTTTACTGAAGCGATCCAAATTCAGGCAAATACATTATTTCAAAAAGTGAAAATCTGGACATGTCTCTTCTGATTTTTCTTTGTTTTTGCTCTTCTGGTGGCATTCCTTCATTTTAATGATTTGATAATCCCAGAAAGCAAACAAAACCACACAAAATGAAGAAAACAAGGAGAAATGCAAAAACCCAATCAGATATGATAATAATAAAGCAAAAGTTGTTGAGCTTTTCTTTCCTTTTCTTTGCCAAAGTTGTTGAGCTTTACAAAAGCTCAAAAGAAAAGAAGAAGAAGAAGAAGAAGAAGAAGAAGTAGTAGTTTTTGAGCTACATTTAAGAAAATTTGCTAGAATTTACACTTCCGATATGGGTTGCCATATGTCCAGACTTTCCTGGACATTTAAGCAATTTCTGCCCGGCCACTGTTACAGGTAGCCGAATCCTGGATATGTCTGGGAAATTTAGGACGTATGGCAACCCTAAACAACCTTAAAAGATTATATGGAGTGAGGGGATGGGGTAGGGAAAGAAAGTGGGGTTGGTACTTAAGGAAATTCTCTCAAAGAAGAAAAGCATAAGTTGGGCCAAGCAAAAGAACAATGAATGTTGCTTGCTTAGATGTCTATATGCAGGCTAGGAAAGGAACCTGTGGTGATCTGGCTGGTTGAGGCAAAGGTCAAGGGAAATTTAAATGGTGCAGAATATCAAAATGGGGGCAGAAGGGCAAAGCAGTATTTATTTTGCAGAGGGCCCATTAATAGCTTTAATACAACTGCATACTTTGTTACAAAATATACAATATACAGTGGTACCTCTGGTTAAGAACTTAATTCGTTCTGGAGGTCTGTTCTTAACCTGAAACTGTTCTTAACCTGAGGTACCACGTTAGATAATGGGGCCTCCTGCTGCCGCTGCCACACAATTTCTGTTCTCATCCTGAAGCGAAGTTTTTAACTCAAGGTACTATTTCTGGGTTATCAGAGTCTGTAACCTGAAGCATCTGTAACCTGAGGTACCACTGTAGAAAGAAGTTTAAAATGCACCACTCTTCTCTGTGTCATTTGTGTGCCCTGGGGGCAGATGATTTGCATCAGAGTCAAAACCAGTCACAAGTCAGTTTGATGGGCTGAGTCAATTTTATGATATTCTGACTATAGGCCAAGTCCATGTGGTTAATGAAAACTAAGTATTTCCACAAAGTGGTGCTGTTGTGACAAGAACAGTCAGCGCCAAACAAGCAGAGATACAGCAGAGAACCTCACCCCTAGGTACTCCATTGTGGCCTGCTTTTTTACAAAAGGAAAGTGACAAGTCCCCAGTGTGGAAAATGGTGCTATAATTTATATAATTTATTGCAAAACAGTTAAAACAAATGCTTTTAAAACATACCAATTTTGAAGACTCAAGGATAGCAATACCTTACAAAAAACAAATTTAAAAAATGGTCCAGGGCAAATAAGGCAAATAGCCAACTCTGTGTGTCTCTCTCCTCCCCCTTTTCTTCCCTCTTTCCCTAACTCTGAATCCCATTTGCCAGTTCCCAGAAATGAAATGCTGTGAGCTACTTTTTCTGGGTCATGAGTTTGCAGCATTTCCTCACTGTGTACCGAAAAAAGGGGAGCCACTTTCTCAGTGCGCAGAGTGGAATCCAAGTCAGAGTTAGAAAGAGAGAGAGAGGAAATTGGGACAGGGAAGTTAAGATGGATTTAGGCTTGAAAAGAAGCCCAACTGTAGCAAGTGAAGGTTTTATTTTTCCAGTGGGAGGTCTCAGTGTGCCTCCAAAGGGGGTTAATCTTTCCTCTCTAACTGTGATACCTTCCCCAAATACCCCCCATCTAGCATTTAGTCTTCTTTAAAATACCCTACTGTGTTCTACAGGAGGCTTTTTCAAAGCTTTAGTGCCTTGCTGATGGAGAGAAAGCTAAGAATGAGATGCCGTGGGTCAGACAGGGAGACTCCCAGGGCTGCATCTGATCTGCCGTCTGGCAGTTCCCCACTCCTGGTTTTGTGGGACTTGCTTTCAGATAAAAGAGGGCATGCTGTAGCTTCCTATCAGACAGGGTAATATATAAATATATACAAATTTTCACTTTGGTTGGAAAACTAAAGAAGAAAAATCTGAAATAATATCTTGTCCTCATTAAAAAAAAGGATATGATTCTCATTAATAAGGAAAAAAAATATTAAGATTTGCTTACAGATGGGCACTTGAACTTAGCACACTATGGTGTGCTAAAACATTAGAGGCTACAAGAATTCAAATCCCACAAGTGTTAATATCTCATTTACAAGCTGGTGTTCCCTAATTACAGCATATCTTGTCTCAAGGAATCTAACCTCCTTAATTCAAAGGAGCTCAGCGCTTCAAAGAGAGAAAGTAAAAGGAAGCCATCCAGCTAGTAAAATCTAAAGCTAAGGCCCTTAAAAAATGAGACAGAACAAGACAGTTGTAGTACTACAAAGGTCAGGCTGTAACATGTGCTTTTAAACCCATTTAAAGTAGAGGATTGCCCCCCCTCCCCACGCGCGCCACCCCCAAAGTGTTGCAGTGGTATAAAATTGCTGTGAAAGGAGGTTATTTATTTTACTGATGTAAAGATGACTGGAAAAGAGCTATCTGAATGTAGTTAAGCAAAAGATTCTCCAGTCTTCAGCGAGAGATAAAAATGGTCAGTCTCACAGTACTGTACTGAATAGCTTACTACGTTAAATAACTCCCCTTTTAATAAAAATGAGATGCGTATTTCTAGACTTGAAAATTCAAGCAGCACAAATCTGTAATATTTGCCCCAAATACAAGGGGTGTGTGTGGGGGGGTGTTCTTTAAACTGTCAGCCCCTGTGTCAGTTGCATAGAGGAGGACTCCCCACTCAGGCATTAATATACCTAAAATAGTATGATTAACCTATAAAATAGCTGTTGGAAGATAGGTAAGTCTTGCGTCTCTCTGTGTGTCAGCATGTCTTATCCACAAAAGACCTGATACCTGACCACTCCAATCTCAAAGGAGGTTTCTATTCAGGCCTCTGAGGCTGGGGAACAAAAGAAAACTGTGTCTAAACTTAAACTATTTAATGGTAGAAATAAATCATAGCCAGGCACAGCTAATTTGGGGTCTTCTCCCAGTTCAGCAACAGCTTAAAGCTATTGGGGATAAACCAAATGACACAAGAAAAGCACAAATGGGAGTCACAAATGGAGCTGGGATTATTGCTTCAGCTACCGGTGAGATACTTTAAAAACATTATACTGATTTAAGCCTTACTGTTTATGAGTAAAAAAATGAAATAAAACATAAATATTAAAGAAAAGAATGGAGGAATAAATCTTCACTTGCCGTGCTAGAACAAGTCAGTAACTGGGAATGGAACAACGGCAAAAACAGAATCCTACAAAGCCAGCCCCCGCCATCTATTTTGTTGCAATTCAGCATATACCGTATTTTTTGCTCTTTAGGACGCACCCGAGCAAAGGACGCACCTAGTTTTTAGAGGAGGAAAACAAGTAAAAAATTTTCTGAATCAAATCAGTGTCGGGGCTGAAGGGGGAAGCCCGGGGTTTCCCCATAAAGCCCCGGCATCCCCAAGCTAGAACAGCGAGATGCTGCGGTGCTCCGTCTCTCTGTTCTGGCTTCGGGGACAGCCTTTCAAGCCTCTGCAGGGCAGTGGGGTGCTTTCACCCCGCTGCCTGCCGAGGCTTTGCGCAGCTAACCCCGAAGCCTTTGGAGCACAGCGCGAATTCCCGCTGTGCTCCAAAGGCTTCAGGCGGCTATCCCTGAAGCCTGGAGAACAACACGTAGCATCCGGAGCACAGAGGGAGTGCTCCCTCTGCGCTTTGGAGGCTTCGCGTTGCTTTTGCTGAAGCCAAGGAGCCTGCATTCCCTCCCTAGGACGCACAAACATTTCCCCTTCATTTTTGGAGGGGGGGAAAGTGCGCCCTATAGAGCGAAAAATACGGTATTTAGCAAGCAGGAAAACTTCCTCACATTAATCACATGGTAAATTAGTTGTCCCTGTTCATTCAAGCTTCCCTGAAACACCCCCACCTTTCTTACTTTGCAACACACAGCGACAGTGGGGTGGGGATGTTTGCTGTGTCCTGGGACACACATGCAATTCGCTCTGGGTGATAAATGACAAATACCAGAGATGCTATATGGACAGAGATTTGCTCCTAGTAACAGAATAAGTCAAGAACTGTGTGTGGACCCCTTTAAAGGTAAAGGAGAATACTCAGCGCAATGTTGAGTTCTTTCTATTGGTTGGACAGCAAATTAGTGTTGTCAGAAGTTCTCAGAAATATTAATCTGCTTAAACCAAACCATTATATTGAAAATCGCAACCTGTCATGGTGACAGCCCTTTATGGTCGTCTAGCTGACAAGTTTAATCATGCCAAACCTGAGATCTTGATCTCCCTGCATTGCGGTTCTCCTCTTTTAAACCACAGAGCTGCAGTGGTATGGGGCCAGCTCCCAATTTGCACGTGAATTGTTCATCCACATGAAGCGACTTTCTCATACAGCCAGAATCCTTTCCCCCAACCAGGTCTTGACTAGGTGGGGAAGAGCCACGTGACAAGACCCACCAAATTACTTTATCTATGTGCACAATCTGCAATCCCACAGAATTGTACTATATGGGGAAATGGCTCTGTGACTATTCCTGCTTCTACACAAATATTAAAGGGGCAGGGGTCCTGCTCTTTTTCAAACAGCAATCCTAAGGCAAAGTCACACGGTAAAGGATCCATCCCTTTCTAAAAGACCAGGTAGTGGGAAATGTAAAAGACCCTCTGCCTGAGACTGGCAAGTTCTTGCTAGATATTAATGATGGGCAAACAGTATGTTCTCTTATCAATCAGCCTCCTATGCCCACATGAGAGGCAGAATTGAAATGAAATGGGTAATTGTTTTAAGCCACTGAGATACATATTGGCACCTAATAATGTCTGCATATCAAGCAGTTCCTTGAGGCATAACTGCAGTGCTTTTATAGGTTTTGAACATTGGTAATGCTATGTAAAAGGTACAGGAAAAGATACAGCGTAAAAGATCTGACCCAAAATACATTTTGAGCATTAGAAGAACCAGCTCCTGGGCTTCACTTAAGTTTGAGTTTGGTAAAGTTTTTTTTTATAATTATTATTTCATTTTATAATGTATATAAAGCAGAGGGGACAACAGGCAAAAATTAAAAGATGAAAAACAAAACTATAAAATAGGTACGTAGAATGAGTAGTTGCACATGAGTTAAAATAACAAAGTCTAAAAGTATAGTATAGTTTCAGATTTCCCAGGCTTACAATGACAGTTGCCTTGAAACTGATGGTTCTGCTGCATATGTCTTAAAGGAATGCCAAATCATATAAAAATTGTCCGGAGGTTCCTTGCTGAAATCTCAAATTATGTGTAATTTTCTCGAATACAGCTATATTCCAGAGTTTAGAGGTACTCAGTGTTCACTGTAAGATTTTGGGCTGTATTCCATTGTATTGTAAGTACTATTCGTGCTGTCAAGATCATATATAAAACTGATTCTTTTGACAATATATTTACGTTGGTGTCATCAAAAATATCAAATAATATTAATTTTGGACAACAAACAATAGTTTCTTTATCATTTCTGTCAAAATAAAATCCCAAAAATCTTGCACCAACTGATGTTCCCACCTAAATGTTATGTACCAAGTTAAGTACAACCCCCCTTCATGGATCACTGCTTTGCCGTGGCGAAGGGACTTGAAGAACTCAGAGAAGCTATGAACTATGCCGAGCAGGGCACCCAAGATGAACAGGTCATAGTGGAGAGTTTTGACCAAACGTGATCCACCTGGAGGAGGAACCGGCAAGCCACTCCAGTATCCCTGCCAAGAAAACTCCATGGACAAAGACAACAGGCATATAAAAGTTATGACGCTGGAAGATGAGCCCCTCAGGTCGGAAGGCGTCCAACATGCTACTGGGGAAGAGCGGAGGGCAAGTACAAGTAGATCCAGAGCTGATGAAGCGGCTGGGCCAAAGCCGAAAGGACGCTCAGTTGCGGATATGCCTGGAAGCGAAAGGAAAGTCCGATGCTGTAAAGAAAAATATTGCATAGGAACCTGGAATGTAAGAACCATGAACCTGGGTAAGTTGGAGGTGGTCAAAAATGAGATGGCAAGAATAAATATTGACATCCTGGGCATCAGTGAACTAAAATGGACGGGAATGGGTGAATTCAGTTCGAATGACCATCATATCTACTACTGTGGGCAAGAAACCCGTAAAAGAAATGGAGTGGCCCTCATAGTCAACAAAAGAGTGGCAAAGGCTGTACTGGGATGCAATCTCAAAAATGATAGAATGATCTCGATACGAATCCAAGGCAGACCTTTTAACATCACAGTAATCCAAGTTTATGCACCAACTACTGGTGCTGAAGAAACTGAAATTGACCAATTCTATGAAGACTTACAACACCTTATAGAAGTGACACCGAAGAAGGATGTTCTTCTCATCATAGGGGATTGGAATGCTAAAGTAGGGAGTCAAGAGATAAAAGGAACAACTGGCAAGTTTGGCCTTGGAGATCAAAACGAAGCAGGGCAAAGGCTAATAGAGTTCTGTCAAGAGAACAAGCTGGTCATCACAAACACGCTTTCCCAACAACACAAGAGACGACTCTACACATGGACATCACCAGATGGGCAGCATCGAAATCAGATTGATTATATTCTCTGCAGCCAAAGATGGAGAAGCTCGATACAGTCAGCAAAAACAAGACCTGGAGCGGACTGTGGCTCAGATCATCAGCTTCTTATAGCAAAATTCAAGCTCAAACTGAAGAAAGTAGGAAAAACCACTGGGCCGGTAAGATACAATCTAAGTCAAATCCCTTATGAATACACAGTGGAAGTGAGGAACAGGTTTAAGGATTTAGATTTGGTGGACAGAGTGCCTGAAGAACTATGGATGGAGGCTCGTAACATTATACAGGAGGCAGCAACGAAAACCATCCCAATGAAAAGGAAATGCAAGAAAGCAAAGTGGCTGTCCAATGAGGCCTTACAAATAGCGGGGGAGAGAAGGGAAGCAAAATGCGAGGGAGATGGTGAAAGATACAGGAAATTGAATGCAGATTTCCAAAGAATAGCAAGGAGAGACAAGAAGACCTTCTTAAACAAGCAATGCAAAGAAATAGAGGAAAGCAATAGAATGGGAAGAACCAGAGATCTGTTCAAGAAAATTGGAGATATGAAAGGAACATTTCGTACAAAGATTTCCATAATAAAGGACAAAAGTGGAAAGGACCTAACAGAAGCAGAAGACATCAAGAAGAGGTGGCAAGAATACACAGAGGAATTATACCAGAAAGAAATGGATGTCTCGTATACCCCAGGTAGTGTGGTTGCTGACCTTGAGCCAAACATCCTGGAAAGTGAAGTCAAATGGGCCTTAGAAAGCACTGCAAATAACAAGGCCAGTGGAAGTGATGGTATTCCAGCTGAACTATTTAAAATTTTAAAAGATGATGCTGTTAAGATGCTACACTCAATATGCCAGCAAGTTTGGAGAACTCAGCAGTGGCCAGAAGATTGGAGAAGATCAGTCTATATCCCAATCCCAAAGAAGGGCAGTGCCAAAGAATGCTCCAACTACCGCACAATTGCACTCATTTCACACGCTAGCAAGCTTATGCTTAAAATTCTACAAGGAAGGCTCAAGCAGTATGTGGACCGAGAACTCCCAGAAGTGCAAGCTGGATTTAGAAGAGGCAGAGGAACCAGAGACCAAATTGCAAACATGCGCTGGATTATGGAGAAAGCTAGAGAGTTCCAGAAAGACATCTACTTCTGCTTCATTGACTATGCAAAAGCCTTTGACTGTGTCGACCACGGCAAACTATGGCAAGTTCTTAAAGAAATGGGAGTGCCAGATCACCTCATCTGTCTCCTGAGAAATCTCTATGTGGGACAAGAAGCTACAGTTAGAACTGGATATGGAACAACTGATTGGTTCAAAATTGGGAAAGGAGTACGACAAGGCTGTATTTTGTCTCCCTGCTTATTTAACTTATATGCAGAATTCATCATGCGAAAGGCTGGGCTGGATGAATCCCTAGCCGGAATTAAGATTGCCGGAAGAAATATCAACAACCTCAGATATGCAGATGACACAACCTTGATGGCAGAAAGTGAGGAGGAATTAAATAACCTTTTAATGAGGGTGAAAGAGGAGAGCGCAAAATATGGTCTGAAGCTCAACATCAAAAAAATGAAGATCATGGCCACTGGTCCCATCACCTCCTGGCAAATAGAAGGGGAAGAAATGGAGGTAGTGAGAGATTTTACTTTCTTGGGCTCCATGATCACTGCAGATGGTGACAGCAGCCACGAAATTAAAAGACGCCTGCTTCTTGGGAGAAGGGCAATGACAGGCCTAGACAGCATCTTGAGAAGTAGAGACATCACCTTGCCAACAAAGGTTCGTATAGTTAAATCTATGGTTTTCCCAGTAGTGATGTATGGAAGTGAGAGCTGGACCATAAAGAAGGCTGATCGCTGAAGAATTGATGCTTTTGAATTATGGTGCTGGAGGAGACTCTTGAGAGTCCCATGGACTGCAAGAAGATCAAACCTCTCCATACTGAAGGAAATCAACCCTGAGTGCTCACTGGAAGGACAGATCGTGAAGCTGAGGCTCCAGTACTTTGGCCACCTCATGAGAAGAGAAGACTCCCTGGAAAAGACGCTGATGTTGGGAAAGATGGAGGGCACAAGGAGAAGGGGACGACAGAGGACAAGATGGTTGGATAGTGTTTTCGAGGTTACCAGCATGAGTTTGACCAAACTGCGGGAGGCAGTGGAGGACAGAGGTGCCTGGCGTTCTATGGTCCATGGGGTCACGAAGAGTCAGACACGACTAAACGACTAAAACGACTAAACAACAACAACAACAACAAAGTACAACCCTTCCAACAATTGGGTGACATAGAAGAAAACATTTCAACATTTGCAGATGAGTATGATACCATATGTTTAATAATTTTAAAGAGTTTTCCCTAATAAAACTGGAAACAAATTTTAAGAGTCGCAATTCCAACATTTTATTTCAACCCTTGGAGGGAATCTGTGGGCAAATATCTAGTTCCCTATATCTTTTTAAGGGGTTCCATGGATCAATAAACTATATTAAGCAATATGGAGTGCAATTTGGAAGCTAATCCTTTTCCTCCTCTACCCATTGTGCTTAATAATTTTTCAAATTGTCTCAGAGCTTGTGTTTTTACATGTTCTTTGATAATAAAACAATGAATCTGATCGAAATTATTCCAGTTTGTGTTAAGATTTGACAAAGTTAGTTTTATTTGGTTAATAGTTATAGGTTGATTATTGGTGTAGAAATCTCACAATATGTATAAACCTTTGGAAGTTTGCAGATGTTGAGTCCTCAAGATGTAGGGTTGCCATATTTCAAAAAGTGAAAACCAGGACATCCCAAAAGTTGTTGAGCTCTTTTTAGACATACCTCAATGTTGCTGAGTCTTTAATTTTTACAAAAACACCCCCCAACTCCATGATTTTTGGATTGACTTGCCTTAGAAATCCCAGTAATGTCCAGATGTATGGCAGCCCTACCAGGATGTGCTTGAGAACCCTGTGTCAGTCCAAGCATGGAACTCATTTAATGCACTCATTTAATAATATTTCTAAGTTGTTAAAGGCAGCCAATTTTAGAACTGGGAGGCTATGCTCCCAAATCAGAGAGCTTGGTTTCCAAACAGGCTTGTGCTCAAGGATTTCTCAGTTTACAAATTATATTAAGCATGCTGATAGAACATCAGGATACAAGCCATCTGGCAATTCCATCTCAGTCTAACAAGAAAAGTCGCACAAACAAACATGATACGTATTTGTGAAATACAATACACAAAGATTTCCAGAATCAGGGCCCTAAAGATCTGAAGCAACTTATCTATTATATTTATCATTGTCTCATAATCTGGTGTCTCGCTGACTTTTCTGTAAGAAATCTAATTGGACTAATTTAGCCTTGCAAATCACAGGGATTTGGTCCTGAGCGCATTAACAGAACTTAAGTACTTTGTGGCTCTTATTGTTCAGGGGATTGTTTATTGTTTTTCGCTATCTGTTTATTTTAATACCTACACAATGCCTAGCTGAAAATAATTCCATAGATCGAGAGAGAGGAAGAAAGAGAGAGACACCAGGTCTGGATTCCAGCCAAGCTATGGGAATAATTGCTTTTTAAAGATGGAGTGGTTTTACTCCTACATCCCAGGCACAAGACCTCTAGAATTCAGTGGGAGCAGAATTTGACTCTAATTGCATAATTGTGTTAGAAGCTGAGCTCGTTTGTTCTGAGGCTTCCATGGGAGCCTTGGATTATTGCTACTGCCTTGTGATGATTTACAGAAAGTTCAGAGTTCAGCTCTGTAGCCACTGCTACTGCCTTCATCTGTATAAATACTCCTTTCTTAATACTTTAAACATAACCACCCCAGATGCTTATTTATTTATGTAATGATTATACTGCTCTTCATTCTGGATCACAGAATTTTACAGGTAAAATACAGGTGAAACAATGACAATCGTGTAAAAAATATGGTAATCCGTTAAAAACACCAAAATTATTCATAACGTCAAAGCAGCAAAAAGTTAATACCTTTCAGAAGACAGTTTCAGCATTCTAGCTCAAGAACCCAAAAGCCTGGGTGAAGAGATGTGTCATAAACAGAAAAATCGATATAGTTACATTTTGTGTGAATATAAATGGCATATAGGAAAGTCCCCAGGTATGCAAATTCAAGGCACATGCAAACCGCACATGCATGCAATACCACAAACCTGGAAGTGGCATGAAAAGGGGCAAAAACAGCTCACTATGGATCATGTGAGTTGTAGTCCAACAATAGCTAGAAACCCAAGTTTGGGAAACACTGATTTAATGGATTCTGGGCTGGTTCAACCACCCTGCCCCAGATCACCCTATTCTTGGAGTTTTCTGGGGGTTACTCACCACTCTAGGAGGTGGAATAGGCAGAGTGACATTGCTATAACCCTTTGGGTGGAGGCTAATAGGGCTGGATGGAGTAACACCACCCCCACCCGACCCACCACCATCCCAGGGCAAAGGGGGTTTCAAATGCAACCTAAATTAGTATTTATATAGCGTTCAAGTGTTTAAAGCTCTTGGGATATGCAATCTCACTTATTCTTTCAACTGCCCTGTAATGCAGGCCAGTATTATTTCGTGATGGGATGGGCAGAAAGTTGCCAAGTACTCTTTTAGCAGAAAGCGTGAAAAGAGTTTGCAGCTGGATACACAAAGAAGCTTCCTCCAGCCCCTCTGAATGCAACAAGGGGGGGTACACACTGAACTTGGGGAAAGGACCAGTAAGTGGGATCCTACGTTCTTTATGATTAATTTACATACAGGGCCGTCTTACCCATATGTGCTAGGGTGCGGGGCACCCAGGCGCCAGGCTCTCAGGGGTGCCAGATCGAGAGTCTGGGACCTGCCCATTGGTTGGAGCACTGCGGCGGGCTCTTCTGCTGTGGCTGGCTCTGCGCTGCGAGTTCAGGGGTGACCGAGCCAGCAAGATGTTGAGGCTGCCGGACGGCTCTGTCCTCCTGTGCGCCTGGGACTGGGCAACCAGGAGAGGGACGCCAGGCAGGTCTTTGCACCCCAGAGCCGCATATGCTTAAGACAGCCCTGTTTACGTATGGAGATGCTTGAACATACATTAGATCTTAGTGCTTGCCTTCTGGAGCAGATTTAGGGGAGGGGAGCTGCAGAGGGGAAACCAAAATTCTGGGACATAGTTAACATTGGATGTTACTCACTGAGAAACATTCTAATGTTGAAATATTGATTTTTTTGTAAGTATTTTAGCGGGTATTTTAGTGGTTACTATGGGTTTGTACCGGTACTATTTTTTATTTCTTTGCATGTTAGCCATTTCCTGACAGTTCATATATTTATAGTCCTCCACCCTATCCCTTGGGATCCACAAAACTATCAAGCAGCTCAAGGTCTCTAAATAATGGAAGGATTGAGGAAATGATGGAGGGCAAACTACTACTAATAAATATCTTATATCCACAAACTCTAACATTTCCTTTCCCCCTTTTCTCCAACTTTTTCAAAAATCCAGCTTTCTCACAAGGTACAATTTAGTCAAGTTTCACTGGCTTTCTTATCCTCCGTTCTCACACATAAACAGCAGGTGGGAACAAAATCTAATCAGCTTAAATTAAAACAGTGAGCAAATTATTTCTTCTCTTCCAAAAAGAGAAGGCAAAGCTTAAAAGCAAGCTAAAACTGCAAACAGATATTTGAAGCAGATCATCTCTCAAATGTTCTCTCAACGTTACAGCGTCTTATTTAGGACAAACAAACAAACAAACAAACAAGCCCCTTCCAAAGTAACTTTCTTCAATGTCTTACACCATCTGTATGAAAAATTATTTATACAATAAAATTAAATATTGTATAAATTTATTTGTACAATAAAATTTAGTTGGCACCATTTACTCTGCTAAATTCCATTTAGTTTCAGCTACATCTCATTTGCATAGATTATTTTTATCATGTGTAAACAGGAGCCAAGTGGCAGACTTTGCAAGTTAATTTGGGAGCCTTTTATTCAATTATAATTTTGCTTCTTCTTTATTATGCTTGCTAAATTTTATTTTTGAACAAAAGTGTCAGTTATTCACACACTTGACCCAAGTTTTGCATTTTTAATGATCTGTGAGAAAATAGCAAACAGCCATTGTTTGAAGCATAATGTTAACTTTGTGCAAAGCATAATTATAATTTAATATTGTTTTTGTTGACTGCTAACAGTGTAAAATTTAAGGCTGCAGGCACACAATGGGAAATGACAAGATGTACCGCCTAAAATTATAAAGCAGATGAATCCAAACCGAATTTCCTTAATGTTGTTATTAGGCTACAAACTTTGTATATATGGAACATATTGATAAAACACATATATCGAAGTTTAGTTTTTTTACTAGCAAAATGCCATCATATAAAAGACCCAAAGAAGCATGGTTTCAATGCATTGCAGGGTCCTTCTCAGCAAGGACAGATCCACACCATGGCAAGGAAGAAGAGTTTGGATTTGATATCCCGATTTATCACTACCAGAAGGAGTCTCAAAGCAGCTAACATTCTCCTTTCCCTTCTTCCCCCACAGCAAACACTCTGTGAGGTGAGTGGGGCTGAGAGACCTCAGAGAAGTGTGACTGGCCCAAGGTCACCCAGCAGCTGCATGTGGAGGAGCGGAGACACGAACCCGGTTCACCAGATTACAAGTCTACTGCTCTTAACCACTACACCACACTGGCTCTGGATATTCATATGTATTCCCCTCATTAGAATGTGTCCTTAAGTACAGCATTTTGCTTTTCCATAAGAAGAAGTGACAGATACTCCATAAGTGGGCAAAAGCAGTGTCCAAGTGTCCTTATTTTCCATGGAAAGTCCTGGATTTACAGAAGCCCCCCTGGTTTCTGATTCGATCTTGGAATATCCCGCTTTTCCTTAGGCCATCCCTTTTTTTTCATTGAAGAAATATTGGAGGGTATGGAGTTATGCGAGGGATGCGGGTGGTGCTGTGGTCTAAACCACAGAGCCTAGGGCTTGCCGATCAGAAGGTCGGCGGTTCAAATCCCCGCGACAGGGTGAGCTCCCATTCCTCGGTCCCTGCTCCTGTCAGCCTAACAGTTCGAAAGTACGTCAAAGTGCAAGTAGATAAATAGGTACCTCTCCAGCGGGAAGCTAAACGGCATTTCCGTGCACTGCTCTGGTTCGCCAGAAGGGGCTTAGTCATGCTGGCCACATGACCCGGAAGCTGTATGCCAGCTCCCTCGGCCAATAAAGCGAAATGAGCGCCGCAACCCCAGAGTTATCCGCGACTGGACCTAATGGTCAGGAGTCCCTTTATCTTATAGAGTTATGCAACCTCCAAGCTCCAGAGATAAATGACTAGACAACATTTAGATGACATCTGAAGGCAGCCCTGCATTAGGAAGTTTACTAATGTTTAATATTTTAAACTAAAGCTGCTCCCTTTTCCTAATGATTCAAAGGTTTTGAGCCATTCAGAATCATCTAGCAGTGGGCAAAATGTTCTGCAGGATGGCATTTCTTGGGCTGGCCCAATGGCGTTGCTCTACAGTCCGCTCTGCCATATTCGATGCTGTTCTGGAGAGGCTCCCAAAGCACAAAAGCAGCCTTGCAGGACCATGGGAAGCTCATGGTGAGTATGTGTGTGGAGGAGGTGTTGGTGAACATTGGATGCCTTGCACAAGCAAAAATACATTCCAATAGTGCTTCCAAACTCTTGGTTTTGTTTTGTTCTTCTGCCTGCCTGGAACAATAAAAGGGCTGACCTGCCACCATGGGCTTTATTTTACTGCAAGTGTAATGTGTTGTAGAGGCCTGGTCTTAGTTTGGGCCTCTTTTGAATGCATAGCACCCTATATAGCAGGGGTCATCAAGGTTTATCTTGCCTGGGCCAGATTGGTCCAGCAGAGATCCCTCTATGGGCCTGATCATCTGCATGATTTTCGGCGTCTGTGCAGATGTGATTTCTGGCACCGCGGAAGCGAGTCCCTGTGCCATGCTGCGCCGGTTTAGCGCAGCGCGAGAGTGGGCAGCGTGGTTTGGGGGCAGCTCGTGGTCCGGTCAAACAATCTCCATGGGTGCTTCTGGCCCATGGGCATTAGGTTGCTGACTCCTGCTATATAGAGAGTGTGTGGGTTATTGCAACACTCAGTATTGGGGAACTGGTCCCCATTTGGGGATTTTCTGTGGTGTCTCTGACTATGTGCTTGGGGTAATAATATAATAATAATAATTTATTATTTGTACCCCGCCCATCTGACTGGGTTTCCCCAGCCACTCTGGGCGGCTTCCAACAAAGATGAAAGATACACTAAAATGTCACATATTAAAAACTTCCCTGAACAGGGCTGCCTTAAGATGTCTTCTGAATGTCAGGTAGGTGTTTATCGCTTTGACATCTGATGGGAGGGCGTTCCACAGGGCGGGCGCCACTACCGAGAAGGCCCTCTGTCTGGTTCCCTGTAACTTGGCCTCTCGCAGTGAGGGAACCGCCAGAAGGCCCTCGGAGCTGGACCTCAGTGGAAACCGCAGTGCCAGAGTATTACAAAAGGAAGCCAGCAGCATCTCAAGTATAGTGGTCTAGTTAATTCCTCGAGAGAGTTTAAATATAGATGATATGTCTACAGCACTAGGGATAATTGATTTGATGGTTGAGTGACTTTCCCTGTAAGGTTCTCTCAGAGCAAAGGCCATCAGACTCTAATTCTCAAAGACACAAGTGGTCCAAAAGAAGATTAATGGACTGGGAGCTCAGGCTGGCCATAGTATTTTAAAAATGATCCCAGTAGGTATGGCTTGAGAGCAAGAAGAGTGCAGAAGGAAATAGCTTTCCTTTCTGCATTCTCTCTAAATATGTTTCTTTTGAGAGAACTTGAGGGTGGGGTGATCTGATTTGGGCATAGTTTGATACACACACCCCATTATATTTGCCCCACTGCTAAATTTTGATTTACATAAATGTTCACTACCATTTTAATTGCATTTCTCCTTCATGTTCCATTTTATGGCTACAATCTATGACTGTAATTGAAAGGGACTTAATTTTTAATCAGGGAAGTTTTTATGTATAAAAATATGTATCATTTTAATGTGACAAAAAATTTACTGTGTGGGATAGAGCCCTGACATGAAAATGCAAAGATAGTGAGTGTAAGATATTAGCCTGAAGGAAATATAGTTGAAGAGGTAATAATTTTTTGGGCCGTATGAAAAGATGTTTGCCCAAAAACTTTTAACCCCTGCAGTCACTCGCTCACAGCAAGGCCTCAAAACAGGCTGTCGCTCTGTCTCTGAGACAGCTTTAAATTCCATTCCCCACAAAAGTTGTAAATTTTGTTTTGAAAAATCCTTATGAAAATTATTCAGCATTTTAGTGTGACTTCTTCCTAATAAACATATTTTTGTAAGCAGTTATGACTAATGTGCACATTTTTACAATGGTACCTTGGGTTACAGATGGTTCATGTTACAGACGCTTCAGGTTACAGACTCCGCCAACCCTGGGTTAAGAACTTTGCTTCAGGATGAGAACAGAAATTGCGCGGTGGTGTTGCAGCGGCAGCAAGAGGCCCCATTAGCTAAAGTGGTGCTTCCGGTTAAGAACAGTTTCAGGTTAAGAACGGACCTCCAGAATGAATTAAGTTCTTAACCCGAGGTACCACTGAACAAGCTAGTTCTCCTAATATAATGTATGTTTGTATGCTATTTTCCCATATATATTCATTTCTATGCACACCTTTACCTAATATATGCATTTTTGTAAATAATGGTCAGTTGGAGAACCACACGGAAAAAGCTGGATACATGTGAATTTTGAAAGACGGCTATGGCTTGGTTCCCATATTGTTCTGCAAAGTGCAAAGTAATAAAAACAAAAAAAAATTCCTTCCAGTAGCACCTTAAAGACCAACTAAGTCAGTTCTTGGTATGAGCTTTCGTGTGCATGCACACTTCTTCAGATACACTGAAACAGAAGTTTCCAGACCCTTCTATATAGTGAGAAGGTGGGGAGGGGTATTACTCAGAAGGGTGGTGGGAATGGGTGATTGGCAGATAGCTGTGATGAGCCTGTTGACGACTCTTAACGACTGCAATAGGCAAAGTAATAAATTTAGCCTTAAATGTGGACTGAATTGAACACCCTGCCCATACCTACAGGTCCCTATACCCATCATTGATGTTTGCATTAATTATCCCTATATCTAAGAGCCAACCTACATGCGCTGAAAACTCCTATGATAGGCGTTCTGGTACTGCGCTGCTTTCTGCAGCAGGTGGAAGCCGTGAAGACAGACTGCCAGTGCCTACTAGTCATGATAGCTATGCACTGCTTCCAGAATCAGAGGGTGCATGTCTCTGAATACCAGTCACGGAGGAACAACTACGCGAGAGGGCTACTGTACTCTTTACCTGGTTGTGATCTTCCCATAGGCAGCTGCTTGGCCAGTGTGGGGTAGAGGATGCTGTACAAGCAAAGTCTGATAAATATATGGCGTGATCCAGAAGGTTCCTCTTTCGTTGTAATAGGATATCCAGATATGACAGTGGGTTTTGCCTAATCACAGAAATCTTACAAGTCAGGTAGCCCTAGGCCTGATACAAAATAACCATGCAATGGAGTTTTTCAGGAAAGGGAGCGTTCAAGCCTGCAATCGTGCATCTGGATCTTTGAAATGGTAAAGTCTAAACACACACACACACACACACACAGAGAGAGAGAGAGAGAGAGAGAGAGAGAGAGAGTTTGTTTAGCAAAACCAACAACCTGAAGATCAACCACTTCATTTTCACTTATAGTTTGAAATTCTATTAACTCTATTACAGACCTAAATGTGTTAAACATGTCTACAACTGGAAGCACTAGGTTTTAATCGTTGTGCCATAATTTGCATAATACAACTTAAACACCTTAATGTTTCTTGGCAATGAATTGGGTTTCTGGGCTTGCTATCTAGAATATTTGGGCTTTAGATAATGCACCACCCCTGTGTACTGAACACCATAATCACACCCAAAGCAGATTCCTGTAATGTAAGCACATTTTCTACCTCCCCAACACCACCTTGCTCCTTCTGGCCTCTGCATATGCTTAGGCAGACAACAGGCAAAGCTCTTTTGGAACAAGCTAGAAGCGAAAAGAGTAAGAAAACTTCTTTCAAAGAATAAACTAGCTTCATTCTAACAGGCACATTCCCTGCAAGAAGGTTTGTGAGTTGCTCTGATTGCGTGTTGAGATCCACAGTGCCACCCCCCAAATAATTCACACTTCACACATCAATTTTGTTTAAGGTTTTTGGCATAGTTTTTGGCCACAACTTTTTATTCAAAATACAAAAATTGTGAGTGGTTGCTTAGGCATTGGTTATGACTATCTGTCCTGGCCCTCAAGGACAGAGCTAGTCCTTCCGGACTCCACCGGAAGCCAGCGTGGGAAACAAGTATTGGATGAGAAGTGAGGCTGGGAAACAGACCCTCGCTTCACACCCTCATGTTCCGGTGGGGCTTGCACGGCCCAAGTCCGGCTCCACGGACAAGGACGAAAGAATGGCAAGCCCCTGGATTCCTTTAACGGAATTCCCTTTCCGCATCATTTGGAGGGATAGGCACTTACCCCTCCAAGCACCAATTAACCAATGCCTAACCGCCAACCTTACAAGTTGTGACGATTTGCTACGCAGTAGGCAAAAACCAAATGGCACCAGCCAATCCGCCAAATGGCCAAATTCCTACTAGGCCCCCGCTCCAAGGCGAACGACCCCATGACAGGCATAGCAAGGTCAAGCAATCAACTTAAATAAAAAAAACCCCTATTAAAGGGAGGGAGGGTGGGTGATCCGATGCAAAAACGGCCGAGAAGGACGTCCCCACGTCCGGCACATCTATTTATAGCTTCTGACTCCTCCTCCAAATTGGTAACAATCAAATTCCCCCAGCAACCCAATTAACCCTTAAGGCCAGGGTTGCTGACAATTTGCCTAGTCATGGGAGGGCGGCCTGTTCCCCAACCGCAACATGTGCTCTCTGCTAAGGGAGAACACGCTTTCTGGGAGCCTATGCATCATCCCATACTGGAGTTGCTTCATTCCCTCCTTCACAAATTATTCTGGAAATATAAGGAAAGGAAGCATGACTTAATTGCATTTTCCATTATGGTGCTGTAAATAATGGAAAGATTTTCTCGTTTTTCTAATTCATGTTTGATCGTTATGAGTGATCTTAGCCAATGTTAGTAACACTCAGAGTGACACCTTCTAAAAGAGCCAGTGGATTCAAGTCCATTGATTTTAGTGGGTCTACTCTGAGTATGATTTAGTTGGATTGTTTGTTTTTCTTCATAAAAAAAACCTCTTGGTAAAGATAGCTTTTCAGTCTTACTGCACTTATCCTCCAAGGCAAACTGCCTAACTGTTCTGCGATTGCATTCTTTGTGTATGTCTGGTAATGGCAACTCAAGGTCCCTGAATAAAATAAGATACAGCCTAAGTGTATTTTTTTTACAAACAAAACCAAAAACAAAACCTACAGCGCATTGTGCCTTCCCCGGGTTTTCACAAAGGTTCCTTCAAAGACTCTCTCAGATAGTGACAATGATGCCCTCCCTTGACCTTTAAAATGAATACTGGTGAGGATTTGCAATATCTATAGCAGTTGTGGGATGTAGCCATGACAATCTTCGTTCTTTGCTCTAAGTACTCAGAAATTGACAGCTACAAAACTATTACGGGAGCACAGTACTTTTTTTCTTTGTTTATTAGAATTCTAGTGGGGATGATCAACTTGTCATTTATAGGCTATGGAATGCTAATGACCTTTTATTTTTGTGACCTCAAAGGAAAATATATGTCTGATTAGCACGATCCTCCATATGTTCATGCATTCTTTTGATCTGTACATGAACCTTTGCAGCTCTGTTTGGAATCTGTGGAATGTCTAACCAGTCACACAAACCTTTGAGCTAGTTTGAGCTTGCTTTGCAGAGAAACTTTGGTGACAAGGAGTTAATTCCATTTATAAAAGGTCTTCTTTTGCGAATTAACAGCAAAAGGACTGGTCGTAATATATGGTGAAATTACCATTGCTTTCCATATCCTTTCCCCATGAATCCCAGTTGCCTTGAGAGTAAGGTTTTTATAATCATCTAAGGTGTTATGCACAATCATTTAATATATTGGATCAAAACCAGCACCTCTCTTCTTAATGCCTTCATTGATCGCTCAAAGTGTCAGGCTGCCTGATCAACAACCCATTTAAATTGAAGAGGTTTGTTGTAAGCTGATTAAGATCCATTATCTTTATTGTGACTAAATAGGCTTAAATTTATGAACTCTGGATTAATGGGACTATGGGTCAAGCTGCAGGGCAAATGCAACCAGAACAGGGAAATAAGGAGATGAGAAACAAAAGTTGAGTGAACTGGGGCCACATTGATTATTTTCGACAGGGGTCGGCAAAGTTTTTGTGGCTCGGGCCTGTTCACAGTCCCGCAGATGCCGCGGTGGGCTGGAGTGTGTGTGTGTGTGTGCGCGTGCGTGCGTGCGTGCGTGCACAAACACTATTTCTGGCACTCCATCCAGCACAGAGGAGGCGTGCACAGCTTCCCATTGGCTGCAGGAGTTCCCTGCAGCCAATGGGAAGCTGGCCAGAGTCACGGAAGGCAGTCCCTGCTCTGCTTCATGCCGGTTTAGTGCAGCGCACATGAGCCGACCGAGCAGGCGGCAGGGGTCCATGGGCTGATTAAATGACCCTTATGGCCACTTGTGGCCCTTGGGCCTTATGTTGCTAACCCCAGCTTTCGGAGAACAGTAGTGAAAATGCTGCAGGAGGGCAACCCTACAATGGGAGAAGGACAATGTTTCCTCTACCCCTTCCCTCAAGCCTCACCCTTTCAGGTGAGATGAGGCCCTTCCTGTTGTAGGTTGGCCTCGAGGGGTTCCTTACCACACCAGTTTATTCCCAGTCCTGAAGGCAGATCTCACCTTAGACCCTCAAAAGTGCCTGATAAATTCCCACACCTACTTGCCAAAGTGAGCAAATTAACCTGCTTTGTAGCTGCCACCTTTTCACAGATGAGTACAGAAAAGGTGAAACACAGGACAGCAAGGCCAATCTATTGATGGGTAAAACAGAAATTGTACTCAACACCCTTCTGCCATCAAAACCAGCATTGCCTCTATTGAGCATAAGAAGCACTCCATGCCAGAATCAAAAGAGGTCAAAATAGGGATGGAATGGGTTTAAATAGCCCAAGTGTGGGGTGCATGATCTGGCCAGACGTTGCCCTCCCTTTCCTGAATAGTTGCAATGGCCACCTGCTGCCCCAACCACTCTGTGCGAGGTGGCAGCAGGATTCATTATATCTAACCCATAATAGCTTTGAACCAGGTTATCATGAAGTGTTTTCCCACAGTTCACTTGTAAACAGCGATATCCTTATAATGTCGGAAGATTATCTTGTGTAATAAACTGAAGTAGGCAGTAGGATTTAAGGCAGGGCTCAGCAAACTTTTTCAGCAGGGGGCCGGTCCACTGTCCCTCAGATCTTGTGGTGGACCAGACTAGATTTTGAAGGGGAAAAAATGAACAAATTCCCATGCCCCACAAATAACCCAGAGATGCATTTTCAATAAAAGGACACATTCTACTCATGTAAAAACATGCTGATTCCCAGACCGTCCGCAGGCCAGATTTAGAAGGCGATTGGACCGGATCCAGCCCCCAGGCCTTAGTTTGCCTACCCATGATTTAAGGGGATAGATAAAGGCAGGAATTGGTGTCTGAGTGGAAGAGCAAAGCTTTTTCCAATGTTGTTCATAGAAGTGGGGGAGGTGCTGTTTTGCGCTGCTCTTCAGAAAATAAAACATTGGCTTGGGAGCGAAATGGGGGGCGGTCTTTACAGGCAAGACGTAAGAGGGGAACTGCCTTAAGGGAAAATTGTGAAGCACATTTAGAGGACACTGCTTTGGCAAAACATTTAATGGAGTTCAATGAAAGCAATAATAAATAAAAGACTGCCAAACCCACACATCCCAGGTGCCATATATCTTTGCCTAAAGTAAAATTCCAGGGCAATATTTTCATGGTTTTTCTTCTCTGGTGAAAAATGGAAGGAATTTTAAGGGGAAAAAAAAAAAAAATGTTAACCGGATGATTGAATGTCTCGCGCAGGTCCCATATGCACCTGAGCACATAGGCTTCATACTTATGGAAATCTTATTACTGTTGATATTTTCACCCCTCCCATTGCAAGAATCTCCTGATCTGATGTTTTGAGAAAGGAGGGGGCGGAAACTGCTCTTCTACTCTTCTGCTCCTGCCTGACTGCCTGACTCTGTATTGTGGAGAGTCTTTTTTTTTTAAAAAAAATATTTATTGCTTTTCCAACAATTTAAACACTACAAAACAAAATGGACAATACAATACAATACAAAAACACCACACAACACTAACACATTAGACTAACACAACAAAATAAAAACAGTTTAAAACACATCATACAGTTTCATCATCCTATCCTTCATTCACTTATTTCAACGACCTCCTCACACCTCCCTTTTTGTATTCCACTTCTGTTAATTGTTTCAGCAATTCCTTTCCATCTTCCTCTGCTTTCTATCCTATAATTATCTTAACATATTCTAACCTTATTTTTTTTCTTTTAATACTCTAATAATCTATTTATACTTAATTCCTTATAACATTTCTACTAAAGCCATATAACTTCATTCCCACATTTTTCTAACATTCATTAATTTTACAATATTTCTGTAAATAGTCTTTAAACTTTTTCCAATCTTCTTCCACCGACTCTTCTCCCTGGTCTCGGATTCTGCCAGTCATTTCCGCCAGTTCCATATAGTCCATCAACTTCATCTGTCATTCTTCCCGGGTGGGTAAATCTTGTGTCTTCCAATACTTCGCTATAAGTATTCTTGCTGCTGTTGTTGCATACATAAAAAGAGTTCTATACTTCTTTGGCACCAATAGGCCGACCATGCCCAGGAGAAAGGCCTCTGGTTTCTTCAGGAAGGTATATTTGAATACCTTTTTCATTTCATTATAAATCATCTCCCAGAATGTCTTAATCCTTGGGCATGTCCACCAAAGGTGAAAGAATGTACCTTCAGTCTCGTTACATTTCCAACATTTATTTTCAGGCAAATGGTAAATTTTTGCAAGCTTGACTGGTGTCATGTACCACCTATAAATCATTTTCATTAAATTTTCTCTTAGGGCATTACATGCCGTGAATTTCATACCTGTGGTCCATAACTGTTCCCAGTCAGCCATCATTATGTTAAGTCCAACGTCTTCTGCCCATTTAATCATAGCTGATTTCACCATTTCATCCTGAGTGTTCCATTTCAACAGCAAGTTATACATTCTTGACCAATTCTTAATTTTTGAATCTAACAATTCTATTTCCAATTTTGATTTTTCCACCTGGAAGCCAACTTTTTTGTCCAAATTGTATGCCTTCATTATTTGGTAATAATGGAGCCAATCTCGCACTTTGCTTTTCAATTTTTCAAAACTCTGCAGTTTTATTCTGTCTCCATCTTGTTCCAGAATTTCCCAATATTTCAGCCATTTGGCCTCCATATTGAGTTTTTTCTGTGCCTTCGCTTCCATTGGTGTCAACCATCTTGGGGTTTTCTTTTCTAACAAATCCTTATATCTTATCCAAACATTAAACAGTGCTTTTCTAACAATATTTTTGAACGCTTTAAGTGCTTTTACTTTAACGTACCACAGATATGCATGCCAGCCAAATGCATTATTGAAGCCTTCTAAATCCAATACACCAGTGTTTTCAAGAAGCAGCCATTCTCTCAGCCAGTAAAAAGCAGCTGATTCATAATAAAGTTTAAGGTCTGGCAGGGCAAATCCACGTCTTTCTTTGGCATCAGTTAGTATCTTAAATTTTATTCGAGGCTTCTCCTGCCAGACAAATCTGGAAATATCTTTCTGCCACTTCTTGAAACAATCCATCTTGTCCAAAATTTGCAATGTTTGAAACAAAAACAACATCCTTGGCAACACATTCATTTTTATCACAGCAATTCGGCCTACCAATGATAACTTCAAATTTGTCCATATTTCTAAATCCTTTTTCACTTCGATCCAGCATTTTTCATAATTATCCTTAAATAAATTCACATTTTTGGCAGTCATGTTAACCCCTAAATATTTCACTTTCTTAACCAATGTTAGTCCTGTCTCCTCCTGAAACTTCTCTCTCTCACACACAATTTTCATCTTGTTCAACTTAAAACCTGCTACCTGTCCAAATTCTTGAATCAGTTCCAATACCCTTTTAGTACTAGATTCTGGCTCCTGTAAAGTCAATACTAAGTCATCAGCAAATGCTTTCAGTTTGTACAGTTTAGCTCCCACTTGTATACCTTTAACCTCTTGGTCCTTTCTAATCATATTTAACAAAACCTCAAGGACCGATATAAAAAGCAATGGAGAAATTGGGCAGCCTTGTCGTGTCCCTTTCTCAATCTTAAATTCTTCTGTCACTACATTGTTCACAATTAATTTTGCCTTTTGTTCTGAATAAATTGCACCTATACCATTTTCAAAACCTTGACCTACCCCCATCCCCTGTAGATTCTTCTTCATAAAACTCCAAGAAATGTTATCAAAGGCTTTCTCCGCATCCACAAATATCAAGACTGCCTTAGTATTGATATTCACTTGTAGTTTTTCTAGAATATTAATTATATTCCTCATATTGTCAGACAAATGTCTGCCCGGGAGAAAGCCCGCTTGGTCTTTATGAATTTCTTCTACTAACACCTTTTTTAATCTTTTAGCCAAGATGTCTGCAAAGATTTTGTAATCCACATTAAGCAGCGATATGGGGCGGTAATTTTTGAGCTGAGTCTTTTCAGTCTCTGTTTTCGGTATAAGTGTAATGTAAGCTTCCTTCCACGACTCTGGTGCCCTTCTCTCTTCCATTATTTCATTGCAGACTTCCTTCAATGGTTGTATTAACCATTCTTTCAAGGATCTGTAATATCTTGAAGTCAAACCATCTGGTCCTAGAGGTTTACCTAATTGCATGTTCTGGATGGCCCCTTCCACCTCTTGATCCATTATTTTGTAATTCAACATTAGCTGTTTTTCCTGAGAGATTTTGTGTAGTCCATTTATTTTCAAAAATCGATCAATGTCCATTTCTTTCTGCTCCTCCTGTGTATAAAGTTGTTTAAAATACCTTTGAAAACACTTCCTGATCTCCACTGGGTTCTGTATATTCTTTCCTTCCACTTCCAAATTCGTAATAGTATTGAGTTTTTGTCTTTTTTTCATTTGCCAGGCCAACAATTTTCCACACTTATTTGCCGATTCAAATGACTTTTGCCTCATCTGTTTAATCTTCCATTCTATTTCCTGATTCATCAGCTTTGTATATTGTACTTGATATAACTTTATCTCTTTCAGGATCTCCTGTGACTTTGGTTTTGCTCTCAGTTTCTTCTCTCCTTCCTTTA
The DNA here is from genome assembly GCF_964106915.1 of Podarcis gaigeae. Lineage (NCBI taxonomy): Eukaryota > Metazoa > Chordata > Lepidosauria > Squamata > Lacertidae > Podarcis > Podarcis gaigeae. The sequence continues at coordinate 7,853,703 of NC_139677.1, read as the reverse complement.
TTTTCCCCAGGATCTTATCCTTTTTTTTTCATTCTGAGTTCTCTTCTTAATTACATTCTGTTGTATTAAAAATCCTCTCATAACCGCTTTACTTGCATTCCAAATTACTCTTTTTTCCATTGTAGTATTCATATTTATCTCGAAATAGTCTCTTAGAGTTTTTTGGGCCTTCTTGGTCACCTCTTGATTCCTAAACAAAGTACCGTTCATCCTCCATCTAAAGGAACCAATTGGTGTCAATTTCATTTCCATCTTCACAGCATTATGGTCAGAACAAGTTTGGGGGCAAATCTTGTGGAGAGTCTTATCTATGTAGTGACCAGTTGGCTGAGTAGGAGATGTAACACTCAAGCAAGCCAGTAGTTTGTTAGTTTGTAGTAGCTATTAGAAATAAAAGGAGTTATGCTTCACAGCTAGCTTCCACGTTATTTATACTGTGCATGAGTCTGGTGCTCACAATGCACAATTGTGGGTCCAGTGCACTGGGACCTGTTTTCCAGGATTGGAAGGTCTCTGAAAGTGCTCCAGTTGCCTAGCCCTGTTGGGCAGAACCAGTTATTGAGCCCAGTCACTGCACATCGGTTGATGGTGTACTGACAGTGGTAGCTGATAATGAAGCTGGAAACTCATGGGGGCATCTGTTTGTGAGACAGAGCACACCTCAGACCCCACTAACTAGAGAATCGGGTGGGAGCATCCCTAAGAACACAGAATGTGACAACCCCCAAGAGAGATTACTGACATATTGCTTCATCTTCTTCCAACTTTTAAAGGATGAAATGGCTGCAACCAGCACAATTACAATCAGAAAGCTGAAATTTCAGCTGTTGGCAAATCAGGGTGGGTGGGAATTAATATGAAGTCATGCAAATGCAAGCTTTAAATATAATTACTCTATCCATTATTAAGTAAAAACGAGCACTTTAACTGAAAACATAATAGTGTAGTTCCTGACAGCTGCTCCCTCAAGACTTTTTGTAAACAGGGACCAGAACAAAATCCTCTGTTCTTCCTGAAAAGAGTTTCTTTTGGTACTTTATGCAAATGCCTTGACCCCTGTAGATGCTGTGCATTCTTCAAATAGACATCTACCTTCAAAAGTGACAGCAAGCAATAATGTGACAAATGAGCACAGCATCTGCACATGTGCGGCACTCTTTGCCTAGAATATTTGGTGTGATCGAATTAAAATGACCTTTTTGTGACAAGGACGATGTAATCAAACGATCCGGGATGTGGAAGGGGTGTGTGTGTGTGTGTGTGTGTGTGTGCTATATTCTAATTTAGCGGTCATTTAAACCAGGCCACCTCTTAATCATCCTATCCATTCTGCTTGCTATCTTTCTCATTTTGAACTGCTCCATTGTCTTGACTGAAGGAACACTGAAATATATTTTGTGAGGCTCAACAGGAGGCAGAAAAGGTAGGTGGGAGACAGGGCGGGGGGGGGGGGGAGAGAAAAGAATCTCATCTTCCTGCATGATTAGTTTGTAGGTAGCCTGTATAAAACTTTAATGAATATTGATATTGGAATCAAAGATGCAATGCTTACTGTTTGCTTTACCATGCCATAAAGTTTAGCTTTCCTTAGTAATTGATTCCCCCTTTTTAAATGGAAGAAGATAAATTGCACACCTCTTCTCTTTTTATTGATGAGAGAATTATGCGAGAAAAGTATAATCAAATATTTCCAACTGTCCTTTGGGTAGCAGGTAGCGCTGAAATGAATAGTCTCCTACACACTCCCATCTACAAATGCAATAAGCACTTGGCTAGGGCTTTATGGATTCTTAATTGCACCAGTCAAGTTCTAGGAAAACACATAGGCTGCTTTCTTGGATCTGTCACAGCAGACTTCTGGCAAAGTATATTTAAACAACAACATCATAAAAACCACTGTGCTCAGAAGCACAGATCTAAGCAGAAGTTCACATTTTACTTTCACCCTAAATAGATATGAAAAGCGATGTGTTTTGTAACAGTTATGCAAATCTCTTGCGGCTTCTCACAAAATTCCTTAAGGTTGGAACATATTTCAATTACGAACCTTGCAATCTTCCCTTTAGTAGAGAAGTGATTCCCCACCTTCCCCACAGCTTTCTATGAAATTTGTACTAGTCAAGTCATAACTCTGTTGGCTTCCCTATAAATTCTTCACATGGCTCACCTGAGTGTGGATCCTTTAATCCTTTAATTTGAAATTCAAAATAAATTTGAGTTAGGGAAAATGGGATGGAAACTCTTGCAGAGGAAGAAAGACCACGTTCATGGCCCAGCAAATGTGATTCATGAGCAAAGACAGGCTCTGTAGAATGAGGTGATGGAAGAAATCCTTTTATTAAGCAGCCAGAACTGTCTAAACGTTCACCTGATGCAGTGAATAATATAAACACAACATTGCAGTAATATAAAATTATTTTTAAAACTTTGAAATTTTAGGAAAAAACCAGAAAAACAAGATATGACATTAAAATATAATTCCACCAATACAAATCTGTTTCCAAAACCTGCTATTGAACAGCAAGAGGCCCAATCAAAATAAATAATATAAAAGCCACTTGAAACAGGTAGTTTTTTTAAAGCCTCTTTGAAGACTAAGACTGAAGAGGCTAACTATACATCCCTTGAGAAGCAATTCCATATAGTATAGGCCACTATTGAGATCATCCAATACTTATCTCAAGGCACAAGCACATTCAGGTAAGCAGAAATGTTTCTTGTCCCCAAACATTTAGGGCTTTATAGGGGAAAACCATCATTTTGAATTGGGCATAGCTCAATAGAATTAACACGCAAACAATAAGCAGCAGTGCAGACAGCGCCAATCACCTTTTCAAGTGAATAGGTAAAGGTAAAGGGATCCCTGACCATTAAGTCCAGTGGCAGATGACTCTAGGGTTGCGGCGCTCATCTTGCTTTGCTGGCCGAGGGAGCCGGCATTTGTCCACAGGCAGCTTCCTAGTCATGTGACCAGCATGGCAAACCAGAGCAGTGCATGGAAACACCGTTTACCTTCCTGCCAGAGTGGTACCTATTTATCTACTTGCACTTTGATGTGCTTTTAAACAGCTAGGTTGGCAGGAGCAGGGACTGAGCAATGGGAGCTCACCCTGTCGCGGGGATTCGAACCGCCGACCTTCTGATCGGCAAGCCCTAGGCCCTGTGGTTCAGACCACAGTGCCAATCGTGTCCCTTTCAAGAGAATAGTGGGACAGAATTCAGTCCATCCTTTTAACCTTGATCGTTGCAAGTGATTGATGCTTTCAAAGCTGACAACATCTATCATCTGTTTGGTAGGGAGACATCTCCAGTGCAGCATGTTGTGCACAACTGCTAATAGATCGTGACATTTGTTTCACTTCCACATTGCTTGTGGAAAGAGAAAGACTAGGCAGGCAAGCCCAAACTTGGCCCTCCAGCTGTTTTGGGACTACAACTCCCATCATCCCTAGCTAACAGAACCAGTGGTCAGGGATGATGGAAATTGTCCCAAAACAGCTGAAGGGCCAAGTTTGGCCATACCCGGACTAGAGGTACCATCAGATTTTCAGATATACAGCTCTTCTGCCAAGCATATCATTCCAGGTATCCCTACCCCTCTACAACATATAGTTAAAAACTCCCCCATGACCTGATACCATGCTGTATGTTTCTTTCTGCCCACTATTGGTAGCCAGTGATGTGGAGCAGAGGCAAGAAAATCCCGAATGTGGTGATGATGACAGGTTGCAGGACCCTACAGTGTGCAGCAGCTCCACTCTAAGACTAGCAAACTTCCTCAGATGACTTCCACACATCCATAAGGCAGTGGCTGAAAATGCATTACCTGTTACAGCTTCATGTATCTAAAGAACAAATCTGATGTCTTCATATTTACCTCTTACAACAGAAAAAAGCTAATGCACCAAATGGTCTGACTTGAAGTGCAAATACTTGCTCTTTCTCCTTTTTTTTTTTAAAAAAAAATATATATTTAAAGATCTAAGTTTCCAATTAACATCAAACAGAGACTTCATCTTTCTTTTAAAGTCCACTAATATGGCTTGAATGAATGACTTTCTAATCAGTTAGTCAGGTGGGACTGATGAAATGGAATGAAAAATACTTATATAATGACTAGGAAAAAAAGATCTAATAACTTGAAATGTTCTGTCCTCCCAGCCTCCTGACCTCTACCCTGCTCTTAGGTAAATAAATGACTGTTAATTAAGAATGTTCAGGGAAATGTAGCCTTCCATCTTGTTTACGGTGTTGTAGTTAGGTTAATCCAATTTTCAGCAGCTTATTACTTCAAAGAAAATCCTTCAGTAGACTTATAATCTCTTTATGAAACACTAAATATATTTCCTCTTCAAGGCAGAAATTTGACATGATTGCAATGCACAGCATATGTTGCATAAGGCATGAAGCTGTTGTCATATTCAAGGGCTCCACAAGCACCAGGACTGATTTGCTGCAGCAGAAAGCAGCTGTTGGCTCTCCAGCGGCACAAGTTTGCCTATATCTCCATCTGAGCAAAGGTTCTTCCTAGGAACATGCCTTGTGGGTGATGTATCCCTGGCATGGAACCTGCAGTGCCGCCATTTTGCTGCAAGAAATGGAGTTTGCAGTTTAACAGTGGTAAACTGTGAGCGGTTATTTAAGAGCTTGCTACTGTTAAACTTTGAACAGTATCCACCACTGTAATGGCAAAGTAGTCATAGCATGGGTGGTCTTTAGGGTCAGCTGAGCTGCCGTGTTTTGCTCTCATAACATATGCATTTGTCAGAATGAGGCTTTGCTGATTTGAGATGGTGAGCCTTGTTTTGTCTGCTCTGCAGCAGCCACCTCAGCAGGAGCTACAGGAGATCAGTAGGTGGGAACAGCAGGGGCTGCTGTGTTGCCTCAGGCAGCAGAGTGTGGATCTCTTTGCCTAATCCCGATAGATTCGGTTTTTGTTTTTAAAAGAGGGCTATGTATTTCTTCTTTAATTCTTTCTACCTACTTTTTGCTGAAAACGGGGATGAGGTTGTCTCGCCCCTGAATGCCTCATAACAATGGAGTTTGGGGACATCCTAAATTAATAGCCACTATAATCAGGGCAGGGCTGCGGGTGGTGGTGTGGGTTAAACCACAGAGCCTAGGACTTGCTGATCAGAAGGTCAGCGGTTCGAATCCCCGCATTGGGGTGAGCTCCCGTTGCTCGGTCCCTGCTCCTGCCAACCTAGCAGTTCGAAAGCACGTCAAAGTGCAAGTAGATAAATAGGTACCGCTCCGGCGGGAAGGTAAACCTCATTTCCGTGTGCTGCTTTGGTTCGCCAGAAGTGGCTTAGTCATGCTGGCCACATGACCTGGAAGCTGTACACAGGCTCCCTCGGCCAATAAAGCGAGATGAGCGCCGCAACCCCAGAGTCGGCCACGACTGGACCTAATGATCAGGGGTCCCTTTACCTTTAGCTTTATAATCAGGGCAACGTCCTGTGGCAATACTGGTCTTGACAACACCAGGATTCCCATGGGCCTCTGGGAATATCCAGTCTAGAATTTGTATAAGCATCAAGTACCTATGGCTCGCTTTTTCAGAAATCAGCCTTGATTTCTTATGGAATGCCTTTTTGTAATAGACACCCTACTTTTTATTCTCTTTAAATAATATTTGTGTGCAAGTATAGAAACAAAAGGGACGTGGGTGGCGCTGTGGTGTAAACCACAGAGCCTTGGGCTTGCCGATCAGAAGGTCGGTGGTTCGAAGCCCCGGGACGGGGTGAGCTCCCGTTGTTTGGTCCCTGCTCCTGCCAACCTAGCAGTTCAAAAGCACATCAAAGTGCAAGTAGATAAATAGGTACCGCCCTGGCGGAAAGGTAAACGATGTTTCTGTGTGCTGCTCTGGTTTCTCCAGAAGCGGCTTAGTCATGCTGGCCACATGACCCAGAAAAACTGTCTGTGGACAAACGCCGGCTCCCTTGGCCAGTGAAGCTAGATGAGTGCCGCAGCTCCAGAGTCATTTGCAACTGGACTTAACTGTCAGGGGTCCTTTACCTTTACCTTTATGGAAACAAATGCATGATTGCGCCTTTCCGTTTCTACTATTGTGAAACAAGAAGTGCCTTTTAAAGATAAGTTCTTTCCCTTGATGTTTTAGTTGGTTAATAATAATAATAATAATAAAACAACAACAACAAATTTTGATAGATTGCATCAATTTATCTTGGGATTCAAACTCTCTGTGCCTGCCTATTCATCTCAACTCTCTGCTATGATTTACACTACTGATAAATAGACCTGCTTTTATTAGAGAAACTGATGCACCCACAATAGCTAATCTAAATGTGTTTAATAATTAAGCACCAATTTGCAGGGGTGTCAAAGTTAAGGGTTGTTACAAATGGCTGTGTGACACTCCCACCCTCTAAACACAGTTGTATCTTTGGCTTAAACGTGCCTGATCTGTAGCAAATGATAAGAACCTTTAACCTGAACCAGGATCCCCATCTTCTGAAGCTGGAATCCATTCTAATTAGCTTACATATACAGTGTGGCCTTAGAATGGAATGAATATTGGACGACCCTATAACCAACAGGCATTATGGAGCCTTGGGGGGTTAGTTAGGCCTAGCATAAATAGCCTGGCCTTCTGCCCTTGTATGTCCAAAAACACAGCACCTTTTTTCTGGTAGCTTCAGGGATAGGCCTCCAGCAGCTGACCTCTTGATGAGAACACAGCCCCAGGCTGTCCTTGAAAAGGTATATCTACCTTGCAACCCAACTGAATTGAAACCTTGAGACTGTGCTCTGCAACCTAGCACCACCAAGGTTAATAGCTGAAGGCCAAAGCTTGAGCTATGGAAGAAAGAAAGCACTGTTCTGTTGAACATAGAAAGATTGAAAGCCAGACTCCATTTATTAATTGCATCTATTTACCACCCTTCTCACACAGGTGTTTTAGAATTTTAAAAACACTGAAACAAATAAAAGATACAAAAGACAGGTGGTTCAGGGATGCTGGTGGAAAGGGCACTGCAACTGGAGCAGGTCCAGGTGTTGTCTTTGACTGCCTCTCCTCCTTCCTCTCTTTTTCCTTCCCACAGAGCCATTGTGACATAGGGTCGCAGAAGATTTGCAACTGTGTTTCCCCAATAATAGATTTGGCAGCCTCAGAATTGTACCAGACAACCATTTTACATTTAATGGCTAAATCCTCACTTGGCAAAAGAACCTTTTCTTGTTCATTCAGGTTCATGTTGGAGGGTATGGAGTTATTTGACCCCTGAGGCATGTGAAGGTAATCCAGGCACATCCAATATGTAGACCGTTATCTACTGGTAGATAACTAGACGTCAACAACTTTGGCTCCCCTACAAAAAGCTCAACATTTTTGCCCTGCACCCCAAAGAAACAGGACTTTCCTCCCCCCAAAAAAGCTCTACAACTTTGACCTGAACCCCCAAAAAGGGGGTAGATCACCACCAGTTTTTAACTGTGTGAGTAGATCACACTCTCTTGGAGTTGGCCACCCCTGCTGTAAGGGAAGGGTTAATGTTTAATTATGTTTTTACATATGTTGGAAGCTGCCCAGAGTGGCTGGGGCAGGTCAGTAAGATGTGTGGGGTACAAATTGTAAAATTATCACTATGGAATGTGATGTCCCTATTTTCATTGGAGAAATGTAGGAGGGTATGTTAGGCATGTCCAGTTCCTTCTGTGTTATCAAGAATAATGGCTTTTTTTGTGTGTGTGTGTGTTTTGGAAGGTGTGTGTGAGGGGTGTTAACAGCATAACTCATTTCTCTCTCAGAAACCCCATTTAGAATTCTGACCTTTGGAGTTTCCAAAAGCATTTACTTTGTTGCTCGGAAAAACTAAGTTAAAAACATCACTCTGTCTTTGTGCATATAACAAATTGTGTGGCTTCCCAGATTATGGGCACAGTCACAAAGAGGTCTCTTGAATTTGGCTTAAAGCATTTGCAAATTGCATATATAATTTATGAGCTCTGTGATGTCAGTCCAGATAATAAACAGCCCACCAGTGTCTTCCACACACAAAAATCCTACTGTTTGCCTCAAATTGCAAAAGAAATCTCTGAGGAACTATGCAATCAAGCAAAAAACTGCATGATATGTTATCTCTGCAGGATGGAAATTCTTGTGCATGGCTACTATATCTTACAGCGCCTAGGCTGAATTCTGTAACAGTTTGCAGATTATATGCATGAGAAATTCATGCAACTCCTGTAATGCTCATTATTCTGTTCAGATTCCCATAGCATATCCTACCCATCTTGCTAACTTAAAAAAAGAAAATGCATATTCCATTTTTGCTATTAAAGCCATTTCCCATTTTACTACTTTAACAAAGTTTCCAAGGCACTGAGCGCCTTTAAGTGTTGAACTGTGACTGATAATGTGATAAAAATATAAGCATAGCCAGATCCAGAAGAATTATTTTGTAATCATTTGAAATAAATCACAGTTTAGCCTATGTATCTTAAATTTAGTGCTTGGTTACTTTTGAATCTGTAGCTGCACTCTTCAGCAACTTTTGATTCCTCATTAGTATATTCAAATTCTGTAGACTTCCCTCCTTTTGCTGGGCACCCCTGCAATTTATTTAATGTTAGATAATAAATTTAAGCAAATTAGAGTCTATTCTCATTAAATATGAATGCTATATATCTAATAAACTCCGCATTCCTGGCATTAAATGGAGCATAAACCACAAAATCAACAAGAGGAGCTGTTGATCAAACTCTTTTGCTGTAATGAATATTAAAGGGTTTTATTAAAAATATGTTAAATGGTTCTCACATAAGTTAAGAAAAAATGGTGATTCTGGTGACCGTCAGGAAAAGGTAATTCTTTGGTATGAATTCCTAAACTGCAAAGAATAGTTCTTATCCTTTTATTTCTACCCAAGTTCCATTTGGTACAGTATTTAAGGACAGGACCAGATGTTATAGGAGATGTACGGCAATTGTACAAAGAAAAAGAAAAGAAAAAGAAAAAGTAGTCCTGCGTCTCCTTCTTGCTTGTTGGTAATGGGCTGTTATACTCAGCACAGACTCATTGAAACTAATGACCATGACTAACTTAGGTCCATTAACTTCAATGGGTCTACTCTGAATAAAAATTAGTTGCATACAACTCAATGTCTGGAAAAATAAAATCCCGCAGCTTGGGCAATGTATTGGCAGATTTACCAGTGACAGAGGAAAAGCTACTGGGATAATCATTTCAGCAAGTGTTGTACCAAAAATGTCTTCCTCATTGCCCCACCACCCATTCTCTCTTGATTAATGAGAAAACAAACAGTACTTATTATCAAAAGGGAAGGGGGAAATTTGGGGGCTGAAATTCTTATGGGTGCAGAGTTTGTGCTGCTTACCTTATCTTTTTTTATATATATATAATATTTTTATTGAGTTTAAGAAGTACAGAAAAAAGAATAAAGGATAGATATAAGAAAATAGAAAAAAAGAATAACAAATTTCCATGTTCTTTTTTCATCAAATCTAAAGGACTTCCCCGCATCCTCCAAACCCTGCATTCTCTGTAATATAAAGCATCAGCAATTTGTTAACTTATTTCAAAGCTTATTGTATCTTCCATTTTATCATGTTCCCTAATTTCAAATATACTATAACTCAATTTTTGTACGTTTTATATTAAACACAATAAAGCTGTTTCATTATTTTACCTCTAAATTCTTGTGTCTTAATTTCCATTTCATTAACTTACATTTGCTGAAGCTAGAATTTCCTAAAAGGTGCATTTTTTTTTTAACATTCATACAGCTTATAGTATTTTTTCAAATAGTCCTTAAACTTTATCCAGTCCTCCTCGATTGTTTCTTCTCCCAAGTCTCGGATTCTGCCAGTCATTTCGGCCAATTCCATGTAGTCCATCAACTGCGATTGCCATTCCTCCAGTGTGGGTAGATCTTGTGTCTTCCAATGCCTTGCAATCAAGATCCTGGCTGCCGTGGTAGCATACATAAAAAAAATTCTATCTTTCTTAAGTACTCTCTGGTCTACAATGCCCAAAAGAAAGGCCTCCGGTTTCTTAGGTAAGGTAAATCTAAGTACCTTTTTTAGTTCATTATGAATCATCTCCCAAAAGGCCTTCACTTTCGGGCAAGTCCACCAGAGGTGAAAGAATGTCCCTTCCGCCTCTCTGCATTTCCAACATTTATTGTCAGACAGGTGGTATATCTTAGCTAGTTTGACTGGGGTCATGTACCACCGGTATACCATTTTCATAATGTTTTCCTTCAAGGCAGTGCATGCCGTGAATTTCAAACCGGTGTTCCATAACCTTTCCCAGTCTGCAAACATAATGTTGTGCCCCACATCCTGCGCCCATTTTATCATGGCGGATTTGACTGTCTCATCCTGTGTATTCCACTTAAGCAGCAAGTTATACATTCTCGAAAGTAGTTTATTTTTTGGCTCTAACAATTCTGTCTCTAGTTTCGATTTTTCCACCTGGAATCCAACCTTTTTATCTATTTTAAAGACCTCCTGGATTTGGGCATAGTGCAACCAATCTCGCACCTTGGTTTTCAGTTTTTCCAAGCTCAGCAACCTCCAATTGTCTCCAATTTTTTCAATTATTTCCCAATATTTAGGCCAGTGGGCCTCCATGTTAAGTCTCTTACGTGCCTTGGCCTCCACCGGTGAGAGCCACCTCGGAGTCTTACTCTCCAATAAGTCTTTATATTTTGTCCAGACCATCAAAATTGCTCTTCTGACAATATGGTTTTTAAACAATTTGTGCACTTTAACCTTGTCATACCACAAATATGCATGCCATCCAAACGCATTATCAAACCCTTCCAGATCTAGGACATCAGTGTTCTCCAGTAAAATCCAATCTTTCAACCAGCAGAAGGCTGCAGCTTCGTAATATAACCTCAAGTCTGGCAGGGCAAATCCCCCTCTTTCTTTCACATCAGTTAGTATTTTAAACTTAATTCGGGGCTTTTTGCCCTGCCAAACAAACTTAGATATATCCTTCTGCCACTTTCCAAAACATTCCACCTTGTCCACAATCTGTAGGGCCTGAAACAAGAATAACATTTTCGGCAATACATTCATCTTTACAGCAGCTATTCGGCCTAACAAGGAAAGTTTCAATCTTGACCATATTTCCAAGTCTCTGTTGATTTCTGACCAACATTTCTCATAGTTATCTTTAAACAAGTTCAAATTTTTGGAGGTCAGATGCACCCCTAGGTATTTTACTTTTTTAACCACATTTAGTTCTGTTTCTTTAGAGAACTCATCTGTTTCTGTAACTGTCAAATTTTTTGCTAAAACTTTAGTTTTTTGCTTATTTAACTTAAACCCCGCCACCCGATGCTTACCTTATCTTTTGAGGTAGCTGAGGGATTGGTTTTGTGAGCACACTTTATTTCATTCTACAAATCATCTTTCAAGTTGGCTGCTTCCTGAAACCCTCATCACATCCTTAGAAGGGTTTTGTCCTCTAGGCACCAGGAAGCTACATACTGTTTTCTAGAAAGCTATTTTTATTGTTTTATAAAATGACTTTTGTTGAAGAGCAGGCAATTTCTCTCTCTCTCTTTAAGTGAACTTGCTATCGTCCCATGCTACCACTACACCTAAGCTTAGGCCTGTTCAACCCTAAATCCAGGTAACATGTGAAGAAGTTAAGAAACACCAGACCCAGTGTTATGATCCTTGGGAGAATCCACTTCTTAGCTCCCTTCATTGTGAGAAAAGTCCCTTCAGTCCTATTTTCTTGTTCCTATTCCAGTTACTCATCCATAAGAGGACCTGTCCCTTTATTCCATGACTGCTAAGCTTGCTTTGGAGTCTTTGGTAAGGGACTGTTTCAAAGTTTTGTGAAAGTGTAACTACACAGCCTGCTAGTTCAGCCCTCTCCACGAGCTGGCTGACTCTCAAGTAGGGATTTCAAGACAAATCTATAAAAACTGCACTTTTCAAAACAGTATGTGAACTGAAACAATATGTGCACTTTTCCACACCAAGTGTTCCCACATCGATGGGAGGGCAACTGACGGCTTAGTTCAAGCTGGCCAAAGACTGGTACTCAATGAGATGAACATGGGGGGGGGGGGTGATGGTACATTTTAAAACATTGGCACTCAAAGGAGTAAGACTGTCCAAAGAAAGCAGCTAGAATAGCAAATAGGAAATGTCAGTTTCCTTCGGCTTTCGTTCTTGCCCCCACCAGGCATTTTAATGACACTATTTAGCACCGAAGCATCTTTCCCTCTCAGCACTGACTAATAACATGCTGAGATTGTTCCACTCTTTTCTACTAAAGTTTTATTGAAAAGGGGAGGGGGGAATGCCTGGGGATTTCACTCTTCCCACGTTGGAGGACAAACTTCAGATACGGCATTTTGTAAAAAGGGGGAAAGAAAATTAAAAAGAAAGGTTAGTGATGGAGGCTGAGGGTGAAGGAGAGAAACAAGGGGAAGAGCTAATGAAGGGAATTAAATGGATCGAGAATTACATTGTGGAACAACAGTTGGAGGATAATAAATCTTTGAGTTGCAAGTGTAAAAAGGATGAACAATAAAAACAGGGAGGTGATAGAAATGTCACAATGCATTTTCAGTAAACATAAAATTTCATCTGCGGTTATGTGGATTGTCAGAGGGATTCTGTTATTAAGGCACGTGTCCAAACAATACTTTCCCATGGTTTCTTTCTATTATAGAGAGGAATATCCCCCTCCCAGTTAGAAACACTACAATCTGTGTTGGCCTTTAGTTAACCTCAAGATCTGTGTTTAGCTATTTATTTATTTATTTATTTATTCCCCAGTATTTATGGGATGCTCTTTAACTGAGCTCTCAGGGCGGCGCACAAGAAATGAAAAGCAAAGTAGAGACACATGCAAGAAAACAGAATTCCAATGAAATGTATAAAAGCAGCATAAAAAATGTATGGCAGACATAAAAGCAAATGAAAGTTGAAGCAGTGTTAAAAGCCTGGGGAAATTAGAGGTCTTCAACTGGTGCTGAAATGACATTAAGGTGGGCATGAGGTGAGCCTCTGTAGGGAGGGCATTCAATACATGAAGTGCCATTGCGGAACCCATTCCTCAATAGCCACATTCCTATGTTAAATAAATGTGGTCTGAAGACTGGTGATCCTTTAGGTCCCTGAACCCAAGCTATGAGGGCCCTTCAAAGTCAAAACCAGCTTAAACTGGACCAGGGAAAGGACTGGGAACCAGTGAATTAGGTTCAGTAGACTCATACTTCCCAGTCTCAGTTAGCAAACCTGTAGCTTTATTTTGAATTAATGAAACTTTTTAAACCATCTTCAGAGGTAGTCCCATATACAGTACAATGAGTTAAATCTGACTTACACTAGCTTCATTTCAGTGTGACAGAAGTGTGACTAAAAATATAATCTTATGCAAACTTACCTGAAAGGAAGTCCCATTGAACTGATGGACATTTATTTCTGTGTGGACACGTACAGGGCTGCAGTGTAATTTAGGATAAATAATGTAGGCAACTGGTAGATATTGTGTCTTAATGCTCTGATGATTGTATTTTGCTAACAAAACAAATGTTTGCCTACATTGACTAATGAGCAGAAACTGTGAGTTGAAGCGTTCACAAATAAAAGCTGACCTTAAAAATTGCCTCAATAGCTGCTTGGACTGGTCATTTTATGTGGATGCCTGATTATCGTCTTCCAAAGCAACTATTCTATTCCGAACTTAAAAATGGAAAGCGTAATGCTGGTGGTCAACAAAAGAGGTTTAAAGACTGTCTCAAGGCAAATCTAAAAAATGAAGTACAAACACCAATAACTGGGAAACACTTGCCTGCGAGCACTCCAATTGGAGAACATCCTTTACCAAAGATGTCATGGGCTTTGAAGACTCTCGAACTCAGGACACAAGGGAGAAACATGCTAAGAGGAAGGCATGCTTGGCAAATCCACACTGTAATCAAGTGCCCAGAAACCAATGTCCCCACTGTGGAAGGACATGTGGATCCAGAATTGGCCTCCACAGTCACTTACGGACTCATTGTTAAAAACATGTTTATGGAAGAGAATGTTACTCGGCTACGAGTGATCAAAGAAGAAGAAGAAGAAGAAGAAGAAGAAGAAGAAGAAGGGACTCTTAATCTCAGGGTCGTGGTTTTGAGCCCTACATTGGGTAAAAAGATTCCTGCATTGTAGGGGGTTGGACTAAATGACTGTGGTCCCTTCCAACTCTATAATTCTATGAAAAAGAAGTCTCATTAAGACCAGGAGTCTTTCTTGGCAGAGAGGGAGCACCATGTATTCTTGGTAGGAATGTCCCGCAGTTTCATTTAAAGTTACGTTAATTATCAGCTGCCACAAGGCCAATAGGTATTGCTATTCCTATATCATTAAATCAGAGTTTTCAAGATTTACAGTATGCATTTTATATTTAAAAAATAATAATCTGCACGATGCCATGTGATAGCCAACCTAAGTCATGCTTAGGGTAGACCCACTGAAATGTATTTCAGTAAGATGTCTTTTTATGTGTGTCTACTCTGTTGGAAATCACCCATGATGTTTGGAAACCAACCTGGGCAATTTTTGACCTTCCAAATTGAACACATACCACCAGTTACATGATGTGGCCTATGAGAAGCTCAACACTCCCTTCTGGTTACTGCACACTGTTGCTGTTTTATTCTTATAAGAAAAGAAACATTCAGTTTGCCAGACCCCTAGTGGACCGCCAACATACGGTATATGAATGATGGGCTGCATTCAGCTTGGTCTCTCACTAGTTGTGACAGGAGTACTCCACAGTTTTAAGCATGCAAGAAATGTAGGGAGATGGGGACGGACGGACTGTGTTTTTGTTTTTTAAAAAGGAAGCTAACATAATAGCATCCTGAAAAAAGAATCTCTTTAACAAACTGTTTAGGCAATTAAAAAGAAAACCCCTGCTCATATGCCTCCGGTTAATAGAACACCATTTCTGCATAATGCAGTACTAATTTTTTGCTTCTCTTACATCCTATTTTTCATCCCTGGCATCAACGAAACTGCTTGCTGCTGAAATGTTCTTGTTTTCACACTGCTTGTATCCTGTCTGCATTCCTCGAGTGCCCTGGAACTCTCTCATGAGAGTTCATTACCCTTTAGAACACTAGGCAATATATTTTATTTATTTTATAGTGCAGTGCATTTTCTGTTTTGAAATTTGCTTTTTTTCCTACACACAACAAGCTTTGTTATTACTTTAGGGAATAACTGCAGATTACATAAGAAATAAACACATTCTTGGTTGTTAGAAGTTGTCAGGGGGCTATTCCCAGTATGGGCTCTGCAAAGGCAATGGGCGGGGGGAGAACACAGAGGCACTGATCCAACTAAAGTTAGCTGTGGCTGGCGAGGGAGGAGGATTTTGTTTGGCCCATATTTTAAAATGAGCTAACTTATTTATGAGTTCATGGATTTATGTGTGGGTGAGATTAACAATCAGATTGCATGTTTTTTTTTTAAAAAAAAATATCTTTGCGATAAAGTTCATGCTCCAAAACTGCATTAAAACTGGGTTTTATGGGGAAAATGTGTACATGTTTTAGATAACTTAAATGTGTATGCATGTGGCAGGGTTAAAAAATTTGCAGAGGACGAGATGGATTTAGGGTTAAGCACATATATTGATATAGCTCAGAAATAGGCTTTGTCCATTCAGTTAAATATAAGAAAAAAACCTGCGAGATTAGACCAAGGGTTCACCCAGCCAAGCGTCTTGTTGTCCACCCAGATGCCGGTGAGAAGCCCATAAGCTGAATCTTCGTGCAACAACCACCTCCCCACCTGTGAATCCCAGTTACTGGCTTTCAAAGGTATATTGCTTCTGAAAACTGAATGTAGAATTTAACCAACTTGACTAATGGCCATGATTTTGTCTAGTCCTCTTTTAAAAAAAATGGTGGCCATCATCACATCTTGCGGGAGCAAATTTCAATGATGTCTTGTGTTAAGAACTTTGTTCTGCCCCCTTCCCCGAATCTCCCAACATTCAACTTGATTAGATAGCCTGAGGTCCTAGTAATATGAGAGGAGAAAACTTCTCTGCTTTCTCTACAGTGTACATAATTTGTAAACCTCTGCCATGTCCCCCCCCCAACTTGCCCCCCCTCAAAAAACCCCTCCTAAAAAGTTCCAAGTATCATAGGGGAGTTAATAAAAAGACAAAACGGACACTACCCTTGAACAATTTACAGTGACAAGGTAAACCTAATTTTGCACCCATCAACAGTTAAGAGAAATTTGAAAGAAGTACTAAAACTCATTTAGTAATGAGAAAAATAGAAGTCTCTTTTGCAGGGAAAGAAACCCTTCAATAGATTATGGGACAGACTTTGGCACAAGACTATTCCTAGTTTCTCGCAAGGAATAAGGTCAAACTAACTTAGTCTTGACTAACTTTATGTGCATTAGGTTCTGTGTATAACAGCAATCATCAAGATCATATTTTTATTATTTATATGCCACCCATCTGACTTGGCAGCTCCCAACAAAATAATAAAAACACACCAAAAAATCAAACATTAAAAACTTCGAGGCTGTCTCCAGAGTCTGGGCAGCAGAAAAGTTACTGGAAAAAATCTCAACAGTTGTATTTCAGTTGCTCTGTTGATTCCAGAACGTTCCTTCTAGAACACCTGCAACGAAAATAATGTATTTCATTTTAAAAAATCAATACAATTCCTTCTGGAGTTAATTAAAATGAGAAATAACATACTCTGTTTGTCTGGGGACAAGCAGGTATTATCAGAATATCTACAGATAATCCCATGGCAAATTCAAGAGCTGAATATTTCTAGGATTGTAATCTAATTGACAGAATCCTTTAATGACAAATAACGTGGAAGGGAAACTACATTTTTATTCAGCAGTGTTCCTGTGAGCAATAAAAGCACCTCAACTTCTTGGAGATGGCTTCATAAGGGACTTGCATTGTATGAAACAACATCTTCATAGTTGATAGGGTAAAGCAGAATGTAGAAGAGCACAGTTCTGAACTAAAACTTTCTCCAAAGTCACAAAACTTGGAAAGCTTGGAACCTGCTCCCCCCCCCCCCATTTTTTAAACGAAATGTGTTA
The DNA here is from genome assembly GCF_964106915.1 of Podarcis gaigeae. NCBI lineage: Eukaryota > Metazoa > Chordata > Lepidosauria > Squamata > Lacertidae > Podarcis > Podarcis gaigeae. The sequence goes on along the minus strand of NC_139677.1, from coordinate 7,836,606 downwards.
AAGCCTTGTTCTGCACCCAATAAGTGCAAGATGGCATTGCCTGGTGGTGCTGTGACCCAATGACTGCAGCAAAATACCGTGCAAGGTTTTGACCAGTATTTTGTTTGTGTGGTGGCTTCGTGGGGAAAAGCTGTCCCATGAGGCCTTGAAAGGGCAAGGGCAGGCATGGGCAAACTCGGCCCTCCAGCTGTTTTGGGACCACAACTCCCAACATCCCTGCCCACTGGTCCTGTTAGCTGCGGATGATGGGAATTGTAGTCCCAAAACAGCTGGAGGGCCGAGTTTGCCTATGCCTGGGCAAGGGGGAAGCCTATATAATGCTGCTTGCCCTGGAGCTCAGGACCATCTTGCCTCAAGAGCTTCCTGCCCGCCCACCTTTGGGTTAGAGCCTTCACTGAGCAATTTAGGGTCGCTGGTTGACAGGGCCGGAAATGATTCTCCCCCCCCCCCCAGCCTGATTGGCACTTGGTTCCAGAATCAGAAATGGAGTTGTCGATGAACCTTTGGTACAACAATTTATACAAGCACTGCATTCCGATGAGAATCTAACATTTTTTTGTCATTTGGGCATATCAAGGACCTATGGAACAAGCCAAAAAGATTATTTTGCAGAAGGAAACCAGATTTATTTTTCTGCTTAATACTTTACATCCAGCAGGCTTGAACACTGAACTAGATTACAGCTATTACCTATGAGTCACAATGTGTTAATTCTTAAAGGTACATCATAAATTTCTTTAAACATGAAAATATGGTCTCTTTCTTTAACATTTACAGAAATTGTAGCCACCTGTGTTAGACTCGATACTGCCTCTCTATATAAAAAGGAACTTTGGCCAGTGATTGGATTAACTGAATTTATTTTGTTCCATGTTTCCATCATACAAGAATATGGTATGCAAACTTGTTGTTTAATTTGTATGTTATGTTACTTAGTTTGTATAAGGATTGTGTTATATAATGTTTGTTTAATTTAGAGTATGCATGGCTGACGAAGCCCAGCTGGGTGAAACAAGGTATTATCCCAGTATCCTTGTTGTGCCATACCTTCAAGTTTTCCATCTGATCCGATACCTACATACAAGAAACGTTAGAATCCTCAAAGCAGCAATATGTGGAACACAATAAGATAAGCATATCATATTCTGGTTATTGCCAATATGCCAATTTAGGAACTGAATGGACTTTATCTCCTGACCATCCATTGGACTTTAATTTTTCAAGATATGTTCTGTTTACAGGCTGTGCTGGTCTATGGAATTACACTTTGTGAGATATTGTATGTTGAATTGTGTTTGAAATAGAAGTTAGATAGTCAAAAACAGCCTGTTACATTGTGTGTGTTGTTACCACAACAAGGTTCGACACTGGCTGATTCCCTTGGAATGGATTTGGGGTGCTCCAAACCCAGCAGATCTATTCCAACACACTGATCTTGGCCCTGGCACCATGTCAACCCTTACCATTTCTGCAACTGTCAATAAAATTTTGGCCTGATTTTATAACCATTGTTTGTCAGAATATTGTACAGTCTGGTTAGCTGCTGCTCTCATGGCTCACATAATGCACCTGCCTTGGCAATTCCTCAGATATTTAGGCCAAGGAGGAATCTCCTAATTTTCTTTGCATTTCACTTTAGGTGAAAGGCTGCGACCAACTAGGGCTGACCTGAGAGTTCTAAAATGGGCATATTTTGACTTGAAGAGGCAGCAGAAGGTTTCTTGGGAGCTCCTTTTGTTCAGCTTGTTTACCTCCTTTTTTGCCTTTTGTTTACGTTTCTGCTGCAGTTCACACCATGGTGCGGTATCCATGTTTCTTCCTTTGACTAGTTACAGATAGGTAGCCATGTTGGTCTGCCATAGTCAAAACAAAAAAAAATTCCTTCCAGTAGCACCTTAAAGACCAACTAAGTCAGTTCTTGGTATGAGCTTTCGTGTGCATGCACACGTCTTCAGATACCAAAGAAGTGTGCATGCACACGAAAGCTCATACCAAGAACTGACTTAGTTGGTCTTTAAGGTGCTACTGGAAGGAATTTTTTCTTCCTTTGACTGTGAGTTAAAGCAGTAAGCCTACCTTCGGCATCCTTCAAACAATTAGCAAATTTGTGAGTGGCTTTTTCAAAGTATATTGTAGACTTGGCAGGTGGGTGGGGCTAGGATTCAGACCCTGGCGTGGGGACCATGAGGCTTTAACCTAGGCCTGGGGACACCCTCCTTCTCCAGCCTCCAAACAGGAAGCTCCAAAGACAATGTCTCCAAATAGAGATTCTCCCCTATGCCAGGCATTAACTAGTCTCTGAATCAGGGGACATTCAAACAGTGTTAGATTATTTTTGTACTGCCAAATGTTGCTGGTTAAAGAATAGTCAGCTGGAGTGACAAGCCAGTTTGGGTACAGAGTTTGGATTTAATCTTAAATCCAGAAACTAATGGACTTCTCCCAAGATGCACTACATTGAATGAATCATTGAAACAGGACAGATATCTACTCTCTTCACTTTTTTCTTTTTCTTTTCTTGCAGTATATTCCTATATGTTGTAGGAAGTGAGCCCAGGCCCTGGGAATACAATCCTCTCTAAAATTATATCACTTGTAAGCCAAACATCCAAATACACATGGGTTTGATTTTCTCGGTTTCTGTGAAAGTGTTTCACCCACTTAGAGGAGGGGAAAGGCTAATAGAAGCCTGAATAAGGTGTTAAATTGTCCATTCAGCCACCCAACTCCCAATTTGCACCTGTGAGGACACACGGATACTCCTGAGACACATTTTCTCCTTCGCTTTTGTGTCAGAAGATGCATCTATTCACGTGCTTCAGTTAGGTTGCTTAATGTTCTTGCTGTTATTTTAATATGATCCATAAGGCCAGTTGGATGGGGGGGGGGACCAGGTCATAAGAAGTATTGTGAGTGCTGAGGGTTTTGTGCAGTCTTGGCAACTGTTTCTAAGGGAACTGGAATGCTGGGAGACTAACACTTGGGGGCAACATTCAGCCATGGAGAGGGGCACCACTGTGGTGAGTTTGTGGAGACAATGGCAGATTATGCTCAGGTACTTGGAGAGGCTGAGGTAGACTGAAGAGAACAGTGATGTGAGAGATAAAGGTTGTTGGAGGCTGGAGATCAAGCAGCCTGCAACCACCAAGGAGCAGTGTGGAAGCATTGCTTCCCGAGACCATCCAGGCAACTCCATTGTATCCAAAGGCAAATAGGAGGTGCTGCTAATCTCCTCCCACTCCTAGGGAAGAAATGGTGGGGCTGCCCTCTGGGGTCTCCTGGGAGCTGCACCCACCTGGTATAATTTGAGTGGGCCCCTTCCGTCCAGTGATAACCTTGATTTCAACTTCAACAGTCAAGTAAGTTTGATTTGACCCCTCCTCCCCCTTATTCCCAGTGTAGATTTTCACTTGCCCTTTCTTACCTGGTGATAAATATTTGGAAAAAGTCAGAAGTCTAAGGCAGTATAAGTTCCTCAACTAAGTTTATTCAACATTTGTCAGTGACAACAGCTCACTCAGAGGAACACAAGAACCAAACTGACTGGACAACACAATAATAATCCCGAGCATGAACTGACCGTTGACAGATGACAGTTGAAAGTACATGTGCATACTTGCCATTAGAACGTTTGTCTACCAACGCTTATATGATTGGTTAGAACGTGCCTTGTAACATGAAATGTGTTAAACCCAATACATAACACTCCTCCCCCCAACTTCCTAACAAAAGGAACAAACATAGTCATCAAGGTGTGCCAGCCTTTTCCACTCCCGCTGGGACTGTCGCTGTTCTTGTGCCTGAGTGGGTGACCCAGGAGGTTCCTCCAGTACCCACGATCTGAGTGGAGCGATCAACGAGGCCAGCTCTGAAGGGGTCACTGCCGATGGAGCCACTGAGGATTCCGGCCTGAAGTCACCCTGCTGAGTTACCTTAGTCACTGGCAACCCATCTGGTTCCACCCTAGCCTGAGCACAGAATCTCTGAAGTACCCATTTCTCTGTCCTCTGGTTCCGCTTGAAGTTCCGTGTTCGGAGGTGCCCTGGCTCTGATCTGGTCGAGGTGTTTCTTCCAAACCAGTCCCCCCTCCAACCCTACCTTGTAGGAAACCAGACCTGTACAGTGGGCAAAGATACCAGGGATCCAACCCTGTCTGGGCCCATCATTTCGGATGTACACAGTGTCCCCCGGGGAGAGCCCAGTCGGGGTGCATACGATCAAGGAGGGTAGTGAGCCTCCTCCCCATAAGTAACTCCTCCGGGTTCTGGCTGGTCACTGCACTTAGGGTGATGTGTTGGGCCAATAAGAACTCCACTAGCCAGAGAGTCCAATCTCCATGCACTATGCGCCTAAGCGCATCTTTGGTAGTATGGATCATGCGTTCAGCTTGGTCATTAGTGGCTGGGTGAAAAGGAGCGGAATGAATATGGCGGATTCCATTCCTGGTTACAAATTCTTTGAATTCCGCTGAAGTAAATGTGGTCCCATTATCACTCACCAGTGTGTCTGGCAAGCTGCGTGTTGTGAATAGCTTCCTGAGCACGTTTGTAGTTGCTCTAGTGGACACAGTTGAGGTTGGCACCACTTCGAGGTACTTGGACTGAGAGTTAACCACTATTAGGAAGTGTTGACCCTGAAAAGACCCCGTGAAATCCACGTGCACCCGGGACCATGGGAACTGTGTGGACTCCCAGGTCTGTACTGGTGCCTTGGGTGGATCCAGCCGGGAGACGTGGCAGGGCTCACAACGTTTCACCCAGCCCTCTATCTCTGCATCTATGCCTGGCCACTACACACAGCTACGGGCCAATGCCTTCATCCAGACGATCCCCAGGTGAGACATGTGCAGCCCTTCTAAGACTTTTTTTCTTAATGGAGGGGGACTATAACACAGCTACCCCATAACACGCAACCTCGGTGAGTAGACAGCTTGTCCTTGCGGGCTGTGTAGTGTGAAAATTCTGGACCTGGCTTCCTGGGCCACTCCCCACCCAGTCCAAGACGCGGGACAAGAGCCTATCCTTCACGGTTGCGGCAGCAATGTCCTTCACATGCAAGGGCTGGTCCGGTAAGCCTTCCAGCCACAGGATCTGGTGGGCAGGAGCAGGGTAAGGGCCGCTCTCTGACAGCAGCAAGCGGATGAGTACATCTGCATGACCCATGGCTTTCGTGGGTCGGTGCTGTAGCCAGTATTGGTAACAGGACAGGAAAATGGACCAGCGCAATACTCATGGTGAAACCATCTGGGGTGTCTGGCGGTCAGGTGCAAAAAGTCCTAGGAGTGGCTTATGGTCGGTAATGATAGTGAAAGGCCGACCATAAAGGAAGTCATGACTCCCTTAACTATTGCCAAACCCTCCTTGTTGATCTGGGAGTAGTTGTGCTCCGCCGATGTGAGAGTTTGGGAGAAGTAAGCCACTGGAACTTCCCTCCTGTGCAGAAGTTGGTGGCCCATTACTGTGCCCACTCCATAAGGGGAAGCGTCGCAAGCCAGCACCACTGGAAGCTTTTCATCGAATTGCGCCAACACTGAGTTGGACACAAGCAAGTCTTTGACCCCTTGGAATGCCTTGGTCTGTCGTGGGCCCCAGACCCACGGCACTTTTTGTCCAGGAGCGTGTGCAAAGGCTCAGCTACGGGTGCCTTGTATGGGAGGAACGCATGGTAAAAATTAAGAAGTCCCAAGAAGGCTTGTAACTCTGCCTTGCTCTTTAGGTCTGGGGAGTCACAAATGGAGCACACTTTGTCCTCTGCTGGATGGAGACCCCAGGAAATCCACACTGCTCACTCCTAACAGGCACTTTTTCTGTTTTACCTGTCCTGCTGCCTGCTGTCCTGCTGCCTGGAAGCATTGGAGCACTATCCGTAATCCGGCAGCAAAGTCCTCTCTCAACGATGTGGCGATCAGCACATCGTCGAAAAACGGTGTGACTCTGGAGATGCCTTTAAGGATATGGTCCATTAGGCTCTGAAATAACCCTGGGGCCACACTAACTCCAAACTGTAGACGTTTGACCCTGAAAGCATCCCTATGAGTCACGATTGTCTGGGCATCTGCGGTGGCCTCGTCAACGATTAGTTGCTGATAAGCTTGTGCTAAATCCAGCTTCCTGAAGATCGTGGCTCCAGCCAGGGTTGCTAACATGTGGCTCACCACAGGAACCAGGTACACGTGGTCCTGTAAGGCCTGGTTCAGGGTGCATTTGTAATCGCCACAGATACAGACTGAGCTGTCCAGCTTAACTGGTGCCATGATTGGGGTTTCCCAGGTCCCTGAAGCTACCGGCTCTAAGACCCCTTGGGCGACTAAGTGATCAAGCTCCACTATGATCCTGGGTTTAAGCGCAAGCGGGACTCTACGGGCCTTAACCCGAATGGGTTGCACCGTGGCATTGAGCCGTAGGGAAATTGAGGGGTCTGTTGTACAGGCTTACTGCGAGGCGGCAGGCGGTGGTGCTGCGGTGCAGTCTTGTGCCTCTGGTAGCCGGCGGGAGCTCATGTATCCCATTCTCATCGCCAATGTTAAATGTTCGGAAAAAGTCAGAAGCCCAAGGCAGTATAAGTTCCTCAGCTATGTTCATTCAACATTTTCAGTGACAATGGCTCACTCAAAGGAAAACAAAACCCAAACTCACAGGACTACACAATAAAAGCCCCAACAACAACTGATGGATGACAGTTGAAAGCACATGCGCTTACTTGCCATTAGAACGTTCGTCTACCAATGCTTATACGATTGGTTAGAACACACCTTGTAACATAAAAAGTGTTAAACCCAATACATAACATCTAGGTACCCCATTCCACTCCCTCCCCTGCCACAATTAGTGTTTTGTGTTCATTAAAAATAGAGGTAAAGGTAAAGGACTCCTGACCGTTAAGTCAAGTCGCGGACAACTCTGGGGTTGTGGCACTCATCTCGCTTTACTGGCTGAGGGAGCCAGTGTTTGCCCGCAGACAGCTTCCGGGTCAGGTGGCCAGCATGACTAAGCCGCTTCTGGCGAACCAGAGCAGTGCACAGAAACACCGTTTACCTTCTCACCGGAGCGGAACCTATTTATCTACTTGCACTTTGACATGCTTTTGAACTGCTAGGTGGGCAGGAGCAGGGACTGAACAATGGCAGCTCACCCCGTCATGGGGATTTGAACCGCTGACCTTCTGATCGGCAAGCCCAAGAGGCTCAGTGGTTTAGACCATAGCACCACCCGTGTCCCTTGTGTGTTCATTAGGCATGCCCAATGCTTACTGAGATTTCTGCCCCCCCCCCCACTTTAAAGTTTTCTTCTAATGGTTTGTTGTACCTCTGGAGATATTGGAGTTTCCCCAAGCCTGCTGACTCTTCCCTCTTCTGAATGGGTGCTACTGTGTTGGCTACACAAGGTTCGGCACTCACAAAAAGAGTTTGATATAAACATATAGGAAAGGTGTCATCTCGGAGATCTAGTCTTAACTTGATTCCGCTGCTGCCATAAAGGTGGCACTGAAACACATGCAAAGAAGCCAGGGATCCTGTTCTGTTTGGAAGAAAATGTTCACAAGGCAGATCCATTTAGAGGCTTCTTGCTTTTGCTTTCTTCACAAAAGCACTCTCATCTGCCCTGAGTCTTCTACCAAGCCAATATATTGATACAATGAAGAAAAAAATAACCCCAGTTGTAAAAGAATTGGCATAGCATGGTCTGCCATGTTTAAGCATTGATATTGCTTAGAAGAGTATTTCACCCAAATTAGCTATTTTCTCATGTGAAATTAATTAATTAATTAATTAAATATCAACTACTGTTGCAGAAGGAAAATTTGCCAGTGGTACTCATGCCCATTTATGTGGCGCAAGAGAAACACTGGCGGAAGAAGAGGGGGGCGGGGGAGCGTACCGCTCCCAGCAGTGCAATCCCTGTGGGGCTCCATCACGGCTGCCCCCCACCCGCGCAGGGTTCCCCACCCCCACAGGTGGCGTGCCATGCCCCCAGAACACACGCACTGCCCCTGCGGGTGGCACCCCACCCCCAGAACACATGCCCCGCCCCTTTGGGCGGCGCACCATGCGCCCGGGATGTGCGCCACCCCGCCCTCGCCTGCTCTCCGCCCCCGGTGCTGGAGCGTGAAGCTCCGCCACTGGAGAGAAAGAGGGATTCTAGAACATTCTCTTTAAAACTGTCCTAGTCACATGATAATCTGAGATAGCTCAGTTGGTAGAACATGCGTATCTTAATCTCAGGGTCGTCGGCTAAAGCCTCACATTGGGCAAAAAAGATTCCTGCATTGCAGAGGGTTGAACTAGATGACCTTTGTGGTATCTCCCAACACTATGATTCTACGAAATGTCTTCCCGAGTTTCTGCTTGGTAAAGAAACATTTATTATTAAGCAATAAGTGTCTGCATATTTTAAAAGTCAGCAACCCTTATCTTGCTGTTCTTGACTCCCATGATGTGAATTGCCATCCCAATGACTATGACGAAAATAAATTTATCAGCACCTTTTCCTCCCTTACTTATTGAGACGATGTTTATGAAATGGATTTTATTATTTTATATCATTCAGTATTGTCTATTCTGTTATGGGCCATAACTAATGCAGGAGTAAAATCGAATTCAATTGGCATTATGCCACATTATATAACATAAAATGCCTTGCTGCAATGAATGCAGCCAGCAATAACTGCCCGTGGTCAAAATCTTATAGGAGAACAAAGCATAATATCAGACAATAAAACTATGTGGATTAAGTGCCCTCTGTTTTCATAAAGCCAATCTATTTCCCTACCACCTTGATTTCATAAAACATGTCCTTAACAAAACACTACTACTTTTTTCCAGAACACTTTATTTACAGGTTCAATTGAATCTAAAATAATGTGATATCAACAAGGCTTTCTCACATTTAATGTTCGGTCTTTGTAAGTAACATATGAAGACACCTGCTCAACATCTATTTGAAGAATGGTTCTCCTTGCCCAGATATTCTTTTTCTATTCTGATTTCACATTCAACCAATCACAACAAAGGAGCCAAGTCAAAGTATATCCCCTAGGACTCAACAGACTGCAGTTTGAGAATCACTGTAGTTTGGGGTTGGGGGAAGAGGTGAATTTTGGTAAAACATTCAGGGAGATGTTTGGTGACACTACAAAGAGGCCCATAGATCTTTTTCACTTTCACTTTTAATATAAGTCCTCAAGCCCCTCACTAGCATCTACCTGGCACTGTATTAACTTAGATTAGAACAACCATAGGCGCGTGTTAAATCACTACATCTCTCACAGGCTGGGGGGGGTGAAAATGTATGTTTGCCCGTAAATGGCATAGATTTTATTCTGCCAGTTGGTGTCAGTGGCAGGGGGAAATTTTAAAATGGCTGACTCAGTATGGGGCAACCCCCATCCCCTTTCTGACAAGGCTATGGGTACATCCGATGTTCTACCGCAGACCTCGACCTCCTGAGTGTGTAGGATTGTTTTGCCCGTATAGTATAGCTGCTCTCATCTGTATGGCTAATGCCAGTGTTCCTGTACCAGGCAAGGCCCAAGCACTCTCCCTGGTGTTGTCTTTTCATGCTAGACTGATTTGCATTCTGCATTTACCTCCAGTTTAACCCTTCTCTCCTCGGTGCTGCAATGCCATGGTCCCTCGATCTCTTCAAGTCTGTTCATTCTAGGGCTGTGTGGTATTGCCTGGTGCACAATTTATTTTATTTTATTTTTTAATCACAGAGGACATAAATATGCAGTTGCTTCCTTCAGCTCTTCACCAAGGCTTAAAGCTCATGGAAGGCTCCATTTTCTGCTGCACCAAGCACATAAATTCTGAGCAACCAATCTGACAGTACTTTCCTGTAACAAGAGTTCTGATTACACTCCAACCCAATTCCTGTCTGCTTGCATTTAGCTCAACATATTTTGATATTATCTGGGGCTTCCTGATGTAAACTGAATTGCCTTTAGATGAAAAAGAAATCTCCAAAGAGAAGGCATATTTTTCACATTTTCAGTGCGAAAAGTTCAATCATCATTCCAGTCTGGCCATGGTATTGTGCATATGAAACAAGCACTGAGACAGAAAACATAAAATTATATGGTGGAGTTAATTGAAAATTATATAGTGGGTTTAATTGAAAACTCTGGAGGGGGAAAAAACTACAACTTGTGCCTTGTACTTTAATTACCAGACACTGGTACTTTGAAAAGGGAATATAGTGAGTTTTTGAAAATTAAAACTTATTTTAATCACAAACCTACAAATTATGCAATCTGTGGACTTAAAGCTCCTTAACATAACATGGTGGTTTTTTAAAAAAGATTGTACGCTATAAGGCAGTTGCAATGTATTGTAGTGCTGACCTTCAACAAGAGCAACCTGGGTCAAAATCCCTATTCAGCCACATGCATTTCAGTCCTTACAAACAAACAAATATCTGTTTGTTATAGGGCACCAGTAGGCTATCCATGGCCTGCATGCAGATCACAGGGTCAATTGCCACCAAACTCACTCCTCACCCGGTGCTCCCTAAGCCCAACAAACAGCTGCTATAGGGGTCAGCAAACTTTTTCAGCAGGGGGCCGGTCCACTGTCCCTCAGACCTTGTGGGGGGCCGGACTATATTTTGAAAAATAGTAATGAATGAATTCCTATGCCCCACAAATAACCCAGAGGTGCATTTAAATAAAAGGACACATTCTACTCATGTAAAAACATGCTGATTCTTGGACTGTCTGCGGGCTGGATTTAGAAGGCGATTGGGCTGGATCCAGCCCCCGGGCCTTAGTTTTCCTACCCATGGATTGGGAGGAACACAAATTACATGGGAAGAAGGGTACATTCCCTATCTGTTCCATGCATCAATCACTGGGGAAGGAAGAAGTTGATGATGGGATATCCCTCATGGCTAAAAAGTTATCCACCCCTCCTATAGATTAAAAGCAATGACAACAATGCTTTTAAAATGCATTTCTTTATTTTCGGTCAAATTTTGAATTTAGCCAGCAAGGCCTGTGAATCTTGTCTTCTTGCTCTACGAATCTTAATTTCCTTTCACAAATAAAGATTCCAAGAGTTGAACACTGATCTAGACAGAAAGAAGTTGGCACATGCTTGGGTCCTTACAAAAATGGACATCAAATATTACCATTTTCAATTAGCAACAATCATGCCGTGGGTGAACCTCATTTTGTATCACCTCACAATATGGAGGACAATGAAAGCAGTTGATACAGCCAACTGCATGTTATCAAATGCTGACTAGTGAACATATGGCATACATGAATATGTGAACTGGCCAGTAAGAGTCCTTTTTAACAGCCTGCAAAAATGAGCTGGAGGGCACAAATGGAAATAATGTAATGGAAATAAGAATGAAATCCTATCTTAGGTACATTTACTCAGACGTGAGTTCAATGGGGCTTGCTTTCAGGTAAGTAGCTGCAGCCCAAGTTTAATATTCCTAAATGAATGCAGAATTATTGGCTATTACATGAAGCATTTTATCTGTTGTTCTTTTTTCTCACAAAAGCGTTCCGATATCTCCAAAATACATCTTTCTTTCAAAGCACTAGAAAACTCATTTTAATTACTGTTTTTTAAAGAGTGAATCTCTTATTAAAGTATGTATAAGAAATTCTAACTAAATGTGACAGGAAAATTGGCAAGACTGCACATGTGTGCACATACTACTTTGTGCTATGGAATAATCAATATACCTAATTCAGGTCTTATAGTATTTGCTTAATTGATTGGTTCAAAATAAGCTCCAGCAATTGACATTGTAAGTCAGGAAGGGCCTTCTTGGATACATTAACATTGCGTTCTTGGACACCTGTTGAATTCTTCATTTTTGTCCTATTGCACAACACATATATATACAGTGGTAACTTGGTTCTCAAACGTAAACCGTTCCGGAAGACCGGTTTCCGAAACATTCGAAAACCGAGGCATGGCTTCCCATTGGTTGCAAGAGCTTCTTGAACTCAGTGGAAGCCGCATCACACGTTCGAGTTCTGAAAAACGTTAAAAAACGGAAGCATTTACTTCCGGGTTTTTGGCATTCGAGAACCAAAATGTTCGACAATGGAGGCGTTCAGTAACCGAGGTACCACTGTATTCCCATTGGGAGAGGGCTCTTTCTCTGTCTTGCAATTTCCTTCATGGGGCAGTCATCATTAAGCATTCTATGGTGCTGGATAACACCCTCCAGGCCCTAGATATTTGTGAAGATAAAAGGCTTGGCAGGTCAGGAAGTACACAAGGTCAACATTTCACAGGCTGCATGATCAATGGGAAATGACACTATTCTTAGCAAGATTTAGTTAGGATTAAAACATTGTGGGACACGGGTGGCGCTGTGGGTAAAACCTCAGTGCCTAGGACTTGCCGATCGTATGGTCGGCGGTTCAAATCCCCGCGGTGGCGTGAGCTCCCGTCTTTCGGTCCCAGCTCCTGCCCACCTAGCAGTTCGAAAGCACCCCTAAGTGCAAGTAGATAAATAGGTACTGCTTTATAGCGGGAAGGTAAACGGCATTTCCGTGTGCTGTACTGGTGCTGGCTTGCCAGAGCAGCTTCGTCACGCTGGCCACGTGACCCGGAAGTGTCTCCGGACAGCGCTGGCCCCCGGCCTCTTAAGTGAGATGGGCGCACAACCCTAGAGTCGGACACGACTGGCCCGTATGGGCAGGGGTACCTTTACCTTTATCTTAAAACACACATCCCTTGAACATTAATATCTTTTAAGAGAAGTTGTGGTTTCTTTTTTCTCTCATATTAACTAAAAAATGGACTCAGCTACACAGGTCAATTATACCGTTAAAATGCATTATAAAATGTGACACCAGGGGGCACTGTACAGCAATCAAGGTAAATTTGCTTTGAGAACTATATAACGGTTCTTTTCTGTCAGGGAACTGACATCGGAGCGAGAGGTGGAGGCAAGGCACTCAAGCGATGCAGGAGAGGGGCCCAGCAGAGGGGAAGGAAACCAGCGCAACACCAGTAGAGAAGGGAGGGAGATGGAGGATCCGGAGAGGGGTCTCCAAGACTCTTCGCCCGAAACTAGTGGGGAGAGCACGGGCACACCTCTGCCAACTCCTTCCCTGCGCAGAAGATTTCCGCGCAGGGAGAGTAGGAGGAGACTTGGCGTCAAACAGCTTCTTTGCTGGAAAAGGCTCAAGAAACGCCCACTGACGGATTCTGCGAGCGACTGAACGGCCACAGAGTGAAGGGGCTGTCAGCCGAGACAAGGTTAACCAGGCAATCTAGCCAGCAGCGACGGTAACTTACGCACAAGTAACCCCTTATAACCATTACATTTTCTTAGCATTTTTTAAGATCCGGGTAGTTCTAGCCAATGTTGTCAATAGGCAAGTCACTCATATAGTCTCACTTTCCTTTCCTTTCCTTTCCTTTCCTTTCCTTTCCTTTCCTTTCCTTTTAAACAACAACTTTTGTGACTCTGGCAAGAATGTCTGGTGCATAGTTTGATTTAACAGCAGCTTTTCCTGATGCAAATTGTAGCTTCAGAAGAAGCATTTTTGCTCAGGACTGCAGAAAGGAAGAAAGTGGTTAAATTGCCCCTCCATATTTGCTGTGATCTCGAGAATTATATTAAAATAAATAGCTGAAGTGATGCTATTTGAGTTTGTTTTAAAACTTGTGCACAAAATGCAAAGATTTGTTCAATGTTATGTGTAGTGTAGCCCTTATGTGAGCCTGACTCAGACTTCCTAAGTACAGTGGTACCTCGGGTTACAGTCGCTTCAGGTTACAGACTCCGCTAACTCAGAAATAGTACCTTGGGTTAAGAACTTTGCTTCTTAACAAACAGAACAGAAATCGTGCAGTGACGTTGTGGCGGCAGCAGGAGGCCCCATTAGCTAAAGTGGTACCTCAGGTTAAGAACAGACCTCCAGAACAGACCTCCAGTTCTTAACCAAAGATACCACTGTAGTAAATAATATAGTTTCTTTGGGAAATGGAATAGAAGAGATAAACTGTTCTTATCCACTTATGTGCCCAGGTACCACATCACCTGCTGCCCTGTCTCATGTAGAGTTACCAGACAAGACAACATACCTCAGGTAAAATAATGCCATAATTTTTATTTATTACAGATGTAAGAGGTTTGGCATACACATTGGGGATAACCATTGACCTCCAGCCTGCCTGCTGGAAGTATTTCCTGTAGGGTCAGCCCAGAAGAGAGGGAGCCTATGACTTACATCAGATAGGAACACCCTCACAGGATTGCTGCCTTGAGGAGTGCTGTGGCCCTGCCTGAGCATCTAGACAGAAGCAACTCCTCCCAAATGCCTATAATGGGGTACCCTTTCCTTCAGAGGGGCAGGCAGAGGCTACAACCTTCTCTCTGACAAAGACCAAGGCTCATCCAATGCCAAACCACCCAAAGTTGTGACAGTTGCTGTGAGGCAGACAAAAGCACCAGGCGAGAGCCAATTGGCCTAGTGGGAAATTCCTGCCCGGCTCCAAATGCAGCGAGCAACAAAATTCATAGCAAGCTCAAGCACAGAAAACAGAAATAATACAAAGAGAAGGAAGGAGTAAGTAACAAAACTTACTGAACGCTGTTGTTTTATGAACGTTCTGGAAGAGAGGTCGAGAGACAGATTTGTGTGTGGAGGAGCTGTTGATTTAAAAAACCCAAAAGCAATTATTGGTTGACCTGAGACAAAACTATAAAGGTGGCAACTGCCATGGAAGCAGCTGTGAAACAGTTATAGGATTTGCATCTTGACAATTAAACAAAGCTCAGAATGAGTGTGTAAACCAAGTGCAGGACTCACAACAAAGATTTTGGAATCTGGGTGGGTGTTTTCATTGTGGAGGAATGCATTCAGTTTCTGTATGTAAACAGAGAATGTCGCACTGCTATAAATCTTATTCTTTCTTTTTTGATGATCACTTGTAACCAAGTAAGATTGTCTACACCAGATCCAGCTAAATGCCCAGTTTTTCTTGTAACTTTACACTGGCTTAACTTACTCCAACTTGCTTTATGTCAGGTTCTTGTGCATTGGATTGGTCCCTTAAATATTGTCTCCAGTTGTTATTGCTTATTCTTGTGCTTTTCCTATCCAGCTTTGAGTTACCCTGCTCATCAACTAACAACCTCTTAAAGGGTAAAGGGACCCCTGACCATTAGGTCCAGTCGCGGATGACTCTGGGGTTGTGGCGCTCATCTCGCTTTATTGGCCGAGGGAGCTGGCGTACAGCTTCCGGGTCATGTGGCCAGCATGACTAAGCCACTTCTGGTGAACCAGAGCAGCACACGGAAACGCCGTTTACCTTCCCGCCGGAGCGGTACCTATTTATCTACTTGCACTTTGATGTGCTTTCAAACTGCCAGGTTGGCAGGAGCAGGTATCAAACAACGGGAGCTCACCCTGCTGCGGGGATTCGAACCACCGACTTTCCGATCGGCAAGTCCTAGGCTCTGTGGTTTAACCCACAGCGCCACCCACGTCCCAACAACCTCTTATTCTGGGCCTATAAATTGAGTAACCATGCTGCATATTAAATAAGAATATTTTCATTGAGGATTCCTACTTGCACTAGAATTTAGCTCCAAACTTATGTAGAAAATATAAAAGAAAGCCCAATGGAGAGGAATATTCTCCAAAACACAGCAAGCAGTAATTGCAACAGTGAATGCTGTCTGTACTGAGGTAATAGCACTTTCCAAGTAAATTTTTCGCACAAGAATTTAATGGTGACATTAGGGGAATATAATAGGAATTTCTCTCTTGCCAATAGCGTCTCCTTGGCAGCTATGCTAAAAAGCTTGTCAGCTGCAGCTATTCAAGTTATATACCACCCAGAAACTTTTCCTCCCTCCTCTGCCGATTATGGACACACAGAGAGAGAGTGCCATGTAATTTAGCACCCAAAAAGCAACCAATATTGTTTTGTCACAGGCAACACTTGGGATAAGAAAACCATTCTGGGAGCAAGCAGCCCCACATCCTTCCCCATTCTGTGAGAAAGACAATTGTTTAGTGAGCAGAAGAGACTGCAAATAAGGTACACACATATTTGTGTACACTACACAGATATTTGTGTAGTATACAATGCCAACGCTATAAGAAATGCAGAAACAACCACCACCAGCAAACTGCAGAGGTTGCCCCACATTCTGAAACCTTGAACAATAAGGATTCCAGATTGTGCTACATTCACTGTATGAATGTTGGAGGCCAAGAACCATGAGGCGTAGAGGGCATCATTAGTGGCATAACTTTGCTGCCCATGTGTGGAGTGACACCATCATGTGGGTAACGTAGCTGAGATGATTGTAGGCATTAAGGAGGCTGGAGGTCTCTAGCATCTAGGTTTTCCTCTTTGAGAGAAATGTCTCTGTCTGGCCAGAGAGATTGTTCATTACTAAACAGAGGGTATCGCTGATAGCTCTCCACACATGGTGTTGCGACTGTTCCCCGTTGCCCACCAAATGTCCTTGTTGTCGATCTACATTAGATTTTTTTCCATTATTCTTATTTGCTGCTTCTTTCAAATGAGCAACTGTGCCTGCTTTATCATAGCAGTAATTTTAAGGAACACTGCACATTAAAACATTGTGAAAATCACTAGAACACATTATGCCAAATCTAGTTTGATGAATAAGCTTTAGGGGAATCAGGCAGTTCCGTGTGAAGCTCTTTCCATAACACTATCTCCCTCAAACATGCTTTTCTCTTCTTATTTGACGTGAAAGAGATGGTTACGGAGAAAGTATTCATTTAAAATTTTCAGTTTCTAGCTGCCACTTCTGGTCTATTTTGTGTGTGTGTGTGTGTACATGTATGTAGTTAATGATATCATTTAAAAAAATGAAATTGAGCTTTTTGTTAATATGTGGCTTCTGATTGGATTAATTACAACAGATACATTCTCTGGAAACTGGGGACAAAGAAATAATTTATGTCAGCATAAGCAGACTATATTTAAAACCTTCTGTTCACATCTCTAGAATATTACTGTTCTGTAAGTATGATATGCCCATATAGGAATAATATGAAAAATAATCTTTATATATGTGGGCAGCCTCATGCAAGTAGACTTCTGCTCAGTCAAAATGACTCGCCATTATCTCTGGAACACATTTGCTGGGTGGAGATGGAATTTGTTCTACCAAAATCAGTCATGTGTATTTTTACCTACTGTAACATTCTGTTTCTATGAATTTGTGCAAATCAATACTTACCACTTATTTTGACTTGGCATGATATAGCCATGATCTATTTTGAATCCACTGATTTCAATAAGAAGTAGAAAGAGATATGCTTTCTTCGTTTGAAATCATTAATGAATTAAAGATGCCCCTTTTGTCTTATAAGTACTTAACTTTGACTGCATCATGCCCACATTTTACACTTTGCTGTTTTTGTTCCTTAGTTGGATCCTCAACATCAAATAATAATGAAAATCAAACCCTAATCTTTGGTTGTATTTCCCAGAAAGTTGGACTTTTCTCCTTTAATATATATTTCAATCTGAGAAAACGACATCTCAGCAAAATGAAAACAAATGACAGTGCTATCGCCAACGAGACAATGTATTATTTTAAAATGTATGAAATGGTCCATGCTCTGCCCTATGACAGTTAAGTGTTCAAAATGAGACAGCTAAAAAAAAAATGTAGTTAACTCGTTCAAGGAGATATGAAAGTGAGGCTCCTTTATAATGTTCCTCCCTCCTATGTGTAGACAAAGAGGTACAGAGAAGAGAAAACCGTGGATTAAAATAAATGTTCTCAGTGCAGAAAATGAAATGAAGGCAGCAGGCTTTGTGTCAGAAAAGACAAATACTGGGTTTTGGAGGGTTGTTTCAATGTCATTTAACACACACACATGCACACACAGATGCCATTGGATAACATAATTAATTAAAGGTACTAACAGATGGAAGAAGAACAGTTGGAAGTGAACTGAGAAGCAAGCACTTTTGAGAACATTTGCGCCAATTGGCCTGTAGGCTTCATATTCACTGGGGTTTTCCTCGTTTGAGAGTGTTCAGGATTATAGCTAATGTTTGTAATTACTCGGGAACTGTTCCTAAAGCATGTGATAGTTTTAGATCCCTTCTTACCTCCTGTTCCTCTGATAGTGATCTGTCACTCTATTGTAGACTCTTAGAAATAGAACTTGTCACACACATTGACACCCTCCGTATGCCTCCAATTGTAAGATGTAAATAAATGTTTCCTTCTTTAATTAACATAGAAAGTTCACCAAGGATTTATAACAAAAAATTATTCATCTTTAACGCTTCTGAAGTTGTAGTGGCAGGGCAAATGTATTAGTATAATGATCAGGCTTCAAAGAGCTCAAAGAATGAGGTCAAAGAGCCAGTGACTTACAGTAGTTTGAATAGGGTTCAAGTCTCCATTCAGCTAGGAAGCTTATTAGCTGATTTGGGGCCACTGATGGACTCTTAGACTAACAAAACTGACCGGGTTGCTGTGAGCAGAAAATGGGGAGGCGGAAACATTTGTATGCCAACCTGAGCTCCAGGGAAGAGAAAATGGAATATAAATATGATGCAGAAATAAATCTCATTGACCCATACAAGAATCCTATAAATACAACCCAATCACTATTGTTATTTAGAGTGCTTGTTTTGACCTGTTAAAGCTTTAAATCAGGAATAGGTGAGGTTTGGTTGGATGGGAAGATGGCTCAGCTGGCTAGAGTGTGGTGCTAATCATGCCAAGGTTGCAGGTTCAATCCCTGTATGGGGTCGTTGCATATTCCTGAATTGCAGGAGGTTGGACTGGATGATCCTCATGGCCCCTTCTAACTCTATAGTTCTATAAACATCCCTGACTATTGGCCATGCTGGCTGGGCTGATAAAAACTGGAGTCCGGCAGACATCTAAAAGAGTGCCGGGCGTTCAGGAGTACATGTGGTGCCACACTAAAGGGAAGATTCCTCAAAAATACAGCAGAGAAACTGTGTGGCACTTAGAGAAATGCAGGTTCTGTAGGCTGAAGTGACTGAGTCGGCTCTTATGGGGTAAAACCATATAGTGAAGTGAGATCATGACAGAGGCAAGATTTGAGGTGAGTCTGTTAGCCTCAGTTCTGCTCTTTGTATGGCATCACATTCCAGTCAATTATTCATTCTGTGATTCCTTTGTAACAAACTATCACAACTTTGCTAATCCCCACTCTCTCCTGAAGTGTAATATACTTATGGATAATCCCCCATTTGTTTTGGCTGCATGTTTCTCTAGCAGAAATAAAACGTTGCTTCTGCTGCTGAATTGGAAGACTGTTTGAAAGCACGTAACACAAAGAACCAGCATTTTGTTTAAAAACGGCACATGGAGTGCTAGATTCTGCACTCTCTGAAGCCAGTTATGCTCCTTATGAAGTCTATAGGAACAAGGAGTGAAGTAGTGAAGAGTTTAAGTCAGACATCTAAAGGACCAAATATTTATTTTGATTTCCTAGGTTATGGATATGAGATCCCTGAATACAGACTGGGCTATTCAGTTGAGCAAAACATGGCAGTTTATATGTGGAAAGGAACAGGATCCCTACTGTTTGCCATGCCTGTGATCTTGATCTGTGTTATTCTACCCAGATCCTATGTTAGTGCAAATGATTTGCGTGTAGCATCTTCTTTGTGCTTTATCTGGAACCCTGCAAAATGCAGAAGTCCCTGCATGGAGATCCTATATTCCTGAACTCCCTGTACACAGAACCATTCAAGAGAGCTGGATCCATAGCTGTCAACATTTCCCTTTTTTATGGCAAATTTCCTTATTCTGAATAGGATTCCTGGCAAGAAAAGGGAAAAGTTGACAGCTATGGCTGGATCAGTGTGTGGTTAGGTTTAGGGCCAGCAGGAATGACCTTAACCCTCCTCCATGATTGACCATCCCCTGTTTGGCTGACGGTTAGTTTAGGCATTATATCAAAACCGTCTGCCACTGTTAGATAAGCTGAAGGTATGAAACTGTTCCAATTTATAACGGTCCATTCCAGTCCATGGCTGTTTGGCTCATTTCCCTGTAACGACATTCCTCCTAGAAATGGGACTTTATGTATTTTCTCTGGAATTGCTATTTCACCTAAACTGAAATCCAGGTCACACGAAAACATGAGAAGAATTTTTTTTTGCATATATTTAGGCTGTGAAATTTACTTTATAGGAGAAATATTTGACAAATTTTGACTGAAACCAGAATATCTTTTTTGTGGGGCACTGGAATAGCTGGTACTCCAAACAACTCATGGCTATCAACCAGAATCTTCTTCCTGAGTCAGAGGTTCTCAACAAAGCCTTGCTAAAGTGAAGTTTCACGATAGAATTGTACTTCTCTTATTGTCCATTGGCATGAGTGTAGTTCTCAGACACATTTAGTTAGTTAGTTCATAAAATTTATATACTGCTTGATTGTAAAAAACAAACAAACATACACCTCAAAGTGGTTTACAAAAAAAATCATACAAAAGTTAAAATACTAAAACAGATTAAAATTACCTCATTTCTAACACCTATGTCCACTAAATTGCTGTATAACTCAAATTATAAGACTTTTCTGCATTGTTTTGATGAGTGACAGTCTTTGTCATTATGGTGAAGTATATAATATCCTTGAACTGACTCCATCTTTTGTCATTCTCCTCTAACATGTCTGTTCAGAGATTTTTATTTTTTTTAAATCAGCACTACAAATTTATCTTGTATTCATTTTCATATCCCCAGCACTAAGACCTACCCTTTGTCCCCCCCTTGGTATAGCTGGGCTTTGTTCTTTGCTATTCAGTGGATATTGCCACCAGCAGTATTGCTATGCAATATAATGAGAATGAAATGTGCCTGTTAAAATTAGCAATGCCTCTGCTTTGGGCTAAAAATGTAGGCAGTTTCAAACCTTGATAGCAAGTGAAGGGTGAAGACATTCTTTCTGTCTCCTAAGTTTTTGTCATCCATGTAATAGTAGTGGAGCATAGTAATAAAATAGTTGCAGGTAATGGGTAATTTCCTTTTAAGTAATTTCCTGCTTACATCCATATGAATCCTCCAGAAATGAACTGCGACAGTAATCGAGCATTATGTTACATCAACTGCTGCAGAGAGAATAATGATAAGTTTTCTTGCAACTTAACAGGGATTCCATTGGCCTTTTAAAACTTCCATCAAAATACAAGCAATGCTTCTATTACTTATCTATTAAATAATGCTACAGAATTAAGGAGTCGGACATTTTGTTATGTGTTGTATGTTCTGTAAATAAGTATGTATGCTTAATATCCATATAGTTAAAGGTCTGTATAAAGCTATGGTTTTCCCAGTAGTGATGTGTGGAAGTGAGAGCTGGACCATAAAGAAGGCTGAGTGCCGAAGAATTGATGCTTTTGAATTATGGTGCTGGAGGAGACTCTTGAGAGTCCCATGGATTACAAGAAGATCAAACCTCTCCATTCTGAAGGAAATCAGCCCTGAGTGCTCACTGGAAGGACAGATCCTGAAGCTGAGGCTCCAATACTTTGGCCACCTCATGAGAAGAGAAGACTCCCTGGAAAAGAACTTGATGTTGGGGAAGATTGAGTGCACAAGGAGAAGGGGACAACAGAGGACGAGATGGTTGGACAGTGTTATAGAAACTACTAACATGAGTTTGACAAAACTACGGGAGGCAGTGGAAGACAGGAGTGCCTGGCGTGCTCTGGTCCATGGGGTCACGAAGAGTCGGACACGACTAAACAACAACAAGGCTTAATATTAAAAAACCACCAAAATATTGTCCGACTAAAGTAGCACAGGAAGAATCATCTGGATTCACCTCAAAATAACTCTAGCCTTGACTTTAAGCTACATAATCATCTATCTTTAAATCAGTTGACATATGTCTCACTTCTTTCAATAGTAAAATGTACTATCTTATATCACAATCTGAAAAACACCATGTGCAAATATAAATTCCCTTCATTTCAGAGGTACTCCCCTTCAAAGCAGTGAATTTAGGGCAGGCCTGCATAATTTATGCTCACCAAATTGAACTCTGTCTATCCCTCTGTCAGTAACATGTTCCATCACAATCTTTAGGGGAATAATCCTAAATCCCTGGGATGACCTGCTCAGGTTCCATAGAATAACATGGAACTCCCTCTCTGTAGTCAGAGAGGGAGACCTACAGTCAGAGAAGGAGGCTTGCCACCTGAGTCCTCCTCTGGTGGAAAGTTTCATCATCAGTGCTTCAATGCCAAGTGAGCTATTAAAAGGGCCATGACCGAGAAATTTAGAGAAATCATTGGATCCACAGGATTCAAAGCCTTCCTGTTCCCGATATGCTCCTGAAAACTGGTCACAAAACTATGTCAGCCCTGGAGGTAATGTAATTCAAATGAAATCAAATTAAATTTTACTATTACGGTCAATGATCAGCACAAGAGTTGATGGAAATAATTGACCGTCCAACTGTGGTGAATGGAGATGAAATTAACAAAGAAATCCTATGGCAGGGGAAAGGAGAAAAAGCAGTTTTCCTACAACTTCCATTCTAGCCAGCACAAGCCTTTGACCCCCAAACGTAATACATCCGGACAATCCCGCCACATGTGCTGGTAGGTGCCAATTTATTGACAACCTCCCAATATTATTGAACTTCAGCTTCCATATAGGGATGAAGGAGGAATTATTTTGCTCTACTTTTTTTGCAGCGGAGCAACCCTATGCTTCTGTGCATGCTTGGGCATCAGAAAGCAACTCTCGGTTAGATTATATGCGTCTTTCGGATTTCCTGATACAGATTTGGTGTGTGGAAAGTGCACATAAAAACATATTCTATGTAAATGGCAAATGATTTATGTGATCTGAAGAGAAACCAGAATATACATGTATATTTTAAGTACAAGATAAATATAAAATGCTTATTTTATGCATGAATGTATTGGAAGGCATTGAAAAGTACAGTGGTACCTCGGGTTAAATACTTAATTCGTTCCAGAGGTCCGTACTTAACCTGAAACTGTTCTTAACCTGAAGCACCACTTTAGCTAATGGGCCCTCCCACTACTGCTGCCGCACTGCCGGATCACGATTTCTGTTCTCATCCTGAAGCAAAGTTCTTAACCCGAGGTACTATTTCTGGGTTAGCGGAGTCTGTAACCTGAAGCGTATGTAACCTGAGGTACCACTGTACATATTTAACTTTTAAAGTGTATTTTATGCATACAATTTAAATGTGAGCTTTTGTGTATTTTTCTTTAAAATCAGTACAAAACAGAAGGGAACAGACCTATAATGAGACAGATATCAATGTTCAACTCATCCTTGCTTCCTTCAGCTCCAGCCAGCATGGCTAATAGTCAGTGATAACTGTTGAAGTCTAGCAACATTTGGAAGACCAAAGGTAACACACTCCTGCCTCAACCTGTCCTTATAGGGAAACTCTTCCAGTGGTTAAATTCTGATATTCCCTCACTCAGCTCATGCCCCAATGTGAGGATGGCAAGGTACAGTTTTGCTTTTATTCCCTGCAGTCAGTGTGTCTGGCATCCTTACTGGGTCCTTTGTAGATGGCCTTCTGTTTTGTTTTGTTTTCTAACCCCTTGCAGCTGCTGATCCAGTAAGGCTTCATCTACCATGTTTGAGGCCCGCAGATTCTCTTCCAGGTTTGTTTGAATATCATTCTGGGGTTGTGAGCACTTTGGATAACTTAGACTGCGGAAACCATAATCACATCTCTGGTAACAAATCCCACAGTTTAACTGTGCTTAGAAAAGATACAACACAAACCTGTCTTTCACTGTCGTCTTCAAAACGAGTTTGGTAGTGAACAAGTTGTATTTCAGGAAAGCATGCTTGTCATTACGGATCTAGTAAGCTTCCAAGCCTTGGGTGCCCTCACAGTTTGAAAGCAACTGGCCTAATACCCTTGCAACAGAGACATGCCATCATGGTTTGTGATATTGTGCTGCCACAGTAATTGGTACATCCCGCCCTAAAGCACTTCTTTTCTAATGTGGGAAGTTGTAGGATTCAGCCATAACAGTTCTGAACTCCCTCGGCTATTTTGACATTGTTCCCATATAAGTTGGACCACAGAATCCTAGCATCATTTATCATAGTCTGGTAGAAATACGATGCAGTTGTTTATAGTGCACAGAATCTATGTGACATATAATGCAGGGATGTGTATCTTTGCAAGAGCTGACTGGCATGTGTGAAAAATGGTTCTCAATAGTGATGAAGACTTTTCTCATCCAGGACAGCTCGGAGGGGATTTCCCTGGAGTACAGTTTGGAAAATCAAAAAACGGGGCAGAGGCTTCAGCTAAGCGGAAAAGGAACATTGTCATTAGCTGTTATATAGGGGGCAACCTTGTTGAGAAGGTTAGAAAAACTCAAGGAGGAGAACTAAGGATTTTTATGCTAATCAGGTAGCACTGTTGTGCAACTAAGTTTGAATATAATAGAGCTGTAGGATGGGACATGGCTCTCTCTCTCTCTCTCTCTCTCTCTCTCTCTCTGTGTGTGTGTGTGTGTGTATTCTTACTGCTATTAATTTACTTACTTATTTATTGAATTTATATATTGCCCTATACCCGGAGGTCTCAGGGCAGTTCACAAAATGAAATCAAAATGCAAAATACATAATCAAAATAAAAGTAATAATATCCCAATAACATCCCCTCCAAAAAAACCCCCACATTTTAAAAGGGCATAGGATGCCAATCAAATCAACCAAAGGCCTGGTTAAAAAGGAACATTTTTGCCTGGTGCCTAAAGGTGTATAATGTAGGCGCCAGGCAAAATTCCCTGGGGAGAGCATTCCACAGATGGGGAGCCACTGTAGAGAAGGCCCGTTCTCGTGTTGGCACCCTCCTTACCTCTCAAGGAGGAAGCACATGATGAAGGGTCTCAGAAGATGATCTCAGGGTCCAGGTAGGTTCATATGGAAGGAGGTGATCCTTGAGGTATTGCAGTCCTGAGTCTGAATTCATCCCTGCCATTGTGGGCAGATTGCTGCTACTGAGATGGCCCAACCTCTTAGCACAGCTTTCATAAGATCAGGTGCTAACAAAGGTGGGGAGCAGAGCCAGGATAGCATGCTCTATAGCAAGGGTGGGCAACTTTAAGTACAGGTGCCAGATGTGGCCCTCTGTGCAAATTTTGGATAAAATGGACTGTTTCAAGAAGTGGCAGAGAGATATTTCTAGATTTGTCTGGCAGGGCAAGAAGCCCAGAATAAAATTTAAAATACTAACTGATGCAAAAGAAAGAGGTGGATTTGCCCTGCCAGACCTTAAACTTTACTATGAATCAGCCACATTTTGCTGGCTGAGAGAATGGCTGCTTCTTGAGAACACAGACATTTTGGATTTAGATGGTTTCAATAATGTATTTGGATGGCATGCATATCTGTGGTATGATAAGGTCAAAGCACATAAAGCATTTAAAAACCATATTGTCAGGAAAGCACTGCTTAATGTCTGGATAAGATATAAAGATCTACTTGAAAGTAAAACCCCAAGGTGGTTGTCACCGATGGAAGCGAAGGCTCAGAAAAAGCTCAATATGGAGGCCAATATTGGGAGATTTTGGAACAAGAAGGAGATAAATTGAAATTGCAGAGCTTTGAGAAACTAAAAGACAAAGTGCAAGATTGGCTTCATTATTATCAAATAAGGGAGGCTTACAATCTGGACAAGAAAATTGGCTTCCAGGTGGAAAAATCAAAATTGGAAGCAGAACAGTTAGATCCCAAAACTAAGATATTATCAAGAATGTATAACTTGCTGTTGAAATGGAACACTCAGGATGAAATGGTGAAATCTGCTATGATAAAATGGGCACAAGATGTTGAACATAACATTATTTTGGCTGACTGGGAACAGTTATGGACCACAGGTATGAAATTTACGGCATGTAATGCCTTAAGAGAGAATATTATGAAAATGATATACAGGTGGTACATTACACCAGTCAAGCTTGCAAAAATATATCATTTGCCTGATAATAAGTGTTGGAAATGTAAAGAAAATGAAGGTACATTCTTTCACCTTTGGTGGACGTGCCCAAGGATTAAGGCTTTCTGGGAGATGATCTATAATGAAATGAAAAAGGTATTTAAATATACCTTCCTGAAGACCATCCTGTGCATGGTCGGCCAATTGGTGCCAAAGAAGGATAGAACTTTCTTTATGTATGCAACAACAGCAGCAAGAATACTCATCGCAAAGTATTGGAAGACACAAGATTTACCCACCCGGGAAGAATGGCAGATGAAGTTGATGGACTACATGGAACTGGTGGAAATGACTGGCAGAATCCGAGACCAGGGAGAAGAGTCGGTAGAAGAAGATTGGAAGAAATTTAAAGACTATTTACAGAAACACTGTAAAATTAAGGAATGTTAGAAGGATGCTGGAATGAAGTTATGTGGTTTTAGCAATAATGTTACAAAGGGGTATGTAAAAATGGATTGTTAACAGGTGAAAATGTTAAGTTACAATATATTAAGATAAAATAAGATAAAAGCAAAAATGGTAAGGACTTGCTGAAACAACTACTGAACTAGAATACAAAAAAGGGAGGTGTGAGGAGGTCAGGGAAACAAGCAAATGAAAAACAAGACATGGAAAGACTGATTTGTTTTTAATTGTTTTTATTTTTCTGTATTTTGTATTTTTTGTTTCTTTTTTTTTCTTTTCTTCTTTTCATTTTTGTAACTTCTTTGAAACTTTAATAAATATTATTTTTTTAAAAAACAACAGATGTGGCCCTCTGGCCCTTGGGACTTTCTTCATCCATGAACCCCCCCCCCATGTCTGAATTGGCTGTAAAGTGCCCTAAAATAGCATCTTGCTTAGCAGTACAGAAGATGGTGCCTGTGTATGTAAACCTCTGGCTTCTGCACAGCTGGAGTGTAGGTACATGTCATAGCCATTGCTCCACCCTCAGGCTGTAAAAGTTTCCCCATCCCTGATCCGTAGGGAGACAGGAGGAGACAGCAGCTTGGATGCAGCTTAAAAGGAGGCCCAGAAGAAGCGAGGAGGACAGAAGGAAAAGCAGGTTACTAGCTGACAGTGAGAAATATCTGGGTCCTGGAAGGTGGGTTTCACCCTGGGAGACGAGTCAGCAAGCCTTTGGGCAACAGGAATGCCTCCAGTGATGCAACGATGATATCTCACCTGAGGAACGGGGAGAAAGGGCAACAAGAATCCTTGCCTTACATAGTGTCAGACTCAGAAGGAAGAGTGCAGGACTAGCAAGAAGCTACAAGCCCTCCTGGGCAGTGGCATAGCGTGGGGGGTGCAGGGGGGCCGGCCGCACTGGCCGCAACATCTGGGGGGGCGCTCGCACTCGCAGCTCTCTGCTCCTACCACGGGTTAGGGGGCGCAAATTACTTGCCTTGCCCCGGGTGCTGACAACCCACGCTATGCCACTGCACCTGGGGAAGAAAAAACTCCAGTGAAGTCCCATGGAGTCAGGCCTGGGTTACTGAGTCTTCCTATACTCAGCTGTTTACTCCTGTGTCCTAATTTCCAGGAGAGAAAGGATGTGCTGAAGGTAGTCTAACAGAGAGGGCTTATCCCTTCCTCACATGTGTATCAACAAAAGCTTGCCACTGGATTCTGACAATAGCCAGTGGACTCTGTGAGCAAAACTACTATCCATTAACAAGGCATGCTGAGCCATCATGGAAACTTTCTAATTCCAGTTTAACATGGAGAGCAGAATACAGAGAGCAATCCAAACCCAAGATCTGCCAGCATGAGCCAAGTTTGGAACTGGTGGACTCCAGCTGATCTGGATGAAGCGCCTCCTTCTGGCTCAGCCAGGATATGCTGACATAAGTCTTCCATCTTGGCTCAGTTAGGGCTCAGCTAAGGCTGGGGCTGAAAGAGGGCCATTCTGGGGGCAGCACAGTGCAGAGAGAGACTCACCCCTAGTGCAAACTCAATTCTTTTCAATCATGTGACCTAGCAACCCAGCATAGGTTACCCTAGTAAACTATTTTAATGGCTTACTTTCCCTCTTCCAGACTTAATCTGGCTCAGAGTTTGGAACAGACATAAGTTACACTGGAGTAATTTATGAATTATTTTGGAGTAACTTGTCAATTATTTTGGCTTCCTGTAGTTTGGATTGTTTTGCTGGTTGTTCACTGGCTTTCCTACTTTC
Organism: Podarcis gaigeae; assembly: GCF_964106915.1. Taxonomy (NCBI): domain Eukaryota; kingdom Metazoa; phylum Chordata; class Lepidosauria; order Squamata; family Lacertidae; genus Podarcis; species Podarcis gaigeae. Next base: position 7,808,460 of record NC_139677.1, on the reverse strand, counting down.
CAAATATTCAAGTTCTCAGTTCGAAATAGCATCAAAGGAGATTTAAATGACAACTATTGAAACAAAAATACATGTAGAAAACTATATTTAAATATTTTAATTTTAAATTGTATTTCTGTGCAAAAAAAGTTCCACGGGACAATGCAGAAGCAAGACAGAATAGGCTTCCGATGAGTGTACAAATGTAGAGATGTGACAAATACAGGACATAGATGGATTTACCCATCCTTAATATTTAGTAGCTGCTATGATTTGATGGATGACCTGGAAGAGTGTGTTGTATCCGACAGCTGGCATACATTAGAATTTAGAATTTAACTGGAGATGTTCTGGGTTTTATAGCTGACATATAATGGTATTTGAATATTTTAGCAGTGTTTAATAGATGACATGTAATGTTATTAATATTTACCAGTATTAAGCAGATGACAGCTTATGCGATTTTATATCTGATATATAAAAAAAAAAAAAACAAAGAGGAGAGGACGATGTACAATAGAGATAAAAATCATTGCTGCATTTTCTATGCATGTTATCTGCAACTGGGTATCAACTGAGCACCAGCTTAAGCATTCAGTAACTATTTCTCTACCCCTGAGTATCTAATAATAATATACTCAAACTTGCATATTATTCAGGGTATGTATTAACAACTACCAACTATTTACACCAGAAACAGAAATGTGGAGCATCTCTCATTATCATTACTAAAATGAATACCAACCAAAACACAAGCTCCTAGCTCCCTTTACACCCTGTGTAGAAGAGCACCAATGTGCATTCCACACACACTGGGCTTTACCACCTTCTCTTCAATGATGGGCAGCTTACATTCATTTTTTTCCTTGCATGAAGGATGCTAACAGAAGCCAACTCACACAAGAGTCCCATGTGTGCAGAAAAGAACCTGTGGAGTTTTGGATGAGGGTATTTTCCTAATTAATTGGGTCCCAATTAATCTCCGTACTAATCAGATGTCCACTGGGGAAAGCTAATAAAAAAAAACAGCCCGAGAACTGTTTTTTATAATCTAATATTTTATATTATTATGAGCACAGTATTTCCCACACAGCTTTAATGAATTATCCTACCCAAAGGCTAGGCAACAGTATCAGCGATATTAGCTGGCTGAACCCCAATGGATTATTCTTTCCCCACTTTTTTGAAAACAATTTTACCCAGTATTTTGCTTCTCAACTATGTACATGGAAATCTCTAGCACATTAGAAGAAGCTTTGCACAACATGCCAAAATTTGTGAAAATGAACTCAGAATAAATTGCATTTCCTCTCTGCAGTTTCTCAACATACCCTTTGGTATTTTTCTTGATGTGCAAGAATATTGATCCAATTGTGGGTAGAAAGAAGGGACAAAGGCTTATAATGTGATCCGTAAATAGTAAGAGGAATAATTTGGATTAAACCAGTATAGCCTCCTGAAAGAGATAACATGGGATGAGGTGGGCTGAAATCATAGGCGCCGACTCCATGGGGCCTGAGGGGGCCCGAGCCCCCTCAAAAATTCGTTTGGGGGGGCTCTGCCCCCCAATAAAGAAAATTATTAGTTATATTATGCTTTGTAAAATCACAAAATTATGTTGGTATTTTTTATTTTCCTTGTTTGACGATAGTTACCTTTTAAAATACATTCAGTAATGAGTTAAAACAAAGCCACTCCTGATCTAGAGAGGGGGTGGGGTTGCGGGCTCTCGACCCATCAACAATCTCGCGGGGCTGGCGTCAGAAGCGGGGATTCCCCCTAGCTCATTAATATTCACCGCCCACGGCGGCAGCCAATCAGCTGCCGCAAAGGGCGGGCCCTCACAGGTTCACTTAAGGTCGGGGCAGCCCGGGGCTCGCCCCTTTCGTTCCCCCAGCAGCAGCGGTTTGGAGGTCTTGGCCCCCCCCCCAATATTTTTTATAAGTCGGTATGGGCCCCCGCCCCCCCCAATACTTTTTATAAGTCGGCGCCCCTGGCTGAAATCTTAATACTGATGACTGTGACAGATAAATTTGTTGAGCCGACCCGGTCTATATTTAACTCATACCAGGGATCTGCAGGTGATATAATATAAAAATGGGGTGAGTTCAGGGAATAATTTTTTAAGCTGTGTTTAGGTCTTGGAAGAGTATTGAATATTCCTCAGTGAAATCACTAGTGGGATGAAAAGACACTAGCTTGCTTCCGGTGACGCTTAGACAGGGGGCACACACTGGGTGCGACCACTCTGCACCCAACTGTCTTGCATTGAGCAGGAAGGTCTGAAGGGAGCTTCTAAGCACATTCAGCTGAACATCCGTAGATGCCTCCTGATCATGGGGAGCTTTTAGCTGAATATACTTCGAAGGTGCCTTCAGCCCTGTCCACTCAACATAGGAAGATCAGGGGCAGAGTGGGTGAGCCCAGCACATTGGCAGTGGAACTAATGAGTTTGTTGGGAAAATTAGGAGGTTCCCTTACTCAAGGTCGATAATAACAAGACAATGAATTCAAACATGTTTAAGCAACCCAGCTGTGGAAGTCACTACGAAGGATTCAAACAAAATACAAGTATAGATAGAGCAATGTAAGTCTGCTGACCCTTCAGATGCAGTGGTGTTGCAGGGCAGCAAAGCCTCCTGGCACCCTCATCTGGCGGGGGGCCCGGTGCCTGGGACTCTCCTGCTGGCCAGGGACATCTAGAAGCTCACCTCGCTGGCTGGTGTCTCGGATCCAAGCCTGCCTGCAAATTGGCCAATGGCAAGCACGCTTGGAGGCAAGGACCTCTCAGGGGGCAGGTCCGACTAGGGTTGCCATATTTCAAACAGTGAAAATCCAGACAGAAAAGCTGTGGAGCTTTTTCTGGCAAAGTTGTTGAGCTTAATTGGCAAAATCACAAAAACACACACCATTTTTGAGCTATTTTTATGGGAAATCGGCAAAAATGGCACTGCTGGCATGGGTTGCCATGCATCCAGATTTCCCAGACCCAGTGGCGTAGTGTGGGGGGTGCAGGGGGGCTGGCCGCACTGGGCGCAACATCTGGGGGTTAGGGTTAGGGTGCGCAAATCCACGGGATAGGGGGCACAAATTACTTGTCTTGCCCCGGGTGCTGACAACCCACGCTACGCCACTGCCCAGACCCCCTGCCCATTTTAAACCCAGACAATGCTGCCAACTGCGGTATTCTGGATATGTCCAGGAAATTCCAGACATATAGCAACCCTTAAGTTAGGCTCTCTTCATGGCTGCTTCTGGGAGATTTAAAGCGGCCGTGCATTGGCCTTGGCACTTTGGTTTCTCTCTGTGTATTGTTTTTCCACGCTTAAGTTCACTTCTCCACATTTCCACGTCAGATTGCATTGCTTTTTAAAACAAAGTTCTCATGGAAATCTATCAGCATCTTTGCACGGATTTTTGCTGCAAGACATGTTTGTATGGAATTCTGCATAATATATATCCCCCCCAAACCCCCCCCCCACACAATTAACGCTACTATAATGCATTTTTGTGCACTGTTTTCACTATTGCTCACAAACAGACTCAGATGACATCTTGGTAAGATTATACATGCAAACCAGTTTGGGTTTCTCCCAGGCCACCATATAATGCATGGGTAGGCAAACTAAGGCCCGGGGGCCAGATCCGGCCCAATCGCCTTCTCAATCTGGCTCATGGACGGCCCGGGAATCACCGTGTTTTTACATGAGTAAAATGTGTGCTTTTATTTAAAATGCATCTCTGGGTTATTTGTGGGGCATAGGAATTCATTCTTTTTTTTTCTTTTCAAAATATAATCTAGCGCCCCACAAGGTCTGAGGGACAGTGGACCGACCCCCTGCGAAAAAGTTTGCTGACCCCTGATATAATGCATCCAATCATCAGAGACTTCAGCATAATTCATTATATGTAAGCATATTAAATGTGAATTGAAACTAATTTCTCCCTCATCCGGAGGGACCACTAGGGGCGCATCAGAAGATGGCTGACAGTAACATCTCTCCGACCCACACGAGGTAAATTGGAGGCTGTGATGGGAGTAAATAGCCTCCCTACCCCCCCCCCCCGGGGGGACTGTGCTGGGGGACTGCCCTTGCCTGCTGTGCCCTATACCACCCCCGAATTTGTGGGGATGGGGGCACTAGGCACAAAGCCCTCCTGTGGGATTCCGGTGCTCCTGGACGCCGTCCCTGATCTGCGCCACTAGCTGCAAGAACTTCAAAAGAAACAATCTGGATGAAGGAATGCACATATCTCAAGGAAGAAGGGGGAGTAAAGACTGCTAACAGAAGAGATCTCTGATAAAATAAGACGAGTCGGAGGAACAAGTATAAATCATGAGAAGATATGCCAAGACTCGGTATGGCAAAGGGACTGATGGGGGAGGGGAAAAAAACTTTCCTTTCTTTCCCTTATGTGATTAAACAAGAATCCCCCCCCCCCAAGTCAGAAATGTCGTTTTAAGGACTTAAGCTGTGGATTTAAGGCTGTGCGGAGATAAACTTTCGAACCAAAGCATGTTTTAAGAAGAGCGTGGAATGTATAAGGGCTTTGGAATGACGCAGTTAAAAATTCCGTCGCCATATTGGGAAGTTCTGTCGGAGGACTTAAGTCTGAGAGGAGAAATAGAGAAATAGAGCTGTTTTTATATTGTGGGTGAAATTCCTCAGTGGGACTTAAGAATGACAGTTCTGTAATTAATGATGGAAAGTGCGCTGTTATCTATGAAGGCGATGATATATGGAAACCATCTCGATTTGAGGATTGGAAGAACAGAAAATTCACACAGGGTTATTATTGGTGTTTATCGGCTTAAGGAGACTATCAGACGAGATCATAAAGAAAAAAGAGAAAATATATGAACAAGATGTGATGTGCAAACAGCAAGATAAGACTGGATAGAATTATGAACTTTGTTTGGACTGATTTGGACATTAACGCAGTGGCAAGAAGATGGTCAGAATCCCCCTTCGGATCTTGAAATATGGGTTCCCTCAACAAAATTTAAAATTCGGCTTTGTAATTCGGAATTTATGTGATGTGGTTTGATTTGATTTGATTGGCCGGTTAATAAAAATTATTTTTTTTAAAAAATAATAATAATAATTTCTCCCTCATCCCAAGTTCCAACAGCTCTGACCAGATGTCTTCAGTGAAGTATGAATTTGGTTTCCACGCACACACAGATCTTCTGAAAAGGTGGGTGTGAGAGAGCTGAGGGCTTATTACAAATTCCAAAGATTCAAGTACTATCAAGCCTTACATTGAAGTCTTCTTATCCTGAGTTAAATAATACAATCAAATGGAAGAGAAGTTTAAGTGTTTATTAATAGAAATAACTGAGTACTGGTGCTTTTGTTTTTGACACCAACAATGTTGATTCACATTTTTAATCTTTCCCATTTTGAGCAATTTTATTGTATCTTATCTTTATAAAAGCTCTTTCTGTGAAGCAAATCGTTTTTCACCTCATACAGTATTTACAGAACACAGTAAGCAGTAGTTTCTTCCCCACACCCTAAGATCCAGTGCCAACAGAAATGAAATTACATGTCTTTAGAAACATCAAATTAGCTGTACTTGGGAACAAGCTAAAGCTTTGCTAAAATGTCGCAGAATGTATCTTTTCAATAAGTTAGTTATATTAATAAAATTATTTATTAAATTGCACACACACATATACTGCGGAGTGGGGGGGGAAATGAAGAATGTGATGACTTAGAAGAATACTTATATTAAAGGCCAGGCAAGATGGAATAGGCAGCCCAATCTTCTGCATGTGCAATTAAAAGTAAAGTTTACTCAGTACATTGGGACTTATTCCCAAATAAGTGTGCATTGGACAACAGCTTGGGTCACCTAAGCAACTGAGCCTTTGAATGTTCTCTGTTGTAAATGACCCAACCGTCACACTTGCCTGAATGCTCCAGGTCCAGCTGATCATCCCTTATAAGCTTGGCAGGTCTACTTTTGCACCTTAGTCTTCCCTAAGCCATGCATTGTACGCCAGCTCTTTAACTCACCGTGGTACAATTTATTAAACCTTGGTGTTGCTTTTATCTCCGCTATGGTGTGCCTTTTCTGTTCTGCAGTCCGCTTGCCGCTCACAAATATCTTCTGCAAATGTATGAATGATACTGCTGACTCTAGCAGGTTAGATTGGATGACCTCTGAATGACTTCCAGACAGACAATTCTGTGATTAATGGCTGATAGCGTCTTTGTATTAAGGGCAGGGCGATTCCTCTTGCAACCAATAAGAGTATTGATTTATAAAGAGCTGACCTATCGATTTAGAGCTGGATCTTGAAATATTTACTGAGGAAAAACTCTTTGATGTGAGTGTAGCCATGAATGAGTAGCATAGGATAATTGACTGAAAATGCATTAGAGCAAGTTGGAAGATGCCATGTGCTTTTTATTATTCAAACTGACATTCATTGTCATTATGGTCTGCTTTTTCAGCTGTAATCGGCTGAGAAGTACCAGGAGCTTTTGACAAGGCAACACATGGCTTATGTAAGGAAAAGTAGAGAATGAGAATTTTTATGTGGTGTCTGCAAACTGCAAGTACTCTTGCTGTTTAACATAAGTGCAGTTGGTCTACAGAAGCATCATGTGACTCAGTTATAGCTAGGTGATCTACAGAAACACAATGTATGTACTGAAGGATCATGTATGTAGGCTTTGGCATAGTCTAGGTGCACTGCTAGATAGGAGATACAAAATAGAAAATGGAGATAGAATAGTTCTAACCTTTGGTTCCTAAGGTTGGGCTTAGTTCCAGGCTGGATTTCGATGCAATAATTGACATCTCAATCAGAGGCTGTTTGCTACAGAACTACTTAAGAAAAATGTGAGGCTTGGAAGCAAAGAGATTTCATTGCAAGCAACATTTTTCAAAGATATAGAACATTCAAAATTAACAGGAGCCAAATAACTGGGCATATCCAAGCAACCATGATTTGCCAGTGCAGTGCAAGCTTGTATTTGAATTATGATTTACATTCTATAAATAAGTTTTTTTTTTTAAAAGAAAGAAAGATTAATTACAAATTTACCTATAGAAAGAATCCCCTCCAGGTTTAAAAATGGTATTATTTTTAAATGCTTGTCAAAAAACCCGATGAGTGCTGAAAGTGATTTTGTATTTGCATAGTTCTACAGATGGGATTTAGTTTCTTTAATCATTTTCTTGCAGCCTTTTCAGTGTTTTTTGTGTGCCTTTGAACTGATTTGATTCCATATCCATTTAATACCAGCTTTTGTTACACAAGTTTCATGGGCACACTACTCTTGAAGCAGACTTTTACAATTCATAGGTGCTAAGGGATGTTAAATCTGCTTTCAATGTATCTCAGTAAGCAAAAATCATATGCCCCATTTGCTCTTATTTATCCAATGGACACCAAAGGAGATAGTGCTGCATGGAGTTCTCAAACACAGTTGGCTCTCAAAGAATCTATTTTAATCAACATGAGAGGGTTCAGGAGCCTTCCAGTTTTAAGCTGTAGTATCTGCTGAAAGCTATTTGTCCTCTTACAGTTGCACAGCTTGCATACAAACTCTTTTGCTGTCTTGTATCTCCTGTATGACCTTGGCTCCCCTATATTGCCAAGTGACATGGGAATGATGCTGTTAGGTCAGAAAAGGCACTAAGAATGTGAATGCTGAGAGGCAGCTATTGTAGATGCCCTTAGAGAAAGAAATAAGCACTTCCTGGGACTTCTGCAGAGACTCATTTATTCCACAAGAATATACAACTATCAAAAAAGAGAGAGCTTTGATAAAATATGATGTGCATAAAAATTTCACTCTCAAAGAAAAGCACACTCTTAATCACCAAATGCCAGCCTTAATGACAAAGTAGACACCCCAAAGCAACAACAGTTGAAATGGGGTGGGGTGGGGACTTCAGGTGATGTTGATACCAGCCACTGGGGAGATGGCACTGTCATGTGGGAATTATCTGTAGTATTGGCTCATTTCAATACTACTGTAGTATTGGCTCATTTCAAAGGTCACCATAACCCAGCCTAATCAGAAGTAGCAACCATGGCCTGCAAGAAATGGAAGGTCCCTTTCACATGCACCTCGGAAAGCCAGGTTGTCGCTGTCTTTGTGTTTGTTCCCATGTTTCTAAAGGTCTAGGCGTAATATTTCCCCCACGTAGTCTATGACCTGCATATTTAGTGTACTAGGCAGTGTATGCCTGGAAAGTATGGAAAGTATGCCTACTTGCAGGAGGAAAGTTTTTGACTTGCAAGTGGAATGCCCCCCCCCAAAAAAAAATATTTAGGGGTACTCTCATTTTCCTACTCATATTGAAATACTTCCCCTCAATGAGGTCAAACTTAGATTTCCAAAAGGTTTAGGGGTATGAGTACCCCTGCATACCCCCCAGAAAAAAGCACTGAAGAATGCTATTCTTTAACTCTGAATATTAGCCTAAATGAGATACTGTCAAGGCTCTAGTCCCTTAGTAGTACATAAAGCAGGAACATGTTCATATATTTTGAACCAGTCTTGTCAGTATGACATATTGCAGTTCACGTCCACTGGAGAAATGATCTGATTTTGTAAAGGGAAGTGTTCCTGTGTATTAGACTCTAGTGTTTCTATTTGTTTAAGGACCGCTCCAGACATGGGACTCCTGCACATCTACATTCATTCAAGGGATGATAGAGTAGCACCTGGCTTCTTGGTATTGATTACTTCGTGGAAGCACTGTACAGTCATTGCCCTTTCATATGTCCTTGAGAGTGTCTGCCGAAATCCAATTGCCCTACCTCACCCTTTCCCCACACTTGCTGATCTTAGTTATTGTGTGGGTGAGGCCTGTGAAATAGCTGGTTCCTCATGGGAATGCTGATAATAGAAATTAAACAAACATTGGTACTGAAATAAGTTTCCAATGTCAGCAGTGGCAAATTGTATGCAGCTCCAATGGTCTATCAAGCTTGAATCTCTCCTGTAGTCCTAATATATGTTTGGCCTTCGGTGTGTTAAAAATAGTATTATCTGACTTTAAAATAAACCAACAACCATGACATTGACTTAGTTCCCAAGATCCTATTAAGTATGTCTACCTATCTGACAATACGCTGACCTGTCACTGGCCTTCTTCTTTTCCAGTTTAATTTCTTGGATTTATACAGACTCTAGAAATAGAACAGTTCCTGCCCCACACTAGCTAGAACATTTAACAGATTTTTTTTAAAGGGGGAGGGTGCAAAACAGTGGCTAAAAACTGAGTTGTGAATCAAGAGGTTTTGAGTTCAGGTGTGGCCTCCTTTATGAGCTCCCTAGATGGGCTTAGGCAAGTCAGATTTTCACCCCCACCTGCAATGCAGGGATATTAATATTGAATATACTGATATACCTTGAAGGGATTACACAAGCAAGCCTACATATGTGGCTGTGGAAGCAGATTGATAAAGAGGGGCAAAATATGCACAGATCCTTCTGTTCCCCAATCGCAGTGCATGTGATTAAGGCACATATTGTCATCTGTTCCAACTAGAGTTCAACCAAATTTCTCAGAAGACATTTTTGCATGAGGAAATTTCTGAGATCCCTCCTCCCTTTTTTTCTCACCTAGTAAAAGGTCCGTTTGTAGAGTTTTCTCAGAATATTCTACTCGTGTTTTGTGGCAGCTGCCATCCCGCACCCAATGTTCCTGAATGATGCTAAGACTAGGGCAAAATGGTGGCAGGTTGTCAACACAGTTGCTGCTGCTGCTGTCATTTGATGTAGCAACAAAATCAGGGGGGAAATGTCAGCAGAAAGAAAGAAGCTATGGCCACAGCCAATGGTGAGCCCCATCTCAAGAAACTGTTGGATCATTTATCCTTCCTCTGAAGAAATTCAGTAAAATGGTGCCCTCAGTTTCTCTGTAAACAAATAAGGTGCATAATTTCACACAGAGCTCTAGTGCCAACCTATATGCATTCATTAGAGTGTGTACAGGGAGCATTTGCACATACCACTGTATGTCGGAAAGGAACCTGACGCTCCCTTGCATATTCATTGTGCTTTCTTTCAGTACCTGAAAAGTTGGTTTAAGTGCCTCATACAAATCATATATTTCACTATTGATACCTTTCATGTACAATTCTGGATTTTGTTTACCTATACTTTATTTTCAACCTTACATAAATGCCTTTGAAATAAAAAGTTTTCTGTTACTCCATGTTCATCAAAACTACGTTTTTTACTCAGCTTCATTATTCTCTTGACCTAATCATGACCCTTTTTAATTGTACCCCAGTCGTAGAATCCTATAGCTTATCCTCATTCAAACTGATGCATTATTTTTTAGTACTTTCACACATTCCCTTTTATTCTGATATGTGCCTTTCTGGCTCCTTCACATATGAGTTTCTCCATGGTCTTAAATGTGTGAGTGATTTGCGAGTGACAGGGATACATCTCTCCGCCCCCCGCCCAACCCCGTCCATCAATTCTTTTTGCCTGATGCTCTGAAATAGAATTGCTGATCCCTCTTTCAAGGCTACAGAAAACAATAAAGCTCAAGGAAACCTGAGTTGTTTATTGTGCTGGAGAGTTTCCATGCCATTTACTCATTATGTAAACCTTCATCTTCTCAAAGACTTCGGATAAATGTCTTTGTCGATCAGATGGCAGCATTCAGTGAAAGTCTCATGGCTCAAACATCAGTGAAGGCTGTAATGGGGGGATGCAGGGAACAAGTCTCTGTTTACAGGGACTAATTACAGCTCAACAAGTTAAGGAGAGAGCGAGGCAGTTACGCTACCAGCTGCACAGACAATGGCAGATTTAATTCCCACCAGTATTTCTCAAGGGGGAAAAATGCTTCATGAATCTAAAAGCAACACATAATCAAGAAACGTATTTGTCTATGAAAATAATCCAGCTACACACATCAAAATTGCCATTTATACCCCAACGCCTCCCCCAGGTTTTAAACAAACAGCTTTCCGATATTCAGATAATTATATTATAGTACCTCGTAAAGGGCAATACTATAACAAGAGGCACTAGGATGAGCAGTTTAGGATGCAGTGAATCTCTGGTTCAGGCAGCTGATTCTTGGCTTAGTTGTGCCCAAGCACAAATAAGTCTCCAACCCCAGCTCAGCTGGCAGTATGGAAGAGTAACCTGCTCATCTGAAGCTGGTTGATCTGAGGCCAGTGATCTTCTCCAAAAAGGGGCATTGCAGGACCACGGCAGGACCAGAGAGGCAAGACCTAGACTGGATCCTAAGCTCTTTCAGCTTGGTCACGTGACCTGACCACCCAGCATCAAAGACTATTTTCAAAGCTTGTTTTCTCTCTGACAGGCTTAGGCTTTGCTGCTGAATGCGGTTTGGATCTGATGTAAAGTTAGGGTCAATTCCCTTCCAAATATAATACAGCAATCCAAGAAGACAGTTTATTTCAATAATATTAACATTACACCATTTAACATTCATTACAAAATAGGCAGTGCCATTCATTAAAACACAACATCGTGGTATAATTTATCAACTGTTAAAATATATAAGCCAGAAGCAGACATGACAAAAAAAAAATCAGTGCAGTAAGATATTAATACAATAAGATAATCAGCCAGTTCCCCCAAAATTTAGGAAATAGCCCACCTGTCCAGGCACTGTTCACCTGCAACTAAACCAAACCGTGACCAAGTATGAATGTGTCACTATGCTGATACAGTAAAAAACCATGACTGCTTTGTTTCTCCCACCATTCCTGCTGCTACCATGCTATCTGGAGCAGAAGCTGGGCTCACTGTATGTCTCCCCCAGGCAAACCACATAGTGGTAAGCCAAGAAGAAACCTTGGCTACAGCTTGTAGCTTGTCTGGAATAAGTCAAACTATGAGCTAGGGCTTGGATATAGCACTAAGCCAAGCCATGGTTTAGCTCCAGGCAGTAGATCAACAGCAGCATTGACTAGGGGAGGAGAGCATTCGTGCTTAGATATGGTTTGGCTTGTTACATGCAAACCAGGCCATTGTGAGAAGTGTTAGAACAGGATAATTTTAGTTAACTATAGCAAAGGGGCCCAGGGGTGTCTTACCCATAGAGGCTAGTGGCGCAGGGAGCCAGGGAGCCAAGTTCTGGAGGGCGCCAGGGAAGAGGTGGAGGCTAGATGTGGCACCTCCTGGCATCAGCTCTCCACCTTTGCCCACCTCTGCCATGCCACGCCGAAGCAGCGCCGCACCTGGAGCCTCTATCTGCTGTGGCCACCAAAGCACAAAGTGTCCAGCTGAGCTGGGAGGCGCTGTGTCCAGCCTCTGCCTCTTCCCCGCCGGAAGAGCTTTGCACCACGGTGCCGGATATGCTTAAGACGGCCCTGGAGGGGCCATACATATAGAGTCTGGAAGTTTCCAAAACTAAAACACCCTCGAATAGGGCCTTATAATCAGCCAGGCCACACACCCTCCAAGATGGCGCTGAGCCTAATCTTAATCAAGATGTCTCCCACTACTTCCACCAAGAGAGTCACAAGTGTATTTTTCTTCTCCCTTTTCTCCAGATGAAGACAGAATAGCCCCCTCACCTTCATTCCACACCACAGCAGCAATACAGTATATGAGCCAGAAGGCAAGAGGTGAGGGCACCAAATTTTGGCATCACACAGGCACTGCTGAAATTTTAAAGCCCAAAGTCCACGACTGCGTGACTAAGCTATAGGACTCAGCTTGCTGTTGTTTAGTCGCTTAGTCATGTCCGACTGTTCGTGACCCCAGACACTCCTGTCTTCCACTGCCTCCCGCAGTTTGGTCAGACTCACATTAGTAGCTTCGAGCTCCTTCATGGATCACTGCTTGAATAACTCAGAGAAGCTATGAGCTATGCCGTGCAGGGCCACCCAAGACAGACAAGTCATAGTGGAGAATTTTCACTAAATGTGATCCACCTGGAGCAGGAACAGGCAAGCCACTCCAGTATCCCTGCCAAATTCAATGTGTTTTTCAAAATGTTTTCTAAAAAAGCAATTCCACAGTGCTTTTTAAAATATATGTGTGTGTAGATTCCACCTAGATGTTACAAAGCAGAGGCTCCCAACCTTTTGGGGCCCAGGGAGCATTTGGAAATCAAAATACTCATCTCTGAGAGGAAAACACAACACACATGGAGCAAGCACCATGTAGGAAACTTCAGGTCCAAAGCTTCTCCTTGCCCCTCTACTCTCCTGGCTGTTGGAGACTGCCCTGCAGCTATTGATGTTTTTCCTGTCTTTCTCCTTCTCTCTCTAATTCTAATAAGTACTTAAAGGCTCCTGCAGCGGAAAGCATGGGTGTTGAGGCTCCTCACCCGAGTTCCAAATGTTCCTGCTGCTTTGCTGTTCTTAGTGGATATTTTTTTGTATAATGGGAAGTAACGTTGCATTGCTTCTATATTCTTCTTTCATTACAGTTCTCCCAAAGTCTGCTGCTCATTGGAGAATTTGATGGGACTAGAGTCATCGCCTCTTGATGCCAAACAACTCCTTAGGTGGGTTAGGAATGTGGAGTTATTGTGACAACACACAGAGATCCTCAGCAGGGGATGAATTAAAGGGCAGGTTGCTTATTTCAGGTAAGACATGAGATGTTAACATTTCCAAATGTCATTTAAGAGAAAATACTCGCTTTCAGAAACAGTTTTTTGATGGTCAAAGAGAACTTTTACAAGATGCTGTAGAACAGTAGGAATCACAATATACTGAAGGAATCTTGCTTTAAACTACCCTGGAAATTTTGAACTGAAGCAGGCCATTTTAAAAATACAACAAGAATGTCTTTGCTTTTAAAAGAAGTCATCTGCAGTACAAAAAAGATGTTTCTAGAAAATTTTGGGGTTTGGAATATCTGCTGTTCAAGAGGATGTGTTAAAGCCAAGCACATGTTTTTGTTGAAGCCATAAGTAATAGTTAATCCTAGTTTTCAAAGCTTGACAAGTGGAATCCATTCATTCCTTATTCTGCCTAATAATTTTTTGCTCACTTTCCAGCTTTTGTGACAATTACTATACACTTTTTCTGGTTTTTGAGGATCCTATCTATTTCCTCCAGGGTGATAGGACCGTCCATGAATTCCTGTTCCTCATCAGTTAAGGTAGGCATGGTCAGCCCTGCTAGGAGTTATCTGATTTTCTCCTCAGTCGGGTTTTGGGAGGTGTATAGGTCAGAGTAAAATCCTGCAAATTCTGAGGTTCTTTGGGGGAGAATGTTATGTTGCCATCTTTTTTGGTGATGCAATGTATTCTTGTTTTGAGTGATTTTTTCCTACACCTTTTTGCTAATAGTCTGGAGTTTTTCCCTCCATACTCATAGAACCGTTGTTTAGATTATAGAATGTTGATCATTGTTTTATTGATTTCTAGGGAGTCTAGTTCCCTCCTTTTTCATTCTGTAGGTTTAAGGAGTTGTTTTTTTTAGCTCTAGTTTGTTTGTAGCGTGATGAGAGGGCCATGACGTCTTGTTCTATTTTGCTAACTTTTGAGATTTGTTTTTTAAGGGATCCACACGTTCCAGTCTGGACGCCAGGACACAGTGTCCAGACTGGACAGCATTCTGCTCACACAAGGTTTGATCCCCTTGGTGGAATCAGCAAACATAGGTAACATCAAAATCACAGATCACGCCCCAGTAGAAGTTACTCTTAAAATAGGAGAGGGAACACAAACCACCCCATCATAGTCCTTCAGTCCTATCCTAACCACAAATAAGCAAATTAGAGAGAATCTCACAAAAACTCTCCAAAACTACTTCAAAGAAAATGATGTAGACAATATAACAACTCCCTCTCCTGTGGGAAGCAATGAAAGCAGTCACCAGAGGAGCCTGCTTAAACGAGAAAACATCCCTTAAAAAACTGTACCCTTTTTCTGTCACAATCAGTACTGGCTTCTGCACTCTAAACTTTTACGGAAAGGCTTCCTCTTTAACTTCAGGTTTAGAGACCAGTGCTCAATATCTTCAAACAGCTAAAATAACAGGTCAACAGTGATTGAAGTCCTACCTTCCCTTTTGCTGCTAAGGTGTATGTCTGACTCCTTTTTACGAGAACGGTGGTTGCTTTCCATTGTTAACAATTAAGTGATGATTGCAAGAAGCCAGAAGTATGGATTTGCGTGGGCTTTTTGTTTTGTTTTGCCTGAACCACAAGTTAGATGTTTTAATTATATGCAGCTGTATTATTTAGAAAGAAAGATTTATACAACCTGAAGAGAAACCAGAGTATTTATGTTTCATTAATTAATTAATTTGTTTTAAATATGGCAGCTAAAATCTTGGGAACCACTTGATTTTATAGCAATGTAACAAAAGCAAGGCCTGACTTAAACTGGTTTTTTGTTTGGAAGACCCTTAGTGCTTCTGAGCTCCAGAGACAAAATGATGAAAAAGTTTCAACAGAAGAAAAAAATACCTTGGGGTAAATTGTAGCTAGGGGCCAACAATATGATAATGGAAAGCCCGCAAGCAGGACACAATCTTTTCAAAGAACTAGTTCAAATATATTCAGTTGTGACATATGAACTGCTGAATAATCAAGTGAAATATCAGACCGTTTTAATCATGTTCGAGAGACACCTTGGTGACTGGCAGTTGAATGTGAGTTCTAAATTGACTGAAATGTCTTGCATTTGAGTTTACATCTTGCAGCATGAAGGTTCTGGTATAAAATTAAACTGCTGATATCTTGTTTGCATATGCAAGACATCTGTTGATTCTGCTAATTATGAATGAGTCACTAAGTGACCTCAGTAAGTTTCACTGAAATAACCATTTCTAACTGGGTTGCACAGGTGGATTTAAGCGCAAAATGAATATTCTGAAATCAACTTTCTTTAAATGGAGGGAAGGTGTGGGTGTGATGGAACTCTTTGTTTGCTCTGGTAGCTTTGTTGGTTACAAAGGGCACAATCAATAGTCATTAACAGCAACAGAAGTCTTGCTATTGGCTTCAATAAATTGTGCACTGCATCTTGAATTAGCAATGCAGTCACAGATTTTAATTAAAAGTTCCTTGTAAAACTTCAGATTTCTTCTTCTGAATTATCAGCTTTTTTCCTGTATTTCACAACATGCAATGACATGTGTGCATCATGTCCTATATTTCACAGGCAAAGCAACAGAGCTTTGATTAGACACACCATATTCAAAACTGCACTGAGAAATGACAGTGTTTTCTGCATTTTTAAACTTTTCGTGCATTTTCTACAAATTCATTAACTCTGTGGCAACCATATCTTTATTCTGAAGAGACCAAGATCCAGCTATTTATTCCTTGTGAAAATTGCTTTGGCTTTTTAAACTCAGTGGCTTTGTTTTCTTTGCTGTTATGGTATGCATTTTTGTGTTTTTATATTGCAAAACACGCTGTGATCTTCAGATGAAGGGCAGTATAGAAATTGAATAAATGAATAAATAAACAATAATTCTTTTTTCTTTCTTTTTTTTTTTAATACTCCAGTCCTGTAGTTTAATGGTGAGGAACAAGGTGTGATTCAAAGATAGTTAAAGGTAAAGGTAAAGGTACCCCTGCCCGTACGGGCCAGTCTTGACAGACTCTGGGGTTGTGCGCCCATCTCTCTCAAGAGGCCAGGGGCCAGCGCTGTCCGGAGACACTTCCGGGTCACGTGGCCAGCGTGACATCGCTGCTCTGGCGAGCCAGAGCCGCACACGGAAACGCCGTTTACCTTCCCGCTGGTAAGCGGTCCCTATTTATCTACTTGCACCCGGAGGTGCTTTCGAACTGCTAGGTTGGCAGGCGCTGGGACCGAGCAGCGGGAGCGCACCCCGCTGCAGGGATTCGAACCGCCGACCTTTCGATCGGCAAGTCCTAGGCGCTGAGGCTTTAACCCACAGCGCCACCTGCATCCCTGTAACTAAGATAGTTACAGTTCAGCAAATCCTGTACTGTTAAAAGAAGATAGAGAACTTTAAACAGACATGATAAGGAATGTTGTGAAAGGAAGGGGGGGATGAGTCAACTTTCAGGACTATATTCAGCTAAACCATATGCAGAGCAGGCACACTGAAATTAATGGACTTAAGTTGGTGTCGTTTGAAGAACCACCTACACCCATATGAACTTCTGGGCTCTTTGATCAACCTCTGAGGCCATGATTTCTGTCCTACTACTGAGGGAAATCTGGTTGGTGAGTACCAGAGATGATGCCTTCACACTGATTGGATTCCATGCCTCAAGAATGCTGCTTGATCCCTTCTCTCGTGTGCTTTAAATGGTACTTAAACATTTTGTTACCCCACTAAGCTTTTTATTGATATTATGGCATGCCCCCCTCCAACACTTTCCTGTGATTAACAAAATATATATTTTATTATGTGACAAAATGTCTCTCATTCTGACTTTGTCAGCGGCTTTGATAAATATTAAATGACGCTTTTCCCAAGGTGGCAGTTATACAGTCTGGGAATGTTCTGAATGGCTTCATTTGCTGGAACTAAGTGATATTTGCGTGATCCTCCAGTATCCATTGTGTATGTTCAGAAGTTCTCCCTCTTTGCTAACTTCGTAGGATCAGTTGGAATCACGAAGCAAGGCTGAAAGCTGTGGTTATCAGAACTGAAATGTTTAGCAACCGCAAGCCAAAGCGTTCTGCCACATAAATGAAATCTCTGTTTTGTTAATCAAAGTAACCTATATATTATTTTTGTGATGGACAAAATCCTAAATTGGATGCAGAGCTGGCTTGTGTGAAATGCTGTTTGATGCTTTAATTGTAAGCTGAATTGTAAGGCTTTGCCTTAAATGATAGTGCAGATGTTAATGATTACTAAGGACTGATGGGCCTGCCTAGTACACCGTCCAGAAAGGTTCCTCCTCAAAGCCCCACCCCACCCCACAAAGCCCCCTTCCCAGTTACTACTCACCAACGTCTCCTCCCCCTCCCCCTTGCTCAAGCCCCCTCCCCTAATTTCTCTCTAAACTTTCACAGTTCACCCCTGCAAGCACACCACCCTCTCTCTTCACCTGCCCCCCCACAAGCCCAGATCACTTTTCCATTCCAACCACCTGCTGAAAGTCCTTCTTGGG
Source organism: Podarcis gaigeae (assembly GCF_964106915.1). Taxonomy (NCBI): domain Eukaryota; kingdom Metazoa; phylum Chordata; class Lepidosauria; order Squamata; family Lacertidae; genus Podarcis; species Podarcis gaigeae. Next base: position 7,790,449 of record NC_139677.1, on the reverse strand, counting down.
AATCCAAAGGGTATATAAATATAGTTTGCTTTATTTTTATTTTGCTTTGCTATTGGTATGGAAATTGGGAAAGACGTGGAAGGGAAATTCTGGTCGACTTTAGGAAAAATGTTTAAGAAAAAATAATGAGGTATAAATATTGATGTGTAAATTTGGATAAGTTAAAATTGATTTTTTTAAATGGTCTAGATTAAATGAAAATAAGGTTTGTAAATATAAATTGAGGAAATGGAAGAAAGAAGAAAAGTAAAATAATAACATGTTAGAATAAATTAAATTAAGTTAAAATGGAGAAGTAAATTAGGGATTTGCTGAGCCAATAATTTAAATTGGAATACAAGAAGGGGAGGTGTGAGGAGGTCCGAGAAACAAGTTAAAAGAAAATAAGTATTTGAACTTTCAGGTGTTTTTAATTGTTTTTTTTAAGTTTTGGGTTTTTGTATTTTTTTGTTTATTTTTGTTTTTGTTGTTATATGTTTTGTCCTTTTCTGAAAATGCTAATAAATATTCTTTTTTTAAAAAAAAAAAGTCCTTCTTGCTCCCCCCCCCCCCCCGCCGCTGCCTGCTTCTCCCTGAAGAAGGGAAGAGTTTGTATTTGATATCCCGCTTTATCACTCCCCTTCAGGAGTCTCAAAGCGGCTAACATTCTCCTTTCCCTTCCTCCCCCACAACAAACACTCTGTGAGGTGAGTGGGGCTGAGAGACTTCAGAGAAGTGTGACTAGCCCAAGGTCACCCAGCAGCTGCAGGTGGAGGAGCGGGGAATCAAACCCGGTTCACCAGATTACGAGTCCACCACTCTTAACCACTACACCACACTGGCTCCCCTGGTGTTTCCCTCCCTCTGGGGGATAAGCAGTCTTTTGCCAGTATGACAACAGACTGGTACAAATATTGTACAGAGAGAAAATACAGCAGCTCCTTGTCACACATAACATGTCGTTTCATCTTCAGACACACTGCAGTTTTGATCGAAGATAAACTAAACATATATTAAACAGACAAACAAGAAGTCCAACATTTTCATCTGGCTCCATTGTCACAAACTGAACTGATGGGAAAACAACAAAGTCTATCTGAATTTTTAGAAAACCTTTTCTCCTTGCCCAAATGCTAACGTCTTGAGCACTATCTGAAAGCAAAAGTAGACAGCTCAGATTTTGTTACTTTTGAGACAGTTTGGAATCAACTACAATACGTTACTGACTGCATATATAATTCATTATTCATGCCATTATTTTCTAAATCATTCTGGTTTGTTTGCTGGATATTGACATTATTTTCTACTGTAAAAAGTGAAGCATTCACCAAATACCTTGAATGAACAGGTTAACAGTAGGCCTCTCATTCTAATCTATACAAATTTCCTTTTCCATTTAATTCACTCCTTTAAAAATAATTTCTTTGCTTTTCAACCAATATGACAACTTTATAATTAAATGTTTTGACATGAAAAAGCTTTATCCATTTTCCTGATAAATCAGCTAACTAAGCAAAGGTCTTTATCACTAAAAGCATGGGGAAAGAAAGGAGGTGTTATGAATACTGAGTAAATCTTCTTAAAATGATTAATGGAGAAAATACATTTATGAAGACTTGAAATAAAGATGGACAAGACAATTTGATATTTCATTATCACTCAGCCATAAGTACATTCTTTTTCCGTTCAATAAAGACAAGCCACATAGTCAAGCTCACTTTATTCAGAACAAGAAAAATGTACAAAATAGTGGCCCAAAAGGGCTAGAGTATAACATATATTTATTTTAACACACTTCCAAGGAGATCAAGCAAAAAATGACCAGGGTTGTTTTTTTTCCATGTCAAGACTGTAATGTGGGTTATATGGACTGGGCTGATGTATAATGCAATTGTGTGGAAGCTCTAAATCACCTATCTCAAGTAATAGTTGCATGAAGAATGCAGTTCTTCCACATATAAACATTTCCCATCATGCCGCTGGCACTTCACAACAGCTTTGTGCAAAAAGCCATGAGAAAAGGCATTTCCATTTTATAGTGGCTGTGAATCAAGCTACGTATATGGATTAGCTAAAGTCCACCCAAAATACTTTTGTGACTAAGCAGGAACAGGCAAACTAAGACTGTTCAAGAGACATGCCTTTTCCCTTCCTTTCTGCTTCCTAGACATATGCTTGGATGAAAGGAAGTCAGGAAGAGACGTAGCTGGCTTCAGTTATTCATTGTGGAATCTACTTTGGTTTTAAACAAAACCCTGGAATCCATCAACAGGAGCCAAGTGTAAAATAATGACCATACTGTAAATTCAGGAATCAAGCATGTCTGAGCACGTGCTAAAAGAATTTGCTTCCAGTACCTGAACTGAACTCCCAGTTCTTTCACATAAATACCCACTCCAGGTGTGCTCCCAAACTTTCTTTATTTTTGTCGCCCCCATTTTTTTTGCAGGGGTTATGGACTTCTTTTTTATTGCAATTGTTAAAATGATTGGGGATCAAAAACCTTGTGGATCTGCTGCAAATCACCCAAGATCTATCAGTGGGTCCAAATTTATCTTCTGGTGCAGTCCCCGCCCTGACAGTATTCAGTTCTGTTGGCTAAAATAGAGGGTCCTTTGGGCTTATAGATTAGGATGCATCTCTTGAAATTGAGCAGATGGCTCAGTGTCATATGGTAGAATCGAAGCAAATCCAGTTTTGAAGCCCAATAGTATTTGACATGTCTAAATAATGTATGAAACCATCTATTCACTTGAGATGTACTACACTTTTTTGGGGGGGGGGGGAGAGATTGGCAGAGAGGAAGAGAACCTGCCTTGCCCCTCATTTTTCATTGGTGACTTGCCCCAAAGCCCCGACCCCCCAAAAACTTGCCAACCAGCCCCCTCCCAGTTGACTGGCAACCCTAGTCAAGAAGAAGGAAAAGAACAATTATCTTTTTGAGGTGGAGTTAGAGAGTTCTAGATTATTTGTCTCTGGAGGAAAATGAATGAATGGTAGGAGGAACGGTGGAAGCAGGTGCTGCGCAATAAAAATAGCACTCTAACTATTTAAAAATAATAAACCCAATATATTCCCCTAACCTTTAAAAGTGCCCCAAATGTTCCACCTGAAGGAACTGCCTCATTCTACCTGATCTTAGGGTCTGTCTTCCTTGCTGACTTGTGTGTTGTGTTGTCCTACTTGCTCAAGATTGTTACTTATTATGCACTGCATGCTTTCTGGAGAAACTACTAGACTGAATAAGTTCTGTCCAAAGTTAAGGCACAGTTAAGAGAAGGACGCATTCACAAAGATCGTCAGCCTGCATGTATATCCTTTAAAATGTTGCTTTGATTACATTTTGAATTACTCCAGCATCTCATAAAAGTATAAGCGTCCAAAACTGGGCACCTTTAAAATGGGGAAACAGTTCAGAATTAACAATTCCACCATATGGACACACAGACTAGTCAGAAGGGGGAAATCCTTTAAAGGGATAGCAGTTTAACGAAAATATCTTTGCTGTTAATGGTAAGCACTGAAGTAGGTTTCATTTATAGCAATTTAATGGCTCTTCTGTGATGAGCTAGCTGAAGCTATTTCAACACAGAATATTAAGTTTGTACTTAAACTTCAAATTATAACAGAAAATGAACAACCAGAAAAACCTCCTAGCCATTAAAATGTTTCAGCAACCAGAAGTGACCGTTAATAGTGAATGTGAAACAGACAGGCATATAAACTGTTGAGATAAGAGTTAAGACTTATTTAGAGCCACTTTCCCTTTTCCTTCTGGTAATCTTGCATGTCTTTCGGGTTTATAGATGAAACATTCCTTAACCCCCATAAATAAATATTTATGTTTTAAACTGAAGAAGCCACAAAAACTCTACTTAAAGAAGAGTCTTCTTAATTACTTAGGAAAACAGATAAGCAATGATGATATTTGGCTTAGGCCTCATCTTCTTTCTGCCCATCAGGGGCCGAGGAAAAGGGAGTGCGGTGGGTGCGGACCACCCCAGATGTCACCACTGAGGGGGTTGACAAAAGGCTGGGTGGCCCTCACCGTGGGGCCTGCAGCATGTCCGAGCCACGTATCTCTCCTGGGAGAGACCTGGTGACTTGGGTGCGCGCAGGCTCCGCGCTGCCCAAACGGTCCACCCGCTGCCTCCCCCCCCCAGCTGTAGGGTGGCTGACTGGGAGGAGTCAGGCAGACTCCAGAGGCCCCACCCTCACCCCACCCCTGTGGGCGGCTCGCCCCATCCCTGGCATGCCACCCAGGCAGTGGCGTAGCGTGGGTTGTCAGCACCCGGGGCAAGGCAAGTAATTTGCGCCCCTAAGCCGTGGATTTGCGCACCCTAACCCTAACCCCCAGATGTTGCGCCTGGTGCGGCCGGCCCCCCCTACACCCCCCACGCTACGCCACTGCACCCAGGCGCCCGAGCGGCTTCTTCCACCGCTGCTGGCCATTCATTCCAGAAGATGTTTGATACTGCATATTGTGCAATTGGGATTGTGCTGGCTTGCCCTATCATCTCCAGTGAACCCACCCTTTCTTCTGTTTGCAAGTTAGACCTAGCAGTTGTGAAGCATCTCCCTCCCCTGATCCTGGTGTCTTCCTTAAGCTAGAGACATAGATTTCAAGTTTGCACAGCTTCTCCCCATCCTCTCTGCATCCACACCCTGGCATTTTCTATATTTTGTAAGCTTAGGGACACAGTTTTGCTTTTAATGCCATTTTTGTCGATGTCTGGATTGCTGAGGTGTCGCAAAGCACCACCAGTTTCTGTGCCTCAACTTGCATGGCCTCCTACAAAATTTCACTTCACCTCAGACAAGTCCAAAATCACTTTGAGGTACCTTATTTCACGTTGGGATTCAGAATCTATCTGAATCCTATTCACAACACGTGTCACTTTCTGCCCATATAATGTTTGTTGTATGACCAGCCGAGTTCTGTACGAAAGCACACAGTGAATGGGAATCTTTTATTAAATGGAATCCTTAGTGTTTATTAACAACTCGTGTAAAATATATCAAGAAATTCTGGCTTATGTTTGCAAGAGTTATTTTTCATTATCTTGACTGAGGCTAGAATATCAGTTGTGGAATCCAGACGCATGCTGTCAACATTTATGCACTGAACGTGCAATGAGAATAATGCGCCTGAGGTAGAAAACAAATAACAGATAAGCAACAGTTCTATATTAAAAATAAGCTTCAGAATGGAACAAATATGGCAGATGGTTACAGTATATACGTCTTGCTGGTTGTTCATTTTATGTGGACAAAAACCTTTAATGATGTTCAGGAAGGAGATCTAGACTTCTAATGCCGTACAGGGGCTCCTACTACCCTTATACAGGACGACAGCTGCAAATCCAGTTCCCCACCTGAGTTTGTCCCCTTAATGGACCTGAACACTATTTACTTGAAGGCAAAGTCCTTTGGTAGCTGCAAAGCCAGCTGGTTCTGCAGTACCCTTGGACAAATAAATACCGGTACTCCAATTATCCATTGCCATCACACATCTTTGTGATTATGTCAGGAGGCGGCAAATACCTATGTGTGCAATTGTTTTAGAGTTTTAACATCTGGCCCTTTATTAATATCAGTATAACATGTGGTTGTGGAATCGGTTGTAGAATAAGCTGTGATCTGGTGACAGCCAGTGCTCTCAGGTGCATTTTCAGGTGGTCCCCAAGACTGCAATGAAACTAAAAGAGGAAAGTTCTAAAGAGCCAATTGGTATTGTAAAGTTTTCCCCATCTGCTCAAAAGGCAACCCACTTTTCAGCTCTTTACCCCCCCCCCTTGAAACTGGAATTGTCTTATCTTTCCAGCTTTAGAAACAGCTGCAGTTGAAATGTCCAACAGCTTCTTACCCACCCCAGAGCTCTGTACACAAATTGTCTCCATGCGCACAAGCGGTAGTTGAATTTTAACACGGAAGCTGTTCAAACGTTCTCCGCCATAAAGTAAGAAAATGAGGTGTGCAGCAGAGTAAGAGAAAACTGGAATATCGGGCCACGGTGAAACAGTTTGAGAGGTGCTTATGTAAGGCATTTGCCATTAAAAAAAGCAGATCTCACAAAATGGTAGTTTGCATAAGTGCCAAGTTAAAATTCTCAGCATGATTTAACAATCCCTCTTTACAGGGAATTCTGGAAATTGCAGCTTTGTAAGGAGAAAGGGAGTCTCCAAACAGCCCTCAGCACCCTTAGCAAGTTACACGCCCTATAATTCTTTGGGGGGAGCCATGACCGTTTAAATACATGGTGCAAATGCGACTTAAGTGCAGAAAATCTTCAGAATAGTCCAAATGTTTGGTGAAGTGAGTATCTGGGGATACATTCTGTGGATGGGATGAATACTATAGTTAGGAACAAATACTTGAAATCTGTGAATATTAAAGTGCGGTCCCAGTCTGGACTGTCTGTCTGATATAAGAGGTCACATAACCTGATGCTGAATGGCAAACAAAAATGTCATTTTATGTGCAGGTTTATAGAAGAAATACTAGGAGCATACTCCAGGCCTCCAGGAAACAAAATCCCTCAGGTTGTTATTTGGACTTAGGTACAGAAGTGTGTTTCATAACCTCTTTTTTCTGCTCTTCTTCTTAGAGAAAGAAAAAAAAAGCCCTTCTTAAAGTAATTTTATTTTTTCTTCGCTGTTGCTTGGCAATAATAAATAGCAACATTGTAATGACCATGAACAACTTTGGCTACTGCAGTGTAGAGTGCATCAGTTCCATAACAAATGTTGTATGAATTTTTGTAATGCAGTTTAACACAGCATGAGAGCTTCTTGTGCTTGATGCCAAACCAATTTGATCAGCACAGCTCCCTAGAAACTTGACCTTGTAAAAGAAAATGTAACTTTATCTTGGTGAAAGAAATAAAATGTCACACGGCTGAGCAAGTTCTGTGTGTGGGGGCTAATGGTAGGAGTTGAAATGAAGGATCAAGTTATCAAGCAAACACTTCTGATTGGAAGTTAATTAGTATTCTTCACTGCCCATGCCTCAAAGACTGTTTAGGGAGCCCGAGAAGACATTGCTTTGTTGGGAACGTCTCTCAACACCATGAGGCATCAGATGAGGCAGATAAAAAACTATTCCGGGGGTACAGTGTCAACCTATTACCCCTTCCCTAGTGTTTCAGGCCAGATAATATTGGTTAACCCATTGTGAATATTCATATTCTGTGAATATTGTTGAAAGCAGCTGAAAGGGCTTTGAACTAGGTTTGTATGCCAACAGCACAGCCTTTTTCCTGGACAGGATAACTGTTTGGATTGTGTTGATAATAATGCTGCAATTATTGTGATGCACAAGCAGATTATCATGCTACCAAAATACACTGTTTACCTGTCACTAACCCTGCAATTACATGGTCTTGGAATGGTGTCCCATGGGCCATAGGAAGCATGGGATCTCCCTCTCTCAGGGTAGAGAGAAAAAACTGGTTTCAGAGAGGGAGACCCAATACAGGCCGACACTTTCCCGCCACTCTCTAAACCTCTGCAGCTTTGTTCTTCCAGCAATGGTCCTCTGATGCTGATATGGCCGAAAGAAGGAAGTGGCAGGGTGCCTGGGATCATGCTCAGGTAGACCAGGAGAAGTCATGGATCCAAAGAATCCTAGTCTTTCTCAGTCCCCATTCCTGTCCCAAACCACTGGGAGGGAAAGGAAGGGGGGAACAAAATGATAATTGCAAGAGCAATTCCACTTGTGCAAGATTGACAGGCCATGGGATGATGTGGTTCAGCTGTGTTTGGCTCTCCTTCTCCCCTAGTTCTCCCTCTCAAATATGTTCAAGAATAGGGATTTGAAAATTGCTTTGAAGCTTGCTGTTAATCATCAATATTTCTTTCCTCCCAACTGAAATCATAAATGCCAGGAGAGAGGGTGCCAATCAGATGAGAATATCTGATTTAACCAGCCCCACCTATATTGCTCAATATTAATGATTTGCTGTGGGACTGAAGCTTGTTACAGATATGGGGATGCATGTGAACTGGCCTCTAATCTACAAAGTATAGAACTCAAAATCTGCACTTTCTTAACCACCATTTCTTATTTTCATTGCTGCATTAGTAGAAATACGGAATCTAAACTAGAACATATGCAAACGGTGATGCAATTTACTTTTCACTCTTTCAATTTCCTGCATATATGAACTTTCAGAAATAAATACTCCAAATTATCATAAAAATATTAAGGCAATGACAAAACCTTTCCTCTCTTTCTCTCTTTCTCTATGTCTCCTCCTATCAATATTTCCATTTCAGTTTCTTAATTCCAAATATTTTCAGAAATGACATTCAGGTAAACAACAAAATGTATTTTGATTGATTGGTTGATGGTATTTATGAGTTGCCTCTCTGCCCAAAGGCATTAAAGAGAATGTACAACATTTTACCTTACAATAACCAAAAATCATCTAAAATGTACTAAAAATAATAAGTAAACAGCAATTGTGCAAATATATCGTAAAAAACCCAAATCTGGCATTAAAAATTCTACAAGACACAGCAATAAGAAACCAAGCTAATAAAATAGAATCAGCAGTAAAATCAGTAATAAGAAAATGAAAATGGCAGCAATAAAGACATAACAATAGACTAGGAGCAGCAAAAAGCAGTAGCCCAAATCCAGAAAAGGATATCTGTATGTGGAGCTGGAACTAGATGTGCATCATCTGAATGCAGAAGTCATCCATCCACTCTGGATTTCTCTTCAAGTCATCAGCAGGAATGATTTTACCTGTGCAGTCCACATGCCATTTCACAGACCCACAAGCACTATATTCTCCATTGCAGTACATCTACAAAAGTGGGTGATGGATTGTTATACCTAGCATAACCAGCCCAAGAAGAAAGGTTTAAACATTTTCTCTTTCTCAGGTGTGGGATAATTTGCAGATGTGCATTTTAGAGCACAAAAAGAAAATGAACCAAAAAGCAAATGGAGACTGTGGAAGAAATAATTGGAGCAGGGAGTGACTAAGTTGCAGACTATGTGATGGTGAAGAAGCACGGTGAGGCAGGAAGCCATATAATTTATGAAGAAGCCAATGCCGTTTAACACCCCACCCCAACAAAAAAAAATACCTCTTTGTCAAGGAAGAGGAATGAGGGGGAGCAAATCTGGTCCACTTCCTCTTCTGAACACCTTGATCTGTAGAATTTTAGCCTACTGAAGGGGCTTGTGTGGCATGCAATGAGGAAATGCAGAGGAAGCAGTGGAAAAAAGGCAAAGCCTCCTTAGCTCCACCAGCAACTGCATATCACAGACCATTTTTACCTGCACCAGGAGAGCAAATCCTTCTTTGCCAATCTGTGTTAAGTATAATTGTTTAATGTACGTTATTGTATACTGTGAAGCATGGCTGGGAATTTCCATGGAGCTGAAGCAGAGTCTGCCAGGTTAATCTTTAATGGGGTTGTATCATGAGACTATATCTCTGCTGGCTCAGTCACAAGGTGCTTAGAGACACAGGAAAGAGATAGTATTTCAGGTCTATGGATATGCTAATCTGGAAGGCATCTATGTTGGGTGTGTAAACTCTTTGTTCCAAGCTACAGGAGAGAATGGATGTGTGAATCTCTGTCTCCAGCAAACAGAATGAGGCTAATGGAGGCTGCAGTGGAGAAGAGAAAGAGCTTTGATTTTTAGCTCAGAATGCAAGATATTTGTAATTAAGTTATCATGCCTTATGCTGGGACCAGTATAATAAATATACAAGTAAATGAATGCAACTTTTGAAGCTTTTTAAATATATTTTTGGATGGGAGAATCTTTATTTTCAATACAAGAGACAGTTTTGGTTCACCCAATAGCTTCCATATGTACAATATTAATAACCTCAATAATTCTCATATGAAAGTCTGGTCTTGCAATTGCATTAAAAGTTTTTGGGGGAACCTAAAAAATCAGGCCTTTAAAAATATGGGTGGACCATAAACAAAGTGATGGAGTGGAAAGGTTTTGGCAGCAATATTAGTGGGATTTTACAGAATACCTGAGCGAATGCAAGAAGTATTTTGGCTTTGTTTTGTCTGTGCAGAAAATGTCTGGTGTGGAAGCATGACCAGAGTAGCTATATGTGTGAGTAGAAGACCTACATTCCTGGAGGCGTTTCCCCTACAGGAACTTTTAATACTTTTGTCTCTTTTGCTGTAGCCACATGGCTTTTCACTTACGAGATAGCATCTTGCTTAGTTCCCTATCCAGCTAGCATCTGAATTGACAGAACCATAGGAAGGCTGCCTAAGAGCATTTCTGAAAACAGCAGCAGGTAGATTAACCATCTCCCACTAGCCACGCCTAGATGCATGATTAGAACACTGAGAGTGGTAAGTGAACACTGGATGTATCATGCTGGTGATTCAAAAGGTTCAAAAGTAATTAGGAATCCTTTAGGAATTCAATCTTTCCAAAGTCTAAAATGAACTGAACTCTAACCTTATCCACTCCTCTCAGATTCACGTGTAGACTGAAATTTAGTTGACTTTTCCATTTCCTAAATATTCCATCATAGTTCCCAGCACATAAAACATAACAAAACACATGAGTGTGTTTTTGAAAAGAAAAACAAATTTTAGTAATAGATATTTTGGAAGAAAAATATGTTAGGCTGAAATCTTAGGCTCTTATCAGGAAGTGATCTCCATTGACCTTGGTGGGGCTTGCTTTTGAATAGACATGGATAGGATTGTACTGATAGAAATGGGTATTTTGAGAGAAAATATGCTTTGAACTATACATTTAAATGATTTCTTTGTAAAAAAATTTTTTTAACAAATTGCAGGTTAATGTGGAAGTTGGAAAGCCTTGTGAGCTAACAATGGCAAAAGTGACACAGACTGAAAATAGAGTGGTTTTTCTGTTTCTACTAGCAACCACATTGCACTAATCTCAGCTAACAGAAGTACAGGTCCTAGAACTAAGGCTGGGGGAGAATTTTCAGTGGGGAATCAACCTGATTTGATGTTCCCAAACCTGTTTGCAATTTGGAACGCAACTATCCTCCAGATTATGCAGTTCTCCAGATTTTATAATAACAGTTTTGGTTCTAAAAAGTGTGCACAAAATACATTTTTTATGTATGCATATATTGGGGAGAAAATGCACTAAAAAGCACTGGAATACGTTTAGAAATGTATTACCACCGCCCCGTGTATAATTTGCATGAGGATTTGTTTGTGTGTTTTGTGGTGGAACTCTGCCACTTTCGGGTTCGTTGTCTAGTGGAAACAAAAGCTGAAAACAGCCAACAGGAAAGCAAAAGGATTTTATTATTGTACAAAAATGGTGCCTCACCAGCCTCATAGTAAAGATGACAGACCCGATTACAAATCACACATATGCATTTATAATTTCACAGAAGCAGATTGATGCCCCACTCCCAGCTTGTCTCACCTTGATGTAGTAGCTATAACCCAGTCATAAAACTCCACAAACCACTTCCAGTCTTCCTTAAAGATTCTTTCTCCCTGGTCTCTTATTCTAATATTTATATTAGCCATTTCTGCACATTGCACCAACTTCATCCGCCATTCCTCCATTTCTGAGCATCTACCATTACAAGTCTTGAGTTCTGTTCTCCATTCTCCACTGGTCAGCTTTGGGTCCACCCCCGGACCACAGGAAAGGACTGACACTGGAGCACCAAGGTAACATGTAGGTGCATGGAGGCTGCAGAACATGTTTGATACGTATGTAGCCAAGGGACCTCCAGCTTCAATCCTATTACTCCCTACCTGGGAGTAAGCCCCGTTGAATTCAATGGGACTAACTTAAGCAGAGATTAAGTATTATATGCTATAAGCATATGACTTCCAGGCTTTTTGGTGCATAAGTGAATTTGTAAATGTCTTAACTCTTTATCTTAAACTGGGGGGGGGGGGGAACCAACCAGAATGACAAACTCATGCTGCCATTGCTTATCCCTGCATTTGAATCACAAGTTACTTTTAAATGAACATGGTGGGGTTTGCCCATTGGTATTTTTAGTTTGTTGTAGTCATAAATACTGCCTGCAGTTCAGTCTTGGTAAGCATCAGAAATAATATACAGCTTGTTTATGTTCATTTACACATAAAATAAAATTAATTCTGCCAAACAGAAAGCTCAAAAATTAAATCTATAGAAAAGAACATGCTGTACATTAGTTGGCAACATTCTGAGACAAACTCAATGGTTTGCAATTATATTCAACCTATGTTGTTGCCTTTGGCAAATAGCCCACAGCTGTAAATGTAGCAATTGGTTGAAGGTGATTTAGTGGTATATATTTTAGGAAGAGTCCCAGAGGAGCTCATAGTGTATGAAGCAATAAATGTCACCTATAGATCTGATAAATAAGGCATCTTGCTGAGCACACCACAAACTGCTCTACAATCCTCGCTTCTAATACTGGAAAGTTTTAGCTGAAGCTTTAAAAAGAAAATTATTTTTTGGCTTGGGAAATGTTTAGTTTAAAGACAATAAAATCTGGTCATTCCAGTCTGTGAAAATGACTCAAGATCACCACATTAAAAACAGAAAAAAGATATGTGTCAGGAAGTTCAGGGTAAAACCTGTTGGCATAGTAGTGGTTCTATAAATCAAGATCTCCATTCTAGGTTGAGAAATAGGATTTGCTTCTGTTATTATTACCTACCATTTCTTACAATGAGCCTGCATATCTTACGACTCACTGTGCTAAGCATAACTCACCAGCTTGAACCTGGAAAACCCCTTGTTTTCATGGTCCCTGGCAGGCAGTTACCAAAGCCCTGGTAGGTCCCATAGATGATTAGTAAATTGCATTGAACATGATGTGCTACAAAGCTTCTTTACAATGTTCAGAAGAATGCTCTATGAACCAACTATATTTGCAATCTCACATGTGTAAACCTGGTGGCGGGCATGGAGGAGAGCTGTGGAGCTCAATCCCTTGCCCCCCAGATTCATTTTCTTGGGCGACTCCTTGGGCAGCATATTGATAGGCTCACATGATGACGTCAGCTATAATAGCAGCTGTAGCACTGGACTGACACATTGTTCTCTTTTGTGTCATACTACAATTTCCACAATTCTTGTTTGCCAGCATTAGTTTGCTTATGTGTATATATATATGTGTGTGTGTGATTTTATACCCTATCTTAAAGGGCCCATGGCCCTCAAAAGGCAGCTTAGTCCTAAACTCAGGCGACACCCAATTTCTTTGGAATAACAGACTGCATGGTCTCAGTTGGGCCCAACAAATTGCAAAGCTGTAAAGGAGATTTGTCCAAGAGCTTCCACAATATTAAATGTAAATATGAACTTCTACTTCTTTTATAGGGACAATAAACATTTTGTCACAGTTGGGAGTGGTGTTTCAGTCACCCTGAAAGACCCAATAAAGAGTCTGTGGGACTTGTCAGACTGTTTTTCTTATGGCATCTGCATTTGTAGTCCAAATAGAGAGAGAGGGAGGGGGGGAAAATATTTACAGGAAAATGAGTCGTCTTTAAGCTATGTGTTCAGAAAGCAAAATATACAAAATCCCAGTGGCATGAATGTTGGGGAAATGAGGGCTGTCATGATGTACTTTAGAATTAGGAATCGCTCCCCACCAAATGTACTTGCACTCAGTTATAGATTACTTGCTTAAGAGTCTGAAATGTAAAGAAGATGGCTACTGCCTTGAATTCCCTACATTGCTCAGAAACTGTGTTAGTGCACAGCAACTGTTTTGCATTCTGCAGCGGCTCAGAGACTAGAACCATACCTTTACCAAATAAAGGCGCCCATGATAGTCTAATTTAGTCAATTTCACATTGCTAAGTCGCTCTTCTGAATGAAGGAGAAACAAGACTCCTGGAATTGAATGGCCAGGAAGTTTAAAATGTTCCCCTACAGACTTTGTGTGTGTAACCTTTCTTAATGTCAAATTTGTGTCTATTTATTCTCCTGGGCAGAGACTGTAACAGCTTGTCCTTTGTGCATGCAGTTCTAAAAGTGACCATCCTAAAAGTGACAGAACACAGCAGGAGATCGCTTAGGTACCACTATAGCCACTGGTCCACACCCACTTTTTCTGCTGTAGCATCTAACACTTTCAGGAAAGGCACAGAAGAAATGAAAAACAAAAGGAATGGAAAGAGGAAAGTTAAGTTCAGTGAACTAGAATTTGCCTTTCCTCCCCCACCTCCACACACCCCACCTCAAGGAAATTAGCCTAGATTTCCAGGAGCCCCACTCTTCTAGAATAATTTGATTTCTAATATTTGCAGATATAAATGTATTTCAATTACTGAAAGATGAATTATGCTATGGAAAACTGATTAATATGTTCATCACTCCCATTACCTGCCTGCCTCTTCCCTTGTGAAGGGGGTCTTTTATTATAACATATGCACTCGATTTCAAGACACTTTTTGTGCTTCAGGCAGAATAATTATATAATTTCTAGCCAATTCAAATGAGTAAAAATAGGTCAATGTCCTTACCAAATGTTATCACTCTCTTTCAGCTAAATTGATACACCTGGGAATATGAGATGTGTAATCTTTGGTCTAGCAATCTATGAAGCAAGCGCTGCATAGGTTAGGCAATAATAATACTGTGTTAAATACATTCCATAAATAAATTTCAGTGGAATGAATATAATAACTTTGTTAAACTGTTCAGAAGATTGTGCAGAAATTTGTCCTCCCCCCCCACCAGAAGCTCTCAAGTTTCCAATAAGAAGTTGTTACTCCTACTCTATTTAACATCTCATTACGTTGTCGCTAGATTTTTTCCCCCTTGCCCTTCAAGCACCTGAGGCATTCCCAAGGTATTTCTTGTTTCTTGTTTCAGCTTCCTTTTATATTGAACAGAAGAACTAATCTATGGATCTTTCTGCTTCTGGGAACGGATGCTTGAAGAAGAAGACCTCAAGGTATCTGGAAGCCCTAAGGTTCTGTGATCTTTGACATCTAAAAAGTTTGTATCTAGTTTCACGTATCCGTTTCTGCTTCAAACAAAGGATGTTTGAGGAATTTGATTCATGTGAATACTGATGCAAACTGACCCAGTCCACACCTGCTAGACTAATGTGCAGACAGATTGGAAAGTTATCATTTTGATGTCACTCATTTCTGGATTTTGTACTACAGGTAACTTGCAAATTAGGCAGGGGTTATGCTCCTGGCCATGATGTGTATAAGCAAAGTCACATAAAGCCAGAATGCCCCCTAGAAAACCATTTTTAAAACTGCTGCACTTATTGGTGAGGAACAAATGTGACCCTTCTTCGTCCTCCTCCTCCCTGAATGATGCTTCAGATGCTATGAGGACCAAGGGGATTGACCAGTAACCAGAAGAAGTGCTTGTCTGTGGTTCAGAGGTGGGTTGCATGGGCACACCTGCTGTTGATGCTGGAGGTTTCTTTGTCTGATCTTTACTGCTGAACTCAAGCAGATGTCAACTGGATTTTCTTCAGATTGACATCTGCTCTGATTTATCACTAAAGAGCAGGTTTTCCAGGGGACAGTGGTGGGGTAAGGGCAAAACTGATTCCAAGGCATGGGACAAGCGGGAGTGTGGATGAGCCCATAGTGACCGCATGGGAGTAATTATAGCACTGCTTCTTTTTGCATCATCAAAGTAATGTGCATGGGCGTTGCTCATGATGTAGCTTTGCCCTAAATATCGCCCCAGTTTCTGGGAGGTGCAACGCTGGCATGGGGAGCTACAGAATGGGTGTCAGGAGTCCTGGCGTCCGACAGCAAGCGTGGTTAATACAGCAAGTGTCGTTAATTAAAAAGGAAGATTTATGGCAAAAGCAAACAGAGTTCTCCGAATGGCTCTAACATGCCGCCAACCTCATCAGTCATGATGACCCTTCTGAGCTTTCCTTCCGGTTACAGGAGATATTGAACTTTCTCACTTTACACCTTTTGCCTTGTTTTCGGTCTAACAACCCTACCCCTAGCCTATTCTTAGGAGGGATTGGCTCAGGTCCAATCTCTTTCTGTTCTGACAAACGGCTGTTCGAGCCAGTAGAGGGTTGGCTGGGTTCCGGCTAGCTCTCCGCCATTCTCTTATCAACGGGCATTCCAAGGGGCGGGGTCGCTGGCACTAGTCAATGCTCATCCTGCCTGGCAGTTAACCCTCTCTGTTCCTGGTAGCTTTCTTCAGCTTGTTGCAAACCTTCACTGGGATCTGGTTGCACCTTCACTGGTGGCTGGCTCATCCGTGACAATGGGCTCCCTCAACATCACCTTCCATATCTTAGGTGGCTTTCACAGTGCAATTAAGGAGCCACACTGCAGTGTGATGTCTGCAGTGTCAGATTGTGGGTAGTATTACCAATTTTGAATGCTTTCTTAAATACAAATCCCTCTATGTAGAAAACCTACCAATTTAATATAGTCCTCTCCCTGGAGCTTTTTTTGCATAGAAAAGAGATGGCCAACATCCTGCATGGTTTGATTATTGCAGTCTACCAATCCACCTCAATCTGTGTAACTTGTAGAATGGCTCTGATATTTGTTAGTTCTTCCTCATGCATAAAGGTTTTTTTAAAAATTCTTCTTTGGCTAGTGTAAATTCCGGAAGTGTATTGATGGCAGGTCATGGCATGCATGACATTAGAAGCTGTGCATGCCAATGAACTTTTGACAGATTTAAATTGTAACTTAAATGCAGCACCACACAAAGTTACTAACCTACTGTTTGATTTTTTAAAAAAAAACCGGTGTGTGTCTCTGCATAGGAAAGAAAAAGAGAGAACATAATGGAATGTACAGAAGAAAAGACAGTGTTTTAGGTTGCCAGAACAGGCATTTTACAAACAACAGTCTGGAAAGATTTGGTCTCTGCTATAGGGACTCCTTGGGAAAGATGGAGGGCACAAGGAGAAGGGGGCGACAGAGGATGAGATGGTTGGATAGTGTCTTCGAAGCTACAAACATGAGTCTGACCAAACTGCGGGAGGCAGTGGAAGACAGAAGTGCCTGGCGTGCTCTGGTCCATGGGGTCACGAAGAGTCGGACACGACTAAACGACTAAACAACAACAACAACATAGGGACTCCACTAATGTGAATTCATGCCCTGAAATAAGGGACAATGACTAATGATAATTGCTGCTGGATTGAAAATGTGAATTCATTTTTCAAAAATAAATAGCATATTGCATTTTCTTGTTTAAGTTTTGTTTTTAAAATAATAATAATCTAATTGACTAGTCTACTGGGGAAATAAATAAATTTCCAGATAAAGCCAGAAGGATACTCAAACCCTTTTGCTTTCAGATTCTTGTAATGGCTGGATGCAAAACAAAATCATATACATTATCATGTGTCAGCAACCCTGTGAAGGTGTTTCCAACAGGGGAAAGTAAACATGCAAGGAGACAGTGCACTACAGAGCCTTTCATGCAACCTAGCTCTCACCTCAAATCAGTCATCATCAACAGTTAGTTCCGATGTTCCCAGACTCTCAGAGCTGTGGCTGATGACCCTTTGATCCAGCTGGAGAATGAGACAGGAAATCCCTCGGCCAAATGTCAAGGAAAAGGGGCTTGACAGGGCATTTTCTAGAGCCAGCTCTTCCTAACAAATCCCTCAGTTTTCTTCTAAAAGCTATTTGAATGCATGAAGCTGAAGAGCTGCAGGGAATTAACTGAAGCAGCGTAGCTCTGATCTCTTGTTTTGGTCACCTAACAAACAAATCATCGCATTCATTTGTCATCTGACCCTTACTTGCCATCTGCACCGTTCCATTGAGGATCCTGGAGAAAAGTAAAACAAGCATTTGATTTGTAAATCATTACTGCAGGGTTGTTTGGAGACTGCAACGCCAGTGTTTACTGCAGATTGAAACACAAATAAGTTGATTCTGATCTAGCATTTTTCCCTATGGGGGAAATATACGTGGAACATATGTGATGGGAAATCCACCTGGAACCATGCAGGTAAGATTCATCAGCAAAATGAAACAATAACTGAGGATGCATTCCTAACCCCTCACCTGTTGAGCTTTGCAGAGGGGCAGAGTTACCACCCCATCCCAGCCACTTATGGCAGCTGCAGCAGAAGGTGAGGAGCAATGGCAGGATGGTCACCTGTGCCAGCTGTAGACTAGAGCACTGAAAGGGGTTCTAGGCTTGTGCATAGAATTAGGACAACTCCCAATTTAAGGTAAAGGTACCCCTGCCCGTACGGGCCAGTCTTGACAGACTCTGGGGTTGTGCGCCCATCTCACTCAAGAGGCCAGGGGCCAGCGCTGTCCGGAGACACTTCCGGGTCACGTGGCCAGCGTGACAAAGCTGCATCTGGTGAGCCAGAGCTGCACACGGAAACGCCGTTTACCTTCCCGCTGGTAAGCGGTCCCTATTTATCTACTTGCACCCGGAGGTGCTTTCGAACTGCTAGGTTGGCAGGCGCTGGGACTGAGCAGCGGGAGCGCACCCCGCCGCAGGGATTCGAACCCAATTTAGACACATCTAAATGACATCTGATCATGGTACTGAACCTGGAAGTAGCCCCAAAACGTCATAAAGGGGTGGAGCAGGGTGGGGGAGGCTTACTTGTGTGTGGAGGTCCAGAACGGAACCCCAGATAAACTGAGGATTGCATGTACAAGTTTCCCGTCATATGCAATACAGTGGTATCTCGGGTTACAGACGCTTCAGGTTACAGACTCTGCTAACCCAGAAATATAGTACCTCGGGTTAAGAACTTTGCTTCAGGATGAGAACAGAAATCGAGTGGTGGCGGCACGGCAGCAGTGGGAGGCCCCACTAGCTAAAGCGGTACCTCAGGTTAAGAACAATTTCAGGTTAAGAACAGACCTCCAGAACAAATTAAGTTCTTAACCCCACTGTATATGCAAAGGTGTATTTCAGTATGCAAAAACATTTCAGTATGCAAATGTCTGGTGAAGATTCCTCAGCCTTAAGCCATGTTAACGAGTTCTAATGTGACTTGTGTTGGTGGCAGTGCCTCAGGCAAAGAGATTTCTCTGCCAGGGCTCGAAGTAGATCAAATCAGGATGTGCCTGGGATTACTTGATTAGGCTAGATGTCAGGCAGGAGAGAAAGACATTTGCCATTTTTGGACTTCTCACACCACAATGCAAGAGTCCCTCACTGATCATTGTAAATTGAGCAAATTTAGTCTACAGCCTTTTAGCCCTGGGTGTCTAGATTTTCCCAGTCAAGGTGCCAGGGACAAATTTAAAATGACAGGCTGAGTTCTTTGGTAGCACCTCCCCATACACTGAAGCTGAGTTACTATACCATATGGACTTATTTCAGGAACATGAGGCCTATTCATGCCTCATGCTCATGCGTTAGTAGAACATGTGAGTGAAGACTTTCCCTTCTCAAATGTCCTATGTGCTGAGTAGCATAATGCCCAGATAGGGTTACAGCATTATCGGCAGAAACGTGGTAAGATAAAATGGCCTTCTTACCTTATCCCAAGTGTAACAATTTGTGACTATCTTGCTACTGGATAATATTAATTATATGAACCAGAACAAATGCCCAACTGACCCAGAAGAAATCATGCATTTTGTTACAAAATGAGCATTTGAATGTGGTTGTTTTTGTATTTAAGACTTTAAGAAAAATCATGAAAAGGGCAAGATGTTCCTAAAACAGGTCTCTTAACTTTGAGACCTGCCAAGTTCAAGCTGAAGCTGTGAGGCATAGGAGACCATCGGGAGCTCAAGAAGGCCTCTGGTTTTGTTGCCTGCTGGTGACTGCAAAAATGGGGAGAAACAGAAAACAAAACAAAACTGTTGTCATCATCAAAATGGCATTATCCATGCACAAAAGAGAAGTATCAGCAAGTATAGGGGCGGCCAAAGGTTTGCAGTTAAAAAATTTCTAAGGGAAAGCTCACTGAGGATTGAGCATGCTCAATAGCGAAAGACTGATGGGAGGAACAAAATGTCCAGACACATTGCAGAAAACTGGGTGATGGTGGAGGGACACAGTATCCTTTTAAAAAGTGCGGCTGTTCAGAGCACGCAATACTGCAACATTGACTTGAGTGTCATTGCATTTTTCCATTTCTTTTATACAGGGGAACTGGAAGTATACTTTGTGCAGAACAGCCAAGGACACATTCTTCTTTATTGTCCAGTGCGATATCTCTAAGGAGTTATTTTTAAACCTTGGAATAAGATGAGCAAATTTAGAATCAATATTTTCAGGGTGAAGGATAGGCATCCTGGCTGGGTAGTTTGGAATAATTCAAATATCACTACCCTCCTGGTAATTTGCGTCTACAAACTTCCGAGTGAGAGCATCCCTTCTCTGGTCTGAGAATTGTGGAGCCAGGAGCACTTCCTGGCTATTTTAAGGAGAAAATTCGCTGTACTTCACCATTATATGAACAAGCATGGGACAGAATCTTGTAGGAACATTTTGAAAGGAAGTTTATTCTGCAGAAGCTAGGTTTGAAAAACTTGCACAGGAAAAGCTGCATATACACCAGGTGGAATTAAGCAGGTTTTTTCTCAGTGTAAACCCACTGAAATAAATGAGCATGACTCAGTTAGGTCCATTAATTTCATTGGGTGGGATTCAACATTGTGCTAAGTTGGTCATTCCATTAGCACACAAACATTACTGCTTACTAGATGGGATGATCTCCTCTCCCTCTCCACACTTCCATGAGCTGTCCTTGGGCTACTTCCAACCTTGAGCGGGTTTGGAGAGGATATGGGGGTGCATGGGCAGGGGAAACCCTGTTGCAATAGTGAGACACATTGCACTGGCTTCTACTAGCACAGTGCCAGTTCCCAGTGAATGGAAGGGAGCAACGCTTGTGGGAAGGTGGGTGTCTCCTTCCAGCTTCAGTGCAGCAGGATAGGTTCTTTCTTGCCTCCCTGGTGATGCTGGAGTCAGGGAGCGCTCGCAATGCTTCAATAGCAAATGCGGGATCAAGCAGGCTTCTTTGCGCATGGAGCTTCTGAGCAGACCAGAGAGGAGGCTTTGCCCTCTCTGGTCCTCCCTGAAGTCACAAAGGGAGACATGTTGTGCGGCCGGCACTCCAGTCTTCACTGGGCATTCCCACTCACTGCCCTAGATTGCTGTGGCTTTGGAACAGCTCAGTGGTAAGTGGACAGGCCCGCTCTTGACCTTGCTATGAATATGTTCAGTCATCATATTCAGAGCATGTATATGAATTTGCCTTGCAGACAAATTGGCTGCTTATGGGTTTTGCCTCCCCCATAGGTAGGTTTGGAATCAGAGAATGATTTAGTTCATTGTAAGTTATACATCTTATTTTGCCCTTTTGTTTTGAATTGTAATTTTGCGTTAAATGTATTGGTTCTTGGATAGAAGAACTGAAAAGAGCTGTATTAGCAATTATTTGATATTCAAGCTGTTGTGAAAGGAAGGCATACCTCTGTAGTGTTTTATAGCATTCCATTAGTTCAAAGTTTTAAAAATTGGAGACTTCTCTTCCTGAAAACCAGCATTTATGTAAAATTGCATGTGCTGCAGGTATTAATAAAATGAAACGGCAAAGGCTTTAATGGAAACTCTGACCTTTACAGTGGACATAAAACTTGCCCTAATGAAACAAAATTATTAAGAAAACCCCATGAATAATAGAAAGTGAGAGGTGACATTTCCTATCTGTTGAATCCCATGTTGTGCTCTAATGAACAATATGTCCTTTTGATATGCTATATGCTAACTATTTCATAGAATAGTATGGTGGTGGTGGAGGTTTTTTGCTTTGGTATGATATAATCTTGGTGGTGGTGAGAACATATTGTGAAAGTTTCCAGGGCAGGAGTGGGGGCATCAGGAAAACTTTGTAAAAAAATCCTGAGTCCACCTGGAGGCACACAATCACATTTTGCTTCTCTTAACTCAGTACAGTTGCACCTTGGTCGCTGAATGCCTTGGTACTTGGAGGTTTTGGCTCCCAAATGCCGCAAACCCAAAAGTGAGTGTTCCAGTTTGCGAACGTTTTTTGGAAGCTGAACGTCCAACGCGTCTCCCACGGCTTCCGATTGAGTGCAGGAAGTTCCTGCAGCCAATCGGAAGCCGCGCCTTGGTTTTGAACTGTTTCAGGAGTTGAACGGACTCCCAGAATGGATTAAGTTTGACAACCAAGGTACCACTGTAGTAAAACAAGTGTAAAGCCCTACTAGGAGGAAAGTGGGGGTCCGTTCCTCTCATCCACGTGGAAGAAGATTCCAGGGCCTTTTAAGCATGCCTCTCCTTTAGAAGTGGCTTTATTGCCCAAAAGGTTTGAATCCGGGCCCAAGCTTAGATAACTTCACTGGCATCTCTCATTTCAGGGAATGTTTCACATGCACTGTTTGCATGCAAGACATCAAGAAAGGACCCTTAAACATACTTGTCAACTGCAAAGCTATTGAAGGTGAACATGCTCCCTTTTAGCACGTCATGATGTCAACAATCAATGCTACGCGATAGGAAGGTGTTTTCCTAAAGCTTTTGGAGTGCCATAGGATTTATTTCGGCCCCCTCTGGGAGCTCTCTCTGATCTGGTGTAGCCTTTTGGATCACAGTAGGGAAGCGAGAGCTTGAAACGGAATGCATGAATGAGCAAACAAGGTTGAAAGAAAGCAGGCCTTTGTGCTTTAGTGCAACAGAAACGACTTGCTCCAAAATTGCCCCCTGACATGAATTTCTTTTGTCATTTTCCTCAGCTCCAGGCCAAGGATCTTCAGAAGCAAAGCTTTATGCTGATAAATTACTGCATTCAGTTCTTATAAGAAAACATATCTGTCTTCAGAACTTCATAATACCTCATGAAATCAACAGAGCCTTAACATTTCTATTCCAAGGAGCCCAAAGGGAGTAGACTGTTATCAATAACTATTTTACCCTTTTAATATTTCTCAGCTTAGGATACAGACTTGTTTGGCACTTCTCTTGTAGAGTTTGCAGCTAGCCTGTAAAAATGTCATTTATTGTTGTCTAGAAGTCAATGCCAATGAACAGTCCAATCCTCCTGAAACCACAAATCCCATAAAATATCGCTGTAATAGATGACTTGAGAATTGGTAGCTCCCTTGTGTCTCTCATTTGAAGCCCTTTTCTAATAACCACTTAGATGTAATCAGATGGACTTTATGCAACCTCATCCAGTAAATGGACCGTGTGAGTGTTTCTTTATTATTGCCTCTATAGCTCACTGTTGCTGGCTATGCGTGCTGAAACAAATTTCCATTCTAACAATAGAAACCATGAGAGCTTTGACACAACCCATTGCAAAGTAGAGCAGAAAACAGATTTAAGAGAGACACAGAATCAGGGACTATTAAATCAACTGAATTGATCAGTGGACACTTGGCTGTATATAAAGGGAGAATGAAAATATGTCTGGTTAAAGAATGGCTGCTCTGTGTTAAATCATTGTTCACCAAATACTCGTTCTGCTGCTACACAAAATGAGAGACAATTGGATTAAAAATTGTGTCATGTTACCAAGTCAAATTACCAAAGTTCCTAGACTTTGGAAAACAGATGTTCTCAGATTTTGTCATTAAATACATCTGTGCTACTCAGATGCACCATCCATGGGCAAAAATAAATAAATAAATCTGAAAATATTCTGCAGCATGTATCCCTTGCAGCCAGTGGTGAGACTCTTCTGCTGCCCACTTCTGCCTGCAATAAATAATGTGAAGAACTTTGAGTGAGGTCTATTCTAAGGTGGAAATCTTAGCCACACTCATCTGGGAATAAGCCCTGTTCAACAGGGCTTACTTCTGAGTAGACATGGTTAGTCTTGTGCTGTAAAAGCAGTGTATGGATTTTATGAAGAAAAGAAATGTAGACATCAATTGCCAAATTTCAGTCTATGGTGAAAGTATTATGGGAAATCGTGTCCTCCCTCAAAGAGGGCACTTGTTGCCGTGAGACCAGGAGACTGACCTCCTGGTTGTGGGTGGGTATATTGGATAGCCACAACACCCGATTGGTAGGTCCCTCGTTGCTGGGTTTACTCTGGCCAATGGGGAGCAGTCTAAATGGATTGAGGGACCTATATAAACCCATACACTTGACCCAGAGCTTCCTCTTTGCCTTCGCGCAGCGGATCACCCGCCCGCCCACCCTTTACTTTGGTGCATCTGGCCTTGCTATGGACTTTATTGGTCACCTGTTTCGCAATGGGGGCCTGGTAGGAATTTTTTCTATCTGGCAGATTGGCAGGGACATTTGGTTTTTGCCTACTACTTGGAAATCGTCACAACTTTGTAAGGTTTGGCGGTTAAGCATTGGATCAACGCTGTGTGGAGGAGGAAGGTGCGGCCATCACCTGCCCCTCCCAAGGTCAAGGGTATTCGGTTAAAGGAATCCAGGGGTTGGCCTGGATCTTGTCCGAAACCCCGTGGTAGGGGCTAGGGCCATGTCAGGACCCCACGGGAACACCAGGGGGAGCTCGAGTTGGTTTCCACCAGCAGGGCTCCCTCTGGTGGTGGTTCACCCTTAATAGACTCCCTGCGATGTGGGCAGGAGTCGGATATAGTCTGGGAGATTCCAATGCCTAAGCCAATACCACTCACATTCTGTATTTAATAAAGTTGTCGCCAAAATTTTGCCCAATAACTTAAACGAAAATCCTGTTTCATTGTGTCTCATTTTGGGGGGGGGAGTGATTGGGGGGTCTCGAAGCACAAGTAGATATTACGATCATGGCAATATAGCGGCAGGATGGGAGCATGCAAGTTTCTTCCTATAGAATGTTCAATAGTATGGATAGCTCCGTGTTGCCTCACTTGTAAACATGTCAAAGATATTGCCCTGCATGACAATCCTGTTCTGAGAATAGTGTATGAGAGAGAGAAATGTGGCATATATACGTCAGCTGAATTTAGAGTGAAGTTTCTTAAGATGCAGCACATATAGGGTTGCCATATTTCAAGCAGTGAAAATCCAGACAGAGCTTTTTTTGGCAAAGTTGTTGAGCTGTTTTTTTAGTTTTGCCCAAAGTTGTCCAAAGCTATTTTTAAGGGAAATTGCCAAAAATGGCACTGCCAACGTGGGCTGCCATACGTCTAGATTTTTTTACTGCTTTTGACTGTATTCCGGATATGTCCGGGAAATTCTGGACGCATGGCAACCCTAAGCACATATGAAATTTACACCTTGTAGTGGCATTTTGAGTCTACAATAGTAAATGGGAGGTAAGGATGCCTTGCTGCTTAAATTTGAAATAATACCCCATTACTGGCAGGCTCTGTGATGTTGGCTTTCTTTTATTCATTCATTCATCCCAGCAGAGTTGCACTGAAAATATTTCCTAGGCCTACATAAGACAGCAGTGCAGGATGAGAGCCAAATAGTGTCTATATTAAATTTGCAAAAGAGTTACTGAGATAGGCTTCCTCTGAGCTTGCTATCTGTTATATGTAACTGAATGTTTTTTTCCCCAGTAGATAGTTTATTAAATTTGTGTAGATAATGATTTTAAGGTGATACCTTTTAACACTGGCATGCATTTACATTTTGACAATCACATTACACAAATTTTCCCAGATCATTCTCCATCATAGGGAGGGAGAGAGAGAAACCTTGGATGATTTATGGTGTTTGCACAACACAAATTAAATCTCTTTGCATCTCTTGCTATTTACATTTCTTATTTACAATGGATTCAATCCAACACATGCTGCTTCACCCCCCCCCCCCAATTTATTGAAATAGGGCTTGCTTGGTGGATTGCAACCAAGGTGTACAATTATGTAAAACAACATGAATTCCATCACTTAGACTTGCCAAAGGACTTTGACAAGATATGTCATATTCACTGGGAGTTCCAGAATTCAAGTGCTAATTTATTTTTATTCTCAGGAATAAATAATCTTCCTCCCTAGTGTAAGAACACAATGAAGTGTGTGTGGTGTGTGTGTGGTGTGTGTGTGTGTGTGTGTGTGTGTGTGAGAGAGAGAGAGAGAGAGAGAGAGAGAGAGAGAGAGAGAGACGGGGGGGGGGGATTTTAAATTTAATTTACCTATTGGTGTGCTTATAATGCTGTTTCCTCCCAAATCCATTTAAGTCAAGAGAAGCTGTCAAAGTCATTGGGACTAATTATCTTTCATGTGTCACAAAATCTGCATCATCCTTCTCTACTATGAAGGGCTTCAGAAATCACTTTTTGAGAGGTAAACTCCATTAATAAAATAAGTTAACACTGACATTTCTATTCTAAAGGAAGGAAATATTGTCTTGTCAAGTTGTCATTGACTCCCAAAGGCTGCAATCTTATATATGCTTACATAGGATTAAGTTCCATTGAAAGGGGGGTTTACTTCTGAGTAGACATATAATTGCACTTAAAATGGCCAGGTAGCATATTTCTGGAGAGGCATGAACAGTTACCAGGGTGTTAAAACACTTGACAGTCCAATACCTTCTGATTTCACTGACCAAATTCTAATATATCTTCTTTATAAGGTTAACCTCAGGGATCAATGGCCAATTTGAGTTTGTTACATCAGAGCTGGAAGAGATACGTGGAAATTCATACTGATCTGGCAATACATTTAGATGTATTTCTGCTAAGATATGGAAACACAATTTGAAAGTAGTCCATAGGTGGTATCTGACTCACCTCACCCTATGTCACATTTTTTCTACAAAATCATTGAATTGCTGTTGGGGGTGCTGGGAACTGGCCAGGTACTTTCATATGTGGTGGTAATGCCCACTTGTAACTTTCAAATTAGATATTCAATGAAGCCGTTACAGTTCAAATAGTGGATTGGATCCTCTGACAGATACATATGGTGGAGACACACTATTTTTTGCACATGAAGAACTGCTAACTTCCATATATACCATGGCATGGATGGTTGTTGGCAAATGTTGGAAATCCTAAAGGTGTTTGAGGGCTGGTACCAACAATTGTGGCTCCTGGCTCTTAGGAAAAGCTGATAAGGTAACTGATGTGTGGGGAACAAAATACTCAAGAGGACCATTTTTATGCTGTTTGGCAATGCCTTATTCAATATTCAGCACAAAAGAAACCTAATTATAAGTGCCCCTCTCCCCACTGTTTGCTCTGGAAAGACATTCTAACACAGGCAGCCCCAAACTCGGCCCTCCAGATGTTTTGGGACTACAATTCCCATCATCCCTGACCACTGGTCCTGTTAGCTAGGGATGATGGGAGTTGTAGTCCCAAAACATCTGGAGGGCTGAGTTTGGGGGTGCCTGTTCTAACATGACACCTGGAATGATATATGATGATGGTGTCAAGATCTCTCTATAGGCACTTGGCTCTTTGGGGGCTGGGGGGTTTACAGTTGCTGTTATTGTTGTTGTTCTGTTTGTATACTCCCTACTCCTTTCACAAGGAAAGGCTACTCAAGAGAGTCAGCGTCTGCCTTCTCAGGTTTTACTGGCTACAGGCAGAAGCTACAGAGTACAGCACTGTTGATTTAGTTCATGCATATCCCATTGAGAAGTACTGCATATAAGTAATACAGTATATATTTTATAGTACTTTCATATTGTGAGTTGCATTGAGACTATTTTTAGTAGTATCAATCCAGACAAGACTGAGGAACTGTTAGTAGGCCGTTTCCTAGAGGTTGCCTGCCCTTGATAGGGTTGCATTCCCTCTAGGAGCAAGGACGTAGCTTCTGGGTACTCCTGAATCATTTAAAGTGAGCCAAAGAGTGATCTCTGTCAAAGCTTACATGCTGGTATACAAACTGATCTCCTGACTTACATATGAGAACTTGTGAGTAGTCTTCGCTGCTGATCTTTTGATAACCTTTCCACCCCAAACTTTTCATCTCTGCTCTTGATCTCCAAGCTAGCTCATAACTCTGTTTGGCTCACTGTCAGTGTGTGTGTGTGTGTGTGTGTGTGTGTGTGTGTTGTGTGTGACAATTTTTAAAATGCACATTCTCACCACTCCTGTCAGCAATCTGCAACATTCATTGCCAAAAGTAGAAATGAGAGGAACAACAACAACAAGTCTCTTGTAGGATTTCATTGTTGGGATACAGATTGTCATTTTTGGCTCAGCAGGTGAAAGATCAACAGTAAAGCTGAGCTTATAGTCAATTTACCTGTATGGGCCAAGCCTTTACTACTAAAGCAGAGACTAAGCATCAACATGAGCCAAGCTAGAGGGGTGAGAACTACAAGCACTATATAAGTGCAGACAAGCAGCCAACTCCATCACCAGTCAAGAGTCACTGCCAGTCTGAGGAAGCACTTGATCAATCAATGGTCTGATCCACAATGAAGAAGTGTCATAATATGACTGTTAATGTGGCAGAAGAGTGCTTTAGGCACTCTTACAGCACCGGATTTAGGGCTGAGCTGAGAGGGTGCAAATTTGAGATGATTCCTAACTGAGAAGATCCATTTGGGAGAGCACTAAATTTTAGCCTTGCGCAGAGCACTGTATTATAAAAGTCCACCCTGTAACTTACTCCAGTTCCAGTGCACTCCCACCGCTGGTTTTCAAAGCCACATACACATGCATAAACCAGAAGGACCTGTGAAGATGAGACAAGCAGTAACAACCAAGAAATTGCAAAAAAAGAGACCAAAAGCCAGAGAAAAGAAAACCAAGAACATTAAAACAACAAGGAAAATAAAGATAAGTCGACATAAACAATGGCAGAAATTATTTAAACTACTTCCATCGGACTCAAACAAATCTGCTGCACGAGATAAAAAAGAGAAAGGTAGGAAGGGGAAAAAGAAGTCATTGCCACAGCTAATGGCTAAGGAGGTATCTCCGAACCGGAGTTTAGAACTAAATGGGAGGATGGAAGCAACGTCCCAGAGCCCTGGTAATAGGTCACTCAGTGAACTTGATACTGGGGGAGAAGCGGTCCCTAACAATGAAGGCAGCAAACCCCTTAGCAAATTGAGAAATGGGGATGACACAATGCCCAATTGCGATGACAACACTATACTAGATGGGCAAGCCTTTACTCAGGCAAGATGCTGGAACCTGGTCCTAAATCCCCAAAAATTGGTATTTACAAACTTCCCAAAATCAAAGGGCTTTCTTACAGGGAAAGATCGAAGAATGAGCTCCTTGAACATTCTGAATGATATATTGCCAGGAGTAGTAAAGCCAAATGATATTACTTCTGTAGATTATTTGCATCATGATGGCTGTTCTATGAGAACAATGATCACATTTAGAGACCAGAACCTGGCCAAGTTTATTTACAGATCAAGATTTATATTCTTAAAGGCCCAGATAAAAATTCTCAGATTTTTTGAAAACAAGGCACCACTGAACCCCCTTCTGGAAGCTAAGCACGCAAACCCTAGTAAGGAGAAACAACCTCCCAAAACCCGGCCTGGTCCCCAGAAACAAGTGCCTCAAAAATTAAAAAGGAAAGATGCTCACCTGCAAGACCCGCAATTTCAAGCAAACGAAGATGAGGACCTCTTCTCTGTGGAAGAAAATACCTTAATCAGGCAATTTTGCCAATTTCCATCTCTAATACAAACCGAAATATTAGAAAGATTAGATATGCTAAGGATTAAGCTGGCTGGGAGAGATATAAACAAGGAAATCAATGTGGACGCCCATAAGAAGGACCAGACTTCCTTTAATTTGAACTCTATACAAGAACAAAACCCGGCGGCCTGTCGGCCACGTTACCTCCAGACAATGGCTGAGATTAATCTACCTTCAATCAAGGAAGCCCAGCACACCGAAGAGTACACTACACCACCTCCAATAAGGAGAACCATCCCCAAGGTGAACTCACCAGGCTCTTGGGACAAGCTGAGGTACCTAGACGAGGCAAAATTAGGCCACAATCAGGTACCGGAAGAACACCTACGGAAAGAGATAACACACTTCAAAGGCCCGGTGTCCACTAATGTCAGTACTCAACATTCACCAGCTGAAACTATAGAACATTTGGCCAGTTTGCCATGCATGGAGAACAATGGGCCGGCTCATAAAAGAGTAATCCCTAAAAGTTCTTTGGGAAATAATTGACAAAGATCAGACCAGAGGCAAACACCAGCCGGCTCCCTATCTCCGCGGAAATTCGACACCATTAAAAATAAACAGGCTCAATCCTTACCCACAAATCAAGCAAAAGTAGTTCTTTCCCTGAAAGGCGCATCCAACCCACCCCAGAGCCTTAAAATTGTCTCCTGGAATGTTAACGGCTGGGCGACAAAGCAAATGGATCCTGAGGCAATAAACTTCATCTCTTCTTTTGACATTGTGTGCCTCCAAGAGACCTGGTCCCAACAAAGTATCGCTCTCCCAAATTATCGTTCCTTTAGCTCCTGTGCTCGCAAACTAGCTAATAGGGGTCGCCCTCAAGTTGGCCTCGCCTGTCTTATTTCAACCAGCTTATCCCTCACTATCTGCGAGGAACTTAAATCTTCCCCTTACTTTCTCACTATAAAGATCCACCTTCCAAAGACCAAAAGCCCATGGTTGATAACTACAGTATATCTGCCTCCAGCAATTAATGATTCCGACCGTAATGAAAGGTGGTCTGAACTTTCATCTTGGCTCCATGATCTTCAAACAACTAACCCAGGACTTCCTCAAATCCTCTTAGGCGACTTTAACGCAAGAATAGGTCCCAACGACGATGCTATATTATCTTCCGCAGCACTCCTGGACAATCCCCTGCAGCCCCCCTGGGGAAACAGATGCTCTCTTGATCCCATAACAAATGCGTCGGGGAGGCTGATGGCCCAATTGGCCATCGAAAACGATCTTTGCATCGCAAATGGCAACGTTACTCCCTCGTCCTCGCAGCAGTTAACGTGCATCTCTTCCCGGGGAACCAGTGTTGTCGACTACATTCTATTGACGCCGGAGCTATTTTCAATCTCTACAAAAATGGAAGTGGCTGAATATTTTGGTGGTGACCACCTTCCATTGACTCTATTGTTAAACCTAATAGAGCCATTCTCAGTCCCCTCAAACTATAGTTCCACAGTACAAAGCTACCCTGTATATAAAACAAAGAAATGGACAAGCCTCAGCTCCTCTCTTGCCCTGTACATACAAAAATCATTTGATATGCCTACAGTTCTTTCTGACTCAATTCTGCCCGCTGACCAATACCGGAAATTAATTGATGCTTTTTCAACAACTTACATAACCATCACCTCGCCTACTCACCAACGCTTCTTCTCTGAATCACCTTGGTTTGACAAGGAATGTAAAGTCCTAAGAAGGCGAATTAGGAAAATGGTCAGAATCATCAAATTTTCCAACGACCCCCAAACCCGTGCAGAGCTTCTAGTTATTAAAAGGACATACAGAAACATGATTCATTGCAAGAAACAGCAACACATCCTTGAGGCTTGGTCCACTCTTCGTTCGGCTGTAGAGAGGCATGACTCCCGCTCCTTCTGGCGCTTAGTTAGACATTCGGCACCATTCAATTCAGCTACCCTGATTTCTGCTGACGAATGGATCGCCTATTATTCAGCCAGTTTCGCTTCTCCAAATCATCTTACAGATCACCTTCAATCCCCGTTGGACCTCTGTTCCTGTTCTCTTAGTTCCACCTCCTCAGTAAATTTTACCTCAACCCGCATCTTCAACATCATAATGTCCATGCGAAGGAATAAGGCCCCCGGCCCAGACATGGTCCCGTTGGACCTTTTCCTGACTGATCCTCATTGGTGGAGTGAACAGCTGACTCCTGTATTCACTGCCATCTCCTCCGCCCTAGACATCCCCGACTCCTGGAGAGAAGCTACAATAGTTCCGATTTTCAAAGGCGGCCAGCCAAACATCCCTAGGAACTATCGCCCCATCAGTTTACTATCTATTCCGGGGAAAATATTTGCCGCTGTCTTACTGGAAGAACTTCTTTCATGGGTCCATGAGAGAAACATTCTACCGCCAGAACAGATTGGCTTCCGGAAGTCAGCATCAACCATGGACCACTGTCTAACTCTTTATCACCTTGCCAGTAAATACACTGCACCAAGACAAGGCCACCTGTTTGCCGCTTTCATGGACTTGGAGGCCGCCTTTGATTCCATTCCTAGGCAGAGATTATGGTCCAAACTTGCCCATCTGGGAATTGATCCGCACCTCCTCTCCCTAATTATTTCCCTTTATTCAAACACCACAGCTCGCGTTCGAATTGGTCCCAACGGCTCCCTTACCACTCCATTCCCAATGGCCAGGGGCGTCCGACAAGGTTGTCTCTTGGCCCCTTTACTGTTTTATCTTTATCTTCATGATGCTCTTTCCCCTTTGAAGCTAGCAACCAAGTATCCTCCTCACTTAGCAGGCCACCCCGTTGCTTCCCTTTTCTATGCAGATGATGCCGTCATCTTATCCAGAACAGCTGCAGACCTAGCAAATGCAGTTAATGCATTTATCGCCTATTGCAAGGCGGAAGCTCTTAATATTAATTATAAAAAATCGAAAGTCCTCCACTTCACTCGTTCCCGCAAACTCAAGCTGGAGCCGCTTAAGATCACAGGTGGCTACTTAGAAAAGGTAAAAGCCTTTAAATATCTAGGCTTAATATTTACTTATAATCTCTCCTGGACCACCCATCTACAATCTGCCTCTCTTGCTGCAACCACGACCTCTAATGCCATTGTCCGATTTTATCACCAGAAGGGCGGCAAACACCTTCCAGCAGCAATTCAAATATTTAATGCCAAAGTTGTCCCTAAATTATTATATGGCTGTAAAGTATGGACTACAGCAATATCAGGTAACTTGGATCGCCCACTTCACATGTTTCTGAGATCTCTTTCCGGCGTCCCGAGATGTGTCTCAGGTGCAGCCCTACGACTTGAGTTCGCTCAGCCCTCAATTGTAAAACGAGCATGGAGTCGAGCCATTTCCTATCGCTCCCACCTACTAGCATCGGATGCTCGAATTAGAGGTGGTTTCTCCAATCTGATCCCAAGAGATATTCATAATTCTCCTTGGAAAACCACAATTAATCTCAAATTCCGCTCTCTTCTTAATTTGAACCGCAAAACTGTTTTTAACTTAGAGTGTATTAACCCGGCGGCCCTACCCCTAATCAAAAAGAAGCTACAGCAACTTGACTTCTCTAACACAGCTTCCCATGCAAGAGGGCCGTGTTCAGGCTTAGCCCTAGCTATTCCACCCCTGAAGGGATCCCTCTATACTGCTTCACAATTCCTTCGGAGGCTAAGCGAAGGGCCTTTACCTGTGCCCGTCTCAACTGCTTTCCTACAGCAGTTCTGTCGGGTCGTTACTCCAGAGTTTCCATCGCAAATAGAACATGCTCCTGCAATGACACGGCTCTGGAGACTATGGAACATGTAATGCTCTTCTGTCCCAACTGGACGGATGAAAGATCTCAGTTTCTAACTCCTCTCGTGAACAAGCTTCATCTCCCAATCTAGCCTTGGATAGTGTCCTTTCTTCTGCAGGATTCTGACTGTTGGATTACCGAGATGACAGCTAATTTCCTGCTTAGTGTGATGAAGAGGAAAGCGGCACCAACTCCTTCTTTAATACCACAGATGTAGTCGATACACCGCACAATTGAACCTGTTTTTGTATTCTCTGTCACTCAATGTTTTAAATCCCCTGTTACTTTTGTCATCCCCATTTTCTCAAAGTATTCGCCCAGGACGACATCCACTTTTATCTCCCCACCCCCATTTTATGTAGTTATTTCTATGTACATTATGCTATGGCCGCATGGCTAATGCAATAAAATCGATCTACACATGATGTCAGACACTATTCACAAGTATCCTGTCACTTTAAAGAAACACTCCTGTTTGCTGTGCTTTCCCTGAAACCAGCTTTCATCTGATTCAAAAACGGAAGCCACAGTTCAGCTGAGGTGTGTACATTTTAGGTGGTCATTGCACATGCGCAGATGAAAACTTCATTGAATCAGAATTCAGCCCAGGGAAGCAAATCAGGTAATGGGCACCAGGTAAAGACATTCTTGTATAAAACAAGGGGAAATAAGTGTTGGAAATGTAAAGAAATGGAAGGTACATTTTATCATGTGTGGTGGCAATGTAAGGTTATCAAAAAAAGGGGGGGAATGATATATAAAAAATTGAAAAAATGTTTAAAATAACTTTGCTAAAACCAGAATCTTTCTTATTAGGAATTACAGGAACTGATCTACCGAAAGAATACAAAACTCTGTTTATGTATGCAACAACGATCATGTGAATATTGCTAGCCCAGCACTGGAAATGGCTAAACTAATGGGAAACTTAGAACAACAAATATATAAAAAATGGGAAATGTTTATAGCATATATACAAAAGCAAAGTAAGGAATTAGGCAGGATTTTTTTTAAAAAACACCACTTGTAATGTTATGGTGAATATTTAAATAAGGTAATTAGAGATAAAGATTTTTTGTTGACATTCACAAATGAAAATAAAACAAAGGAATCAGGGGAGGGAGTAGAGGGAAGTCAGAGGATTTGATGAATCCCAAAATATGGATTAATACTAAAATACTAAGAGTGAATATAGATGTTTTAATTGTTTTATTTTGTGTGTTTCCCCCCTTCTTTTTCTCTCTTTTTCTTTTCAACGTAATGATCGTTTATTGAGAAAAATAATAGATTTATTTTTTAAAAAAGGTGAAGACAGTAATGTTGAAAAGTGACTTGAAACACAGTTGTGGGAAACAAGTCTTTCAGGTCACTAATGTGTACATAGCCTTAAGTGTCTGGTGCAGATGTGATCTGAGTTACAAAGTGATGGATCGAACACAGTGCAAGGAGAGGAGGAGCCAAACCCTGCTGGCCTGTGAGTGGAGAGCTGGCATCTCATGATTTGATTTTGTTGATAATGCGTTTATCGAAATGTTTATGTGCGCTGCTTTGGGAACCCACTATTGTGTTACACATGTTAGAACAAGTAAATAAATAAAGTTCATATGCGAACCCACATGGCTGTGCGGCTTGTAGGACCCTGTGATCGGCTTGCCCTGTAGTTGTAGATTTGCAACCGTGGGGGAGGCTCAGAAAGTTTTTATCTTGACATTAGGTGACTCCCCATGATAATATTTGAGTCTGACATAAATAGTTGAAGCAGAACTGGCAAAATAAGCTGAAACACTGTGGGTAGGCAACTGTTAGCTCACGAGCAAAAATAAATGGCAGCATTTGTATAAATGAGAAAGCAACAATAATTTCTCATTCTTACTCTCAGGCCTTGAGCTGCCTTTATTCACCCCCCCCCCTTATTTGTCATGGCTATACTTGCTTTTTGAGGTCTTCAAAAGCAGTAGCGTTATGTACCATTAACATTTTGAACTTTGCCTTGGCGAGCCTTCTTGAGAGTGATAAGACACCCAAATTTTACATAACTGCATTTAAATTGTGTCCAGTAATAACTAGATCAAAGAGCAGGATGCAAATTATTGTATTTGTGCACTTGAAAGGGCAAGGCATTGACACATTTTTGCATAATTAATGTGTTAATTCTCTTTAGCTATTTTTGCTAATTTTCACAGTTTTTCTATCAGAACTTGCTTTTGTTTTTATTAGAACTGACAGCTTCCCAATGGGCATTGCTGACTGTTCAGATGTTGTGACCACAGCTAGCAAAAGTTCTGCATTTTCAGTCATGGCTGCAATGATGAAAACTTCTTTCTTAAGTGGTTAGAAGAAAAATCTCCTAATTAAGTTTTCAGAGGGGTTGTAATACCATCTGGGTGACAGTACTTGTGCTTTTTATGATCTTATTGTTTGTGCTGCTATCTGCTTTGAATTATCTGGGAAAGTGGTATAACATCATTTTAACTACTTAATTCAGTTTAAATAAAGAAATATGTATCAGAAAAAATAAATCTGCCTACAGGATACAAACGTGGGTGGAAATTGAAAAGAGTCTTACAATCAGGCATTTAGAACTGGTCCATATGCATGGATGAACATTTACAGGCCTTTTGCCTGTTTACTCAGGAATAAGCCCTAATATGTTATCAGTGGCTAACTCCTAGGTAAATGCTCCTAGATTTGCAGCCTTTGGGTACTACGACCCTGGAAAAAAGTGACATGTGGGGTGCTGCAGGGTTTTGTCCTGGACCTGTTGTTGTCCAACATCTTTATAAACAGCTTGCATGAAGAAATTGAGGTGATGCTCATCAAATTCACAGATGGCATCAAACTGGGAGGGGTAGTTAATGCTGCTGAAGACAGAATTGGGATTCAAGATGACTTTAGCAAATTGGAGAACTGGGCCCAAAGTAACAAAGTGAATTTCAATAAGGACAAATGTAAGGTTCCGCACTTAGCCAGGAAGAACCAGCTGCACAAATATAAGATGGGGGGCACCTGGCTTACTAGTAGTACGTGTGGAAAGGATCCAGGAGTCTTGGTGGGCCACAAGCTTTTTTCTGAGGTATTTAACCGACTACCCTTACTCTGACAAGTGAATGAGTTGACAAATCAACTTTCAAATTTTAGTACAGTGGTACCTCAGGTTACATACGCTTCAGGTTACAGATTCTGCTAACCCAGAAATATTACCTCGGGTTAAGAACTTTGCTTCAGGATGAGAACAGAAATTGTGCTCCAGTGGCGCAGTGGCAGCAGGAGGCCCCATTACCTAAAGTGGTGCTTCAGGTTAAGAACAGTTTCAGGTTAAGAACGGACCTACAGAACGAATTAAGTTCTTAACCCAAGGTACCACTGTATAGCGGAAGTCAGCAAACGAGGAAAACAATTAAACTGATTACACCTGTACATCTCTCCATCCCCTGCCAGGCTAACAAGAGGGATTATCACAGTATAGGAACACATTTCAGCCAGGAAGGAAGCACTCAAGGAGACTACATGGTTAGACCAATGAGGGATATAACTTGTGGAGAGTGGGCATGGTCAAGGATGACTTCTGAGATTCTTGCTAGAGAAGCCTGGACGGTTGCATGTCAGAGGTCCCCCATCTCCGTTATAAAATCTCAGTGGCTTCTACAGACATCTACAAGATTTGCATTGGGTTAGCATAGTGTGATGGATTTGGATCTGTTATAGTGACAATAACCTGCAGAAACTTTCAGAAGCAGAGGTTTTTCTGTATGCCTCTAGTAGCAGGTCAATAAATATGCCTGGAGCCAAAACACACACGGAGAGGAGAAAACCCAAGGCCTACATTGAATTTTTTCAACGGCAGGAGCAGTTATCTGAAGGTGCAGCAGAAGCTGTAGAAGCCTCTTGGCAAATTTCCCTGGCAGCGCCAGGCTGAGTTAAATAATTAATACGTCACTGGTATATTAATCTCAAATTTTAAAAGCTACAAATTCACATCCCTTTGATAGACTTCATCAAGTGGAGCCCATGTGCAATGTCAATGGATATTGAGGGAATGAACGGCGGTGGGTGTCACACAGATCGCTCTCCAGACGCCTAATTCGCAAAGAAGGCACCTTCCCAGAATACTGAGAATGCAGTCGGAGGGCCTTTCATGACACGATTCAAATGACTGTGTGCCAGATTTAAAGTATATGAATATGCTGACAGTGTTGTCAGCCACCAAGAAAGGCAAGGGAATGAAAAACGAACTCTTGGGGGGCAGGGGAGATAATCAGCCTATATGTATATACAAAGATAAGCATATATTTCAAATACACTTGAGAAGATGTATTTTTAATGAAAGAATGAGAAGCAGATATCTCTTATCTTTCTTGCTTATGTTTCAATACAAGAAGAAAATAGGCTCATTTGAGGGTAAGGAATGGATACAGACATCCTATTACATTTTATTATGTAGTTAGTCTACGTTGGTGTAAGCTATACAGCTGTGTTAAAAAAAACCCTCATTGTTTATAATTTTGGTGTTCAGGGTTGCCCTGGTAAAGTCCAAGGATCCCACATTCGCATAGAATCAAAGAACCATAGAATTGTAGAGTTGACAGGGGCCGCACCTCTACAGTACTGGAATTTTTCACCCAACGGGGTTCAAACCCACAACCCTGGGACTAAGAATCTCATGCTCTACCGCGGCCATTTAATCCCATGGTAGTGTGGTCATCTCCATTATGGCATGAGGCTTTTAGAGCTGTAGTGAATATTCAATAATGTTGATGTTTGAAACAAAACTATTTCAGCATGGCAGACATCATTCCAGAAAAAAGAGAGACATGTACGCAGCCCAGATACTCACTTTTTAAAAACATTGCCCAACACTGTGGCTGGTGCTGGCACTTCTTACTTTTTTGAATTAGTCACATGGTTGACCCTGTTGGTTTGCAAGCCCCCTCCACAGAGACTGGCCCCTCTCACTGTCCTCGGAGCTTGCTTACCGGTAACCTCCTCTGGCTGACATCCAGGCAGACCAGGGAGATTTTGATAGGCGACATTTTCCCACCCAAGAGTGGGTAAAATGCACAACCCCTCCCTCCTGCTTCCGCAGGGGAAAGAAAATAAGTCAGAAATCTATTTACATGATGTTTATTTCTGACATTACAGCACTAGAGAAAAATACGTCCTTTCAGTTCAGTTCTTCTAGCACGTCTGACAAACTTCCTGAACATGCGCACACAGAAGGTTTCAAATTACACTCTTCACAAAGACTTATCCAGCCTGTGAACGTCCTGGGAAATTCTTCTTTCCCACAGATAGGAGCATCATGTGATGTCAACAAACTGGCTGTCTGCAGCGGTAATGTTTCCATATACTGACAGACCCCACCCAATCAGGTCATACATAGTGAATTCTTTGTTGCTGCTGCTGTTCATTTCATTTCTATACCACATAGAATAATTAGCAAGAGAATAAAACTCATGTCTTAATACTGTGTCTAAACTGATGATATCATTAGATATGATTAAGCTACATGATAATGTCACCAAGCATAAGGGCTTATCCACACTAACCTTCCTCCCCACTTTCCAGGCATGGTCTGTGTCTGAGCACCTTTGTTATTGTTCTTCCAGAACTTTCCCCATGAAAACCTGCTCTTTAAAGCTCAGATGGAGCAAATGACAATCTGTGAATAACACGAATTGACATTTCCTCTGATAGAGCACTAAAGAATGAGTTTTCACTACTGCATATATTAATACTGCACAATTTGAAATATGAAATAATTGCAACAGACTTAGAAGCAGAGGTCTGCCACTCCCCACAGCTTGCATTCCAGCCTGCCTCCTGCCTTAAGCTGTTTACTTGGAGAGCTTCATTTATATCTTCTCTTTCACAAAGCCTGGTAACGAAAAAAAAGCAGCCTTCCAAGATGGCGAATTTGCAGTTTCAGTACCTCTCATGTGATCTAAGGTTAAAACACATGTAAGATAACAAAAAACAACAATAGTTAATTATCAACTTAGATAAATTTCAGAATCCCTTAGAATACTGCAGTGGAATTTTCTTGTGTTAAACCCTTCCAGCAATACAGAGGCATTCCAATTTCAGTGTGAATCAGAAAGAAAGAAAGAAAGAAAGAAAGAAAGAAAGACCATTATTTGAATTGAACTTTTAAGTGCAGGCCTGTACCTGGAATGAGCAGGGCAAAATAAGTGTGGTTAAGCCCTCTATGAAGTCAGCTGAAGGATGGCAAATGGGGGAAGCCAAAGTAACTAAGAAAATTTAAGCAAGTGCTCTTGAAAGTCACTGAAAAAAATGTTGGTAAATGATGGGTAGCCCCAAAGGGAAGATGCTCAGAAAAAATATTCAGGGTCTAGATGCAGAAACAGCACATCCTCTTTGTGGTAAAGATGTATATTTAAATCAATGGGACTTAAAAGTGCTTCACTTTGCCTGGATCTTGTCCAAATGTTTTTAAAAATAGCGTGCAATTTGAGGTGATACAAAATGTGCCTAATCTGCTGGATAGTTAAGAAGCCATCCTGGCTTCACATTTTTGTGATGTTCTGAACATGACCAAGGTGTGTATATAGAATGGGTGTGTCTAAAGTAAAGTGTGAGAGCATATGCTTTTTTAACCTTGTGCACACTAATAATGTATATAAAATTATTTCCTGCTGAACACCAGTGCAGTAATTTCGATTTGTCAGTTTTCTAAAAGGAGCAAAAGGAGATTATCCTGGTTGTTATGGAGCTGTTACAGAATGAAAATGTATTTCCAAAGGAAAACGCATCAGTGTAATGGAAGTTTGCAAAAGCAGTTTGGAGGTTGACATCATTGTTGGCACAGAGGGAATGGGGACTGCTGTGATACCATTAAGAAGCCCATGTTGTTAAAAATACAGCAAGTTTCTTTATGTACTGTTTCTGGTGGATCCAACATGAAATTTCACTTTTCAGCCCCTTTCAATGTTCCTGAAATAGGTTTTCTTCACTTCTTTAATTCAGCTTGCTACAATACTGAATATATAAATCCTATACAATTTCTTCAGAGATTCCTGAGAGCCAACAGTGAACTATGGTTTCTAAATAGAGAAGGGAGCAGCCTAGCACCCAGTTAATTTATTATATACCAGCTCACAAAACTGACAATCTGGATTTTGATGCTGGGGATTCCATTAACATACAATAGATTCCAAAAGGAAAACACACACATAAATGGGATTTTAATTCCCACAGAATGTATCTTTTTCACCAAATACGCATTCATTTTGTGATTTAAATATGAAGACGGGAATATTTTTTTCTCTATCAACTCTGCAAACAACATCAGTTTCATAATTATTTTACTTACTGGACTCTGCTGTGTTCTGACTTATTTCCCAGTGAGCAGTTAAATGTTTGTGCTTGTGTGTTTGACTTTAGATCTGCTTTTAGGGCAATGCTGAAAGGAGTGCTGGGAACCTAAGGGGCAAATTCTGTCACCCTTGTTCCCTGGAGACTGTGATGGGCAGAAAACTGCGTCACCACCCTGGAGAAGTTTGCTAGTAGGCAAGGAGTACCTACTAGCACTGAGTACTCAGAAACATAAAGGTAAAGGTACCCCTGCCCGTACGGGCCAGTCTTGACAGACTCTGGGGTT
Organism: Podarcis gaigeae; assembly: GCF_964106915.1. Taxonomy (NCBI): domain Eukaryota; kingdom Metazoa; phylum Chordata; class Lepidosauria; order Squamata; family Lacertidae; genus Podarcis; species Podarcis gaigeae. Next base: position 7,749,616 of record NC_139677.1, on the reverse strand, counting down.
GTGCGCCCATCTCACTCAAGAGGCCAGGGGCCAGCGCTGTCCGGAGACACTTCCGGGTCACGTGGCCAGCGTGACAAAGCTGCATCTGGCGAGCCAGAGCCGCACACGGAAACGCTGTTTACCTTCCCGCTGGTAAGCGGTCCCTATTTATCTACTTGCACCCGGAGGTGCTTTCGAACTGCTAGGTTGGCAGGCGCTGGGACCGAAAGACGGGAGCGCACCCCGCCGCAGGGATTCGAACCGCGGACCTTTCGATCGGCAAGCCCTAGGCGCTGAGGCTTTAACCCACAGCGCCACCTGCGTCCCTACTCAGAAACATACTGCCTTTGAAAATGGAGGCTGAAAGCCAAAGAACTACAGTACCGTAGTGATGCTCATGAAGTAGACTCTCCAGTTAGATTTCCACTTTCCCCCCGCTTTCAGCACCAGAGCTCCAACCATGCTCTACCACAAACTGCTTTTGAAAAACCCCTCAATTTCGGAAGCAAGTTGCCAAGTGGCAGAACCAGTGGCCATTTGAGATAGACAAGACCAAAGTGCCCTTGGGACACATGGAACTGGTTGTCTGGTTCTTAGATACCAGCTAGACACACCATTTTTGATGTTTGCAAGTAGAGCTTTTCTCCATGAATTGGCTATTCTTTCTTTTTTAAGCTATATAAGCTCATTCCCATCATATTTTGACAGATTGAATTCCATAAATTAATCACAGTCATGGGACTCAGCTATACCGCTGCAAATAAAACATTTTAAGTGTGCTTTAAGTGCAATATACCAGTGTTTCCCAACCGGTGTTCCGCGGCACAATAGTGTGCCGCGAGACTTTGCCTGGTGTGCCGTGAGAGGGAGGCGGGCTCCATATGCTTAGAGCAGGGGTCTGCAACCCGCGGCTCCGGAGCCGCATGTGGCTCTTTTACAACTTTGCCGCGGCTCCGGGGCGGATACTAGCGAGGGGAGGAGGCACATTGTGCGCCCCAACACTCCCCACTGTGGCGGGCGCTGTACTGGCTGTGACGTCGCATGGCTGTCCCGACGTGACCTTCCCGCCCGCCCGCTACATTGTAAGGGGCATGTATGCTGGTCACTGCATTGAAAGGGGGCATGTACGCTGGTCACTGTTTTGAAGGGAGTGAAGAACACACACACACAAAAAGGTAAACTGTTAATTTAACGTTTATTACTATGAGGAGGAGTAATTCTGAGGGGTCAAACAAAGAAATAATAAAAAAGTGACAAAAAAGTTATTTTTATAATGACGAGTTTTGCGGCTCCCTTTTTTTTTTCCCTTTGGAAACGGGTCCAAGTGGCTCTTTTTGTCTTAAAGGTTGCAGACCCCTGGCTTAGAGCAACAGGCTGCCGCTCCAAGCCTCGCGCGCCCGACGGGAGCTCCTGCCGGGTGCGCAAGGCTTGCAGACACTCGCCCGAAGCACGGGGAGCCCTCCGTAGGGCTCCCTGTGCTTCGGGCAACAGGCTGCCGCCCCAAGCCTTGCGCGCCTGGCAGGAGCTCCTGCCGGGCGCGCAGGGTTGCAGACACTCGCCCGAAGCACGGGGAGCCCTCCGTAGGGCTCCCTGTGCTTCGGGCAACAGGCTGCCGCCCCAAGCCTTGCGCGCCTGGCAGGAGCTCCTGCCGGGCGCGCAGGGTTGCAGACACTCGCCCGAAGCACGGGGAGCCCTCCGTAGGGCTCCCTGTGCTTCGGGCAACAGGCTGCCGCCCCAAGCCTTGCGCGCCTGGCAGGAGCTCCTGCCGGGCGCGCAGGGTTGCAGACACTCACCCGAAGCACGGGGAGCCCTCCGTAGGGCTCCCTGTGCTTTGGGCAACAGGCTGCCGCTCCAAGCCTCGCGCGCCCGACGGGAGCTCCTGCCGGGTGCGCAAGGCTTGCAGACACTCGCCCGAAGCACGGGGAGCCCTCCGTAGGGCTCCCTGTGCTTCGGGCAACAGGCTGCCGCCCCAAGCCTTGCGCGCCTGGCAGGAGCTGCTGCCAGGCGCGCAGGGTTGCAGACACTCGCCCGAAGCACGGGGAGCCCTCCGTAGGGCTCCCTGTGCTTCGGGCAACAGGCTGCCGCCCCAAGCCTTGCGCGCCTGGCAGGAGCTCCTGCCGGGCGCGCAGGGTTGCAGACACTCGCCCGAAGCACGGGGAGCCCTCCGTAGGGCTCCCTGTGCTTCGGGCAACAGGCTGCCGCCCCAAGCCTTGCGCGCCTGGCAGGAGCTCCTGCCGGGCGCGCAGGGTTGCAGACACTCGCCCGAAGCACGGGGAGCCCTCCGTAGGGCTCCCTGTGCTTCGGGCAACAGGCTGCCGCCCCAAGCCTTGCGCGCCTGGCAGGAGCTCCTGCCGGGCGCGCAGGGTTGCAGACACTCGCCCGAAGCACGGGGAGCCCTCCGTAGGGCTCCCTGTGCTTTGGGCAACAGGCTGCCGCTCCAAGCCTCGCGCGCCCGACGGGAGCTCCTGCCGGGTGCGCAAGGCTTGCAGACACTCGCCCGAAGCACGGGGAGCCCTCCGTAGGGCTCCCTGTGCTTCGGGCAACAGGCTGCCGCCCCAAGCCTTGCGCGCCTGGCAGGAGCTGCTGCCGGGCGCGCAGGGTTGCAGACACTCGCCCGAAGCACGGGGAGCCCTCCGTAGGGCTCCCTGTGCTTCGGGCAACAGGCTGCCGCCCCAAGCCTTGCGCGCCTGGCAGGAGCTCCTGCCGGGCGCGCAGGGTTGCAGACACTCGCCCGAAGCACGGGGAGCCCTCCGTAGGGCTCCCTGTGCTTCGGGCAACAGGCTGCCGCCCCAAGCCTTGCGCGCCTGGCAGGAGCTCCTGCCGGGCGCGCAGGGTTGCAGACACTCGCCCGAAGCACGGGGAGCCCTCCGTAGGGCTCCCTGTGCTTCGGGCAACAGGCTGCCGCCCCAAGCCTTGCGCGCCTGGCAGGAGCTCCTGCCGGGCGCACAAGGCTTGCAGACACTCGCCCGAAGCACGGGGAGCCCTCCGGAGGGCTCCCTGTGCTTCGGGCAACAGGCTGCCGCCCCAAGCCTTGCCGCCTGGCAGGAGCTCCTGCCGGGCGCGCAGGGTTGCAGACACTCGCCCGAAGCACGGGGAGCCCTCCGTAGGGCTCCCTGTGCTTCGGGCAACAGGCTGCCGCCCCAAGACTTGCGCGCCTGGCAGGAGCTCCTGCCGGGCGCGCAAGGCTTGCAGACACTCGCCCGAAGCACGGGGAGCCCTCCGGAGGGCTCCCTGTGCTTCGGGCAACAGGCTGCCGCCCCAAGCCTTGCCGCCTGGCAGGAGCTCCTGCCGGGCGCGCAGGGTTGCAGACACTCACCCGAAGCACGGGGAGCCCTCCGTAGGGCTCCCTGTGCTTCGGGCAACAGGCTGCCGCCCCAAGCCTTGCGCGCCTGGCAGGAGCTCCTGCCGGGCGCGCAAGACTTGCAGACACTCGTCCGAAGCACGGGGAGCCCTCCGTAGGGCTCCCTGTGCTTCAGGCAACAGGCTGCCGCCCCAAGCCTTGCGCGCCTGGCAGGAGCTCCTGCCGGGCGCGCAGGGTTGCAGACACTCGCCTGAAGCACGGGGAGCCCTCCGTAGGGCTCCCTGTGCTCCGGGCAACAGGCTGCTGCCCCAAGCCTTGCGCGCCTGGCAGGAGCTCCTGCCGGGCGCGCAGGGTTGCAGACACTCGCCCGAAGCACGGGGAGCCCTCCGTAGGGCTCCCTGTGGTTCGGGCAACAGGCTGCCGCCCCAAGCTTTGCGCGCCTGGCAGGAGCTCCTGCCGGGCGCGCAAGGCTTGCAGACACTCGCCCGAAGCACGGGGAGCCCTCCGGAGGGCTCCCTGTGCTTCGGGCAACAGGCTGCCACCCCAAGCGGCATATAGTCAATATAGGCACAGAGTTAATTTTTTAAACATTTTCTAATGGTGGTGTGCCTCGAGATTTTTTTCATGAAACAAGTGTGCCTTTGCCCAAAAAAGGTTGGGAAACACTGCAATATACAATGTGACACTAGATGGCAATGGTGAGCCTTGTGGAAAATTCAATGTATTGTTAAAAACGCTTTTTTAAAAAGCATTTTCAGAATAATACAGTGGTTCCTCGGGTTACATACACTTCAGGTTACATACACTTTAGTTTACAGACTCCGCTAACCCAGAAATAGTGCTTCAGGTTAATAACTTTGCTTCAGGATGAGAACAGAAATCATGCTTTGGCGGCGCAGCGGCAGCAGGAGGCCACATTAGCTAAAGTGGTGCTTCAGGTTAAGAACAGTTTCAGGTTAAGTATGGACCTCTGGAACGAATTAAGTATTTAACCCAAGGTACCACTGTAATAATAACAATGCGATCAAACATTAAAAACTTCCCTAAACAGGGCTGACTTCAGGTGTCTTCTAAAAGTCAGATAGTTGCTTATTTCCTTGACATCTGATGAGAGGGAGTTCCACAGGGCAGGTGCCACCGCTGAGAAGCTGGACCTCAGTGTCTGGGCTGAACGATGGGGGTAGAGATGCTCCTTCAGGTATACTGGGCCGAGGCACTTTAGAGCTTTAAAGGTCAGCACCAACACTTTGAATTGTGCTCGGAAATGCACTGGGAGCCAATGTAGATCTTTCAGGACTGGTGATATATGGTCTCAGGGGCCACTCAGTGGCCACTCCCAGTGCATTTAATCTCTCTGTCTCTGTGTGACAGAGGCTGTGTGTATAGAGTCGACAAGTATGGAGCTTATATGTAGGTAGGCTCTGCTCAGGTAGGTTTGGGTGAACCTACAGAGTTTAGGAGTGGAACCACTGGGCACAATCTCGCTCTGCTCTTCCAATGTGTTCATTTCTACAGTGCTAAACTAGGAAAACATACCGTATTTTTCCATGTATAAGATCAGGTTTTTTTCCTAAAAAATAATGTCGAAAATTAGGGGGCATCTTGTACATGGATACATCTCCACCCATTTTTTTAAATCTGAGCCCCCCAAAATAGGGGGCCTCTTATACATGGGGGCATCTTATAGACATAAAAATACGGTACTTCCTTTTGTTCTGAACCTACATTTAGTCAATGTCTTTGGATGTTTCTATGTTTTTAATCTTTTGAGAGACTGAAAGGGAGTGAGGAAGGATTTTACAAACCCTAGTCCCTCAGTTCTGCAAGTCCTTCTTTGTAAACAAAAAACAAAACAAAAAAAGAACCTTTCATCTGACATTATAACTGGAACAAATTTTTGAGAAAACTGGTAGACACAACCTGTTAATTTCTTCTTAGACTCGAATGAGCCAGTAAGCAGAGTTATTAAAAACGATTGGACTACTTGCAGGGTACAATTATGCATTTAATGAGCCAAGGCATCTGTCCTGTAGCCGAGTCAAATCCAGCCGGTGTCTATCTGTGCTGAATTTGGCCCATTATCATTTAAATCTTAATCTTCATAAAATGGTAATTTATTTACTTGTGCGAATTCATTAGAATGGCAGATCAACCTTGTAAGCCTCTGCGTCCTTTCTCAAGGTTAGCAGGAGCTGTTGATTTTTCAACCTAATGGATTCTTGCAAGCAATTAAAACACCCTTTTTATGAAGATCAAGATTTAAGAGAAAATTATTGGAGTAATTACTTTCTGATGAATGCAGTCTGTGCTTTTTCATTGTTAGGAATGGATTGATTTGATAAGAGTGCAGCCTACATGACACTGAATATTTAGCACCAAAAGGTGCTTTATAAATACTTGCATATCGTCATGTTACTCAGATATAATTTGCGTGTTCAGACCCAGAAACCTCCCCCCTAAATAAATTCAGACTTGATTCAAATTTTAGTTTTGGTTTTTGGCAGGATTTAGGCCACCACTTTATTGATTACAGAAAGTGAGTGGTTGCATAGGCTCTGGTTTGACTAGCTCCCTGCCATTCAGGTAGCGCTGACCCAGGGATCCAGCATAGGTCAGCCAAGTGTGAACACCTGGATAAGCCGGGAACAGGCTATCCCCACCACCCAAATGTCCCCCTGGACTCAGGCACAGGCACAACCCCTTCTTAGGGGTTGGCCAAACCATTGAGTCCCTGGATTCCTTTAACGGAATACCCTTCACATAGGAAAGGTGAGAGCGTTCTCCCATCCCTATCACCTGAACCAAAGCCTATCCGCAACCTTACAAGTTGTGACGATTTGCTAGGTGGCAGGCAAAACCCAAATGGCAACAGCCAATCAGCCGGGGGGGGGGGGAATTCATGCCACGCCCCTGTCCCAATGTCAGACGACCCCATGACGGGATAGCAACATCAAGCTCAAAGCCCTAAAAGTAGGGAGAGGTGGGCGGGTGTTCCAAATGAATGCGCTGAAAGAGGAAGCTCTGGGTCATGTGCATGGGCATAAATAGGTCCCTCAAACTGTTTGGACTGCATCTCATTGGCCAGATTGTACCCAGCTTTGAGGGACCTACCAATCAAGTGTTGTGGCTGACCAATTGTACCCACCCACAACACAGGGTGTCAGTTTCCAGGTCTCACCTCAATACATGCCCTCTTTAAGGGAGGACCCGATATACAGTGCTGAACTGGACACAGCAGAATAGCATGGCTTCAGTACAGAAATAATTCAATGTGGGATGCACTGTGGAAAACATGGCAGACATAATCAACTCTGTAGAAGACAGAGGGCTAAAGGGGGGGGGGGGGGACTGGTGCAAGTCTTACCCCAACAGATAACTGGTGCCATCAGCAGTCAAAGAGCATCATCAGTGCCCCCCCCCCCACTAGATGCTGGTATTTTTCCCTGTAAGGATGGGAGCTAAATTCAATTCAGTTTGCATTCAAAGGGCAAAGCTAACGTGCACTTTCTGAAACAATATGTGAACTGAAACTCAGCTATCCTTCAAAATGTGCACATCTCTGAGTTCTCAGAAGCCTCTTTCTATCGTTTGGGTTGATTTTATGAAATGTTCATTGACTGCAGGAGAAATCCTATATCTGTTGGGATGAATGGGTTAGGCTCTGACACCTCAGCATGCTGCCAGGTGAAAATAATCCAGAAAAAATTCTCAGAAAACTCCCACCAAATAGCAGCAAGAAAGTCCCTTAAGAGTCTTGGTCAATAAAAATAAATATTTATGTGATATTGGATAAATAAATATTTTTGTGTCAGGCAGATATAAGGACAGGGTGCAACTGCAAAAAGGCCAATTTTCTGGTCCTCACTTAATGGATCTAGATGGATTGGGTTGTTAGAAGTTCTTAAAGAGCAGACAGATTCATATGGGATCCCTTGTGAGTTAGTCGCACACAACACATTGTCACTGTCTATGGATTGAGGCCACCATTTGCCATTGAAGAAATGTGTGCTCAAAGAGCATATTTGTAATGTAAGTGGTGTAGACTTTCTGGCTCACAATTAATATTATTTTTCTAAAGAGCATTTTTAAAAGTGAACAATACAATAGTTGGACCGTTACATTTTTTAAAAAGGCCTTTTTCAAGGCTCCCACCCAGGAATCATGTGGCTTGAAGTCTCTCATTATTTGCTCTTAATAATTCATCAAAAATAGACCAGGAGAGCTTATATCCACGTTAGGAAAAAATGAGGGACACCTCAAGTGAGGTGAGTGTTATGTGAGGGGAAATGCAAGAATGGCACAGTTTGAGTCAGGATACTGGCACAGATCCAGGCAGGAGAGGTCACGCTTAACTAACCCGCTGGAGTTCTCTAAGATATCCCTTCTATGTGAGATGAAGAAAATTCAGTGGATGGTGGAACATTGAGGCTGCCAAAAAGTATTTAACAAGGTTCCATATAAGAGATTACGGGTTAAGGCAAAACTTTAGAGAAATTTACATCAGTGGTAAATTTTAAGTTTTGAAAAGGATTTAATGAACAACATTTTAGATATTCCATTTTGGGACTTCACTTCACAAAGCCTCTAAGTTATGTCTCCCCTTCAAGTTTAGGTGTCTCTCAAATGAAGATCAAACTATAGATTTCTGTTCAATATTCAGTTCCTATGGAGATTAGGCAGGACCCATCCATTGCTGTCCTATCAGGGGTATTAAAAACTTACCCCTCTCCTTAAGGGCTTTTCTGCTTTATATAATAAGGAGCTATAAACCAGAGCTGGGTCTGACTTAGGTTTAAGGTTGTTTCCTCCCCTTCTACACTGAATATTAGGTTTTTAGTGTTGCATGAAATGGGTATTTAAATTGTTATGAAATGGATATCATAGATGGTTTTTATACTATATTTTGTTCGACTTGGACTTTGTATGTGTTGTGAGCTGCTTTGTAGAGAATTGTTCTCAAAAAAGCACATTATAAAGTCTTTAAATAAAGAAAGAAATGCTGATAGACATAACGAAGACTATTCAAGCTATGGGCATGATCCAGTCCTGGGTGGCTATTTGTTCCACACCCAGAATGAAGACTCCACAAGACAGGAATTAGTAACGGGTTGTATTTATTGAAATAAAACAACAGAGGAGGAGGAGGAGGAGTAGTTTGGATTTGATATCCCACTTTATCACTACCCTAAGGAGTCTCAAAGCGGCTAACATTCTCCTTTCCCTTCCTCCCCCACAACAAACACTCTGTGAGGTGAGTGGGGCTGAGAGACTTCAGAGAAGTGTGACTGGCCCAAGGTCACCCAGCAGCTGCATGTGGAGGAGCGGAGACGCGAACCCGGTTCACCAGATTATGAGTCCACCGCTCTTAACCACTGCACCACACTGGCTCTCTTGTTCCAACTACATCTAACGAGTGCAGGTAGATATAAACTGCACAGGCAGGTAGAAAATCTCCTGCCTACTATGAAAGACCAGGTCACCTGAGGTAGACTCTCTCACCCATGCAGACATGATAGAAAGCAAATAGCATGTTCTGATAAAGGACAGTTGTGCATTTGTGACCTCACCAGTGGCAAACACCTCTGCTATTCAGCTGCTGGCCCATGCCAGGCCCCGAGTGACCATATCAAGATGTCCTTACCTCCACCCCCAGCTGGCCAACAATAGGAAGTGGCTTCTACCCAAATTGTCTCATGGTGCTGATCATACACCACTCTACTTCCCTGTCCTCACTAAATGCCCAGTATTTTTTTTTAAATAATTTTTATTAAGATTTTCCAAATTAAAACAAATTAAATCCAATTTATACATTTCTTCCAATAACCAGGACTTCCTCCTCCCCCCCCTTGTGTTCCAAATCTTCTAAATAAACAATTAAATTCAACAAGTTCTTATCCCCAAATTACACTCATCGTCAATAACCCAATTTTTTCAAATTCCCATCCCCTAAGATCAGTCTTCCCTTCCACAAGTTCCCCCCTTTCAGATATAGTGCAAATGAAAAGAAAATACAAAAAGAAAGAAAAAATAATTTTACAGCCTTTGGATTCCAAATTTCCCTCCCCTCTTTCCCTGTTGCGTTCCTTATATCCCTCCAACTCTAATATCTTCCTGGTGTTCCCACATTTCACTAAACCCATATCTCTCTGATTCTTTACCAGTCATTTTTAATCACAAGTGTCCAATCTTAGAAGGAGTCTATCTCAAAAAGGGGCTCATTTCTTCTATCCAGATTTTTGTATCCAGGAGTAAAAACTCCAATTTTATTTCCATAAGCTTGTCAAATCTGGATATCCCAAATGTCCCCACTTCCAGTTCTGTCCAGTTCTTGTTGTTTCCTTATTCTTGTTGGTCACTCTCCTCCTTTTTGTTTCCCTGTTCTCCCGCAGAAAGGTTCTTTTTCCAAAAGCTTCTAATTCCTCTGCAGAGGCTTGTTATTCAGGAGCAAAACATTACGTCATGTCCCTTTCATTTTCCAACAGATAAATCCATTGTTTCTTGTAGTATGTAGACCTCTGTAGACAAAATAATGTTCCATTTCTGCAGTTTCCCAGGAGGTTGAAAGTTCTGTTCAACTGTTCAAGTTTCCTAGCAAAAACACATGCAATATCCCTCAGCTCCTCTAGATGGATTCCAGTAACTGAGTTCCCTTCCAGATCACATCCACCAGTCCAAATAGCTTGTTAATCCTTATTTGAAACAATTTGTATCCAATTTATATCCAAATGTAACTGGCAAAGTCCTCAAAACACCGTCTCTATTTTGTTCTTCCGTTTTGACAGCTCTTTGACAGCTGTCAAAACCTCCATTACTCTTCTCCAGGTATTCTCGCAGATCGCTCCAGGGATTCCGGGGGGGGGGGGTTGCTTTTTAATGCAAATTCTCCTTTTCTCCTCCAGCTCAAACTTATAATTTTCCCTCGCGAAGTTGTTAGTTCATCAAGATAGGGTTACACTCGATCTTAGTTGTCAAGTCCTTTGTTTTGTCTTTTCTACAATAAAGGGGGGGCTGACTTCCTTTTTCCACCTCCCCCGTTCGCATCAAATTTTAAAAATTTATCCCTCTTTTTAGTCCATAGTCCAATTACTCACGGGTTTTTCTTTTGGCTCCAAATTTTCAATAGAAGAAGCTAGCGCTCTCCACCGAATGGCATGCGGCTTCGCTCGGCAGGGGAAGCGGCGGACTCAAAGCACACCCCCCCCAGGCGCCCGTTCCTTAGCCTTTAAAAAGGCTCTTTCGCGGGCCGGGGAGGGGTGCAAAGGTGCCAGCCGAGTCACCATGTCCATGGGGCTCCGTGCCCATGGCTTTTGAGGGTCCCCGCGTCGCCGACGCGGTAGAACCCAACCCCTGCCGAGCCGGCTCCCTCCAGAGCACGGAGGGAGCCCGCCATTCGGCGATGGCGCCAACCCGGAAGTAATGCCCAGTAAACCAAACCAAATAAACCAAACAATCAGGATAAAACCCAAGCCTGCCATAAGCAGATCAAATGAAGCAAGCAGAAAAAAAGGTCAAGTAGGTTTCAGTGAAAAATCACTGCTCAAAAGGTTGGAGCAGGAAGGAAGGAAGACTTTGAGGACAGTCTATCTTTTGTAGGCAAGCTCTCTTCCAGCTTATTGGCTAATAGAGGCCATATAAAAAGAATGAGTCGGCTTCATCTGAGCTGGAGCACTCACACCAGGGTCTGGGATGTGGGGGCTCAACCAGAGACCCACCTATTCCAAACCAATTCCCATTGGATTTTAGGTTTAGATTGCTCCATTAGTGGATCACCAGTTGATCAACCCATGATAGGTTTTGTTGTTGTTTTTATTGCTGTTTTGAGTGTTCCATTAACGGTTCATCTGCAATATACCCATCTCAAATGTGTTGGATACATCTTGTAATGTGTTAGATACATCTTATTTTATCATTAGGCCAATCTGTATGCTTATTCTCATCCCCCCCCCTTTGCATAAGAACAACCACATTATAGAAATTGAATACATTATTTTCATACATAATCACAAGAATATATTATGGAGATCACTTTCATATTCTCTTCTTCCAGTCCTGTTCGTGATCCTTTGGAGATAGTTGGCAAAATCAACGCGTTTTAAAATACAGAAAAATAAAATAAATCTAGATTTAAACCATATCTCAGAGTTATTATCATGTAGAGTCAAGCTGTGTTTGGTTCATAGAAAATATGATCATGTTCAAGTATATATTTTTTTCCAACAGCAGGTGGTGCTAGCAGTTTCTGCATTTGCTGAACTTACATTATCTCAACAATACAGAAGAGTTTGCATACCAAAAGGGTATATATATTGTTGCCAGAAGAAAAACCCTATAATGTAGCATATGTCATGGTGGTTAACATTGTTTACTAACAGGATCAGTTAAAATTGCTGAATATTCTTTCTTGAGCAACATTCCTGGCTTGGAATTCTGCTGAAAAAAGAGGAAAAATGAGAGTTGGCTGAAGTGACATGAGCATTTTCAAAGAATCTGAATTCATATGTAATTCAGTAAAACAGAACTAAGATTCCAAATAACTGAAGAAAACATCCTAGGGGCGCGGAATCACAATATACTTTAAGCACTATGGGTGAAATAGAAGATATGGAGAGGAATGCAATGCAGCTCCTCCAAGTGTCCCTATTTTCCAGGGACAGACCCAGATTCTCAGAAGCTGCTCCGGTTTCTGATTTGATCCCAGAATGTCCCACTTTGCCTTAGGACGTCCCTGTTTTCACTGGAAAAATGTTGGAGAGCATGAGAATGTATAGGGATGGGCAAATGTGTCTATATCTGCTCCATGCCATTTTTCCCTGTGTTTTTTAAAAACCTATAATTCCATTCTGTTTTGCTTCCACATTAATCAGCACTTCGAAACAAAAATCCTCTCAAAACACATAGTAAAATAAGTATCTTATTTTAAAATGCCCTGTACTTGGAAATCCCTGCCACAAGAAGTTAAATTATCTTCCTCTTCATTTGTATTCTGCCAGCAATTGAGAGCATTTATTTATAAACAAGCTTCCGGTTCTGTTGCTTCTTAACGTACTTATTGTTAATGCTGCTCGTTGCGGTCTTTGCAGTGGGGTGCTGCTGTTGCTGTTTTTAGTTTGATATTTTGTGCTCTAATGGATAGATGAGTCTTGCTTTTGTGTGTGTAAAGCCACGTTATGTGACTCCTTTGTGGAGGGGGAAAGTAGGACATGTGCTTTTAAAAATAATTAAGTAATGTGTATTTACATATGTATTTTTTCCTCAAATACACATTAAAATGCACATTTCCCCCTTAAAATACATATTTAAATGTATATTTTGATACATGTAATCTGCTGAGAACTGTCTAGCAACATTTATTGTAGTAGAGCAGGCATGTCCAAACTTGGCCCTCCAGCTGTTTTGGGACTACAACTCCCACCATCCCTAGCTAATAGGACCAGTGGTCAGGGATGATGGGAATGGTAGTACCAAAACAGCTGGGGGGCCAAGTTTGGCCATGCCTGTATTCTTCTCCATTCACATCTGTTCTGAGGTGTTGTACAAAATTTCAGTGCATTCCAGTAACGTGCGGCTGCTCATATAGGTGGCTCTGGAAACCCTGAAGTGGGGAGGGGGGGGACCTGTTCCATGTCTTGCAGGCCTTTTCCACCTGGACTGGGAGAGCAGAGCTAGACTGACTCCAGCTACAAAAGCTGAGGCTGCTGGGGTATTGTTGTGGGGAGGAGAGTTGTTGATGGTGGTTGTTTTATATCTTTATTTCAGATGGTGTAATTTATGTGGAATTTGTTCAGTTTGGTTGTGTGTTTTTAATGTTTTATTTATTGTTCATGACTACTTTTGTTGTTGTAGTTATATATATATATATATTTCATGTTGTATGCCGCCTTGAGCATGGTTTCAACTGTGGAAAAATGACATACAAATAAAATAATGTACGTATGCATGAATGTACCACAGGGAGGAAGAGCCACACACCCTCAATAGCATTTGGTTCCAGATTGTAGTTTCTAGGAAGAAGATTCTAGAATGTATCAGAGCAACTTGGGAAAGGGCTTGGTGAACATGTGTTTGATACAGCTAATAATTGAATGCACACTTTCAAATTTCGCTTTTCAAAGGAATGGCCCTTTCATATACACAGTAACCATCTGCCCATCAGAATTACGTATATTTTCTAATTTTCTTTCTAAGCTGCATCTGCTTTATCATTTAAGTTTTAATCTTAAACAGAGGAATTTGTGTGATCTCAGGGTAATAAGGAGTCAACGATGAACTGGACACGAGGTGGCAATAACTGCTTTGGTCGTGAGACTTGAGATATACATTGTTCACAAGCAAACAGATGAACATAAAATAAACTATCTGCCAAAGTAACCTTGAAGTGTATATGCAGATCAATGATTCAGGAATTTGGCATTGCAGCTGGTATGAATGGTATATGAACGACTGATCTGTGAACTACTTTTTTGACAAATGTATCAATTCCACAATTTCTAAAGTTGAGCAGTAAATGTAGATCCTTATGCAGCCAAAACCATGTTGGGTATTTGTAGATTAGTTGTGCTGCAGAGAGCTTGCTGGGGAGACCACACAGTACAAGGAACTCAAAATAACTTTAGCTAAGTTTTAATAACAATAACAAAAACTCATTTTACACTTAATATATCAATAAACATGACCCATCCAGCAACCCAACCACCATGGTACTCAGAGAGCTAGGTGCTGCTCTTTATATACTATACCCAATTGCTGACACAGCTTAATTAACACAACATAGCATCACCTGCTATACTGTTTCACAGCTGTAAAACAAGGTCACGTTATTTGCTCTTGCCCTTAAAGAAATACACATCTTGTGGAACAATAATGAACCTTCAAATTTAAAAAGACCATTCCACAAACCACACCATCCATGTCACTCAAGAAGAAGGTCTCAGCAAGGTTGGGAGAACCCAAAGGGTTACAGGAGTACACCTTTTGTGGGGAAGGCTAATGGGAGAGAAACAGCCTAGTAAAGACTGAGTGTACTAAGGAGCCACAGAATGCTGACCAATGGCTTCAGTGGGGGTGTAAAACCAGGTGTGAGAGGGACAAAATGGCTGGCTAGCAAGAACACTGAAAAGGAGCAGACATCGCAGGAGTTTGTTGCAGGCCCTTCCCATCCAATATGACTACAAATTTCCCCCAGGTCCAGTCCCATCTTCCCCATTAGCCAAAGCCTGACAGGAGAACTATGACAGCCATTCCGCTACACCCCATAACAGTGCCATCCTTTCCACCCGTAGAAAAACCAGGATGTGCATCTTCCAGGGCCAGGCTCCTGTGCAAGTCACAAGACCCTCATGAGATCGTGGCCTCAGAAAACATACTCTTTGGGGGCTGTGCTCTCAGATGAGAGCGTAGCTCCCCAAAACACATATTTTGGATGACTACGCGAGATTGTGGTGCAAGAATTTCTGTATGTTGTGAGTTTCTGCATGTGGAATGGGGGGCATCATCCTGTCTTTCACATCACACAGCAAAATAGCTTATGCTGGCCCCAGTTAATGGTGGAAATGGAGAATGGTTTCATTGCTGATGCGGCTGGTCTCCTTGTAATTTCTCCTTTGGTCTCCCTGTCATTCACTCCTTCAGACGGTGGCTGATGTTCTGCTGAATCCTTAGGTGAAATCCTTGTCACTAGGAATGGCTCAGGTCCTCACACACTCTGCTGCCTAGTTCCTAAGCTTAAAGGTAAAGGGAGCCCTGATCATTAGGTCCAGTCGCGAACGACTCTGGGGTTGCGGCGCTCATCTCGCTTTATTGGCCGAGGGAGCCGGCCTACAGCTTCCAGGTCATGTGGCCAGCATGACTAAGCCGCTTCTGGCGAACCAGAGCAGCGCACGGAAATGCTGTTTACCTTCCCATCGGAGCGGTACCTATTTATCTACTTGCACTTTGACGTGCTTTCGAACTGCTAGGTTGGCAGGAGCAGGGATTGAGTAACGGGAGCTCACCCCGTTGAGGGGATTCGAACCACCGACCTTATGATCGGCAAGTCCTAGGCTCTGTGGTTTAACCCACAGCGCCACCCGCCACTTATCCTTTGCCCATGGTGGAGAAACAGGTATGTATGCCATATGTATCATGTGATATCCACACCCATTCTACTAAGAATTATGAGCATTAGCAGTCAAAGAATTGGAGACTTTCTATAAACTTCATGCAAAATGGGGCTGTAGTAAATTATTGTCCACCTTTCCCATGAGGCAGTGAAATTCATTTGTTCATTTTCACATATTCTACACAGTCTTATCTAATTATTGATTTTTTAAATAGTAATTCTGATTAAGCATGTCTTCTTCGGTGAAGGAATCTCTTGGAAAGTTACACTTTCTTCTGACCCTGCCAGTCATTTTTCATCTGATTGTTTCTTATGTACTCTTCCAGATATTGAGTCTCATGCTAAGCATGAAAAATGGACATACTTCCAATCAGCATTTCTTACTCAGATATGAAGGTTTCACTTTTCTGGGATTGATGCTATGTAGCAAGTTCTTTTATGCAAGCCCCATTGAAGTGAATGAAAGCTGCATTTTATTTCAGATTTTGCAAGGTTTTGTAGGAGTACAGTATTACATTCCACCACTACTGCATATTATTTCTCATACTGTTCATGAGACATTATTGCACTGCAAAAAGTACAAAGATTTTAATGTTATAATAACGCTGCTTAACATTTATGTAGCACTTTTGAATGCTCTAAGTACTTATTAGAAATGTCAAATCTTGAATTGAAAACCAGGACTGGGTCAGGTGAATTATCTATTGAGGTTATTAATATTGCACATATGGAAGCAAATTGGATGAATAAAAACTGACTCTTCTTCGAAATACAAATTCTCCAGTCCAAAAATATGGTTCGAGAGCTTTACTACAAAACTTTACTCCAAAACAACTTAAAATAATAAAGTTACATTCAGATAGTTGCATATATTTAGTGCTATTTTTCAGCATGAACACCTCCCTCCTTCTCTTAGAATGGCACCCACAAGAAAGGTGCTGAACCCACCTTAGAGATGCCAGAACTGAGTTCCTCCTGAAAAAAAGCCCTGAATAAACTGATCCCAGCATAGGTAAAATATCTTAGATTATTACAATTGTACATCCAGAGCTAAAAATCAAAGCTCTATCTCTCCTTCATTCCAGCCTCCATTAGCCCAAGACTGCTTTGTTAGAGAAAGATTAGAATGTCCATTCTCTCCAGTAGTTTGAGGACAAAGACTCACTCCACCCAAAATGGAAGCCCACAAATTAGTTTATGCATAGACTTGTAATCGTATCTCTGTCATGTGATTCTTCTCCTTGTGAGTGAAGCACATAGATGCAGTCCCAGAATGCAGTCCTGCTTAATCATTAACCTGTTATGCTCTCTTCTCAGCTCTTTTTTTAGCTTCAGTGGAAATTTCCATGCCATGCTCCACAGTACACATACAGACACATTGCAGAGCTATTTTCCATTTCATTGTTCACTGACCAATTAACATTTTCTTGGGTTGTACATGCCTAGCCTCAGAGTGCTCTTTGAGCACAGAAGAGATTGCAAGATGGAGTTCTACAACCAGCAAGAGTCATGGAGCCTCTTGGCCAAGCCTCTGTATCTGGCCCTCAGGACTCTTGCCACACCACATGCCCATTTCTCTACCCACACTGCATCTCAGGCCACTCCTCACACTGCCCCTTCTCACACCCTCTTGGTTTGGCTTTTCACCTGACTGGAATTTGTCCTTGGACTCTGACAATGCCCTGGATGGAGGACAGAAAGGAGTCTGAGTATTGAAAGCAGCCCACTAGACATTTGGGCTGTACCCATTTTTGCCTCTAGCCTCATCCACCACTGCTGTGTGGACCTTGGAAGGTTGCCCAGAAAGGACTGTGGCCCTTGCGAAACAACAACTGACCTCAGAGTATTAGGGACTGCAGTTGCCAGACCATGAGCTGTGTTACACGTACATTATCTCAATAACCATTTCAACAACAAACATGTCTCTCCTTTATCCGTCTCTACAATCACACCTGGCATAGCTGTCAACTTTTCCCTTTTCTTGCGAGGAATCCTATTCGGAATAAGGGACTTTCCCTTTAAAAAAGGGAAACGTTGACAGCTATGACACCAGGAGCTCTAACTCTCTAACTTGACTCTTAAAGGCACATTCTTCCATGGTTTCTCGAGACAGACAGATACCAACGATGTGCTGGATTTCAACAACATTGGTCAATATTATTCTCCTTGTACTATAGATGGAAGGAGGGAAAAAAAGTTAATTTCCAAGAGTATTTTCAAAATATCCATACCACTTATGTATGTCACTGTTAGAACAGAGTGGAAATCGAGCAGGTTTTGTATTTTAGGAGTTAGTAGGCCATGGAAATTAAATAGGTGTATGTCCAAACTGCGGGAGGCAATGGAAGGCCGAAGTGCCTGGCGTGCTCTGGTCCATGGGGTCATGAAGAGTTGGACATGACTAAACAACTAAACAACAACAACAACAATATCTGGAGCAGGGTTTACTTTCAGATATTGCCTTGGAGTGATTTGCCAAATTTGGAGTAGCAATAAGTTATCACAGAGAGGGTGTAATTAAGGTATCACAAATGAATGTAATTATTTGGTGAGCTATGTCTAAATTTCCTAGCAAACGGTGAGAAATATTTTGTTCCTTGCACGATTCTCTAGAATTCCCTGTAATTCTCACTGCCTATGGATGCATGGGAAAGTTTTCTTTTACTGCTTGATACCATGGCATAAAGGTGCTGTCAAACACTGTAATTCTTTTGCAACGTTAGCTATGCAATTCCTCTGCATGCTTACTCAGAAGTAAGTCCCATAGTGTTCAATCGAGTTTTCTCTTGGGTTTGGGTAGACCTATTTATTAGCAGAACCACATAGGATTTATGCATATAAATAGGATTGCACTGATTTGTCTACATTATGTGATGTTGTAATGCTATAAGAGCATTATCATCCCCCAAAGTCGCTCTGTGGAATGTGGAGAGTGCACTTTTTACTCAAGGGCACCTGCAGACATGTGTTTTATTGTGCATTCATGATAATTATATTGGGTTGTAATACACAATCCCACTTTCAATACTTTATATGCCTGCAAAGGTTCCAGGGCAGACATAATGCTTCATTCCTGATCCTGTCACTTCCTGCATGGTTCCTATATCACAGGAGGTTGGCCTAGATGACATCAGGAGGTACCTTCCAACTATTCTCTGATTCTAAGGTTTTTGCAGTATAGTAGTTGCTACCAGGATTCAAACATATGGCTGAGCAAGAACCACCATCATACAAATCATCTGTAGAGCTAAGAAAACAGAGTAAGGCATATAAACATTAAGATTAGTCCTTTAAACGTTGCACTTTTGGAGATGCCCAGAGTTATAAAGTTGTATTTACGTTATATGTGGATCCATGAAAAAAAACCTCAAGTTCATTCTGTTTATTTTCTTCTCCTCCTCTCCCATCCTCTGCAGAGGTCGTTGACTTCCTTTTAAATTTGTCAAAATGGGTTGTCAGGACCTCATTTCCTGCTATATCTGTAAATGACTCTTCATAGAGCCAGAAATGCACAATTACTTCTTACCAGCAGCCTCATTTAAGTGTCAATATAAAGATATCTCCAGAATATATAATCAAATAATAGTATCAAATGTACCCGTTATAGCTTCCGCATCAGCAGTAAAGCAAAATCATGCCAAATACTTAAAAGAGTTCTCCAACAATCCATTTTTGTTTGGAAATTTACAAATGGCTTTTATGAGAAACAAATCTTAGCATTCTCTAAGTGGGAGTATATATGTTTGTGTGTGTGTATATATATTTGGAAGCTAGAGGGCTGTTATAAAAATGCAAGTTTTAGTTACAAGTCACAGAGCCTTTTTTCATTTGCTGCTAGTTGCAAGACTTGAGACTGCAAAGAGTTCCAGGAACATCAACCTTTCGTACACACAAACACAGGGGCATCTTCTCACATGGGGAGATATTGGCAGCCAACTGTGCTATCTTCAGACCAAAAAAATATGTCTGTGATCCTCACTCAACCTACCTAGAAACTCCACTTAAGCATGTTCATTAATGGTTTGGCAGATGATGCAGTGAAATTTCAGGATTTACAGATAATGCTAAATTATTCAAGACAGTTAAGTGAGAGGCAGCCTGCGAGAAATTACTGAAGGATCTCATAACACCAAGAGCATAGGCAATGAAATGGCAGATAAAATTCAATGTTGGAAAAGACAAAATCATGTGTATCGGAAAAAGAATAACCACCTCACCCTACTCTGAAGATTTTTAATCCAAACTTGCTATAAGTTTTCAGTAAAGACTCACTGGAATTTCTGGCCTTTCTTAGCTCCTTGAAAAATCCATGTATTGTGTTGCAGCTATCTTCAAAGCAAAGAGACCAAAAGGGACACTCAGGAAAAGGATAATATCCTGCTGACCTTGTATGAGACAATGGTTTGGCTGCACATTCATTTATTTTATTTATTTATTTGCTATACTGCCTTTGTCCAAGGACCACAGGGCGATTAATATTATTGTGGGTAATATACCACCTGGTCAACTTTTTCTAGAAGCAAGCGTATGAGAGAGCTGGAAAAGTTACAAAGGAGGGAATAATGATTTGGTATAAAGTAAGTTCCCAGAACATGTGCGTGCCAAGATTCCTTTTTCACATATAAGTCTTGCTCATAGCTACTGCTGTTGCTGAAAATGAGCCATTGGTTTGGGAGAACTTTATAAAGTCCACAGGTTAATATGAAGCCACATAATTCTCATTTCCTAAACTAATAAGCTAATTGAAAATTGTTTGCAGAACTGCATACATTAATATATACATTAGGAGAGCTAGACTCCAAATACATATGAATTGTCATGCATGTTTTTTGTGTGTTTTTAAAGAAAAGAAATCATAATCTGATGTGCAAAATGAAGTACAACTTAAGTCTGGAAAAATCAGAATGTGAAATTGACAAATTCATCCATTTTTAGCCATCAGAACAACCATGGATTGAGGTGGTACTGGGTGGCTGATAGCAGATATAGGAATTTATGCAGAATGAGTTCTTACATGTCCTAGGATCAGTTGCCTAAGGCTAATTAATAATGACATAATTGATCAGCCTCAAGATGTGATTCCATGATTACCTCTACCAATGGTAAAATCAGATTATTATTAGTTTACTTTAGTTTTTTATTATTTAATAATTTATATAAAGGTAAAGGTAAAGGGGGGACATGGGTGGTGCTGTGGGTTAAACCACAGAGCCTAGGACTTGCCAATCAGAAGGTCGGCGTTTCGAATCCCCGTGACGGGGTGAGCTCCCATTGCTTGGTCCCTGCTCCTGCCAACCTAGCAGTTCGAAAGCATGCCAAAAATACAAGTAGATAAATAGGTACCGCTCCGGCGGGAAGGTAAATGGTGTTTCCGTGTGCTGCTCTGGTTTGCCAGAAGTGGCTTTGTCATGCTGGCCACATGACCCGGAAGCTGTCTGCGGACAAACGCCGGCTCCCTCGGCCTATGGAGTGAGATGAGCGCACAACCCCAGAGTCGGTCACGACTGGACCTAATGGTCAGGAGTACCTTTACCTTTACCTTTTAAAGGTAAAGGGACCCCTGACCATTAGGTCCAATTGTGGCCGACTCTGGGGTTGCGGTGCTCATCTCGCTTTATTGGCCAAGGGAGCCGGCGTACAGCTTCCGGGTCATGTGGCCAGCATGACTAAGCCGCTTCTGGTGAACCAGAGCACTGCATGGAAATGCCGTTTACCTTCCCGCCGGAGTGGTACCTATTTATCTACTTGCACTTTGACGTGCTTTCGAACTGCTAGGTTGGCAGGAGAATAATTTATATAGCTATCTTTACATATTCCCTGGCTAGCTTACAAACAAAATGATGCTATTTGTTTGCTGCTGTCTATGTACCACAGTGCCACCAGGCAAAGGTGCCCAGCATGGAATGAGGTTTAAAGATAGGCAAGAACCTCTTGATTCATATTAGAATGGGCTTGCTTTGAAAGTTTAAGCATATAATTAGGGACATTCCACTTCTGAACAAACTTGTTTGGAAACTGTTTTTCCCCTGTTGAACTCAATAGCCCCCATTGCTACGGGTATGTATATTCATGCAGATGTGCTTCAGGATAAATGAATGAAAAATATGAATTGTGCTCATTAATTTGAGTATCAGCATTTCTCAGCTCCCCAATAAAATCATAAAAAGGGAGCAGATATTTTGGTTAATCTGGAAGAGAATTTACATCTACTTTAGAACACATCTCAAGATTGTAAGCACACATATATCTCCAGAAGCTGTTGCTGTGTGGTTATTACTATCAACATATTCATTTTAAACTTTAGAAAATAGTTCTCAATAAAAAAAGTCCTCTGTGCTGTTTGCTTTTTATGTCTTCTTATAACATGATATATTTTCCTTTTAAAGCTTCTGTTTAAATGATCATGTGACCCTCTCTGCTGAAATATGCTCTGAAGCAGTTAACAGTTCTAATGAAACTCTTGATATATATATATATATATATATATATATATATATATATATATGCACGTAGGAGCTTCTGTTGCTTTTACAGCCTTCAAGTCTTGCAGTCCAGTTTTAGTGTCAGTTTCAGTCAGATCAGTTTGGGGACAAATCTATAAATTCTTCAAAGTATTTGCCATTTGCCACTTACATTCTCTTTTGCTTTGATATTAGTTTTCCTTCTGTTTCAGGCTGAAAGCCAGAGGTGACCTTCTGTGGCACTATTGTGCTTTGGACAATGCAAAGCCGTAAAATGAAAAGGACAGGAATAAGACTGCAGCAATGCAAGTCCAAATGAATAAATCTTGCCTTCTGCAAACCTCAAAGCATTCCCTCCCCCCTCGTATTTGATTATGTGGCATCAACAAAATTCAAGAGGTCGAGGGCCACTTTGGAGGCGATTTCTTTTGAGTGGATGTGCATGCAGAGGTCTACAGAGGAGAAGAGGAGGAGTTCTGTTGCACAGGTGGAAATCTATTGCAAAATTTGGCAGGCCTCCCTCACTGGAGGTCACTGGCTTGATGGATCAGGAATGGGAAGGAGACATCAGAAGTGCATTCCAACTGCACTTCATTGCTCCCAGTGGCATCTACATACAAATGAGTACTTTGTAGCACGTTCTTTTTTAAAAAAACACACAAACCCAACAACTGCCCAGCTACTGTTTCAGCAACCACAGTCTAGAGTTTGATTAGAGTGTATGTGTATTACTATATCTGCAGCTTAAATCAGCATGGATAGTGGTAAAACTCAAGCTGCACTAATTCATGAGCAAACATTTAGTTGGTTGGTTAGAAATCTATTAAACATAAGTGCAGGCCAAACCAGACCCTCCAAATGTCCCTATTTTCCTAGGACATCCCTGATTTAGAGAAACCATCCCAATTTCTGATCGGCTGTTCCTTAAGGTAAAGGTAAAGGGACCCCTGATTGTTAGGTCCAGTCACAGACGACTCTGGGGTTGCGACACTCATCTCGCTTTAGTGGCCGAAGGAGCCAGCGTGCAGCTTCCGGGTCATGAGGCCAGCATGACTAAGCCACTTCTGGCAAACCAGAGCAGCGCACGGAAACACTGTTTACCTTCCCACCAGAGTGGTACATATTTATCTACTTGCACTTTGACGTGCTTTCGAACTGCTAGGTTGGCAGGAGCAGGGACCGAGCAACGGGAGCTCACCCTGTCACGGGGACTCGAACCGCTGACCTTCGGATCAGCAAGCCCAAGAGGCTCAGTGGAGGCTCAGCGCCACCCGCATCCCTTGAATGTTGCTTAGGATATCCCTATTTTCATTGGAGAAATGTTGGAGGGTATGGAGTTATCCAACCCCCGAGTTGTCTGAAGGCAATCCTGTAGAGGGAAGGATTTTTTAAAAAATGTTTTATGTTCCATTATGTTTTTTATATATGTTGGAAGCTGCCCAGAGTGCTGGGGCAACACAATAAGATGTGTGGGGTATAAATAATAAAATTGTCATTATGGATTGGGGTGTCCGTATTTTCATTGGAGAAATGTTGGAGGGTATGCTATGCCATCATTTTCCAAAAGTGACTGTTATTAATGATAGTCACTAGCAACTCTCCCCCTTGTTCAATATTGGGGGGGGGGGGGCAATTACACAGTTTAGTCAATAAGATGCCAGTTAAAAATATCTGGGGGTGTGCCACCACACACAATGGTAGGTGTGGAGTGCGGCTTAAAACAAAATGGCTACCAAACCTGAAAGAGCAGAAAAGGAGGCAGAACCACAAAATGCTGTGCAGTGTCTCCATCACTTTTAAAAAAACCCTACACCAGTCACTGCCACACTTGCTCACGGAGAAACGGTGTTTGCACCTTTTCCCAGTTCTGAAATATTTTTTTTTGGGGGGGGGGGGTCATCCAAGCCTGAAATCCAAATGGAATGTGGACATGCTTATGGCATGTGAGTTCAAGAGCAGTCCAAGTTGGTGGGAACGACAAACAGTTTCTCCTGCATTGTGGATTTTTGCTGGGGTATTTAGTGAGCTCTTTAATGAGCACCACGGGATGTATTGGCAGGTGTAAAGGTAAAAAGGTAAAGGACCCCTGGATAGTTAAGTCCAGTCAAAAGTAACTATTATAATCACTTCTGGCGCAACGGAACACCGTGACAGAAACCAGAGTGCACGGAAATGCCATTTACCTTCCCGCCGCAGCGGTACCTATTTATCTACTTGCACTGGTGCTTTCAAACTGTTACGTTGGCAGGAACTGGGTCAGAGCAATGAGAGCTCACTCTGTCATGGGGATTCGAACTGCTGATCTTCTGATCAGCATGCCCAAGAGGCTCAGTGGTTTAGACCACAGCACCACTTGTGGGCACTGCAGTGAGTAACCCACGATATATATTGTGTTGGAGTTGCTTTATACCAATGCACTTCAGTCAAAATTGTTCTCTTTGGGGTATATACTAGAATGATAATGATAGTGTACCTATAACTGGTGCACAAATCATTTAGTATCACTGTACAAATTGGAACGAAATGCTAATGAGTCTAATTCCAACAATACTTTTAAAACATGCCAACAAAGTCTGTTTAAATTGGTTCTCTTTGGATCGGCCACTGCTGATCTTCATATGTTGCTGGCATTTATCACATTAAAATCTTTATTTTGACTGTTACACAGCACAGTATGCAATAGTGATTCATTTTCTAGTTGGGTTTTAAAATTGTTCATACAAGTCAGCTGGAATCGGCGTTCAGTGAACAAGCATCAAACTTGGATTTTACAGAGCCTGGGCAAACAAGTGAGTTTGACTGACAATATTTGCAAAGTGCAATGACACTTTCACAGTCGGGACCAGCTAATTCCATTGATTAGTCCAGTAGGAGAAAGTCAGAAAGTCACTCCTGTTAGCAGACACAACAAGCTAGGTCATTACAAAGTTGCCGGCAAAATGTCTCCATATTCTGCACTGGATGAAAGCCAGTCTGAAATTGATTATATAAATCATACCAGTACTTTGCCAAGTAAACTATAGCTGAGTGGCAACCACTTTTCAATACCCTTTGATGATAGCAGCGGTTTTGGAAATTACATGGCAGTTTTCAGGGTCATCTCTTGTCAGCTCTGGTTTTTCAGAGGATTAGTGGTGCATTATTATTGTTATTATTACAGCAACAGTTTAGAGATTCAAAGATACAGTAAGTTGTACAGGTGCCAAGCATTTTTTAAAACAATACTATCTAAATATTCCCAGAGTCAACCAGAAATGTAGCAGTTTTCCTAGCAATAGTTGGTGGCTCCATTATGCATGAAATATTCGTTGTTAATTAGCAGTGAATGTTAATTAGGTCAATGCAATTAGGTCATAGCCGCTGCTAATGTGCAATGTTTTCATAATCCTTCTTATGATTCTTCACAATTGCTTTGTGGGGTCCTCTTTGACACAATCAATTTTCTTTACTTCTTTGCATCACAATCTCATGTGCTGAATGCAGTCCTCATATCTTGTTTCAAGACCACTTCCAGTCTGAGTGACTGAATGTGATTCATCCCTAGTTCTTGTGAGTGACAGATTTATGGGAAGTAATGAGAATGACATAGACCCTCATAGACCCAAATAACAATAGGTAAGTGCAGATTGGGGACAGGCATGGCTGGCACCGATGCTGAAAACATTCCAAACTGAGCATCTTCATGGCCATAATGACGTGGAAGGAGTAATGTCTAATCTAGAGGGACCACACTGGGAACTGCCTCTTTCAGGTGAACATGGGCAGCTTCCAACATGGTTTCTTCATGTCAAAAATGCTTTCACTATCTTGTCCCATCCATGGGGATACATGGAGGGTATTGTTTGAACCAAAATAGGTAACTCAACAGCTCCTTTACTCTGCACTTCCCAAATAGTTCTGTGGACTTCCTTTTAAAAAGTTTCTTTTAACATTTTTCAGAGTCCCTTGCTGTGCAGATGCAACACATCACTCTCACCCAACAACTTTTTAAAAGCCTGTATAATAACGCTACCCCTTCTGTATATCTACATTATACTTTTTAAATCTTTGACAATAGTGCTCAGAAACCTCTTTTAAGTAACAAGACAGAAGGGGTAAGGAAAACTAAAGCATGCCATTAAGATTACCTCGAATAAACTGGAAATCTGCCACAATGTCCATCAGAGTGCAACAGTGGGGACAATACACCAGACAAGTCTACAAAGTCTCTATGCTGCACACATTTATTTGAGCCCATGGTCCCCAAAACAACGCCCAGTGAAGAAATGTCAAAACTGAACTCGTATCATATTTGTAGGCGCAGAACAACCTAGAAATTACTGTGTTCGACCAGAAATGCTTTTTAACCTACAGCCACCTCCTACCTTTGTGATGTTACCAGTTTCATTTCATTTTTAAGAAACCTCTACAATATTTGCATCCCTTCCCAATTCTATATTATGTAAAGATGTGACAGGATAAATGTACAATCCTATTCTTCAGTCAAAGCAATCTATGAAAACGTCAGAGAAAATTGAATCCAGCAAGCCATTTGCTGCTGTTTTTGTCAAGTCTGATCATTAATTAATACTGTATTGAGTGTTATTTCCCCCCAACCATTTTGTTTTCATCTTATGTTAGGCCCTTATTGCTCATATTTTTAAAGCTCTTATAGAAGGATGCCATAAGGGCCATTGAAGTCTAAAGAGAGTTTCTAATGCACTCTTCAAGTTTTCTTAGAGTGAGTCTTCATACAAACAAATAGACGCATAGGGATGTTTTTCTATTCCATGTGGGACCCTAATAATGAAACACATGTTGAGCATTATAGAAAAGGTTTTTCACACAATTCCATGTTTCTGCTTCTTTCCCGCAGTACCTGATTGTATAAAATGAACTTCATATTTTTCTTCAAGCAGGAATAGAGAAAGAATTTGTGTGGTTCACATTTTTACAGTGGGCTAACTCAAACCAAGGCTCCCAAACTCACTTGTGGTTTGGAACACAACAACCATTTTGGTTACTGAATTTTGTAAGTTTTGGGGCACAACAAGTGCACACAAAAACAAACCATATTTTCTTTCTTTCTTTTTAAAACGAAAGGTATTGTACAGAAAACTGCATTGAGAGACAAAGCTTGTATTTTATGTAAAATGTTCCTAGTTTACATAAAAAGTGTGCACAAAATGCACACAATATAAATGTGGACTTTTTGTGTGTCCATAAGAAAAAAAAATGAAGTGGGATGGAATGGACCTTTGTCGACAAAACTGAAAGAGGACAGAACTGAATTGTTTGATCCATCCCTACAGTAAAGTAATAAATAATGGAAAGTGCTGGAGCTAAATCAATATATCCCCATTTGAAAACCAGTGCTTTAACTCCACCATTACATGTCACACTATAGTGACACCTAGTGACAGAACATAGACATTGCATCATCTCAAGCCTAGCAACTACAGTGGTACCTCGGGTTAAGAACTTAATTCATTCTGGAGGTTCGTTCTTAACCTGAAACTGTTCTTAATCTGAGGTACCACTTTAGCTAATGGGGCCTCCCGCTGCTGCCGCACTGCCGCCGTGCGATTTCTGTTCTCATCCTGAAGCAAAGTTCTTAACCCGAGGTACTATTTTTGGGTTAGTGGAGTCTGTAACCTGAAGCGTCTGTAACCCGAGTTATCACTGTATACGTCTTCACGGGGGGGTGATTGGGGCGCAGGCAGCTGTAGCGGCACAACATATCTCAGCGGTTTTCTGGGGATGCTGGTTGCTCATGCACAGTCTTATAAAGGCAACCCAAAAAGTGGTCAGGGATGGAAAAATCCAAGCACATGTTGTCCCCACCCCTACAAGAGGACATATGTTTAAAATATAAAACCACCACAAGATTCAACAGCCAGGCACAAACCACCAAGTTAGTTGTTACAAATTAATTTTGCCATGGTGGAACTAATAAATTACCAGTACTAAAGGCTTGCTAAGGAATCTTTACATCCTTGGGATTCCCCCTTGGTCCTCTGATCAACCGAAACAGTATTTGCTCTTCTCTGGTCATCTGGGAGTACACCTGTTCTTCTCAAATATAATAGGTAATGGCAGCACTATTTGCCCAGATGACTCCTTCAGGGTCCGGGGGGTGAAGTCCATCAGGGCCTGCTGTCTCAAATTGATTCAGGTTGTCCAAGGACATCTAGTTAAAGACATAAAAAGGCTGTAAAAAAATCAAACAAAGAGATGTCTAGAGCTCCAAGTAGTGTTTAATTGTCTTTTTTAAAAAATCTAGCCATAGTCAACTGTACTGCAAAAGAAGCCTTGATTTCCCCCTCTCTCTCCAGCCTATGCTTTCAGACCAATCTCTAAGAGGGGCCGTTTGATTAAATTAATGACAAGAGCATTTGAGACAAATTAAAGAGAAATGCTCTTTGCACAGCCTGTAGCTGGCTGATGGAATTTACTCCATAAGTAGGGGAAGGAGGTCATAGCTAGAATTTGAACTTATTTTTATGAGGTGAATGGAAGATTGCATTACAGGTAACAACATTAGCAAGTGCCCAAGAAGATAAAACTAATCAAATTGTTTGCTTCAGGGTGTGAACACCTTGCTGCTGAGGCCATAATGAATTTGTTTCTTCTCTGATAGGTTTGTTTATGTTATTATAGATAGATAGATAGATAGATAGATAGATAGATAGATAGAGATAGAGAGATAGATATAGATAGATAGATAGATAGATAGATAGATAGATAGATAGATGATAGATAGATAGATAGATGATAGATGGATAGATAGATGATAGATAGATAGATAGATAGATAGATAGATAGATAGATAGATGGATAGATAGATAGATGATAGATAGATAGATAGATAGATAGATAGATATAGATAGATGATAGATAGATAGATAGATAGATAGATAGATAGATAGATAGATAGATAATGATAGATAGATAGATAGATAGATAGATAGATAGATAGATAGATAGATGATAGATATAGATAGATGATAGATAGATAGATAGATAGATAGATGATAGATAGATAGATAGATAGATAGATAGATAGATAGATAGATAGATATGATAGATAGATGATAGATAGATAGATAGATAGATAGATAGATAGATAGATAGATGATAGAGATAGATAGATAGATAGATAGATAGATAGATAGATAGATAGATAGATGATTGATAGATAGATAGATAGATGATAGATAGATAGATAGATAGATGATAGATAGATAGATGATAGATAGATAGATAGATAGATAGATAGATGATAGATAGATAGATAGATAGATAGATAGATAGATAGATAGATAGATGATAGATATAGATGATAGATAGATAGATAGATAGATAGATAGATAGATAGATAGATAGATTAGATAGATAGATAGATGATAGATAGATAGATAGATAGATAGATAGATAGATAGATAGATATAGATGATTAGATAGATAGATAGATATAGATATAGATAGATGATAGATAGATAGATATGATAGATGATAGATGATAGATAGATAGATGATAGATAGATAGATAGATAGATGATAGATAGATAGATAGATAGATAGATAGATAGATAGATAGATAATGATAGATAGATAGATAGATAGATAGATAGATAGATAGATAGATAGATGATAGATATAGATAGATGATAGATAGATAGATAGATAGATAGATGATAGATAGATAGATAGATAGATAGATAGATAGATAGATAGATAGATATGATAGATAGATGATAGATAGATAGATAGATAGATAGATAGATAGATAGATAGATGATAGAGATAGATAGATAGATAGATAGATAGATAGATAGATAGATAGATAGATAGATAGATAGATAGATGATTGATAGATAGATAGATAGATGATAGATAGATAGATAGATAGATGATAGATAGATAGATGATAGATAGATAGATAGATAGATAGATAGATAGATAGATAGATGATAGATAGATAGATAGATAGATAGATAGATAGATAGATGATAGATATAGATGATAGATAGATAGATAGATAGATAGATAGATAGATAGATTAGATAGATAGATAGATGATAGATAGATAGATAGATAGATAGATAGATAGATATAGATAGATGATTAGATAGATAGATAGATATAGATATAGATAGATGATAGATAGATAGATATGATAGATGATAGATGATAGATAGATAGATGATAGATAGATAGATAGATAGATAGATAGATAGATAGATGATAGATAGATAGATATAGACAGACAGATATGGTTGGGTCTCTCATGAGAAAATTGTGCATCCGTAGGAGCTCTAGAATAAGGTGTGAGAAGAAGGGAAGAAACCACTTATCTCCTAGCTTCTTTCCATAATGTGGGAATGAGATTCAGATGGAACGCCATAAGCAAAGGGATAAGCTAAGCTGGTAAACTGCAGTGTCAATATGTACCTGCCATCCAAGGATAGCAAATCATACATCTAGCAATGTAGTCTGTAGTTCACAAGTGTAAATTTATAATAAATTTGTTAGCTAATTTGTTTATTATTATTATTCTTAAATGCCTAAATTGCTTGTTATATGGCTGTATTCCTGGGAAGTGTATAATAGCAAGAATAGCATGTAAAAAAACACCCTAAACTGTGTGGGACTGAGTCAATACAAAGGCTTCACTCATGCCAAACCTGTACATAGCTTCTAATCCACAGCAAAGGCCCTGCGTGGGTGCCTGCCTTGTGGAAGGAATGCTGATGGGCACATGGGACAGAGTCTCCACTGTGGTGGCCCTATATCTATGGAACTGGCCTCCAAGTGAGATCTAAAGTCGCATTTGTTTTCTGCCGCTTCCAGAGTGACTGTTCAGATTGTTGTTTAGATGTGCTGGTTCATTTTTAGCCTTTGGAATGTTCTAAAGTTCAAGGTTTTGAATTGTTTTGAAGGGTTTTTTAAAATTGATTTTTAATTTCAGGTTGTTTTGAAGCGTTATTGTATGCTGTCTTCGCTACTGTCTTAGGAGGGCCTTCTAAAAAGAAAGAAAAGTGGGGTGGGGGATGATGACACCACCAGGGATATCTGACAGGATGTACTTTGGTGCATTGCTCCCGTCCCCTTCTTGTACAAGGAAGTATGAAGATGAATGGAAGTTTTTACATGAGAGAAATCAAGAAATCAAGCTACTCTACCCCTCTGCAGAGAGGGAAATAAGAAGAACAGGTGTTTAGTCTTGCTTGGGACACAGTAGGATGGAACTTAACCCCCTCCCCCCTAGTTTCATTATGGGCATCCATTTGTTATTTTAATATTTTCTGTCTCACACAACCTGTGCCACCTATTAGATTGTCATTAAGAGTTTCTGCAATGAGTGCTGCTGTGCTAAACAATCAGAGTCCTTCGTTGGAGGAGCTATTTGGGTTTTGGACTCCAAATTTGATTGCCCCGGCTCACCTAAGGCTTAATAATGCAACGGTTGCCTGTGGGTTCCTGCCTTCTGTGGATACACTTTTACATTTCAATACAGAAATCATTAAGCTGCATAAATCTACAAAGTCAGTTAAGACAAGCTAAAATCAGACAAAACAAAATGCAACCTCCAGGAGGTAAATAATTTCAGCTGTGAAGGAAATGAGAAAAGAAAAGTGATAGCTGTGGAGAGCAGTTGAATACAGTTCAGATTATAGGCAGATGGGAACTGTGTGGTTTGTGTTCAGCATGGCTCCCTTCAGGGCAGAAAAGGGAAATGGACAAAGGCAGATACAAAATGCCATTGCAGGATAGTGACAATATGTCAGTGGGTGGGGTGGGCAGTCCTGAATTTATTAATTCTAATTCTAATTCTAATTATTAATACTAATTCGCAACCAGTGGATCTTGCACTACTGGAACCAACCTCACCCACCACATGCTATTTTTAGTTGATTACATTCAATCAACTGTACAGTACAGTAGGTTGCTTTAGAGTGAGCATATAGCTCTGGTGTCATATCATTTGTGTATTACTATCTGATTATTTTTGGCTGTTGCCAATGCCAATTGGACATCCCTGGTAAATAGATGGCTCTATTATTACCCCCTTTTTTGTGGGGACGGTGATGTCTTATATAAAAGGTGAAGGTGAATTGCTCATGTTTTCGTTTGTCTGAAGCGCACTGGATTCTATGTGCAGCAGAGGGTAACAATGTCAGTCAGTGGAAGGCCAGTGCTTCTCCTTCCATAAATTTACTGTGCATATGGAGGCAATGCCTGAAAAGGGCTTACTTGTTATAACGTAAGGAGCAGGTGGCGCTGTGGTCTAAACCACTGAGACTCTTGGGCTTGCTGATCAGAAGGTTGGCGGTTTAAATCCATGCAACAGTGGTGAGTTCCAGTTGCTCTGTCCCAGCTCCTGCCAACCTAGAAGTTCGAAAGCAAGTAGATAAATAGGTACCACTAAGGTGGGAAGGTAAACAGCATTTCCATGCACTCTGGCTTCCGTCCAGTGTCCCGTTGCACCAGAAGCGGTTTAGTCCTGCTGGCCACATGACCCAGAAAGCTGTCTGTGGACAAATGCTGGCTCCCTTGGCCTGAATCCAGATGAGTGCCACACCCCATAGTCGCCTTTGACTGGACTTAACAATCCAGGGGTCCTTTACCTTTACTTTACTTGTTATAATAAGATATGTCTACACAAGCTCTGTCTCATCAAACTGAGCACCATCTCCCAACCACGAATAGTGGTCCCCTGGAATCTCAATAAGCCTCTTGTTATTGGCTGCCTTGGGACTGCAATTCTGCTGCAGTCCACCATCCATGGTTGGTAGTTCATAAGCTGGGCAAGTCTTTAGTAAGAAGTCACAGTAATGGGAAAGGAACTTTGCTGCTAGGGAGTCAATGCATCTCAAGGAATCACAGTTCTATGTCTTCATTTGTTGCATGCACATTTTGAAACTCTCCCCTGCAAAAATAAAGCCGTTTACTTAGCTTCAGTTGATGGGGAAAATCCAGTTTTTTAATTTACATAATATACGTAGGGATAGGTGACTCGGTCAATTTTGAGCTTCCTCCATTTGTCATTTTCCAGTTGTAAATTTGGTTCTCCACACATCCTCATCGGTTTATATTTAAAAAGTAATAATAAATCATCATGAAAATTCACCAGCATTTTAGGACAAATTTATCCTAATGTATATTTTTGCAAAGCATTTCCCCCTAAAATAATACATTTTTGTATGCTGTTTTCACTAAATGATGCACTGTTAGGCACACTTTACCTCAGCATATGCATTTTTTGTAGAGATCAGCGTTGCAACATCTGGAGAGTTTCAACTTTTGATAGCTCTGTTTCAGCTCACCTAATGTGAAAAAGGTAGGATCTCTTTTATAGGCAAACTGAATCAAATTTCTTCCTCATCCTAATTACAAGCAATAGGAAAGTTGCTCCCCTAGCCCGTGTCCATATCGTGAAATTGCATAGGTAAACTCATTCATAATATCTAACCTACACACAGCTCCATTTAAAAGTTGCAATCTTCTGTGACGAAGGTTGCCACTTTACAAATGTTTTGGCTGTGGCACATTTTTCAAGGCTTTAAGCTTCCCTTGACTAGCGGGGTCATTAAGATCACTCCCTGCCTTGCTTAGCTCTGACTTCTGCAGTGAGGCATTCAGGACAGAATCCCAGTAGCCGCTCCTAGGCAACATCAAACACTCCGTCTTCCATAGGAAATGACAGGACTGCCCTGTGTATCAGTGGTTTCACAACATGATGCTTTCCCACAGAATCTCCTGGCCTAAGAAGCCTCATCCTTACTTGACAGTTGCGCAGCAAAGGGTTTCAGAGTAGGAGCCCAGTTACCACTCTGGCTGGCTGACAGCTTGAACACAGCAAGGGCAGCCCAGGTCTCCTTTTGTAGTTATTTCCTTTACTACTTATCAAGTTCTGTTCCCCCCGACTGCACTCAAAGGCTACCCATAACAAAGATTCTGTTGGCCCCTGACCTGATAGCCAGTCCTGGGAGGTTCTTGGAGTCAATTGTCCACTTAGTTTACAGCACAGTCTTAAACATCTTATACTCTGAAGTGGAAGGTGCTGCTGCTGTTTGTGATCCCAGTGATGAGCCTTGCTTACAACTGGGGACCTAGACTAAGATCCAAACTAGCACATTTTCTGCGGTAGTGTTCCAATTGCAAAACTCCCTCCACTTAGAGACACAGATGCCTACAATGGGTTTCCACCACATGATGAAAAGCCACTTGTTTTCCCAAGCTCTCAGATACCGTGTTTAGATTAATACTGTCTGGTGGACTCCTTGTAATTTCTGGTTTTGTTCTTTTTAATGTTTCTGAGTTTTTTAATATCTGATTTATACTGCTGTATTGGTATTACATATTTTATATTTTGTCATGTGCCACCTTGAGAATCCTCAGGCTGAACAGCAGAATATAAATTTAATATAATTGGATAACTTGAAATGAATAAATATCAGCCTTTACTCTATTTGCTTTTTTGTTGGCTTGAATGGTATTTTACGAATTCTGCAGGTGTTATTGTTGTGACTGTTGCAGGTAAACCACTTTGGGTCATGTGTGATATGCAATGAACACAAATGTCAAATCAATCACTCAATCAATCCAATTGATTTCAGTGATGCTTATGAATCCAGTTTCCGTCACCTTGGCTTGGAAGAATATGAAGCCCAATTTTTTGTTTTGTTTTTAAGAGAATACTAGGAAAGCCTAATTCACTGGACCTCGTTATTGATAGAAATGGCACACCAGAAGACTGCAGGTGGCATCATTTGTCTGTGTTCATGCATGAATGTATTAATTATAGTGCAAGTGCCTGATGAAAACAAAGGATCTTGAACTATTGTGGGGAATGGAGAGTTTAAACACTAGGCTGCTGAGCTCCTTTCCCAAGGTGTGATGAATAAAGGCTACAAATAATTCCTCTAGATATCAATAAACATGCCTCTTGCAGACACATACAGACAAGTAAGAGTATTATGGGAACTAGAAATAGATTCTGTATTCATGAATGGAGATAATAGCAGGCCTTCCTTCTGGGTATGGTAGACCAGAGAGTGCTTAAGAAGGACAGAACCTCTTTCATGTACGCTACCACAGCAGCAAGGATCCTGATTGCAAAACATTGGAAGACACAAGATTTACCCACGCTGGAGGAATGGCAATCACAGTTGATGGATTATATGGAATTGGCTGAAATGACTGGCAGAATCCGAGACTTGGGAGAAGAAACAATTGAGGAGGACTGGAAAAAGTTTAAGGACTATTTGAAAAAACACTATAAGCTGTATGAATGTTAAAAAAAAATGCACCCTTTAGGAAACTCTAGCTTCAGCAAATGTAAGTTAATGAAATGAAAATTAAGACACAAGAATTTAGAGGTAAAATAATGAAATAACTTTATTGTGTTTAATACAAAGCATACAAGAATTGGGTTATAGTAAAATTGAAATCAGGGTACATGATAAAATGGAAGATACAATAAGTTTTGAAATAAGTTAACAAATTGCTGATGTTTTATATGACAGAGAACGCAGGGTTTGAAGGATGTGGGGAAGTTCTTTAGATTGGATGGAAAAAGAACATGGAAATTTGTTATTCTTCTATTCTATTTTCTTATAACTATCCTTTATTCTTTTTTCTGTATTTCTTAAAATTAATAAAAATATTTAAAAAAAAATGAATGGAGATAATAGCTTCAGGTACAAAGGTGGGGGGGTGACTTCTCGTAGGAGCCCATAAATGTGGGCTGCTGAGATGAATCCCTTTTTAACTTGGTTCCTATTTTAGGCAGCTGACAATCTTAATATTAGGGAACCAGCACATTTGGGTGGTTTCTCCTTTGCATTCCTAACCAGGAATTGCTTACAACCAAAAGCTTTCTTGGGAAAGATCCCTGAATAACCATGTGGTGTTTACAGCTATGTCTCTGTGTTCTCTTTTATAGCCCTGTGCTGCTCTCCCAACAACCAAAGGACAAAACCTAATGTGGTATTTATTCTGCTAAGTAGTCCATAGGTGCAAAGCACTTC
Organism: Podarcis gaigeae; assembly: GCF_964106915.1. Lineage (NCBI taxonomy): Eukaryota > Metazoa > Chordata > Lepidosauria > Squamata > Lacertidae > Podarcis > Podarcis gaigeae. The sequence goes on along the minus strand of NC_139677.1, from coordinate 7,713,763 downwards.
ACAAACCATGGGCTGCAGCTAAAGGCCCCTCCCTGTGTGACATTGGCACAGCTTCTTCCTGTGCTCATAAAAGTGGATAAGGTGGGAGATTTGTATACTGAATGTACCCCATATTTTCATGAAGGAGTCTTCAGCCATATGAACTCCAACCCTCAGTGGGAAGAGGGAGAAACCAGGCACATAATTAAGACCTCAGCTGCTGTCTGTGAGAACTAAATCAACATCAGAAGCCACAAATGATCTACCATCATAGAACTAGAGGAGACCATACTGACCAACCCCTTGTTTCATGTAGGCAATCCATGGTAGAATCAAAGAGTTGTTAAGCCGCTTACTCCAACCACCCACTTAATATAGCTACAATATCCCCCACAAATGGCTGCCCAGCCTCTATCTGAAGGCTCTCTCCTTTAAGAGAAAGCCCACTATTCCACTAAGTAATAGATTCCATTGTCAAACCATCAAAGAGTTTCTTTTCTCTCCATGGTCACTCAAAATCTTCCTTCCTGAGCAGAATCAAAGAAATGTGGCTCCTTTCCTACTCTAAACCATGAAGGTAAAATTTGCAGGAATAAGTAATGCTTTCAAGGTGCGAAATTGAGCTCAGTCACACTGGTCACCTGGAAAGAGAATAAACTGAAAAGGGGATGACCAAGGACAAGTATATGTGTCCCAAACTGAATTAAGAGGTTAGTGAGCCATCCATTATTTGCTTAAACATAGATCAAAGTTTATATTTTGGGAAAGTATTGAAAATATGGCTTTGGGGCCATATAAAGCAGTGGCGGTCAGCACTAACATACCTGACCTTAAGAAGCAAGTTGAGAAATTAATGGAGGACAACGATATCAATGACTATTAGTCTGGTAACTAAAGAGAACCTCTGTAGTCAGAAATAGAATACCACTGGATACTGAGAGGTGGAGGCACACATTAGGGAGGGATATTCATGCTTTACATCTGAGTTTCCAAGAGACACCTGGTTGGCATAATGGACGCTTACCCCTTCCTGGGTGGGCACTTGTTCTGGCCTCTCACGCTTGGCTGCCATCTCTGGGCAGTGAGAACAGAGCACATATGGCCAGGCAGCTGTTAGGGGAATTCCCCCTAGCTGCCTGGGCAGCTGGCTCGACTTCCTGCTGCATCTCAAATTGACCAATCACTGGCCTCTCCTGCAGGGGGGGAAGGTGTATCGCAGGCTGAGAGGGCATTCGCTACACACGTTGGAACAGCTGGACCTTGGTCCAATTCAGTAAGACCATTTTTAAGTTCTTAAACTTTAGAGTCATTATTCTGAAAATTTTGTATCCTCTATTGTGGTCTTTGTTTCTTGAAACTTTGCTTCTTCAAACTGTTGTTCTGCTGGGTTAGGCAGTTTGAAAGTAAGTACACAGAACTAGTACATAGACTTCACCTGCATAGCAACTTGGTTCCCTAAGATATTTTCATTTGCAGCTACATTCCATCATCTGCATTGTGTGTGTGTGCGTAAATATATATAAATTATTTAAAATATAATTCATTATTTATACCCCACCCATCAGGCTGGGCTTCCCCAGCCACTCTGGGTGGCTTCCAACAGAATATTAAAATACCGTAATACATCAAACATTAAAAGCTTCCCTAAACAGGGTTGCCTTCAGATGTCTTCTAAAAGTCTGGTAGTTGTTGTTCTCTTTGACATCTGTTGGGAGGGCGTTCCACAGGGAGGGCGCCACTACCGAGAAGGCCCTCTGGCTGGTTCCCTGTAACTTGGCTTCTTGCAGTGAGGGAACCACCAGAAGGCCCTCAACGCTGGACCTCAGTGTCCGGGTAGAACGATGGGGGTGGACACGCTCCTTCAAATATACTGGACATATATGTGTGTGTGTGTATGTAAAGGGATCCCTGACCGTTAAGTCCAGTCACAGACAACTTTGGGGCTGCAGCACCATCTTGCTTTACTGGCCGAGGGAGCAGGCGTTTGTCAGCAGACAGCTTCTGGGTCATGTGGCCAGCATGACTAAGCTGCTTCTGGCGAATCAGAGCAACTGGATTTCTTCAAATCTCCATCTCTGCTTACAATTATTTCCATTCCAAATCATCATTGTAGCATATTGAAATGACCTTGTATTTTCTGCATCTATTCATATTCTACACTGGCTTAGTTGATATTTTCTCACACCTGAATGTGTGAAGTGACTCCATTGTAACTCTTCCAGCTGTGTCCAATGAAATTCTCCTCAGACCAGACCCAGGGAAATCAGTGGAGCCATGTTAGCCATGTCAATGGGTCTACTCTGATTATGACAAACATTTGAGGCAGCATAGAAGTTCAGCCTTGGGCCTTTAATCTGTGATGGCCCATTCCCAAATGTAAATTCTCACTTGATGTTTCAGCCATCAAGCAAGTATGAATTAATTAACTTGCTGCCCCTCACCTTAAGGTCCCAGGGAAGGTCACAACAATTCAAAATACACAATTAAAGACAGTTTAAAACACTGATCCCAAGAACTGCAAACTTTAGATAAGCTATTACCAAGGGAAAATTGAGAAAGAATGAATAGTCAAGGCAGAGAACCAACAACGTAATTGTAAAGGATAAACATTTCGAGACCAAGTAAAGGGTTTGGTTTATAAAAAATGCAAGATGAGAGTTCAAGGAGAAGCCAAGTAAGACAAAATAACAAGAAATAGTGGAAATACAACCTGCCTACGCAGGGCACAGATATCAGCTGAACTTCGGGGTGGGGGTACATTTGTCGTGAAAATGTTAATGCAAGGGGGGGGGAGAGACACTACAAAAAGGAACAAAAGACAAGAGCCATTTGTTCTTGCTTGTGTTGTATGTGAATCCTTAACAAAAATATGAAAGCCTCAGTTTCTTTACAATGTCTTGAAAGTCAGAAGAATAAGATGAGGACATTAAAGGCATATTGTAGGCAGCTGTGATGAATTTTCAAGGTTGAATGGGCAGGAAATATGAGGTCAGTTCAACATATTACAATGATAATTTAGAATGGGAAAAGTTACAAGTGGAGAGGGAAACACTCAATCTGTTGATTTTATTTTTATTTATGAATCATTTTTTTTAATTGCATGGTCAAAGTAGACAAATGTTCACATTCACTATTTTCACAGGTTGTTGTCATAAAGTGCAACATTTTCTTCCCCTATGATAGTTATGTTCAAGTGAAAATCATTATTTTACTCAGTTATTTCTTCTTCTATCTTATGAAATTAAAAAAGCCACCCTGTATTAGTTCATCTCTAACTTATTTCTTTGTCCTCGTGCATTTCCATTTTACTCATTTGTTGTCCATGGCTGGATCTAGACACATCAAAGAAGCATTTCAGAAAAACGTGTTGTAAACTTTGTTGAGAAATCACGTTGGCAAAGATGAAAGTGCACATTGCCTTCTGCTGCCACAATGTTAGAATGCATATAAAATGATATTTCTTTCCCCATCTACCTGAGTTCCGAGTTAAATTCTGACTTTGCTTTCCATCAGCATATTATTCACCAAGGCAATAACTTTCCTTTAACTTTTCCATCACCACCATCACCATTATCAGAAAATTATTTAGTGCAATCAGTGTGCTGTATGCTATTTCCAACAGGTGCATCCTTATCACTTTTGATCTGAGTTTTATTGCTCTTATTTTTGGCATCAAAGGGATAAAGATAGCTGTTTAGTGGCTTATGTGATTTGTGGACTGGACAGCATGTAGCTGGTACAGCAATAGAAAACTTTCTTCTTTCAGAATCCCCTCTATGTTTGTTTTGTTATCAACTCTGTCAAGCAACATTCTTTTTCTTTGTAGAAACCCCCTTGCAACACATAACATTATATTAATCAAGTCTTTACAATTTGTGACCCAACAAGCCAAACACAGACCACCATGCATGTTTGTGGAAGGTAGGAAAAAGAGGGTATTTACTGAGCTCTTGATGGCTCCTGAGACATTGACGGCTTAATGGATTACAAGATATGCATGCATTTGCAGGCACAGTTTGAGTCCAATGGGCCCTGAAGCTGTGGCTAGCAATCAGCTGATTGGCGGTTACAAGGGAGCTCCTTTGAAGCCAAGTAACTTGTCAATCAAGGGCTTTGCAAACACCAACAATCAGCTGATCACTGAGACAAAAGCTTTGGAGCTACTGCTGGAGCAAGGGGGCATTGCTTAGCAAAAGTGGCATTGTGGACCAAACGTGGAAGCCTGACAGGCCTAATCAGGATTTACCTTTTTTATCTCTTATCAATAACCTTTCCTTAGCACCTTGCTGCTTCAACAGAATTTGAACCAGATTTGGAGGTACCTCCTCAGGCAGAACATCTGAAAGTTCCTCACTAGCACCTTGCACTACTCTTTGGATCGAAAGCAAAACAAATGAGGCAAAGCATGTTCTCCCTAACAGAGAGCACGTGTTGCGGTTGGGGGAACAAGCCACCTTGCCATGACTAGGCAGATTTGGAGAAACCCAAGCCTCTTAAAGGGTTAAGACTGGGTTGCTGGGGAGTTTTGATTGTAGCCAATTTGGAGGAGGGGTCAGAGTATATAAATACAGAGGCCAGACGTTGGCCTTCCTCTTGGCAGTTTTGCACTGGATCACCCGCCCTCCCTCCCTTTAATAGGGTGGTTTTCTTGATCACTTGACCTTGCTATGCCTGTCATGGGGTCGTCTGCCTTGGTGCAGGGGCCTGGTAGGAATTTTGCCATTTGGCTGATTGGCTGGTGCCATTTGGTTTTTGCCTACTGCGTACCAAATCATCACAACTTGTAAGGTTGGCGGTTAGGCATTGGTTAAAGTAGTGCTTGGAGGGGTAAGTGCCTACCCCTCCAAATGATGAGGAGGGAATTCCGTTAAAGGAATCCAGGGCTTGCCATTCTTTTCGTACTTGTTCATGGCGTTGGACTTGGGCCGTGCAAGCCCCACAGGAACATGAGGGTGAGAAGTGTTAGACTGTTGCCCAGCTTCATTTTCTCACCCAATACTTGTTTCCCCACACTGGCTTCCGTTGGTGTCCGGTATGCCAGCTCTGTCCCTGAGGGCATGGACAGATAGACATAACCAATGCCTAAGCAACCACTCACATTTTGTACTTGAATAAAATTGTGGCCAAAATTATGCCAAAAACCCAAACAAAAATTGATGTGTGAAGTGTGAATTTTTTGGGGGGTGGCAATTGTGGGACTCAACACGCAAATTGAGAGGTTTTTGTTTGGGTGAAGCCAACGTTTTTAAAGGCCTGTGGAATTTCCATTCATTACTACAGTGAATGTTTTGTGCCATCTGTGTTACTTTGTAAGTCAAATGAATGTGGACTATGCAATGTCTGAGTTATCAGCAGAACACCAGTGATGCTCAGTAAAGGCTATCATCATCATCATCATCACCCATCCACCTGCCCATCCTCACCTATAGTTACATTATGAACTGCTCAAGATATTGAAAATCTGTGCCTTCAATTTGTATATGAAAGATTAACTTTAGGAAGCCAGATATTCTTCCTTCTGCATTCCAACATTTTTTTATATTTTTGCCTATCACACATCTTGTCTGGCAAAAACAAAGCAAAACAAAGCAAAAAAAAACGTTGGTACTTCTAAAATATTTTGGAAAGCCTTCAGGTGAAAACAGATTTGAATAGGATAATTAACCTTGACAGTAATTTCTTCATAGCTGAGCCAAATAGCAGTCGGAAAGATGAATTCAGTTTTCACAGAGTACTAGGTTCTGATGGGCTGGAAAGAGGCTATAATGTCTTCATGGGAAGAATATTTTCTCAAAACATTTTTAAACAAAGTACTACGAAGTCTTCCAACATGTATCTTGTTAATCAATGGCCTGGAAATAAGCATGCGTCTCACAGAAAGTAAATTGGAAAAGAGGACTTGTTCTTCACAGTATGCTATTCAGGAAGCGCCATTGAGATTATTTCTGAACCATCTTCAAAATGTCAGAGGTATCCAGCGAGAGTTACAACAAGCACTTGAGATGTCTGACATCATCTACACCACCATCTTTGATCTGCTGCCAGGCTGGATATGGCTTTAACAGCAAAGAACAGATTTATGTAATCTGAAATATTCCTATCCCAAATAAAAGGCTTCTGCCAGTAGTACCAACACTATTAATTACACTTTGAGTCCCAGGCTAGGAATAATAATAATAATAATAATAATAATAATAATAATAATAATAATATCTTTATTGTCATTGCCCCCTCTCGGGGACAACGAAATTACTTGGCTGCTCCATCCACCCAGGTAGGGCACTCCACACAAAATCAAAACAACTATAAAAACACTAATTAAAACAATACAGTATAATACAGCAAGGAAGATTAGATGACTTTCAAAGTCCAGGCTTCCCATTCAGGGCCGAGATCGCTCTGGAGAAGAAGCTGTTCTTGAGACGGCTCGTTCTTGTCTTCATCGTCCTGTATCTCCGTCCTGACGGCAGGAGCTCGAAGAGGATGCGACCAGGATGCGATGGATCTTTTACTATGTCCAGTGCCTTCCTATGGCACCTTGTGGCATAAATCTGCTCTAAGGTGGAGAGTGGACAGCCAACAATGCTCTCTGCTGCCTTAACAACTCTGCACAACCCCATCCTGTCCTGGGTAGTACAGCTTCTGTACCACACACATAAGCCATAAGTGAGCACGCTCTCAATGGCACAGTGATAGAAGGCAAGCAGCAGTTTCTGCGGAAGATGGTTTTTCCTTAGAATTCTCAAAAAGTACAGTCTCTGCTGCGCCCTCTTCACAAGCCCCCTTGTGTTGACACTCCAGGACAGATCCTCTTGTAATTCAATGCCCAAAAATCTGAACGTTGTTACCCTCTCCACACAGACCCCATCAATCAAAAGTGGCTGAACATTGCTCTTCTGTCTCCTGAAGTCCACCACAAGCTCCTTTGTCTTCCTTGTATTTATGAGCAAGTTGTTAGCTCTGCACCACTCTGTCAGCCGCTCCACCTCATCTCTATAGTCCGTTTCACCCTCCCTTTCAGAGATGAGCCCAATCACGGTTGTGTCATCTGCAATGGAATATGGAATATGGAAATGAATAGTGGTTTTGCTTCCAGAATGTCAAGAATAAAGCAGCCATGTGGGTTAATTAACACATTATAGCAATTAGAGTAAACACCTTCTATACAATGTGGTTGTTGTGTTGTTCTCTCTATAATGTATTTGAGTCAATAGCCCTATCTGGGTTTTCACCTGAATTGACAAGGGGGGAAGTAGGGGAGAACTAGATAGTTGCACCTCCTCAGTGCCATCCCTGTTGGTGTCTCTGCTGCCCTCCACACACTTTTAAATTAATTAACCAATGTATTTATTTTACAAATCTACAAACTGTTTCACAGCCTTTAAAGTCATTGAAGCAGGGTACAGTATGATAACACGATATAACATGACCAAAGATTACAGTTCCAAAACCAGTAAAACCATGACTACAATTGTAAAACCATTATTCCATAAAATGGCTCCATCACAGTCATGGAACAGCAGCGGTCTGCACCATGGAGCTGGCTGCACTCACAGGTGCTCCCTGTGTGACTTGGCGCGCAGATTGTGCAGGGATCCAAATTGCATGGGAGCTTCCACAAGCACAGCCATCTCCTTGCTGCGGACGTTTGCCCTCCAACGCATTGAGGGTGACAAGAGCCTAGCATGATGATGGAATGGAGAGAGGGAAGAGAGCAAACCCATCTCCACTCTCTTTCATGTGGTTGTCATCATGTGAGGGAATTGAATGTTCCATCAGGGCCAGCTAGAGTCATCCTTTTAATCAGGTATAGAGGTACACAGTGTGCACACATAAAGGGAGGACAGCAAATATTATAGGAAACATTGGGAGTTCCCATGATATACAGAGACATGTACTATACAGTGGTACCTCGGGTTACATACATTTCAGGTTACATGTCAGGGGTTCAGAAGGAGAGACACAGGAGAGGGAGCAAATGGAGAGTGAGGAGGAGGAGTACGAGGGGGGCGCAGGCAGTGACAGTGGCCAGAGTTATTCCACAAGCCTCTCTAGCGAATCGGAGGACTCACAGAAGGGAGCGCCGGTGGCCAGAGCGAAGGGGGGTCCAGGGGGGAAGCCCCAGGAGGAAGGGGCCAGCGGGGAGTCCCTGAGCAGCAGCTGGAGATCAGGACCAGCGTCTCCACCAGAGCACAGTGGGGAGGGGGAGTCCCAGGAGTCGGGACCAGAGTCCTCACCACCAGAGGGAGGAGAGAAGTCAGGTTTGGCAACACCCACATCAGGAAGCGGGGAAACGGTCAGAAGGAAAGTCACCGGCTGGGCGCGCGCGCCAAGTTCAAATGTACAGGAGCGCGGCACAGCGGGGAGCCCGGGAAGGGAGCCAGGTCCTAAAGCCCGCCGGAGGGAGGGGCAAGACTCAGGAGGCTCCGCGTCAGAGGAGTCCAGGAAGGAGGGAACCCCAGAGGGCAGAAGGACCCAGCGCAGGAAAGAGCAGCGCAAGAGGTGGAGCCGGGCTAGAATCTTAAACTGGTGTGGGTGGAGCAGTGAGTCAGAGGGGACTTAGCCGGTCTAGCGTCAAGACGTGGGTCTGCGCGCCCAGAGCTTGGAAATGGAAACTAAACTTTAATATAGACTTTTGTATATAACATCCACTGGGCGTTGGTCCTCTGTGAGCTGGGACCTAGCGGCAGTCCTGACAGTAAGTCCCCTCTCGTTTGTCCACCAATTCTACAACCTCGTGGAGTGTGGGAAAGCAGCGAGGGGTGAAGATTGGTGCTTCGCGAGCTCACGAAAACCAGGGAAATGACTACCGAAGAGAAGATAGCGAGTCTGCAAAACGCAGTGACGCAGCTGACTGCAGAAATTGTGGCGTCCAGAAAAAAGGAGCAGGAAGCAGCTGTTACCTGCCAGGATCTGCGAACCAGGTTAGAAGTGCTAACTACACAGAGGCTACCGGCCGCCAGACCAGAAGGGATTGGGCTGGGGAACAGAGGAGGGAGCCTTGTGTCTCACTTCAATGGGGACCTGCAGGAGTATCCTAACTTCAGAGCAGATGTACTATATGCACTGCAGCTACTTGACAAGGACTTTAAAAATGAGGAAGAAAGAGTGGGATTTATTGTTTCGCATTTATGGGGAGAGGCGAAAACGTGGCTGCGCAATCTCTGGAGAGATAAGGATCCAGCCCTACGAGATGCGGGTGCCTTCCTTAAAGTGATATATGCGTGTTTTTTGTCTGAGATTGATGTGGATATCGCTAGGAAACAGATTCATGGACTAAGACAAGGTAGAGCCACTGTAAGGCAATATCACTCCCGTTTTTTTGCATTGGTGAACGCACTGGGGTGGGAGAGAGATTCGCCTGCCGTCAGAGATCTGTTCTGGGAGGGGCTAAACGGAGCTGTGAAAGACGAAATTGCAAGGGGGGAGAGACCCCAAACCACCAAGGACATTGTGGAGAGGGCACTCACCATTGGGGTTAGGCTGGAAGGACGCTCTTGGGACAAAGAGGAGGGGCATTGGGGCCGCACGCCAACGAAAGCACCACCCCCCTTTCCCAAGGAATTGGCGCGCGCTCGATCCATGCCTCCGCTGGGAGGAGGAGAGGAGCCGATGGAGATAGGTGGTGCTAAGGCTCAGTCCACAGCCGGAGCCCTAACGCCGGGAGCAGTCAAAATGAAGCCTCCTAGAGGGACCAGGAAGTGCTACATCTGCGACAGTGCTCAGCACATGGCGAAAGTGTCCCCAGCGGTTTCACAAGCACACTGCAGCCGCAGCGACAGTAACAGAAGCAGTTCAGCAGAGTGAATCACAGCAGGAAAACTCCACTGTCTGGCTGGAAATGGAGTCACTGGGGGCCAGCCAGACAAGTCAGTGAAGCAATCCCCAGTAAGGTTACAGCCCACAGACCCCCTCCCACCCAAACCAGTAGTGCAGCTCACCGCATCCCTTCAACTTCCCAATGGGCTCACTGTAGAGATCCCCATTACGATTGACTCTGGGAGCAATGCAGATTTTATAGGCATGGACTTCATCCAGCAACATGGCATAGCCCTTCTGCCAGCGACGGTACCTCTGAACGTCGTCACGGTGGACGGCAGGGAGCTACTGGGAGGGCAAGTGCTGCAGCAGACGCCGCCAATGGTGATGCGCATTGGTAATCACCGCAAAGTCATCAGCTTCAACGTCACCCGCCTGTCAGACACGCCCATTGTGTTGGGCATGAGTTGGCTGGACAGGCACAGCCCGGCATTGGCATGGTACCAGCGTCAACTGACCTTCTGCTCCTCCTACTGCGCAGAACACTGCATCCTCGTTAACCAAGAAGATGAGGGGCACAGCTGCACTTAGGCATGTTGCAAGCAGTACCCAACAAGTACAAAGAGTTTTTGGAGGTCTTCTGCGAGAAGGAAGCGGACAAGCTGCCTCCCCACAGACCCTACGACTGCAAGATTGACCTCCTGCCGGGGGCGACGCTCCCGACGGGGAAGCTGTATTCCATGTCTGAGGATGAATTGCAGGAGCTCAGGGAGTTCATAGATCACAACTTGAAGCGGGGATTCATCCGAGAGTCCAAGGCAGTGGGGGGCAGCCCTGTATTCTTTGTAAAGAAGCGGGACACGCCCCAAAAGAGGCTTGTAGTTGATTACCGCGTCTTAAATGCGAAAACTAAGCCCTCAGCCTTCCCTATGCCCAAGATCGATGACCTGCTGGCGACGGTGAGGAAGGGTCGCATCTTTACCAAGTTGGATCTGCGCGGAGCGTACAATCTCATTCGCGTGAGGGAAGGTGACGAGTGGAAAACGGCCATGTTTACGCCGTTGGGCACCTATGAATATAGAGTTATGCCTTTTGGATTACAAAATGGCTCCCACTGTTTTCAAGCATTCATGCATCATGTCTTGGCGGGTCTTCTCTACAAGAAGTGCGTCTGCTTCCTGGACGACATCCTCATCTTCTCGGAGTCGCCGGAGGCTCACGAGAGAGATGTCAGGGAAGTCCTGCAGCGGCTGCGGGAGCACCGGCTTTACGCCAAGCTGGAGAAGTGCCAGTTCGACAAGACGGAGGTGGACTTCCTGGGCTACAAACTGTCCGACAAGGGACTCGCCATGGACAGTACCAAGGTACGGGCAGTGCTGGACTGGAAGAGCCCACGCAATCGAAAGGAAGTCCAGAGGTTTGTCGGCTTTGCCAACTTTTATCGCAAGTTCATCAAGGGTTTCGCCATGCAGACAGCGGCCATCACTGACACCCTCAGTTCCAAGAAGAAGAAGTTCATCTGGACGGAGCAGGCAGAGCAGTCCTTTCAGAAGCTCAAGCACCTCTTCGCGTCCGAGGAACACCTGCTACACGTGAACCCCAGCAGGCCCATGAGAGTGGAGACGGACGCGTCAGACAGGGCCGTGGGGGCCGTCCTGTTGCAGCAAACCCACCAGGGGGACTGGAGGCCGTGCGCTTTCTACTCCAGGAAACTCAGCAAGTCGGAGCAGAACTACACCATCTGGGACAGGGAGTTACTGGCCATACATGCAGCCTTCAAGGCGTGGCGGCATTTCCTCGTCGGGGCCAAACACACGGTACAGGTCCGTACAGACCATAAGAACTTGGAGTACTGGCGCACGGCAAGGTTCCTGAACCAGAGACACATCCGCTGGGCGGAGTTCTTTGCAGATTTCGACTTCAGAATAGAATACATCCCTGGAAACAACAACATCATGGCGGACGCGCTGTCCAGGAAACCGCAGTATCTCGAAGAAGAGGCGCCGGCGGCGGCCAAGCATATTTTCGCACCCAAGGCGTGGGCATGCGCGTCAGCCACGGTGGACCTGGACGCGGTGCGTCGCGCGCTGCAGACGGACTCCTTCGCGCATGCCAAGATGGAGGAGCTGCGTAGCGGAACGGCGAAGGACGACGACTTCCAAATACGCGACGGCCTGCTCATCCGCAAAGGAGCCCTCTACGTGCCGGGAGACAACCTCCGCGCGAGGGTCCTGCAACAGCTGCACGACGCGCCCAGCGCGGGACACTTCGGCAAGGAGAAGACGGTGGACCTAGTGGCCAGAGACTTTTGGTGGCCCAAGATGAGGGGGGATGTCGCGGAATACGTCAGGAGGTGCGACACCTGCCAAAGGGCCAAACCAGTACACCAGCCGCCGGCGGGCCTCTTGGAACCGCTACAGACACCGTTCGAGCCGTGGGAGAGGGTGGCCCTGGACTTTGTCACGGATCTGCCCAGCTCGAGAGGCAAGACGGCAGTACTCGTGGTAGTAGACTTGTTCACCAAGATGGCCCACTTCATTCCTTGCGCGAAGGTGGCCACAGCCGAGCAGACCGCCAAGCTGTTTATAGACCACGTGTTCAAGGTGCACGGCCTACCACGGTCCATCCTGTCCGACAGGGGGCGCCAGTTCATATCCAACTTCTGGCAAAAGCTGATGGGTTTCCTGAACGTCAAGGTCAGCCTGGCGTCGGCACGACACCCGCAAACTAACGGACAGGCGGAGAGAGTCAGCGCCATCATGCAGCAGTACCTGAGATGCTACGCGAACCAGCAGCCCTCGACCTGGGTGGACTACCTACCGCTAGCCGAGTTTGCCTACAACAACACGAAACACGTGTCCACGGGGGTGACACCGTTTTTCGCCAACAATGGGCGGCATCCCAGAACCTTCCCGGGTTTGGAGAAAGTGAGGGTGGGGGAGCCGCAGGGAGCAGAGGCTGTGGCAGCGGAGTTGCAGGAGATCCACGAGCAGCTCAGGAGGCAGTTAGAGATGGCGAAACAGGCTTACAAAGTGCAGGCAGACCGACACAGGAGGGTTGAGGAAGATATCCGGGTAGGAGACTGGGTCTGGTTAGCAGCCCAGGCAGTTCCGGCCAGATCGTTGGCCAAGAAGAAGCTCGGGCACAAGCAGTTAGGGCCTTACCAAGTAGAGGCGCAGATCAACCCAGTGGCCTTCCGTTTAACACTCCCGGAGGGGTCCAGAATGCACCCGGTCTTTCATAGATCAGTGCTCACACCCTACAAAGAGCCCCACAGGTTTCAGGCACCAGGGACCGCGCCAGACCCGCTCAGGGAGGCGCCCAAAAAGGGGGGGTCGCCGAGGAGGGGGCCACTCAACGAAGCCACTGAGATTTTAGACTCAAGGTGGGGGGAGGACGGGATTGAATATCTTCTCGCCACAGAGGACACCCCGGCCAGCGCCAACAGGTGGGTGCCGGATTACGCATTGGAGGAGCAGTTGCTCAAGGAAGAATTCCATACACTTTTCCCGCACAAGCCTATGCCGGCGGGCTTTTTCGATGATTGTCTGTTCACACCCACACTCTCGGCCAGCACTTTCCGGGGTTTCTCGTCAGCGGAGGACTCGGCTCCGGGAGGCAGCTCCCCAGAGGGATCGCTCTCAGGTTTTGGCACGGGGGGGATCTTATTGGTGGGAGGACCAACCCGAAGTGGGATGGCGCAGAGACGTGCCGGAGGGACCCTGCGAAGTGGCGGCACCTCAGGCAACAGGGGGAGAAGGGGTTGTGAGTGATTTGGGGGCGGCCTCAGATTTCGAACACACCGCCCAGGAGATGGAAGCGGAGGGAATCGCAGTCAACGAGCCCATGGAGGACTTTCCGGACTTCTCACGATGGCTGCACGCCTCGGGGGACGAACTGTATCCTGAACTCACCCCGACAACTCTAGAGCACCCGGAACCCGCACCTGAAGAGGGGGAGGGGGGAAGGGGGCTTCGAGGGGGGATGGATGTCAGGGGTTCAGAAGGAGAGACACAGGAGAGGGAGCAAATGGAGAGTGAGGAGGAGGAGTACGAGGGGGGCGCAGGCAGTGACAGTGGCCAGAGTTATTCCACAAGCCTCTCTAGCGAATCGGAGGACTCACAGAAGGGAGCGCCGGTGGCCAGAGCGAAGGGGGGTCCAGGGGGGAAGCCCCAGGAGGAAGGGGCCAGCGGGGAGTCCCTGAGCAGCAGCTGGAGATCAGGACCAGCGTCTCCACCAGAGCGCAGTGGGGAGGGGGAGTCCCAGGAGTCGGGACCAGTGTCCTCACCACCAGAGGGAGGAGAGAAGTCAGGTTTGGCAACACCCACATCAGGAAACGGGAAACGCGCGCGCCAAGTTCAAATGTACAGGAGCGCGGCACAGCGGGGAGCCCGGGAAGGGAGCCAGGTCCTAAAGCCCGCCGGAGGGAGGGGCAAGACTCAGGAGGCTCCGCGTCAGAGGAGTCCAGGAAGGAGGGAACCCCAGAGGGCAGAAGGACCCAGCGCAGGAAAGAGCAGCGCAAGAGGTGGAGCCGGGCTAGAATCTTAAACTGGTGTGGGTGGAGCAGTGAGTCAGAGGGGACTTAGCCGGTCTAGCGTCAAGACGTGGGTCTGCGCGCCCAGAGCTTGGAAATGGAAACTAAACTTTAATAAAGACTTTTGTATATAACATCCACTGGGCGTTGGTCCTCTGTGAGCTGGGACCTAGCGGCAGTCCTGACACATACGCTTCAGGTTACAGACTCCGCTAACCCAGAAATAGTGCTTCAGGTTAAGAACTTTGTTTCAGGATAAGAACAGAAATTGTGTTTCGGCAGCGCGGTGGCAGCAGCAGGCCCCATTAGCTAAAGTGGTGCTTCAGGTTAAGAACAGTTTCAGGTTAAGAACAGACCTCTGGAATGAATTAAGTACTTAACCCGAGGTACCACTGTACATGTATCTGCTTACTCGTGGAATGTGTACCTCAGCTCCAACTTTCTAGACATGTAAATAGAGGCAAGTGCTTATTTCTCGAGATGCCAAGGCACAGTAGATTTCTGTCGACACCTGTTTTTCAAGTTTTCTCTAAAGGCCTTCCATCCACTTTTTCAGAAAAGGACTCTGGGAATAATTAGCCAGGATGATTATGTCAGCTCAGCACAGTAACGACATGGAAAAATATGCCCACAGTGAGATGTTTTAAAGACAGTTGTTTTCTTTGTCTGGTTTTCTAGTTTGTTTAGGGCTTAAAATTATCTCATTACCTGGCATAACCTGTTGTTGTTTTGCACAGTCCGTTTTATGATGCTGTCACCATTTGCATCTATATTTCCTGTATTCAAAATGAAAGTAAAGCAAAAATGGAAGCAGGGAAGAGCAACTCCAGGAGATGTCTGAATGATTTGCCACTAGGCATGGCTTCACTAAAATAAATCCCTTAGAAACAATGGTGTTTCTATGTACACTTAACAGTCTACATACTGAAGTGTCCATGGCCCATATGACTTCCCTCAAACTCTTGGATCTTTGGGGGATAGGCTCCACATGCCATTCTATGGTCATGTTGCTTGTTACAAGGGGAAAGGCTTTTCCTGCCCATTCTGGAAATACAGCTATAGAAACTCTTCTGACAAACTGCTTGTTTTGCTCAGTCCTTGGTTACATGCCAAAAGGTGGTGAAAACATTTTAAGTTGTAGTCAACTAAGTCTTACTTAGCATAGACCTATTGAATTTAACAAACATGACTAAATTAGGTTAAATAATTTCAATGGGGCTATTCTGAATAAAAGCGAGATGAGTGCCGCAACTCCAGAGTCATCCGGAACTGGACTTAATAGGGGTCCCTTTACCTTTATTCTGAATAAAACTCAGTTAGATACAGTTCTCCACGTTTAGAACGCATTCTGGAGTGGTGTGGTTTTTCAAAATTGTGCTGTGTTTGATATTTTCACTGTGTATAACACTTTTTTGAAACAGGAATTCATTTACATACTTGTAACCATAGCTGTCAACGTTTTCCTTTTTTTAAGGGAAATTCCCTTATTCCGAATAGGTTTCCTCACAAGAAAAGGGAAAAGTTGACAGCTATGCTTGTAACCAATCATCAGTCATGAATGTCACTGAGTGGCCTTGGCCAAATTACCCCCAAGCATAACTTACTTAATGGGAAACCCGTTTTCTCCCCACTCTCTCTACAATTTTCCAATCACACTTGGATTCATTAAGCAGCAACCATATTAACTATCCAAGACAGGGAGCAGTCACAGTTTCAAATGTGGGGGTGGATTGGTGTAAGCAAATCAATATCATGCACCCACCATCCAAAATTTAATTATAAATAAGTGTTGAAGATTAGACTGCTATGATTAAGAGATAGGGGAAGGCATGACTAATACCTAGACTTTGCAAATGGGCAAAAGTGACATAGAGCAGTTGCTTTGCTGTTGCAAATTTTTGGAAAAGGAAATCTCTCCTTGGTTAGTGCATTTTGCTTGAACATAATGGAAAACAACAGCTGCAGTGCTGTAATTATGGGCATTTCAGCCATAAATCTATTCTTGAAAATGTTTCTCCAGTCACATTCCATTTTTATTCTCTATTTACTAGCCTTTTTATCTTCCTATTTTTCTTTTCGCAGCCCGAGATGTAAAACACAAGAGACCAAGTGCATTAAGCTCATTAATGTCAGCTAGGTTATAAACTAACAGATTCTAGGTTGATATGCTGACAGTGTAAGTTATGCAAAATACTTCAGTGCACTGAAAAGTATGTTTTAAGTATTTCTTTCAGTTGAAAATGCTCGGGTGGTATTTATCGTTTTGCAGTTCTCCTCTACTTCTTTCTCTCTGTTTATAACAGCGTCAGTTTCAAAGCCCAAAAAGATCGTGGTTGTCATATTCTTTCAAATGGCTGATTGATTAAATTCTGAAGTCACTGAGCCCACTGACAAGGTCACTTTGAGCTTGCTACATTTCTTTCAATGTGGCCATCAACCATTTGTACTTCAGAACATAATAAAAAGCTAGACAAGTAGCATGAAATACAGCTCAAGAATTAAGAACTTTATGCTCTGGTAGCTTACCTTGGAAACATCTGCACAACTGTGTGACCTCTGCTTTCAAAATTGAATATAATGACGGAGGATTAAATCCAGCTAGTTGTAAGAAGCAGATAGAAAACCAAGCATATTTTGTTCATCTGTTTACTCTTACACATTCTTCCAAAGAACTTGCCCCTACTTTTATTTTAAAAGGCAAGCCAATGGCGGAAACTACTTTGCGTTGTCAACATGGTCAATTCAACTGACATGTAACAGATTAGAAATCCATGATAATTAATGCTACAATACTTTAATGGGCTTGAATTTGCAATCTGGTGCATCTAATGAACTTTTATGATTTATTTATTTCTGAAAAAGACATAAGGACACAGGAAGTTGCCTTAAAACAGGTCCGATCTTGGTCCATCTAGGGTGCTTGATGACAGTAAAATATGCTCGATGGCAGTTTCTGAAGACTTAACAGACAATGTTGCTGACATGAGTGGCTTTTACCTCATGCCAGATTTCCTAAACTCCTCTGGTGACAAATCCCAACTGTCTCTTTCACTGACAGTTAACTCCCAACTTGTCAGAACTTCCAGCCTATCAGAATCTGCTATCATCCAAAACAATCAGAACACATTGACATGATTCAAGCCCCACCTACAAATTCTCAAAGTGATTATCTCTGGGTAAACCACTTGGGAAGCATCTATATGAAGTGGTATAAAGTATTATTTAAAAATAAAATAATAAATACACATTGCTTTGCGTTCTGTAGCTGTCATAGATTATGCTTGATTCAGCCAGACAAGTCTAGCCACAGTCACAGACTGATGATTTTATTGCCTGGCCTTGATGTCTAGAAGTGTCTGGTCACCCTGTGACCTGTAAGGCTGGGACTGGGCGGCTTCTTCTTCTTCTTCTTCTTCTTCTTCTTCTTCTTCTTCTTCTTCTTCTTCTTCTTCTTCTTCCCTTGCTGCTCTCCTAGGAGGCAGCACAGAAGGCTTGATCAGTTCCACAAAGGCAACAGTCTGCACCATTTGGCACTTTGAGATCTCCAATCAGCCTTTGCAGAACTGGGGGAAACTACCCAAAGCCCTTCAGAGCCAGAGTCCAGGTATAAAGTCCTCCTCCGCAATGTGCATGCTAGTCTATGGAATATCTCCAGTAAGTTATTTATTTACTCATTATATCAATATCTTGCCCTTCCTTCCAGGGTGGCAAAGAAATAAATGATAAAACAAATATAATGGTGATTAAACATGAGGAAGGTACTCAACAGACACCAAAGAGACAACAGAGAGCTGCCACAACAACATGAAAGGCCTGATTCATATAGTGTGCAGAATGGACCTTCTGATAAGAGGTGGCTTCAGGAGGCTTCACCTTCAGAGCACCTTCAGAGTTGACTGGGTCTCCAAGGGGTATCACAAGGGACGCAGGTGGCGCTGTGGTCTAAACCACAGAGCCTAGGGCTTGCCGATAAGAAGGCCACCAGTTCGAATCCCCATGACGGGGTGAGCTCCCGTTGTTCAGTCCCAGCTCCTGCCAACCTAGCAGTTCAAAAGCACGTCAAATGCAAGCAGATAAATAGGTACCACTCTGGCCGGAAGGTAAATGGCATTTCCGGGTGCTGCTCTGATTTGCCAGAAGCGGCTTAGTCATGCTGGCCACATGACCCAGCGAACAAACGCTGGCTCCCTCAGCCTATAGAGTGAGATGAGCGCGCAACCCCAGAGTTGTCTGCAACTGGACCTAACAGTCAGGGGGTACCTTTACCGTTCTTCCAGGTATCCTAGTCACAAGCTGTATAGGACTTTATATACCAATTAGCTGGGTAGTTAACTGTGCCATTATTTCATAACGTGGTGGTGATTTCCTGTAACAGTGAGCAGTGGAGCTGCCACACTTCTCATGAGTTGTAGATTCCTGGATAAACCAAAAGGCAGCTCCACATAAAATGCATTGCTGTAATCCAACCTGGAGGTTACCAGAGCATGGGCATTTGTGGTCAGACTATCCTGACTTGAACTGAGAAACATTTTACATTCTGACTACATGAAACTGCCCTCAGTGTACCATTGTGGATGCCAGATAAGCCTATACAATTGGGGATCTCTTCATGAGATCTTTATCAGGGAAGAGAAAGAGCTCTCGGGAATGCCTGCAATGGACACAGCATGAAATTATAGTGAAATAATCTTACTCATTTTTTTTCCCTTTTGACAGATAATAGGCATTATTAGAGTCCCGAGACTCTCATCTTGCACCTGTGTGTGGTTTTTGAAAAAGAGAAAATTACTTCCCAGGGTTCCAAAAATAATTCTGCAAATGTGAGTTTAAGGCTGCAGTCCTAAGCACATGTATTATTGAATAGCTCCCATTTAATTCCCTGGGATTATTTCTGAATAGGCATGTGTGGGATTGCACAGCACATCTTTTATTTAGTTCCAATGGGGATGTTTCCTTTTGGGAGTCTTTATCTCTGCCCCACCCTTTCTCTCTCGATTTCTTTCCCTGAAAACTTCTGTCTCCCTTCCACCTATAAGACAACCATTAGAAAGGGCTACCCAAGCTTTCCATAACCTGGGCCTATTATATATCTCTTAGAACAAGTGACAGAATTGGTTATAGACTGAAACATGCTCATTATTTTCTGTAATTTTCCTGAAAGTCTTCTAATGGCATCTTTACATAGAAGACTCTGAGGGATTTATTCATCCTTGGGTGAGGGGAATAAAGGCAGTTATATAAAAAGAAAAGGTAAATATTTGATATTGCAGTTGGAAAGATTACAGTGTTCATGTTATATGTATAAAGGTAAAGGTAAAGGTACCCCTGCCCGTACGGGCCAGTCTTGACAGACTCTGGGGTTGTGCGCCCATCTCACTTAAGAGGCCAGGGGCCAGCGCTGTCCGGAGACACTTCCGGGTCACGTGGCCAGCGTGACATCGCTGCTCTGGCGAGCCAGAGCCGCACACGGAAACGCCGTTTACCTTCCCGCCGGTAAGCGGTCCCTATTTATCTACTTGCACCCGGAGGTGCTTTCGAACTGCTAGGTTGGCAGGCGCTGGGACCGAGCAGCGGGAGCGCACCCCGTCGCAGGGATTCGAACCGCCGACCTTTCGATCGGCAAGTCCTAGGCGCTGAGGCTTTAACCCACAGCGCCACCTGCGTCCCTGTTATATGTATACATTCCCTCAATTGACAGAAATGCTTTAGGTAGGCACTTCTCTGAGGTGCAGATCTGTAAACACAATTCTGAACGCAACAGGACAAATGAGCATTTATGTTTATTGCTGGCAACTGGATGTTGCACTATATATTTCCACAAGACTGGGGCACAAAGTTAGTGGCATTTGTTGAAACATTCACTTAAGTGTCTTATTCTCCATTTTAAACATGAAATTTCAACAAATTCTCCGAGACAGTTCAGTATGTGGCTATATTCTGTTTTATAATACTGTTTTACTATTTTTATGTTGTATGTCTGTTATGATACTGCTTTACTGGTTTTATGCTGCATTATTTTTAATACTGCTCGGGCAATTTTAAACATTAGGCAGTTTAGAAATGCTTTTTAAGAAGTACTAAAATAAAGGATGTCACAGCACAGGACCCTTTAAACCTGAGTGCCACATTCTCTTCTGGAAACTTTCTCAGGCACAGACCAGATGCAAAAGAAGGCAGAACAGAGCCCCAGATCAGACATATCTCCATCTATTGCTACAGCTCTTTTAGGAGTTGATCAGGCATAAGATCCAGGCAACGTGGGGTGGTTGGCCTATGTGATTTGTGAAAAGCAGTAATGGCGTAATTTCACGTTCTGTGCTGGTACTTGAATCTACCAATCCACAAAATCCATTTTTACCCTCTGTCATATATTTTGTCTAAATAACCATTCTAATCATAACAATTGCATGGTTCTTGCTAATTCCACTAAGCAAACTCATAATGGCATTTGTTGATTATGGCTAAATTCCTCAAGGTAATACTGAGCTAAGAATGTGCACTGCAGACATCTATGGAACACACTCGTCTCCAGCATAGATCTACCATATTTTTCGCACCATTGGACGCACCGGACAATAGGACGCACCCTGTTTTAGAGGGGGGAGAACAAGAAAAAAAATTCTCCCCCTCTCTGCACAGCGCCCCTTCAGCGAAGCGGCAGGAAGCACTGCGCAGAGAGGGGGAGAATTTCCCCCCTCTTGTTTTCCCGCTCTAAAACAAGGTGCTGTTTAAGGTGCGTTCAGGCGGCTACCTTGGAAGCCTGGAGAGCGAGAGGGGTCGGTGCGCACTGACCCCTCTCGCTCTCCAGGCATCAGGTTCCTTTCGACCTGCTCTTTGGGGCTGGCGGGGGGAAGCCCACCACCAGCCCCAAAGAGCAGGTCAGGGAGCAGCGGAGAGGCTGCTGCGATAGTCACACGTCACCTTTCCAGCTGGGAGAGAGTCGCGGGGCTATGGCTTCTTTAGCCCCGCACGCGCTCTCCCAGCTGGAGAGGTGGCGCGCGGCTAGAGAGGCTCCTGCCATAGCCGTGTGTCACCTCTCCAGCCAGGAGAGGGTAAGCAGGGCTTCTTCAGCCCCATGCGCGCTCTCCCAGCTGGAGAGGTGGCGCGTGGCTAGAGAGGCTCCTGCCATAGCCGCGCGTCACCTCTCCAGCCAGGAGAGGGTCACGGGGGGGCTTCTTTAGCCCCCCGTATGCTCTCCCGGCTGGAGAGGTGACGCGCTGCTATAGAGGCTCCTGCCATAGCCGCGTGTCACCTCTCCAGCTGGGAGGGGGTCGTGGGGCTTTGGCGTCTTCGCTCCATAGGACGCACACACATTTCCCCTTCATTTTTGAAGGGGAAAAAGTGCATCCTATAGAGCAAAAAATACGGTATATATTAATAATTCTGTGAACACATATGTATGTAAAATATGGGTTATACAAGTCCATAAAAACCTTTGGGCTCAGACAGAGTAATCTGCTCATGCATTTTTACTACGTTTGTTACAGAATTGAACAACCTTTGTGTGAATCTAAATCCAGATTTCTGTTGAAGATTTTCCTGCATACCGGTATATTGCTCTGCATATGGTCCAAGGCAATGTTTTGCCAGAGGGTTTTTTTTTTTGTTTTTTTTTGCAAATTACAATATTTGTAATGAAATTTTTATGTGTACTGAAAGAAAACATTTCTTTGAACAGATGAAAACTACAGGTGTTTTTCTGTTTTCTGTCCACATTGTTGGGGGGGCGGGAATCACTGCTCGGGTAAAAACCACACACATGCACAAGCCTTTCAGAATCTAGAGAATTGTATAGTCCCCGAGTTAATTCACAGGACACAGTTAATAAGCCTGAGCCTTGGGATCAAGGCTGCTGCACAGTCCTTGAATTTTCCTGATTCAGTTCTAGGCACAGGTTCTGGGTAAATATGGTTTTCAGGGTGTCTTTCACTATTGGAAAAGAGAGGATAGGCAGTTGGTACGTATTTTTTTCTCCATTCCACTCCAGAATCTGTGAGTCTTTAGTAGTAATACCAGCTCAGCTTACTCTCCAATCTGCTGCTGCTGCTGAATGCCAATTCAGCCCTTAATACAGGGGCCAGCAACCTTTTTCAGCAGGGGGCTGGCCCACTGTACCTCAGACCTTGTGGGGGGCCGGACTATATTGGGGGGGGGATGAATGAATTCCTATGCCCCACAAAAAAACCCAGAAATGCATTTTAAATAAAAGGACACATTCTACTCATTCTACAAGCTGATTCCCGGACCATCCGCGGGCTGGATTTAGAAGGCAACTGGGCCGGATTCAGGCCCCGGGCCTTAGTTTGCCTACCCATGCCTTGATACAACATGACTCATCTGTGACTTCATTATGGATGAGGGGGCCAAGCTAGCATGCCTCACGGAGACCACCATGATACTTAGTGGTCCCTGCCCTGTTGCAGGAGGAAGTCAAGGGGTTTTGCCTAAGGTTTAGCTGCAGAACACACATTTTACCTAGAGATGGTTGCTCTCACACCTTGCATTAAAAAGGAGCTCAGGATGTAGGAGCAGTGAAAGATAATTACCTGAAAAACGTAGAGTGACACAGCCACTGGCAAAGAGAAAGG
Organism: Podarcis gaigeae; assembly: GCF_964106915.1. Classification (NCBI taxonomy): domain Eukaryota; kingdom Metazoa; phylum Chordata; class Lepidosauria; order Squamata; family Lacertidae; genus Podarcis; species Podarcis gaigeae. Next base: position 7,690,903 of record NC_139677.1, on the reverse strand, counting down.
GTGGGATTCACCAAAGAAACTACATCAAAATAAGTCCTGAGTGAGGACTTTTACTTGCTCAACAGGGCTTCCCCCCTCCCCCTCCCCCAATGGCTCTTGGGGTCAGGGGAACCTCTAGAACACTGTATAGGGGGAGAGAGGATTGTTCCATCTGGCAAGCTGAAATGCTTGCACAAATGGAAGGTTCATAATAGAGCCACTTCCGAACCTGGGGAGGAGGTGGGGTTGCGGAATTCACGCCCACCCCATGTGCGCGGGGGCTGGCTTCAGCCCCCGCGAGCCTGAGGGAATCCCGGCCGCGTCGCCCACCCAGCCAGCCAATCGGTTGGCTGGGGGGCGTGGCCTGCCCTATTTAGGGCCGGTGCGGCCGGGGCTTGCCCTCTTTTCGCCGCGCCAGCCAGCTGATTTTCCCACCCTCCCTCCCTTTAGGCAGGTTCCTGACTGTGCTATGGGCTTTGGTCGGTCGCCGAAAGGGGCCTGGTAGGAATTTTTCCCAATTGGCAATTTCAGCTGATCGGTTTTTCGCCTACCTTGTAGCAACTCGTCACAACTCCTCGGCATTCGCGGTTAGGCATTGGTAAGAAGGGGTTAAGAGGATGTGGGGGGGAGGAAACACCATCACCTCCCCCCAAAAGCTAAGGGTAGTCCGTTAGAGGATTCCGGGGGGGGGGGCGTGGCCCTGTCCGAAACCTATGGAGGTGTGGGCCTAAGGCACGCCCCCAAGCGGTGACCCAGGGGAGCTCCTAGTTCACGTGCCTCGGCAGGACTCCCTCTTTTGGTGTTAACCCATGCCGGTCTTCATGCAATCGGGCTGGAGCCAGTTAGTTGATAGGGCCAATGCCTAAGCCAACACCTCTCATTCCTGAAATCAATGAAGTTGTGGCCTAATTCGCCCATTTAACCTTAATACTTGGTGTCCTGTGTCATTATTTCTCCTTGCTGGGGGGGGGGGGGGGGACTCGCCACGCAATGCAACATTTAATTCCACCCAAAATATAGCTTGATGGACAAACAGCAAGGATAAACTCAGTATAATGCAGTTCATTATCTTATATGCCTTTTTGCGTTTGTTTTGTGAATACGAACGTGCGTGTTTTAAGCAGAATTATATTGTTGCATCCAGTATCTGCATTCAGCCAGTGTTAACACTTTAAAGCCCTCTACCATCACTTCTAGTTTTACCAAGCAGATAATGCCATTAACCTGGGCAATTTAGCTCACGGTGCCCTTAAAATGAACAGCATTCCCTACTGCTGACTACTTGACAACACTTCAGCAATTTATTTTCTACTAACCTGAACAATATAAAAGCTCTCCACCTTTTAGCTATAAGCCCATTGGGACATGGTTCAACAAGATTCATTTGAAATAAATATCCACTGGTGTTGCTCATAATGTAAGCTAAACAATACACATTTTCACTTAATGTTATTGATTATCTTGGTGAGATGCATCTATTTAATTACCAATTATCATCTAAAGCAATGACTTCAGAGTGGGGTGGTATTGTGGGAGTGTTTGTAGAACTGGTGGACTCAATCTCTCCTGCAAATCTTGTTAATGTTTCTAATTAGTAAAAAGGTAAAGGTAAAGGTACCCCTGCCCGTACGGGCCAGTCTTGACAGACTCTGGGGTTGTGCGCCCATCTCACTCAAGAGGCCAGGGGCCAGCGCTGTCCGGAGACACTTCCGGGTCACGTGGCCAGCGTGACAAAGCTGCATCTGGCGAGCCAGAGCCGCACATGGAAACGCCGTTTACCTTCCCGCTGGTAAGCGGTCCCTATTTATCTACTTGCACCCGGAGGTGCTTTCGAACTGCTAGGTTGGCAGGCGCTGGGACCGAGCAGCGGGAGCGCACCCCGCCGCAGGGATTCGAACCGCCGACCTTTCGATCGGCAAGTCCTAGGCACTGAGGCTTTAACCCACAGCGCCACCTGCGTCCTAATTAGTGCGTTCTAATTAGTGGTTCTAATTAGTGCGTTCTAATTAGTGGTGGTGACCAATTTCAGAACTGGGGGGAGGAAATTCTGATTCAGAAATCTCAGTCACATTGCAAGCCAGGATCAAACCTCCTCTGAATTAACTTCCCTTTGAATAGGGTTATATGTTGATTTAACAGTACTGTTCCATTTAACGGTAGGTTGCTCCTTATTTTTGACGTAAAAACTTTTCAGCCAGCCATAGATTTGCTGACTACACAAAGAGACTACTAATGACTAGTATATTTTAAGAACAGTCTAGTGGATATATTTTTAAATTTAAAAAATGCAGTGACTTTTATAAGTGTACAAATTGATCGTAAGTAGGTTTGCAGGATCTCCCAGCATGGAGATGCACATGTTAGAAAAAGCTTCAGCTTTTTCTATTGCTGCTGCTTCTGTACCTAAGAAAGGCCTATAGTCCATTTCATAAAAGGCAGAAACTCATTCATTCACTGTGGGGAAATTCATTCAGTCTGCTTTCTGCAGCAGACCAACACGGAACCCCAATATTCCTAAACTTGTTTGTGGACCTGGACACAACTTCCAACTCACGTCTCTAGATTATGCAATGCCATTTCATTATTCAAAAAGCGCACACAAATATGGATTTTACATAAAATATGAATACAAAATGTATCATTTATGAAGGAATGCACTGAAAAGCACTGATAACGTATATTTTACATTAAAAGTTCATAAAAATGCATGCAATCTAAATATGGACTTTTAGGGAGTGCTTTCAGAAATCTGCAAAAACGGGATGGAAAAGACCTCTGATTGAGCACCAACAAAACAGAAATGGACACAAGCTATTTCTTCTCTCGCCTAGGAACAAAACAGTGAAGAGAGTTAAGGCCTGTGTAGTTGCCTGAAGCTGACTTTTATAACCAGACAAGGGACATCTATACCCTTTGTTTAATTGCATAAGAAAGGTTTTCTAATGTGGTGATGCCATCTACTTTAATGTTTCAGATGTAGTTACAATACATTCTTCACAACACTGAATTCAAACAAAAATTCACCATACTACCTGAATTCACCATACTACCTGATCCCAATAATGCTTGTGTAGAAGTCACTCAAAGTAAGCTTGTTGGAATTTACTTCTGAGTAAACATGCATGTTTTCCCAGTAGTGATATATGGAAGTGAGAGCTGGACCATAAAGAGGGCTGACTGCTGAAAAATTGATGCTTTTGAATTATGGTGCTGGAGGAGACTCTTGAGAGTCCCATGGACTGCAAGAAGATCAAACCTATCCATTCTGAAGGAAATCAGCCCTGAGTGCTCACTGGGAGGACAGATTCTGAAGCTGAGGCTCCAATACTTTGGCCACCTCATGAGAAGAGAAGACTCCCTGGAAAAGACCCTGATGCTGGGAAAGATTGAGGGCACAAGGAGAAGGGGACGGCAGAGGATGAGATGGTTGGACAGTGTTCTTGAAGCCACAATCATGAGTTTGACCAAACTGCGGGAGGCAATGGAAGGCAGGAGTGCCTGGCGTGCTCTGGTCCATGAAGTCACGAAGAGTCAGACATGACTAAATGACTAAACAACAAACATGCATGTAAAGAATATGTGCTAGTTAAAGCTCAGAAATATCATTACGTAGACTCTGAGCAGAATAATGCAAATGTTTTCACCTATTCTGAATTCATTAGCTCTAATATGTTCTTCCATTGCCAGGTATCCATCAGTGTGGTGGCTCAAATTAATTTAGGATGAAAAATGCTTCTACCCAGACAGCAATGAATCCAAAACCTGTATCAATCTCTCCTCCTCTGATTTCTCCTCTATTAAAAGGAGGAAGCCTAATGAACTCTGTGTAATTAAAAGCTCTCACAGCTTGACAACAACTAAGTCCACCCCATTGCTACTTACAGAGCTTTTTGGAAAATGATCAACCTTGAGGTAAAAAAAAAAAAAGAGAAGACGAGGAGAGAAAGATGTTACTAAAACTACCAAGATCATAATTAAAGTTGCAGCCAGAACAACTGAGCACAATTGTTAATATGTGATACAAGTGAGAGAAACACTTTGCAGAGTCTGTTACTTGATGTAAGACCAAGTTCAAGCTATTGCTTTCAAGTTCTGATGTCTGCCTGCAGGGATGTGTGTGTGTGTATGTGTGCGTTTAAAAAAACTTTTATTTTCCTTGATTTATAAACAGACAACACCAAAACTCTTTCCAGAGGAAAGTAAAAGATGGTTCTGTTGAGTGTAGTTTGAGAAGGTTTCTCCAGTCTCTTGACAAATTATTTTAATGAGCTTTATAATGTGCAGTGCTTTAGAATGGGCTTTTTTTAATACATAAAGTTTAAGAGACTAAGCTGTGAACCAGAACATCCCTTCTGTTACGAAACTCATTCAGTGGCCTTAAGCAATATTCTTATCAACTTCAGGCTACTATCAATTCCACCTACTATCTGCAATATGGAAACAACAATAGTTTTAATGCACAATGCAGAGTTTAGGTTAGTATTGTTGAGACAATATATATGAAAACGCTGAATACTCCATAAAGCTAGATGATGGAATGATTTTTTATTATTATTATTGTTCCAATTGGTCCTTAGGTATTACATTTTATTGATGCCAGCTATGTAGCTACCTAATATTATGAACCTGTCATGGCACAAATATTTACAATATTTATTTATCTGGGTTATAGAATGAATTTGACCAGCTTATATTGCATGAGTGATTTATGAATTAAGTGCTACCCTCTTCCCCCAAATTCTCCATTGGCTCAGAAAGATTACAAAGTTGTTCTTAGTGTGTGGACTATATGAGGCAGGCTTTCTATCCTTCCGCATTTAAGGTGGCGGTTTTGAAATAGCCTAAAATGACACCTAACATGAACACATATCATGCGTTGGGCAATATATATCCCAGCCCCACTATATGTAGTGTAGCACATCCTTCAATCTGATTTGGGTATTCCATATCACAGAACTTTTGCTTACCACTAAGCAGAGAGCTAATGTCATTTGTCTGGAATATAAAAAGCTGCTTTAGGTAAAACTCATCATTGTTAACAGTGGTTGATGGGCTCCTAACTGGCAATGTAGGGGACTGAACCCTAGGCAGGCAAACCATGTGCTCTGCTACCACTGAACCATTGCCATTCCATATGAAAGCCAAGGAACCCTACAAATACAATTAAAACCTTTAGGCTCCTGTTCTGCCCTATGGTATAAAAGCATAAGAAAATAATTTCACAAGGCATTAGCCAGAATCCAAAGGTATATCATCATAACCCTTTAAGTATCTAATTCCTAATATTGTATTCCACCAAGAGCAACACATTCAAATTGGAACACTCAATTACAAAGTGGAATATGCAATTCCATTAAATGAAAATCACTGCCATAGAGGCAGAAGCGTGGAGTGTCTGACAATCATAACAAGTTGCTCATTTCTACAGAACCACATGTGGTATTGGTTCTTTCGAAAGTAATATAAAGCAAAACAAAACAATTTTTGCACCCACATCAAATCTACCATCACGGTCATGCTTCTTTTAACAAAACTCTCTTAGAAATTCTGAAATCTTCACATTAACTAAAATTACTTAGAAACAGTGAACTGTCCCCCCCCCTCCGCCCGCCACTACAATAAATCGCAAAACACCAACTGAGGCAATTGCATGTCCTTCCTAGCTACAACCCAAGGCTGCAATAAATTCATCTGGATGCTTTCAAAGATGCAAGAGCTGCCTTAGATGGCAGGGATTAAAAAGTGTTTCTCAGCAGGTCATTCTCATATCTGATCATGGTGCAAAATAAAGACACTCAGGAGGAAGCAGTAAAGGACTCCCCATCAAATATGAGACTTTATTCTGCAGTACTTTGATGTCTGGGCTTGTAGCACAGCTACCTAATGATGGATCGCTGCCTGTTGCCTTCTGATTGCTATTTGATAGACATCAACATGCACCCTTGCATTTCTCTCCATCTGTGTAATCACTGAAAGGGAGGAAGGCAGATCAGGCACTAGCAGATAATCAGGTTAGGAACTGGCCATGGTTCTGAAGGGCCCCTTACTGCCTGGGCCATACCACCATTTTCAGCAACAGACTGGGCTGCTGTTTTTGAACAGAAGCCAAGCTCAGTTCCCTTCTGTAGTGGTCACCTTCCAGTTTAAGTCACCAAAATGTAATACCCCAGCTCCCATATCTGTAGTCCAGATAGGATTTACTAATACCTTGATATGTTAGATCACATTCAATTTTTGCCAGTGCACTAAGGAGAAGTTCGTTTCTTCTGTTCTTCATTTGCCTATTTACATTTTTAGAAACCACTTTCCCAACAAACTATTTCCCAAAGTGTTTTTTTTTAAAAAAATACACAAATAAATAATCTATAATACAATTTTTAAAACCAAGTTAATAGCAGGTGTTTCAAACAATACACATTACTAAAACTCACATCAGTTTATATTATCATACCCCTGCTCCCAAGCTTACCCCCACACACAACCAGACTAGAAGACATGTTAAAAGCAGCAGTAAAATTGTCAAGGGCATGTACAAAATTACACTAAAGAAGTTCACAACAGGATTAAGGTAACTTTTAGGTAAGACCCTCAAGTCAGTCTCTCTCTCTCTCTCTCTCTCTCTCTCTCTCTCTCTCTGTGTGTGTGTGTGTGTGTGTGTGCAAAATAAAAAAACGAAGGAAGACCTTAATACCGGTAATTTTCTAAATACAAATGATTGCAGGCCCTTTGGGTAATGGTGTTCCACGATGTGCATGCTGGCACTGAAGAGACCCTGCTTCTGAGCAAGAAACATATTTCCAAACTAATGCTTCCAAGTTTTCATAAACATAATTCATTTTCAAACTATATACTGTATTTTCCTATTTTTTTTAAAGTAAAACTATTTTGCAGGTTATATACTGGCCTAATTCAATGGAACAACAGGGCCCTATACAACAATAACATTTTAAAGATAATACTAATACAGTAATACAGTAATAATTAGCAGCCTTCACTACTGCATGTAATATTTATTTTTCCTAAGTTCTAACCTTACCCTTACTGCCCTTCAAACAGTTTTGTTTCCTGAGCAGCTTTTGTTTGCACAATTAAGTTCACAAATATTCCAGAATCCCAGCTCTACCCATGCAATGACCTGTAACATTACAGAAGATTGAGTAAAATATGGGGGCAAGAATGAATAAACATTCTCTGCAATTATAGGACAGTAAATGGACCGTTGCTGATCAGTATTATGGCTATGTGAATTTCCAAAGTGTTTCATTTGATAGGTTTGCTAGAATGTCCACCAGATAAATACCTTGGGTGCACAAACAGCATTTGTTCAAGGAGTCCCTGAAGCACTGACTCACTATATATAAAACAAAAGCAGCAAAAACCATTTGAAAATTGTCCTTGTGCGAAGAAGAACAGCTATTTGGACAGTTACAAAAACGATCAGCATTTATATAGCACTTTAGAATCTTTAGTTCATTCACATGGGCTGCCTCATGTTAATCCTTTGTTGTTGTTGTTTAGTCGTGTCCGACCCTTCTTGACCCCATGGACCAGAGCACGCCAGGCAGTTCTGTCTCCTGCAGTTTGGTCAAACTCATGCTGGTAGCTTCGAGAACACTGTCCAACCATCTTGTCCTCTGTCGTCCCCTTCTCCTTGTGCCCTCCATCTTTCCCAACATCAGGGTCTTTCCCAGGCAGTCTTCTCTTCTCATGAGGTGGCCAAAGTACTGGAGCCTCAGCTTCATGATCTGTCCTTCCAGTGAGCACTCAGGGCTGATTTCCTTAAGAATGGATAGGTTGGTTCTTCTTGCAGTCCATAGGACTCTCAAGAGTCTCCTCCAGCGCCATAATTACATGGTAATCCTTACAAACAACCCTATTAAGATAGGTGAGTCTGTTTCTCCTTGTGTTGCAGGTGAGGGACTGAGATAGCATGACTTTAAGAGAAGGAGTGACTTGCTTAAGGCCTGCTAGGGAGTTCACAGAGGAGAGGAGACCTGAAGCATGGATGTGCTGTTTCACAGGAGGCTCTTAGCAAATTGTGCCTGGGGAGCAGCCAGCACTCCTATCAATGAACACTGGCACCTAAGAGGTATGGAGCCCCCTTGGGTGGGTGAGCCTCACTGCCACACCTTCCAGAGGAAGAAGGCAGGCAAGTGAGTGAGAGAAGGCATCTCTTTGCCACCATTGCCTGCCCTGTGGCGTCAAGGAGAGAAAAAGGAGGGCAAGGAAGAGGGCAGAGGTTGCCTCTCCCCAAATCTAGAGCCAGCCCTGTTCCAACAAAGCAGGTCTCTTTCTTCAAGGAGCCTCGCTTGTTATTTAGGACATTCCTAGTTATGTGGCCATTTTGGAGAAGTACAGCTTGTATAGAAATGATGGCAAATCTATTCTAAGGCTTCCCTCAGGGTATCTGGAATCAATCCTGCAACTGATTTTCAAAGGGGTAGAATATGAATTGGTTTTGAGTTTCCAGACATGCTTTATTTTCAAGGCTAGGTTTTGAATTTGTTTACTTGTTCATTCTCAGGTTTTTTTTACAGTGTTATATAGCTAACTACACTAAAAGGCCAAACTAAAGGGCCTAACTGCACAACACTAAATGTAATGCTGCCATCAGGGTTTTGTTTTAATTATTACTAGGAAGTGGAGGAAACTTTATCAAGCCCACAGCATGCAGAGAAATGATATTCCTCTTTTGTCACCAGCCACGATTTCCATGGAAATTGCCCCCACACTGCAGTTAGCGATAGGAAAAAACGTCCCATTAGGTGCCAATGCAGCACCTATCCACCACCATTACTAAATTAATCCCCTCAAAACTCAGATCATCAGCAATGAACTTACTCCATATGTTGCAGTATCTAGCTCTTTAAGATCATTGTATCTGCTCTACTGTATTATTCTACCTGTTGTTATAATAGATTTATTCCAATATAAGAAGTACTCATGATTCTCAAGAATAGGCTAGGAAGGAAGGCTATAATTATTTTTGTAGCAAGGGTTTGGATCTGAACTGATCAGTTGGTATCACATACCTGGCAGGCCATAAATAATTACAGCAACCTAATTTTGTCCGATAGGATGTTCTGTATTAAAGAAAGCAGGGCACCCAACAATTGCATGGACTATTGTTGGGGTCATCAATATGGTGCCCATCACCTCTCTTGGAACTCCCAAGATTTCCTGCCCCACCTGATTGTTTCTAATTAGGGTGGCATTTCTCTCTGTGTATATTTTTATACGCTGACCTTCAGGAGAAAAAGTTTTCAGCTACCCAGCCTTTTAACTTTTTTCTCCCCAGAATCTCTCTCTATGCTCCAACACCACCTAAGTCTGTCCCAGGATCGAACTGGAACTCCTATGGACAATGGCTATGCCTCCACCCTGACCCTCTGGTTAGGGCTGGTATTACAGAGCATATCTTAGTGGGAACAGCTGAGTTAGGTGAAGCCCACCCATCTCACCTATCCAGGTCTCAGCAACACATGCTGTTGGTTGCATTTCTCTGTTAGCATTTATTTATTTATTTACTTATTTATTTATTTATTTATTATAGCACCTTTATGTTACAAAAAGGCTTTAAAAAGCCCGTTTCATCATCATTTTATCAATATTTTGTTATATGTATCTCAATTTAATTTATGAGTTAAAGTCATTACCACATTATCTGCATATAGTTTAATTTTCTCACTTTTTATTGATTATAACTGTTTTATTTTTATTTTTTCTTGATTGCTCACACCAGCAAAATGGCAGATTAGGAAGGATGCATTGAAGTAATGATGCTTTGTTCTACATGAATCTTTACTTTTTTCAGCAGGGAAAATAATAGGAAAAGGTTATTGGGGTATGCCTGTTGTTTTACAACTTCATTTTGGCCAAATGGCTTACCCCACCATTGCCTAATTCTGATACTTCATTTCATTTAATAGTTCTTCAATAGTCTTTGTGAGTGGAACAACAACTATGATTATAGCAAGCAATTCTGCCTTGTTATCAAGAATAATGCCTATCCTCCTAAGTAAATTGTTTTGTCTCTAAGATAATACTTATTGCAACCTATCCTTTTATCCATGTATGATTTTACAAAACAGCTTACTATTCATATTTATAATATGGGTTAGTTAATTTGGAAGCCTACAAGTTAATCCTTTTTGCTGGTGTAATATTTTCCTCCCACTCCTTTATATCTAATTAATCAAAATGAATTTGTGAAAGCTCGGACAACCTGCAATTACTTGATTCTGAACTGCAATCATGTTTACAACATTGAGCACTGCCTTCTCATCCACCCTTGCCCATTCACCTAGCATCACGGTTCTCCCTTGAGTCTCAAGCCCAAAGCAACTCTACCTACAATGGCATTACCAACTGATTTGTTTTTTCTCTTCTCCCCCTCCAATGAGTTCAGGTTACAAGCACAGTGATTCTACCCATTGCACCACCAGGCTGACTGAGTAGGACATGTTCCCCCCGCCCTAAAAAGTCCTTCCATTGTGCCACATAACATGCTCCCCACCCCCAGAGAGATGAACTTGGTGTCATTTAGGTACCATGGAAACACCAGTTTCTTGTGATGTTTATAATGCTGCTAATTACTGTTTGGATTTTATTTTTAAATAGTTGTACGAATAACCCCATTTTCCTACTTATTTTGTTTTTAAAGTCAGTTAGAAATGTTTTAGGGAAATATGTAAGAAGCAAATGTACTAATTTTCAAAATAGTTTTTTGTTTTGTTTCATTGTTTGGTCTTGAATAACAGTTTTAAAACATGGACCCTAAATAGTAGAGTAAAATACTTATTTTTGGATCCCCTTTATTGACGTTTTGATGACTCCCTAGTGAATCACTCGCCCGCTTTCGGCCTTTTTGTTAAAATTGTTATTGTATGTTGGTGGACTCCTAGAAAGGGTTTCTATGGCTGCAGTGCTATACACAAGTCCCTGGGAGAGAGTCCCATTGAACTCAGTAGGCCATGCCGGAGTAGACATGTATAGGGCTTTTTAAAAGACACATGTGGGCATCAAGTACAAACCTGCCAGTTCATATTCTGTAAGCCCTCCGTGGACTGCTGATAACAGGTTGTAAGAAAGTATTACACCAGTAGCAGTTGGTGGGTCACATTCCCCCTGGCTCAAGTCATCAATAGGATAACAAAAGTTGCTTCGGGACAAAAGTATGTCTGAAACCACAATGAAATGGATCTAGAACATGAGGACATCGCCTGAACAACTTGTGTGTGTCCCCCATGTGGAAGCCAATACTGTGGGGTGGGTGTAGAGAAGTCACAATACAGTGACATTACATTGTTATGTAATTATGTTATGTTATGTTATTGAGTAGGGTTGAATCCCTTCATAGATCCAAGCTTTTCATAGAAGGATCTTGAAATAATGAAGGGATGGGTTTCTGTGTAGCAAGTTTAAAACTGACTCAAACCTCCCCTTTTTGTTCTTTCAAAAGAGAGCACTTTTAAATGCGTAAAACTTGAGCTGTTGAGCAAAAACTTAAACAAGCTCTCTCCTTTATCAGTCATGGCAAGGGATGGCCTTGGCTCTCTAGGGGAACAAAGAAAACACGTCAGAACTTTATCTTATGTGCTGACCACAAAATACGCGCAAACTGATGTCTGGGAAAAACGCCAAAAGCGTGTTCCCGGAGATGGTGACCTCGTCCCAGATAAGAGTAGGAAGAGGAAGATCATTTTATGGTCAGAAGTACAGGAAGGAAGATCCTTTTATGGTTGAGAGTACCAGAGCAGGAACATATGTGATGTCAACCAGTGTACATAGGCCGACGTGGTTGGGCTCCTAGGGGAGGAGTGAGAGGGTGCCTGGAGGATATATATACTGCATGAAACTTGTCATTTCTTTGGACTTGCTGTGGACTTGATCACGCAAGTGCCTTCTGCTATCCAGAGAGCAGAATAAACTCTTTCTTTGAACCAACTCAGTGTCATTTGACTTCCTTCCTCCTGTCCCGGAGCAACGCAGACCCAATCGGTGAACTCCAATAAGGCTACAATAATAACTACTCAAACTACATTTAGTTTTGTTCTTGACCTAAAAAAAAACTTTTTATACTTTTTGCAGAAAATATTATTTTCCTTTCTCTGTTCCCTTAACTTTTTACTCAAGCAACCGACCAACTGATATCCATAATTTGCCATGGAATAATTCCTAAACCTGCCTTGTGCAGAAGGCAGTGTGTGTTTGCCTCATATTTGGTGGCTGCAGCACAAGATATTCATGAGAACTGGTGAAGGTTCCTCATTTTATAAGCACAGTGACACTTCTTAGTTTTGGCAGCGGCTGAGACAAGTTTGAGGATGACATTCTTTTCAGAAGATAGATAGCGATGAACTTATCTTCAAAAGAATGCCAACCTTTCCTAACACCAATAGTTCAGTAATTTATATTTCCAGGAACCATAGCCAAAGGGCATTTTGGATTAATTTTTCTGTGTGTATCCAATGGTGCCCAATCTATTATTTATCCATAAAATAATCATTAATCATTGCAACTAAGGTGAGTGTTTTTTATCAGAGATGCACCCCTCAGAATGCCCCAGGTAATTTCATCCAATTCTAGGCAGGTATTCACTCCATCACTGGCGGCTGAGACTGGATACAGCAGGGTGCAAGTTGAAGACTGCATAAAGCAATGGCTTAGAAGATGGAAGACCTTGCAGTTTATTTTGGCTTTGCCCAAGGCTCATTCAACTATCTGCTTGAGTTCTGTTCTTGTTTCAGTGGAAGTCCAGCTGAGGCTGGTGAATATTTCTTTTTCGCTCAGGGAGGGGGAGAAAGCAAGCAGGCAAGCAAAGGTCAGAGCCAAATGTCACACAGCCTCCTATTACAGGTCAGTGGGGTATTCACGGTCCATATTCACTGAGCTAACTGATATATGTAATTGCAAGAATGGTGTTGGAAGGTTGTAGTTCAAATATAAAATGAGGTTTCGAACACTGCAAGCCCAAGTTCTCTTGTTCTTTAAAGTGTACCAGTGAAAACGTCTAAACAAATCAAACAGAAAGAAAGCAAAGAAGGTATGCAGGGAGTATGCAGGCTGAATTCACAGTCTTTCTCTTTCCTCAACTTACTGCTGGGACTGGGGGCACATTACACCAGCCTTAGAGCTGGTGTAATATATTTCCCTTATTGAAATATCGTTCTTTTCCGTGTATAAGACGTCTCCATGTATAAGACCCCCCCCCCTTGTTTGGGGGACTGAAATTTCAGAAAATGGGGGGAGATGGCAAAAAGTTGTTGAGTTTTTTTTGTGGAGGATTGCCCAGAGTTGTTGAGCTGTCTCCCGTCTGGCCCCTTGCCAGCAGAAGCTGCCAATCGCCCGCCCAATTGCCGCAGCACTGGCCAATCAACACCACCCACTGATGCAGCAACCAATAATATGCACAATAGCTGCTAACAGCCATGGCAGCACCCAATCAAATGTCCACCCTATGCACTACCCATGTATAAGACAACCACCACTTTTTAGCATGATTTTTAAGGGGGAAAAAACCTAGTCTTATACACGGGAAAGTACGGTAAATGGAAAAGAAACCTTTTCTCATCCGTGTGTGTGTGCGTGCGCATGCACACACACACAGGAACAGTAAAAGACACCCCTCCCCCATTTTCATCATATTAGCATTAGCCAGACAGGACACAGGAAAGGGCAATTTGTCTACATTTGGTTATTTGTCCCGTTCCCCCCACCCACCCCCCAAAAAGTCACTTGCCCTAATAGTCACATATCAGTTTCCTGAAACTGGTGGTCTTACATACCTAGATTTGTGTTGGAACTATAGTCTAATTAGTGTCTGGTGTTCAGCAGTTTCATTCATTGTACCTTGTGAATTCTGAAAACTACTATTTCTCTCTCCTTTACACAATAGCTAGCAAAGTTTCCCATCTTTCAAGTTACTGTTGCTATGAAACCCACAAGATTAAGGTATAACACTTGAACTCCATAAATAAATAAATAAATAAATAAATAAGAATTCTCCCTCCACATTTAATAGTAGGAGTTTTGTGAGTTCAAAGCATAAAGACTCTAGTATCCCAAGATACATCAAAGCAAATGAAATGTGTTCTTTGATCTTCAGAACTTACATCTTGCTTATATTATGCAAGCGGTTTCTTTAGTAGGGGGAAATGGTCTGTTTGACCAGTGATCACACAGTTGTTTCATGATACCTTTTAATTAGTTAGTTAGTTAATTATTTAATTACATGTCTACACCAGGTTCTCAAACCAACAGGGCATTTAAAGTACTGCACTATAAAATACAGCCATGAAAACCTCAACGAAGTCGAAATCCACTAAAGCAATAAGCAGCAGTAACAGCCAAGGAGCAAAGGACTATGCTATCTCTCCAGTGACTCAAACACCTTTCTAGACACAAATGTATTGCGTAATCCTCTGCAGCAGCAGAAGGAATGTGGCCAGGTGGACTCTGTTCTCCAAGTCTGCTCACAATCTACAGTGGGCAGTGTTGCCACCGGGTATTGGGCCACGCAAGTGATCCAGCAAGTGGCAGGTACGATCACCTGGCTGCTGACTATTAGCCAATGCCAGCAGACCTTGGACGAGTGTTTGCCTGGTGGTGGGCCAATAGGAACGCTTGGGTCTGCTCCCAGGGGTCATTAAATTGTGGCCTGCTCGGCCGTCTTCCCTGCTCTTTCATCCCTATTTTCTCTCCCAAACGATGTGGCTAAAATCATAATCTTGCTGTCCCTAAAAAGCTGGGAGGAAGGTACCCAACAAGACTGCAGAAAGACTTGAATGGGAGGCACAACAGTTTTGCCTTTCTCAATGGTTCAAAGCAGGGCTGAACAAAAATGCCTTTCAAAACATTCTCCCTGAAAAATTAGAAAGCATTTTGACAAATATTTTTAGTAGGGAGGAGAAGGTATAATCCTCCAATAGGTTTTTTCCCCCTCGGAAAATTCTCTTTTGAGAAATTTCAACTCACTTAATGTTGAATGAAAATCTCTATTTAGTTCACATTAGGCACCAGAGGACAAATATGCCCTGTCCAATTTTTATAGCAAACAGACCTGATTCACCAGTCTTCGAGTTTGGGTTTGAAGACTGCACACAAAAATGTGAATTTCACAGGGAAATATATTGATAAATTTACAAGAATGAGTATTTTAGGGGGAAATGGCATATAAAATGTGTTCAATTTAAATGTATTTTCCATACTCCCCCGCCCCCGCAAAAATACGATATAACAGACCTATGGCTGAGCACACTGAAAATGGACACAAGATAGAGATGGGCTTAAATATCCAGGGTTTATACTGATTGAGGAAGCAACGGGCTGAGAGGGGTAGACTGGAAGGAGGAAAGACCAAGCCTAATGCTTATTTTAATGATATTAAAGGTAAAGGTAAAGGGACCCCTGTGGGACGCAGGTGGCGCTGTGAGTTAAAGCCTCAGCGCCTAGGACTTGCCGATCGAAAGGTCGGCGGTTCGAATCCCTGCGGCAGGGTGCGCTCCCGCTGCTCGGTCCCAGCGCCTGCCAACCTAGCAGTTCGAAAGCACCTCCGGGTGCAAGTAGATAAATAGGGACCGCTTACCAGCGGGAAGGTAAACGGCGTTTCTGTGTGCGGCTCTGGCTCGCCAGAGCAGCGATGTCACGCTGGCCACGTGACCCGGAAGTGTCTCCGGACAGCGCTGGCCCCTGGCCTCTTAAGTGAGATGGGCGCACAACCCCAGAGTCTGTCAAGACTGGCCCGTACGGGCAGGGGTACCTTTACCTTTACCTTTAAAGGGACCCCTGACCATTAGGTCCAGTCGTGACCGACTCTGGGTTGCTTTATTGGCCGAGGGAGCCGGCATACAGCTTCCGGGTCATGTGGCCAGCAGGACTAAGCTCTGGCGAACCAGAGCAGCGCATGGAAACACCGTTTACCTTCCTGCTGGAGTAGTACCTATTTATCTACTTGCACTTTGTCGTGCTTTCCAACTGCTAGGTTGGCAGGAGCAGGGACCAAGCAACGGGAGCTCACCCCGTTGCAAGTCCTAGGCTCTGTGGTTTAACCCACAGCGCCACCCCCGTCCCTTTTAATGATATTAAACTAATACTAAACAACTGGGGGCTGGGCCCCTGTTCATTCCACTCACCAACCCCTACCATCCCCCACTATATCAAACCACCAGAGCTTCCCATTCTCACCCCATGCAACTAATATGATTGCTTTTAACCTTCCCAATCCCATTTCTGAAGCCAATTCTCCCTTCCTTTCAGCAGCTTCACTTTGCACCCATTTCTAACTTCACCTCCATGTCTATGCCTCCCCCTCCTTTTGTGCAATCCCCTTTCCCACAAGCCACCTCCATGGTAACTTCCCGCATCACATCCAGGATTGTCATGAAGCACTGCAGGTTATCCAATGGGAGCAATGCTCTGACTTCATGCAAATCCAGTACTGTGATGTGGCACTACAAATTCCCCAATGGGGGCTGCGTGACGACAGCCTTACATTTTTATGTATATAGGAAGATATTGAAAATGACTCCACAACTGAACCCAAGATTCACAGATGGCAAAACAGGTAAAGCTATTTCACTAAATATTCTCCAGAGGTGAAGGAGCTCAAAAAAGGGAAACTATCAAAAACATGTCAGAATATTCTTTCCTGAGAAGAAACTTTCCCAGCTCTAGCTGCAAATGCCTAGAATTGAGTTTGGAACCTTCTGCTGTGAAACATGCACTCTGTCACCGAGCACTGAAATGATATAATTATGGTAAATTAATGTGTATGGAGGGGGAAGGAGGATATGGGCAGCAGGCCCACCCCTCTGACCTAAATGCATTCAATTAAACATCTGCAGAGAAATAATGCATAGTCCCCTGTATGTGCATAGGGCTTTCTCCAGATCACACAGGGATATCAGTATATAAATGCACATGGGCCCTTCTGCTATGCTCTTTAACTCTCTCAGGAATTTAGGAAGTTGCATTATATTGAGTCACGCCATTGGTCCATCTAGTTCAGTATTGTCTCTGCTCACTGGCTGCAGTTTTCCAGGGTTTGAGACAGGACCTGTGACCTTCTGAATGAAAAGCCAGTGCTCTGCCACAGAACTTCAGCCCCGCTCTGTATGTGTTGGGGTCAAAGTCTCTCTTTCTAGGGCAATGGGGATGTGCTTGCCCCTTTTCTCCTCTTGGTGCCACTTGGAGTATTCCCTGATAAATCGTGTCCTCCCTAAAAGAGGGCACGTGTTGCGGTGAGACCTGGAGACTGATTGTGGGTGGGTCTATTGAATAGCCACAACACCCGATTGGTAGGGCATTTTGCGACTGACCTTGCTATGCCGTCGTGTGTCGTCTATCGTTGGGACAGGGGCACAGCAGGAATTTTCCTCACTTGGCTGTAGCCATTTGGGTTTCACCTGCCGCGTAGCAATTCATCACAACTTGTAAGGTTGCAGATAGGCACTGGTTCATGTGATAGCGATGGGAGAACGGTCTCGCCATCCCTATGTGAAGGGTATTAAAAGAATCCAGGGACTCAACTTGGTTTGGTCAACCCCCAAAAGGGGGTTGTACCCTTGCCTGAGTCCAAGGGAGCATATGGGTAGTGAACATAGTCTGTTTCCAGGCTTTTCACCTGCCTCAGGTGTTCACCCTTGGCTGACCCATGATAGAGCTCTGGGTCAGCGCTACCTGCAAGGGTGCAAGGAGCTAGTCAAACCAGAACCTATGCAACCACTCACTTTTCTGTAATCAATAAAGTTGTAGCCTAAATTCTGTCAAAAACCAAAACTAAAATTTGAGTCAAACGTGTCTTTATTTAGGGGGGAGGTCTCTGGGTCTGAACATGCAAATGAGTGAAAAGGGGGGTGCATTTTGAGCACTGCAAAAACTCCTTCCTCAAATTTCCCTCAGTACTTCCCCCAGCTGTGAAGATGAACACCACACTCTTCAATCTAACTTTACAGTTAAATTTAGGAAGTTTCTCAAAAATGCCCCTCATACAAAAGGTCAGAGTGTTTTTACGTACGGTCTACAATGGAAAATAATAAACTATAACAGATTTCTGCATGCATGCAATCTGTCAAAGGGTTGTGTGCACTGACCGTACTCTTATTAAACTGGTTATGGGGTAAGAAAACAATGGAAGGAGAGACTTTCCTGCTACATGGAAAAAAATGTAAAATTCTCCAGCATTTGCAGAAATTCATGGAGGAATTCTGAAAGGTGGAAGCAACCTGGGAATCAGATTCTAAGCACTACACTGAAATAAAATGAGGAAAATCACAACTTTTATTTCTCTTTTTTGCTCACAGCTTACAAACCGAGAAAGAGCTGCAATTCACCACATACATTATTCACTGGAAATTATTTAGCTTGGCTCTGTTGGGTGAGTCATGCTTAGGCTGAGTGGAAGGTTCTGAGCACTCTAGGAAGCATATAAATTATTTGAACTCAATGTAAAATTCATGGATTTATTCTCTTTCTCACCTAACTTCTCCCCAAAATCTCTGAGATTCATTGACATCAGATCTGTAGGCTAGCATATCTGATGCAACAGCATCAGAGTTATCTTCCTGTGAATTTTGTATGTATGTATGTATGCATGCATATAGGGATATAAAATCCTGCCAAATGTGACTACATTAAAAATTTACACTGGTGAAGGTGGTGGAATTTCTAATCGGATGTTATCATACAACAAACTGGTTGTAGAAAAAAGAAATGATTCCTGGGGATTTTTACCATGGCAACTGAGGATAGTCTGCTCTTATAAGAAATCAGACCCCTTCATTGGGCTGGCAAAATGCTTTCTAAGGCCTGTGTAAACATCAGACTAACTTGGGTCCCATCAAGCAAAACACAACCTACCAGCCATATATATATAGACATATAGCCTAGACAGCAAAAACAAGAGGTTTAGTGAACTCACTAGCTAGATAAATTTGTCCACTAAAGTTTGTTAAAGATTGAGACCTAGCCATCCCCTTCCCGCCATTTTCCTAAATAATAGTGAAAACCCTTTATGTTTATCCTTTAATAAATTCTCTTGAGAGGCCCATACACATTGGACTTTTATTTTTGTGTCCATGAAAGTAATGGAACTTGTGCAACAACTTCTCCCCATGCAACAAAACATCCCCTCCTTCTCCTCTCCCTCCTTGAGGGTTCCCCCCCCCAACCCTCCACAACATTTTGAGCAGGGCATAGGAGGAGGCGTGGGATAGTAAATTTGGTTTCACAACTGGAAATTGTTCTGCAAGCATAATGGCTTTGTTATATACAACTCTTAGAGATTATTTTTATTTTAAACTCACTTTTAAATATCATTAGCACATCCCCTATTGTTTTCCTTGCTGCAATTGTGCAAGAATAGATAATCCCTTTCTCTCCCAGAAAACCCAGTTGGTTCTATCTGTAATGATTTATCAGCAAATTGTAAAGACATATTTATTTCACCAAGCCTTTGGGATGATGTAAGTGTTGTTCCCCTGCCATGAGTATGTGTTCTGGTGCTTCTATTTTTTGCTCTTTTTTATCATGGCATGTTAGTATTATTTTATATTGCATTGTTTTAATAATTTTAAGCTACCTCAGTGATTAACTTGGTTGAATCTACTGGTATGTAGATAAATGAACAAATTTCTAAGATTGTGATCAAGAGTTGGTTATGTTCTGTTTATTTATATAATTTATATCTCACGGAGACTTCCGGTCGGCGCCAGCGTTTAATGGCGGTCTTAGCCTCGAGCTCCGAGGCAAGACTGCTCCGTAAGTTCGGGTCTGACCCGCTACGGCGAGCGGGGGACCCCTAAAATCACAGGCGCTGAAGCCTGTGAACAAGGAGATTCGGTGGGCACCTTTGCGCCCCCCGGTATCGTGAAGGAGCCTTTTTAAAGGCTCCGGAGCGGCATCGGGTGTGAGCGCGGTGCTGAGGATCGCAACCCAGCTTACGGAGTGAAGCCGCGTCGCCATTGACGGAGAGCGCCGATTCCTTCCTGAAACAACCGATTGGCAACATTACCCGTGAGTAAGATCTGCAAACTAAACGGGACTCTAAAAGCAATTTAAGAAAATTCGGCTGAAAACGGGAGAGGTAGAAAATAAGGAAGCCAGCCCTCCCGGAACTGCACGACCGATTGAGCAATGGAAAAACAAGCTATTTTTAAAGGGAACCTTTCTATTTAAGAAACTTTATTGAACTCTTGATATTGGAAGAAATCCCCCCCCCCCACAGGCAGGTGAAGGGGGGAAGAGGACTGTGTAAATCTAATCTGCCAGAGGACAGGGGGTTGGGGAAAAAAAGTCTTCCGCTGCCGAAGCCTCTGTTCAGGCTGCCGGGGAAAAAAACAAGCGCCAGGAAAGTGAGCTGTCAGAAAATGAGCTGTCAAAAAACTGGTGGATACAGAGGCCAAACTTAATTGAAATAAAATAACGGGACTTTAGGTAATTGAACTTATAAGATATTGGATTTGAAACAAATAAGGCTTTTGGCTGGACTTTTGCTTGGTGGAACTTTGCATTGGCTACTTGTTTCCCTGTCTTTTGTGTTGCTATTGTCGCCATTACTTGGATACAATTTCCCCCTCTAGAGGACTAAAAGAGAGAAACAGTTGCACTGTGATAGACACAGAGAAGTGGGATTTTCCACTTGCAACTTTCCTGTGGGAACGACCTTGAGTTATGAGCACTCCACAGGAGGAAATAACAACAAGAAGCAAATCAAAACAAACTCAAAAGCAGACCCAAAGAAGAGGCTCCACATCAGGAGCTACAGCTGTACAGGAAAAAGGAACAACAGCATCAATGGAATCTATGACACAGGCACTGCTTAGAATAAACAAGTCTTTAGAAGCACTTACCAAGCAGTCCACAGAGAACTCTAGGAAACTGACAGATAATTCTAAGAAATTGACAGAGCTGACAACAAGACTAGACCTGAACACGACGGCAATTGCAAATAACACAGATTCTATAAACCGTCTTGTGCAAGAATCTACAGAAACGAGAAAAATAGCCGAGAGCGCAAGGAGCACAGCCGAGGACACCAGGGGAAAGTTTGTACCCATTGCAAAGAAAGTCAACGAACATGATTCAGCTTTGGCCTTTTTGGAGCTAGAGAGGAAAAATAAGAATTTGAAATTAAGATCAGTACCAGAGGAAGAACAGGGTAACCTGGGAGACTTCCTGACAGATAAATTCCAAGAATTTTGGATTGATGAACTAGGAGGGGAAGAGGAGCAGGAATTTGCAATCACTTCAGCCTTCCGGATTGGCAGAAAACAAGGCAAGAAACCAAGGGATTGTTTAATTACTTTAAGATCCAAAGAAGAAAGGGATAAAATACTGAACCTACATTTCCAGAAGGCCTTGATTGTTAAGAATTCCCAGGTACAGATCTTCAAGGATATTCCTAAGCACTTCCTAGAGGTGAGGTTTCAATTTAAGACTTTAACAGATTTGCTGAAAAAATATAATATCCCATTTAGGTGGGAATTTCCACAAGGATTGTCCTTCAACTTCAAAGGGAAGAAAATTAAGATCAAAACAACTCAAGATAAAGACCAATTTTTGGAGAAATACTTTGAGGACTTTGAGAAAGGAACCGTAGAAGAGAGGGAAATACCAGATATAGCAAATCTATCATTTGGACTTGCCCCAGCACCTACTGACGAGGAACAAGAACTTGGAGCAGTCGGCGGAAAAGCAGCCCAATAACAGAAATGTCTCTGCAATTTTTGAGTTGGAACTGTCACGGCCTGAACCATCCCCGAAAAAGAGGACAGGTGTTTCATATACTAAAGAAAGAACATCTAGATATAATATGTTTGCAAGAAACCCATATTGCCAGGATAAACAGAAAACTTTTGATAAATAAAAGATTGGGACAAGAATTCATTTCTTCTGACAAAGTTAAGAAAAGGGGAGTTGTGATTTATGTGAAAGAAAAATTAGAACCAAAATTAATTTTCAAGGATGAACAAGGAAGATTTCTGGCAGTGGAAATTCAAATTCAAGGAGAAAAAATTCTGATTGTAGGAGTTTATGCACCTAATGAAGGGAAGGCCGAGTTCTTTAAGAAGTTGCATGAGACGTTAATGGATTTTATGGACTTTAAAATAATATTTATGGGCGATATGAACGGAGTAGTCTCCACAAACATGGATAAAGCGCAGAGACAAACGATTTCCAAGGATGGGAGACTGCCAAAGACCTTTTTTGAACTGACTGACACCATGGACTTGATTGATATTTGGAGAACAAGGAACCCTCTAGAAAGAGAGGGGACCTTCTTCTCTGAAGCAAAAATGACATGGACCAGGATTGACCAAATATGGATTTCCAGTAATCTGGCACCAAGGGTTAAAAAGACAGAAATCTGCCCAAAAACTTGTTCCGATCATAATGCAGTAAAGATGGAAATGAAGCTGACAACAACTGGAACCTTCAGATGGAGAATGAATGACACCCTGTTTAAAGATGAAACAATCTACAAAAAGGCCCAAAAGACATTGAAGGACTATTTCGAGATAAATTTAAGATCAGAGGTGGAAAGAAGAATAATATGGGATGCAAGCAAGGCCGTGATGCGAGGCTTCCTGATTCAGCAAAACTCCATAAAGAAGAAACAACAGAATGAGAAGAAGGAAAAAATCTGGAATCAAATAAAAGAAGGAGAGAAGAAATTGAGGTCTAAACCTAAATCTCAGGAGATTCTAAGAGAAATAAAGTACTATCAGACTCAATATATGGAACTGGTGAACGAGGAGATAGAATGGAAAATAAAACAAATGAGGCAAAAATCATTTGAATCAGCAGATAAATGTGGGAAATTGCTATCATGGCAACTGAAAAAGAGACAAAAGCTGAACACCGTGACATCCCTAGAAGTGGATGGTAAATTTATCAATAAACCAAACGAGATTAGCAATTGTTTCCAAAGTTATTTCAAAAAGTTATATGCTCAAGGGCCAAAGAAAGAACAAGAGATTGAAGAATTCATTAAAAAATATGGACTTTCAAAGATTTCTGAAAAAAGCAAGAGGACTTTAAATGAGAAAATTACAGACCAAGAAATAGAGGGTGCCATCCAAAAAATGCAACTGGGAAAATCACCAGGACCAGATGGACTGACGGCCAGATACTACAAAGCATTGAAGGAATGGTTAATACAACCATTGAAGGAAGTATGCAACCAAATCTTAGAGGGGAAAAAGGCTCCCGAATCGTGGAAAGAGGCATTCATCTCACTTATACCAAAGTCAGAAACTGAGAAACACCAAGTTAAGAACTACCGCCCTATATCACTCTTAAATGTGGATTATAAAATTTTTGCAGAAATTTTAGCAAAAAGATTTAAAAAAGTGTTATCAGAGGAGATTCATAAAGACCAAACAGGCTTTCTCCCAGGGAGATATATGTCAGACAATGTGAGAAATATTATAGATATATTAGAACTCCTGGAGATGGAGATAAACAGAAAAGCAGTGCTGATCTTTGTGGATGCGGAGAAAGCCTTTGACAATATTTGTTGGACCTTTCTAAAGAGGAATCTCCATGGGATGGGGGTAGGCCATAACTTTGAAAATGGTATAAGTGCAATATACTCTGAACAAAAGGCTAAATTAATTGTGAACGGTATGGTTATGGATGAGATTTCAATAGAAAAAGGGACACGACAGGGATGCCCAATATCCCCTCTATTATTTATATCTGTCCTGGAGGTATTATTGAACATGATCAGAAGGGACCAGCTGGTAGAAGGGATAAGACTCGGAACTAAACATTATAAGTTAAGAGCTTTTGCAGATGATCTAGTTTTAACTCTGCAACAACCAGAAGCCAGTACGAAAAGAGCTTTAGAACTTATTGAAATATTTGGTCAAGTGGCAGGTTTTAAATTAAATAAACAAAAGACGAAGGTGCTGGGGAAAAATTTAACGATCGAGGAAAAAGATAGCTTTCAAAGAGAAACCGGTTTAGAAATAACAAAAAAGGTGAAATACCTGGGGGTGAACTTAACATCAAAAAATGTGAACCTATTTAAAGATAACTATGAGAAATGTTGGTTGGAGGTGAAGAAAGATCTCGACATATGGTCTAGGTTAAGACTCTCCTTGTTAGGCCGAATTGCTGTTATTAAGATGAATGTATTGCCGAGAGTGTTGTTTTTATTTCAGACATTACAAATTTTGGACAAAATGGACTGTTTCAAGAAGTGGCAGAAAGATATATCTAATTTTGTCTGGCAGGGCAAAAAGCCCAGAATAAAATTTAAGATTCTAACTGATGCAAAGGATAGAGGGGGCTTTGCCCTGCCGGACTTAAGACTTTATTATGAAGCAGCAGCTTTTTGCTGGCTGAAGCAATGGCTACTTCTTGAGAATACAGACATTTTAGATCTAGAAGGATATGATAACAACTTCGGTTGGCATGCATATTTATGGTATGACAAGGTAAAAGTGCATAAAGGCTTTAAAAACCATATTGTCAGGAAAGCATTGTTTAATGTATGGAATCGTTATAAAGATTTGTTGGAAAATAAAACCCCCAGGTGGTTGTCACCCCTGGAAGCTAAAGCGGTAAAAAAACTTAATATGGATTCAGACTGGCCAAAATACAGTGAAATTTTGGAATATGATGGTGAAAAGCTCAAATTACAGAGCTTGGAGAAATTAAAACCTAAAGTCAGAGACTGGTTACATCACCAGCAGATTAATGAAACGTTTAAGCAAGACAGGAAAGTAGGATTTCAGAAGGAGAGGTCA
This sequence comes from Podarcis gaigeae, assembly GCF_964106915.1. Taxonomy (NCBI): domain Eukaryota; kingdom Metazoa; phylum Chordata; class Lepidosauria; order Squamata; family Lacertidae; genus Podarcis; species Podarcis gaigeae. Next base: position 7,666,169 of record NC_139677.1, on the reverse strand, counting down.
AAGTTAGAAACGGAACTATTGGAGCCCAATACTAAGAATTTGTCTAGAATGTATAATTTGCTGCTGAAATGGAACACCCAAGATGAAACAGTTAAATCAGCGATGATTAAATGGGCACAAGATATTGGTCATGACATTATGTTTGCGGACTGGGAAAGGTTATGGACCACAGGCATTAAATTTACGGCATGCACTGCCTTAAAAGAGAACATAATGAAAATGATCTATAGGTGGTACATGACCCCAGCCAGGCTAGCAAAGATATATCATTTGCCCAATAATAATTGCTGGAAGTGTAATGAATGTGAAGGAACTTTTTATCACCTTTGGTGGACCTGCCCAAAGATTAAGGCCTACTGGGAAATGATCTATAATGAAATGAAGAAAATTCTTAAGCGGACATTTGCTAAAAAACCAGAGGCTTTTCTCTTGGGCATGGTCGACCAAATGGTACCAAAGGAAGACAGAACATTCTTCATGTATGCAACCACAGCAGCAAGAATTCTACTAGCAAAATATTGGAAGAAGCAAGAACTACCCACTCTGGAAGAATGGCAGACCAAGGTGACAGAATTTATGGGATTGGCAGAGATGACCGGCAGAATCCGTGACCAGAGGAGAGAGACGGTGGAAGAGGACTGGAGAAAATTTAAAGTTTATCTTAGGAACTGTTGTAAAATTTCGGAATGCTAAAATGTCAAGGGATATAAGATAGAGAATTATAGCTGTTAAATCTTAAATTTAAATAAAATATAAAGAGAATCAGTTATGAATTGGAATGAAGGATTGCTAGAAATGCTGTCTTAAAAAAAATAAGGGAAGGCTAGGGGAAGTCGTGTTATGTATGTTATTGTATGTTATGTTTTAGTATGTTATGTTATGTCATTGTATGTTATGTTATGTTTTTATTTTGTTATATTTGTGAAAATGAATAAAAAATATTTAAAAAATATATATATATATAATTTATATCTCACTTTACATTTGGCTCTTTTGGATAAAATACATATTTTTGTGAGCACTTCCCCCACACTGAAACTGCATTGCAAAATCCAGAGAAGTGCATAATTTGAGTACATGCTGTGTTCCAATCTGCAAGCACATTTGGGAGTGTTGAATCAGATCGATCCACCATGTGGTGGGGGGGGGGAGAAATTAAACAAATTCAACCCCCATCCCTGCCATATATGGCGGTCCACACAAAACTTGATATTGAATTTTCCTTTTCTGCTGAATAGATCTGGGAAAACAAGAGTCCCAGCATGCATCTGGCAGAGTCACCACACACAGTTCAACTTGAGAGTCACCAATGCCATGGTCACACCATACATTACCTCACTGTGATATACCTTCAAACAGTCATGCCTTCCCTCTAAAAAATTATGAGTGCTGCCATTGGTTAAGGGTGCTGAGACATGTTAGGACACTGCTATTCCATTTCCAGAGCTACAGTTCCCAGGGCGGTTTAACAATCAACACCTCGTCACATGGAATTCTGGGAACTGTAGGTCTGCAGAAGGAATAGGGACCTCTTAACAACTCTCAGCTCCCAGAATTCTTTAGGGGAAGCCATGACTGTTTAAGGTGGCCTCCTAGTGCTTTAAATGCCTGGCTTGAATGTGGCCCAAGGTGTGCAGGCTGTTTCATTTTCTTGTTTAATGGCTGCCCTAATGCTCCACATTGCATTACTTCAATTTATCCTAATTTAAAACTAAAGTGCCCTTCTTAAGGTGAGGGTGTTTTGGTTTGTTTATTTGTTTTCTTAAAGACGTACGTGATGACTGTTTGATTTTGCAAAGTCCTTCCTTATGTACGGCATCATTACTGCCACTTGGCTTGTCAGGCCTTTCTTGAAAATGAAACTCTGACTCAACAACTTTGCCCTTGGTTAAATAAATAAACCGTAACTGTAGTTGTAACATCATTATCAGAGTACGAACCTGAAGGTCTGCTTAGGATTTATTAGGGCTACACGGCCATTACCAATGCTACTTAAACTTTATTGCATTCACCTTGCTGCCTAACAGCATGTGTGCTGCTCTTGTGTCATTGGGAGAAGACTCAGCAACTTCTCCAGTTCTAGTCAAATACAGCTTTCTCCTGTACTGCCCACTCCAGCCTTTGTGCTTTGCTGAGCTTATCCTGCCTTCTCCTTTTATTTTTAAGCTCAATAAAAGGGTGCCATATGTGGATTTTTTTGGTGAGGCAAAACCCACGGCAACATTCAGAAGTTCAGATGCCCTTCTTTAGTACAGTGGTACCTTGGGGACGCAGGTGGTGTTGTGGTCTAAACCACAGAGCCTAGGGCTTGCCGGTCGGAAGGTCGCGGTTTGAATCCCCGCAACGGGGTGAGCACCCGTTGTTTGGTCCCAGCTCCTGCCCACCTAGCAGTTCAAAAGCACGAAGTGCAAGTAGATAAATAGGTACCGCTCTGGCGGGAAGGTACAAGGCATTTCCGTGTGCTGCTCTGGTTTGGCAGAAGTGGCTTAGTCATGCTGGCCACATGACCCGGAAAAACTGTCTGCAGACAAACACCGGCTCCCTCGGCCTATAGAGCGAGATGAGCGCACAACCCCAGAGTCGTCCGCGACTGGACCTAATGGTCAGGGGTACCTTTACCTTTACCTTGGTTTACAACCATAATCCATTCTGGAGGTCCATTTTTAAACCAAAACAGGTTGTAACCCAAGGCACACTTTCGCCAATGCGGCCTTCCCCCCAAATTGTTATATAAAAAAATGGGTTATAATCCAAAAAAAGTTTGCAAACTGGGGCATGCACTTCTGGGTTTGACGTCTTTGTAATCCAAAACGTATGCAAACCAAGATGTATACAAACCAAGGTACCACTGTACTGTTGTAAGATATGTTAGGATATCGATATGTGTCCAGGAATCAAGATCCTCTGTTCTAGCTTTGAATCCTTTCCATAATAAATATTTTAAAAAACCAGGACTTTGCACCAAAGTGCTAATGAGCAGCACAGGGCCAGTCTGCAGTGTGGTGCGTGAATCTCAGGTAAGAGTGCGAGTGAGAGAATGGGGTGGTCACTACAAACAGCCTCGACTCTACTGAGAGGCAAAACAGGCATTTCTGAAGAAGTAACCTCAAGTTTATGAGCAGATGTCAACACTGTGATAAACATTCTGCGCTTGTTCCTAGAAGTGAAAGACGTGACTAGCAAATACTTTATTTTCAGCTCAAGGCTGAAAGGCACCTGGAAGGATGCATTTATGGGAGCAGAAATATTGGAAAGTGTCCTTCACTAAGCTCCACTTTACATTGCTTAAGAACAAGAGCTGCTATTGAAATCTCCATTAGTCAAAAGGTGGCTGGTGAAGCATCTCCTCACAGGCCAGCAGTGCATGGGGGGGGGGGGGAATCCCAACTGAGATGCTATTAAGCCATTTCACACTCTTTCTTCCTTGCCTTCAGCCAGAGTACGGATCAACCAATCTCTCCCTTTTCATTACATCTACAATGGAACCTCGTGTTACGTACTGTCCTCCTTACAAACACTTCAGGTAATGAGCTCCGCTCACCAGGAGGTAGATGCTCCTGGTAGTAAACTTTGCTCCAGGATGTGAGCGGAAGTTGTGCTCCGGCGGCACGGAGGCCCTATTAGCTAAAGTGGTACCTCAGGTTAAGAACGGTTTCAGGTTATGAGAGGCAGGACTATGATGCTGAAAGCGCTTTGGAATTCAGACTGTGGGAAGCCAAAACAAAAAATTATTACAATTTGGAAGACAATTGGACTTTTTTATTTTAGTTTTTTATTTTTATTGGATTTGATATGTTAATTGGATGTTCTTATTGGAAAATTAATAAAAGCTTTTTTTCTAAAAAAAAAAGAACGGTTTCAGGTTAAGAACAGACCTCCTGAACAAATTAAGTTCATAACCAGAGATACCACTATATTTGAATATGCATGGTATTTACACAAATCTTGTGCAATAATTAACACGTTTTTATAGGCACGTATTTTCACCATCTCTTAATCCTGATCTCTCCTTTGATTCAATCCGGCATCCTCCTTGACTCTCTAACTTTCTTCTCTCTTGTTCCCTCCTTTTTAGGAATCAAATTGAATGCCCTTGAATAAAATTCTGCATTTCCTGCTTTCTCTTCCTTTCCTCCTGACCAGCTAGGGTGCCTCCTTTCTCTATGGGTTTAACCTGATAATTTCTAGTGTAACCAAAGGCCTGTCTTTGAAGATCCGTAAAGATAAAAGGACCCCTGACCATTAGGTCCAGTCGTGACTGACTCTGGGGTTGCGGCACTCATCTCGCTTTATTGGCCAAGGGAGCTAACATTTGTCTGCAGACAGTTTTTCCGGGTCATGTGGTCAGCATGACTAAGCCACTTCTGGCGAACCAGAACAGCGCACGGAAATGCCGTTTACCTTTCCGCCGGAGCGGTACCTATTTATCTACTTGCACGATGTGCTTTTGAACTGCTAGGTGGGCAGGAGCAGGGACCGAGCAACGGGAGCTCAGCCCATTGCGGGGATTCAAACCGCCGACCTTCTGATTGGCAAGCCTCAGCTGGTAGAGCAAGAGACTCTTAATCTCAGAGTCATAGGTGCACGCCTCATGTTGGACATAAGATTCTTGCATTGCAGGAGGTTGGACTAGATGACCCTTGGGGGCCTACAATTCTATGATTGCACTATTATATAGGTATAGTTTAACCACAGATATGTGAAACTGCATTTTAGGATTTGAAATGGCACATGGACTTGTGGGAATAGACAGTCTGATTCATGGATAATTGCATATAGTGTAAATTCATAACATCTGAAAATGACTTTTTGCTGTGCAGATTCCTCAAGCATCCCGAAGCAAGACTTGTACATGCAAGAGGAAATACCCTGCTCATTCTCTTATTCTCTTCACTGCCAGCCTCACACACTTTGCCTGAACAGAAATATAAACAGAGATATATAGCCTGCATACTGGGGACTTGGAAAAGATGGGTGCCATCGGCATACATCTATGTGTGATATGGAGGGCCCAGGAGGGGTAGTAAGGGTAAAGGGTGGACAGATTCTGTCCACATCCACATCATATATTTAAAATACTATGGTACCATTTTAAAATAGCTATGGTTTCCCCCATAGAACTATGGGAGCTGTAGTTTGGTACAATGGAAGAGAATGAAAAAAGAGAGATTTGCAAAATTATCTATAGTTTCTGTGAACATTTGTGTGTCGCTGTGTGGCAATTAAAGATCAGCAGTCTGCAGACTACTTCTAAGCCTTCCTCGTTCAGAGTTTGCTCTCTGTGTGAAATCTTTTCTTCCCGCAAGGAGATGTTCCTCTTTAAGGCCTTGAAAATACGTAAAGACCAAATTCAAATTCACTGATTACAGTAATTCACCTGGTGGAGTGACACTTGAATAGGTTTCAGTTTTTAGCATTTCCCTCTCACCTGTAGATTGCTAGTCATTCTACTTTAAAACACCCCAATGCTATTTAGTGACCTATGATATTTCTATTGTGTTTATTAATCATAGGTGATAAGTGGAAGGACTCATTATCACAAATTACATTTCTCCCCCAATTGCCTTTGGCAATGAATGCATTTTACATAATTGCATGATAACTGAGGTTCAGTTTTTAATTAATAGAATCCTGTGTAGGATGCAGGGCTGTAATTGGGGAAGGACAAGTGGATGTAACTACCTCACCTCACTTGGAACAGTGGTTTTTCCCACTGTAAGAATCGGGGGGGGGGGGTATATATGCATTACAGAGACTAACAAAACAGAGGCATGTTTTTCATTGCAAAACATTGTAGCTCCAAAAACAAGGGTTTCCATTTCGAGAATTGGGCCTTAGAATAGGAAAGAGAGAGGGAGAGAGAGAGTTATCAGTGCAATATTGTGCCCCATCCCCGTGCCAGTAATCCATATTCCATCCCTGCGCCCCACCTAGGATCACCTGATTAAAGGAAGGATCCCAAACTCTTAAAATACGATTGTGAGCACTGCAAGGAGTTGACAGGAAGAATGAGTAAATTTAAAAGGGCGATTATTTTTAACGATCGCGTAACTTTAACCTGCCAAACTTACAATGGGTGACTAATGCTTGTCCTCACTTCCGCTAGTCCCATGCCCAGGAAGCATGGGTTCGAGTGGTTTTCTGTTTGCACTTCCACTTTGCCTGGGAAAACCTGTTCTTTAGCGCTGAATCAAAGCAAACATCAACCCATGGAAAACCCAGCTGACAATTGCTTTGATTCAATGGTGAAGATTGGGTTTTTCCAGAGGGAAAGGGGTGGGACGTGTGTAAGGTGGAATCTAGACACATATAAAAAACACGGTGAAAAAACACTAAAAAAAAAAAGTTTTGAAAAATAGATTGAATTTGTCATAGCTGACCATCGCCATCTAGTGTCACATTTGTATAATGCACTTTACAACACACTTTAAATGTTTTATTTCCATCTGTATGGCTGAGACCTAAGTCTGGATGAGCCCTAAATGGTATGTTTCTTCCTAGCCTCCTCAGCTTTTATGGTCATCACCCTTTTCACACATGGTTGTCCTTTTAACAATCCCTCCTTTACCTGTCACCATGCAGATAAGATAAGATTGCCAGGTGCTTTAAGGGCATAAGGGCCAAACAGAAATGTGTATAAGGGTGGGTGTTTTTTTTTGTGAAGGGTGGGTGGTTTTTTTTTTTGTTTGTTTCTCACAAAACAATTGAAAGTCTGAAAACCTCCACCTTCTATCACTGGATCTCTTTCTAGTTCCACAGTTCTTCCCCTCTATGGTTCTATATCAAGAGCACCAGCATGTATAGTACTCCTGAATCCTGCTTGAATTATCTCTCATGGTTGCCGGCACAAATTGGGGAGGGCTCCATAAACTCCCAGCACTCCCAGTGTCCTGTTGTTCAGTTCTTTCAATTGCAGCCCCTCGACTGCTGTTATGGTTGGAAGAAGTAAACTATGAAGTTCCCCAATTCATTGTTTGTTGCCCTGTCTTATTTTACCCTGTTATTATGAAAAATGTGCATCTTTTTAAGCAGGGATGGGAAACCTGTGACCCTCCCAGATGTTACCGAACGGCAACTCCCAGCATCCCTGATCACTGGCCATACTGGTCAAGGCTCATGGCAGTTGAAGTCCAAGAACATATGGAGGCCTGCAGGCTCACCATCCCTGCTTTCAAATCAAAGTGTTGATTTGAAATCCCAGCCTCTTGAGTAATATTTATTCATTTTTTATTGAACTTCTTTGATTTGCATTCAACATACAAATTAAAATAATAGAGAAGGATGCTCATGGTTTGTGAAATATACCATGTTTAGGATGATCTGAAGAGCCTTCTCAATGATTCAGATGCTAAGTGAAAAGCAATAACAAGATTTGTTTTACAAAACAGCCCTTGAGCATACACCACACTTCAATTTGATAAACACTAAAGTATTGCATTCTGTAGTGACACCATTCATGCAGGTATATAATGAGGGTTAAATATCACATTTCTCAGGCTGTCTTTATATATTCATCACCATGTCTGCCATTATATGCTTCAGAGTAATAGCTTTCAAAGCAGAAAATACTATTTTATTTTTCAAACATATCACTTTCAATTGCCTTTTAACATATGGTTACCAGACATTCCCATTTCCCAGAGACAGTCCCTGGATTTACAAATCTGTCCCCGGCAAAAATCTGTCCCCGGAATGTCCCCGGATTTCATTTAATGTCCCCAGATTTGTATTTTAAGTGTTGTAGATTTATTAGTAGGGAATGAACATTGCGTGATTGGTTCAACGGCACAAGACACATCATATGGGGACTTCTGGTGAGGCAAAATGGCGGGCGCCACTGCAGTGAGCAGCTCCTGAAGCCAGCCAGAGCCAACCGCTACCAGGCTGGCTCCGGGCTGCTGATGCTGCCGCTGCCACCACCACTGGCGAGGGGGAACCAGGGACCCCTGGCACATCCACTGGGGGAATTGCTGACACACACCCCTTGACCCAAATCGAGCCGGGTGCGAGAGCGTCCGGCCGATTGCCCAGCGGTGCTCCGGGGGCCAGACAAACCCTGGAGCCAACGCAGGGAAACATTGGAGAGGAGGAGGAGGAGGAGGAAGAGAGAGGAAGAGGAAAGAGAAAAAAGAGGGGAGCACCAACCTTGCCATGCCACTGAGGAGGAGAGGTAGGAGAGCACTGGGAGAGCATGGACAGGTGGCTGAGCTCAGGCCCGACCCGAGCCTATTCCACGGCAGCTAGTGCTCCAAGAGAGCAGGCCCAGAGGAAGGCCACACGACAGAGGAGACCACAGAAGAGAAGGTATTACTTATTAATTTTTTTAAAAAATAACTTTTTTAATAACTTCTTTTCTCTCTTAAAAAAAAAAAGTTGTCCCCGGATTCTTTGAAAAATATATGGTAACTTTATTTTAACCTGTCCTATGCTGGGAAATATGGTTTCCAGCCCTGCCTTCATTAAGAATGTGGAGAGGCAGAAGTGAGGTTCTGGTTTGGATCTGCACTGGTACCCACTGGTTTCACAATGTTCTCTCTCTGTTTCTCCGCAAAAGAAAATAATAATCTAGAAAAGCATTAGGAAGAGTGCCGGATGGATTGCAATGCTGTGTTTGCACCATGCTGACCTTGCAGTTGCCTTCCTCCTCCCCAAATGAGCACCCTCAACCCTCCTGAGAAGTTAGCATCTCCACCATAACATGCCACCAGCTACTAGTGTCACTGGGTTCTAAGCTCTGCAGGCTTGCAGTAAGCCCACCTTGCTCCCAGGTGTTTTGAAATCAACAACTGTTACAGACTTCAGTTGCCAAAATCTCCTTCACATAGTAGAGTGAAGTGAAACCTATGCAAGGCAAGTTGGGGGCAGGGGCTACAGTGTTAAAATGTTTTCAAATTTTTAAAAGCAAGGACCTGAGGATGAGAGTCTGTTAACCTTTGCTTTTTTCAAAATGATCCTTCATTGCTAGTCATTGCTTCTTAGGTAGTTTCTAATATGTTACTTTCATCACTCTTCTCTCGCTTTATTCTGCCTCCATTTTTTATAAAAAGCCTTTTAGCAGAGACAAAAAGTTAATAGCCACTTACAAAGTCCATCAGCTGCTGAAGTGTCTTCTTAATAATAGCTTTAAAATTGTTAGTATTTCTCGCCTCATTTGGGGGGGGTTGCCTTTTCCTTTTTTTTTCTGGGGCATTGCTCCTAAAAAATTTTTTTAATGCAATTGTAGGGCTTTACTTCAAAACATCAAAATCAGTATATTTATTTTAAAAGTGAAGCCTCAGCTTTCCTTCCTTCAACTGGTGGCAATAGTAATTGCTGTTTCTTCTTTTCTGTGTAATCTGAAACACAATTATACTTAGTTCAAATGCAACTAAATGTAACTTTAAAGTTGCGAAATGCCAAGGTAGGAAGGAATCACCTTTAACATTCAATTAATTACTTTTCTTTCCAAGAGCTACAAACTATTTATTTAGTTTTCTTCCCACTCAATCTCAAGGGTTGAGCATGGATTACGTTCTGAGTTTCAAGCTTTATTTAATTGAATCAGTGCATTAATTGAAGCTCAGCTGATCCTCACTGGTGCCAAGGAACTCATCTCACTCATTAGGTTACATCTGATTGAAATTGCAATGTAATGCAAAGATTTCACTGTTTTATTTCATCACAGCTTGTTATAACTAGGTTGAAGCCTGCCACCTAAGGAAGTTTTTCTTTTCTTGATTTCTAATCACTGGTTAGGTCAGTCACTAGATATTGAAGAATTTTCAGCGGGGGCAGGCAGGGAGTAAGTAGCAAGGACAGGAGAACATTGAGGTTTCAACAGACGACAAGAATCCAAATACCTTTTAAATCAATCAATCATTTTTTTATCCTTCCCTTCCTGCCAAAGAAACTCCAGTCAATGAACAACAAAGCAACAAAACAATACTTAAAAACCCCGAATTAAAACATTAAAAACCTGTCTCACCTTTAATAAATAGAAGGTAGTCAAGGGTTTTCCGCTCTACCACCATTTAAGAAGTCTTGCTGCCCTTTCAAGTAGCGGCTTGGCTGCCCAAAATGGCCTGTTGGCACCACAGACATTCAGTCAAGCAGTTAAGCTCACCACAGGAACTGTGGTGTTTACTTGGCAAACAGAAACACAGATGCTATAATCCACACTATTTACAGTTGCTACAAGGCTTTACTCTCTGAGCCCAGAGAGGGTTCTAGTTTACTAAGTCCTTCCTTAGTCCACACAGCAAGTGCAAAGTCCGGTTGCTAAGTTCTGCAGCTGCTTTAGCTCTCTGAGTCCAGAAGTCTTGCAAGTTGTCCAGCTTCCCTCAGACAAGCTCTTCACAAAATATTCCATGCTTTCACAGGATCATTCCATCGGTCTCCCATCTCCAACAGATTCTCCTGTGCTCCCCGACTATGAATGCTGTAACTGGAGTTCTTTTCTACCCAGTGATACATGCAGGTTTGCCCAGCAACACAGATAAGACAACCACAAAATGCTTGCAGCCGCACTTGGGGGGGGGGGGGCGACGACATTTCTTCCAACTCGTGAATTAATTATTTTTCTCACTTTTCATTTTCTTTTTTCCTCAAGAAAAATAGAGTGTGTGTGTGTGTGTGTGTGTGTGTGTGTGTGTGTGTGTATATATATATATATATATATATATATATATATATATATATATAACTATTTGTATATACAATATTATGTTATTTGTATCTGAGAAACTCATAACACTCCTATAGCTCATTCTCCCTGAATATCTCACCTAAAACAGCTCACCTTTGTTTTGGAACAATGGGGAATTAAGCAAGCTCTTTCTCCATACTTCCTGCTCTCCTCTCTCTCTCTCTCTCTCTCTCTCTATATATATATATATTCTGTTTTACAATTTTAAATACTCATTTTACATCCTTAAGATATCAATGACTTCCCTTCTTCTCTTTCCATGGTTCATTTTACATATCATAAATCCCTGCATACTTTACAAAAACTATACCATTCTGTATTCCATTATTGCATCCATCAAAACTTATTTATACTGTTGAATTTATCTTAATTCTGCCGGCGTTTTGAGCTGTACACAATAATTTCCCATATATTCAATAAACATTTTCCCTTTTAAAATAATTTATATTAAGTTTTTGAAAAAAAATATACATATAAAACAAACCCATTTCAAACATTACAATACAGAGTTCTTTCAAACCCTTAGACCTCCTTCCCTCCCTCCATGGGTTCTATCTTTAAGATTAAATTTACTGCATTTTTACCCTTCACATTACAAGTGTCTTTACACCCCTGCCAAAGATTTTAACTGTTTACAATGGTCTTTTAAATAAATTACAAATTTACTCCAGTCTTTAGAAATGTCAGTTTTGTCATTTCCGCTTACTCCATCAGTTTCACCTGCCATTCTTCTTTTGCTGGTACTTCTCCTTCTTTCCATCTCTGGGCTAGTAGCATTCTCGTTGCCGTCGTTGCATACATAAAAAGTTTTTTTAATCTTCTCTTGGGAACTCTTCACCTATTATAGCTAGTAAAAAGGCTTCTGGTTTTTTGACAAATGTATTTTTAAATATTTTCTTTAACTCGTTATATATCATTTCTCAGAAAGCTTTTACCAAGGTACATGTCCACCACATATGACAGAAAGTGCCCTCTTTCTCTTTACATTTCCAACACATTTTAGAATTTGTTTTGTACATTTTAGCAATTTTTCCAATCTTCTTTAAACATGTGTTCTTGTTCTCTTATTCTGTATGTTAAGCCTGCGAGTTGTTCATGTTCTATCATCTTACGTTGCCATTCTTCTTTGGTTGGGACCTCGCTCGTTTTCCATCTTCGGGCTAACAAAACACGGCCCGCAGTAGTAGCATACATAAATAACCTTTTTTGACACCTGGGAATTTCAGTCTGAATTATCCCCAACAGAAAGGACTCTATTTTCGGAGGGAAAGTACATTTAAACTTTTTTTTCCAATTCATTATGGATCATTTCCCAGTATTCTTTTACTCTTTTACATGTCCACCACATATGAAATAATGTTCCCTCCACCTCTTTGCATCTACAACACTTACCTGATTCAGTCTTATACATCTTAGCAAGCCTACTCGGAGTTAAATGCCACATGTGAATCATTTTCAAGTAGTTCTCCTTCAAAGAATAACATGCTGTAAACTTCAAGTCACTTTTCCAGAGTTTTCCCCAGAGGTTAAAATCTATATTGTGTCCTATATCTACTGCCCACATTTTGTTTCCCAGTCCAATAACAGATTATACATTTTAGACAAAAGTTTCTTTTTCAAAAGTTTCAAAAAAGAAGTTCTTTTTTGAAAAGAAGGTCCTAAAAACCATTTTTCCCCCTATCTAATTTAAACATTTCGTGTAACTGATGATATTGTAACCAGTCCGTAACATGGCTCCTTACATTTTCCATTGATTACAGTTTGCGTTCCACAGCAATTCTCTGTAAGCTGCCCACTGTTTGTCCATATTAACTCTCTTAATAGTAATAGCCTTGATAGGAGATAGTCACAAAGGTGTTTTCCTTTCCAGCTTTTCTTAATATGGGCTGGTAACTGTTCCTGCACTGACTGTTCCATGACATTGGCAAAGCTATGTCTTGAATCAGTGGCAAAGCTTTTTAGTATTGATTGACCTTGACCTCAGTTTTTATGGGTACTGGCTGACAAACCAATCTGCAGATCAGATCAAAACTACACCCATATGAAAACTTAATATAGCTCCAAAATAAACCCCTTCATCACCTGCTATGAGCATCCATCATGACAGTGTGTAGACTTGGTCGAACTGTTAGCTATATCAGACTTTGCCAAGACTTGGAGCTTACACTGTTTGTGACATCATGAATGATATCAGGATGTTATGTTTGCATTCAACTAAGCTGTTTCCATGCCAACAGCAGTTGCCAATAAACTGCTGCAAGGAGGTAACCATCAGCCTGACAGCTAGTTCAAGGTTTAATTTTGTTTTCATAACCTAAGCTTGAAGAGTGGTTACGTATATATATATAACTTGAAAGCTGTCTTCTAGTACTTAAAATCAAAACACAGTGATCTGGTGAAACCAGGTGATCCAAAGAAAGGCGTGCTCTCACTTGCTGTGAGTAGGCTCAAATGTGATCTAGTTTCACAAACAGAATCTATCGTAGTAATAGTGTTTATATTCAAGATAATTCCTTGGCTATATACAGTACATCCTGTTCTGAAGAGTTATTTATTATTTTTTTACTCATACCGGTTCTTTGTTTTAAGTGAATGTCCCTATAATATGAAAGCCCATGGATCATAATAATATTTTTGATGTGGTTTATTCTTGCATCTCACTGCATGGTTTAATGCACTTGCTTCAATGGGAAAATTCGGCTTAACACTTTGTCAATATTCTAACTCACCTGAAACCAAGGTTATTCTAGGACCAAAATACCTGGGATTAAAGTGGAGGGATCAGGTGCTTACAGAATGACGTGTTCTCCAAAAAGCACAGTAATTATAAATTAAGGTCCCCCGGCTTAACAGAAGCAGAAAATAGATTATGCAGACTCACATATTGTGCTTGCTTATAACTTAGCTCCAGTACATCCCCATGTTTTATTGGTCTTTCAGTCCCAGTTCTTTCACTGAAGATTAGGATACCGTGAGGTCAATAGCTAATGAGCTGCATAATGGTCCCCTGCTTTCTCTATATGTTGGATAACATAGAATAGTGATGTCCTAGTGATGATGAGTGGTATAGGCTGGAGAGTAGTTGATGAATTGAAGCTGTATGGCGCGAAGAGAGGGTTGTCACTCTCAGGTCCTGTTCACAGGCTTCCCATAGGCCAGATCTGGTTGATCCCTGCGAGAACAGTTTGCTGGACTAGATGGGCCTTCAGACTGATCCAGCATAGCTCTTCTTATGTTCTCTGGGAGTCACAAATGTTGGAGAAAATAATAATTTCATAAAACTGTATTTTCATGATTCCGTTTTCTCTTGAGTCTGTGACCTAGATAAACTAAAAGGGCCTGTACCTGCCTTTTACAGTACAGAATGAGCTGCTTTAGGTACTGTACATAGTGAATGTCTAATCCAGAACACTGGAAAAAATAAACTGTTAGACTCTATGGTGGCCATTGTAAGCACGAAAAGAGAACCAGCAAGGCATGGCAATTGTGATTATTCTTGAATTGTTTTGTAGACGGATGAAAGAGAATATTGGGGGGACATGTAGTGAACAGGAAAATTAGTCAAAGTCTTAATAAAGAAAGACACTGAAAAGTGGTTATATGTAGTCACATGCTATTATGATAAGGGCTGATCTGAAGAGCCAAATGATTTTGATTGGTTCAGGATGATGACATTGGGTTGCAAGTGTTAAGTTTGCTGTGATCCTTTGATTGGTGAATAGAAATGACATGTGTATTCTGGAAATGTATTTTTAAAAATTGCTTTGTATGGGGTCCTTTGCAGCCTCCTCCTTATTTTTGAGGCTGTCCCTAGGCACATTTGCATTTCAATAAAGACCTATCTTTTCACTTGGAGCTTGCATCCTATTCTTCTGGGTTTCTGTGAGTATACGCTCCAGTCTGGAAACCCCCTTTTTAAATTTCTCCAACGCAAGTCAGGGGGCATACAGTAATAGAAATAGGCCATACTTTGAGAAAACATACTTAGGCTACACATATTCACAGATAATAGAAACTAATCATTCAGGAAAGATTTTAAAGTCTTGGTTTAAGAGTCATATATGTTGCTATTACTCAGTAAATGTGGCATCTTTTCTAGGGTTGGAAAAGACTACTGTACAATCTTTGCCTCAAAAGCAAAACAATATCCAAACTTTCAGTGGTGTAGAGGATCAATAGAATTGGACCACGTTGTGGTTTATTTCTGCCTAGAACTTGACTTCTGCAACTTGATCTTACAGAAGGCTGGTTACTGAATATCAACAGATGCTATGTGGCAGATCTGAGCATATTGATGCATTTTGTGAATCCCACGCTGTACCTGCACTGTACAACATCTAGACAACAGTTCTCAATATAGCATTAAAAGCATTGACAAAAGCTGTAGCTATGTTTGCTTCAATAATGCTTGTATAGGTGGCACAGTTCTTCAGGGGTTGAGTTGTATAAGCTTCATCTGCTGCTTTGTGTATATAATTAGGCTATATTGATGCCTATTTGTCCAGGCCTCAGTGGCTTTAAATCTCTGTAGTCTTCTATACCATCTATCCTTTTAAAGTGTTTTTCTCCTTTCTTCAAACTGCCTACTGTCCCATTGTCAAGCTTATCTTTTATTTCCCAGCTACATTCGTAATCATTGAAGTATCATCAGCGGTGTATTTCCTTCCAAATCTACATTTAAACTTTGTTTAAACTGAGCATGCTGTGCCTTAAATTCCAGTTCTAAATGCCCTATCCAGGTATTAAAGCTGCATTGAGGTGTTTTGTACTTAGATAATTGATAGCTTAAGTTCCTGGCTGCCTTCATACATGCTGTTTCTATGGGTTCATTTCAAGGTAAGGCCTCGTCAGCGCGAGTAATTCTAGGTTTGTTAGCTGAAAGCAAAACTGAATGTAATTCATCTTTTATTGTTGTGCGGTGTATTTTTATCTTCCTCCTCCAAAACGATTCACACAGTTCCAGGTATTTCAATTCAACTGAGAACTGTATGTAGTTGTTTAGGAGGGTGCCATGGGGTCTCTCTGTTTTCTTAAGTCTCCTGGGTCACCTTAGCAAAATGGAACACAAGGCAAACAGTTTGAATAGCAGTAGCAATTTCCCTAATTAAAGAAATAGCTAGAGTTGTCATATCCACGTGCCGTAGCTATATGAAATGAGCTGGAAAGCATTAATTCTTTTACAAATTGGCTGACTAAAGTCAGGCTGTTTTGTTGCATTAGACGATACATCACCATATTCATAGCCTACACATGGCAACCATTTAGATTTGGCTTTTATGGAAGCTAAGCATTACTCACTGCCTTTGCTAAATAATTGATGCCCAAGATGTCGATCTGCCTAGCAATTTAATTCAGCAAGGTTTCCAACTCTAAATAAAAAAAAAAGGTGAGTCAGGCCAGTTCAAAGACTTGGTTCAGAGTCAAAGTTCTGTGAATGGAGGAGAACAGTTTATAGCACTGTTTTAGAGATTCTTAAGAGCTTTCGCAAGAGGACAGACATCACTATAACAGGTAGATTTTGCAGCATTTCTCATTGTTTCAATTGCATAGGTTCTTGTGAGAATGGAATAAAATCCTTGCAGAGTTTAGTTGTACTTGCACTGTGCTGTAATGCAAGGAGTAAAACAGCCCTTCCATTTGTGGGAAAAGACATTTTCTGCACCTTTTTCTTTCATTACATAGTATGTGACTCCTTGGTACCAGTGAATGGATGGCAGCCCACAAGGGGCTGCAACCGCCGACCACCCAATGCAGCCACTTTCCACACCTGAGTTTTACAGCATCACACTTCTTCTGCCCCAATCTGACATAAAAATTGTCATGCGACTTAACTTAGTTGTGTTTTCTTATCAATACTCTGAATTCAACTTTTACCAAATGGTAACCATACACCAAGAATTTGTGGTAGGTGGTTAAGAGGGGGTGGCCTGTTGGTGAATGCATTTTCTGGGACCCATGGCCCCCATGTGGATGTTTTTTAGGCTCCAGCAATGACCTTTTATATCTCCCCCAGACCTTTACCCTTACATATATATTTTTAACTCTCCGCTGAATACTGCCTCTTACCACTGAAAATGGCATTACAACATTTATTACTTGTTGGAATTTGCTCTGGAAATTATGAGTTGAATAATATATTTTAACATATATTGACAACATTGCATAATTTGGCTTGACAACCTAATTAATGACTAATTTGATTTAATGACTTCATAATGTGGAACAAAGGGGGAACATGGCGTGGCTTTTCCATGGCAGCTCAGCTGTTCTATAAAGCACCGTTCTGTCCACTGAAGACTTTCAAAATGATTTGCTCATGCCTAGCATTCCATATATATTGTAGTACATATTCAACAATATTTTTCACAACATTGTATGATTCCTGTATGCGTCCTACTGGGGGGGGGTGTGAGGAGGGAAATACTAACAGAAGAGGGGGAAATGAGGCACTTTTGTGAGGGCAGCAAATAAAGGTCACTGTAACTTCACATAAACAAGGCTTTTAAACCAGCAGCTTCTCACATACTTTGATTATTTTTTAACTGCAAATTATATTAATATTGTTCAAGAGAAGGCACTGCAATTCTGATTTATGTGACAGAAGACGGGGAGCAATCTTTTTCAGTAGCTTTAGCTTTGACATGCACTTATCTGCATGGTAAACCTTAATAAATCCTGAGTGCCTAGTTGTTTATATCAAGCATTGTTTCCTGAACTAAAGTAAATAACACAAATGGTCTCCAATAGATTGACTGCCCACAGAGGAATCTAACCTTTAAGATGATGTGTGGGGGGGAAGTGGTCATTTGGCAGGAAAAATTCCCTGCAGACGAAAGATGCCAGTATTAGCAAATGAATCCAAATGTTCAACAGATGGTAAACTGAATAGGGTACAGCTGGAATTTTAGTTCTTGTCTGGGGGAGGTGGGAACATAGAGGCAAAAATGCAAAGGAGGAATAATAACAAAGTTATCTTGAAACAATGGTGAAACAAGGTCACACTAAATCATATTAATAAGGAAGGTAACAGTACTCCACTGGATTAATTTGGTTTTCAAATTATGGTATGACCTTTGGGCATCACGTATGGCATTCTAACACAAGGCAATTCTTTGTTACAAGTTAGATTTCTCTCCAGTAAATTGTCTCAAAATTATGTTTGCATGAATATGTATTTTATATTCCTACATGCATACAAAACCCCAGATAGCAAAACATATACAAGCAGTTACATTGGTTTGCCCTTTGAATCTGGAGCATGTAATATTAAATTTACCCTTGTTTTCAACTTAGGATTTACTAAATGATTTTAAATACATCAACAAGAAATATCAACATGGAATTTTAAATGGAGCAGGAAAATGTTAATCACTAAAAATATATGCCACCAGCCCACTTTTTCTTACTATTGCTCTCTATGGCTTAATGTCACATCCTTCATTGGTGGGAACCAGTTTTCAGTAAATATAAATTGTAATTAGTAGGCACATTACTCTGTTATTTTAATTGGGATTGAAACATAGTGTCCAAGATGCTCCTTCATTTCCTTTTAACAATGACTCGTTTCTTGTAAATTATATGTTTTGGGGTTGTTGTTTTTTACAATTCCTTTAGTAGATCAGAGATTTTGTAATTTAATGCTATTTAAATATGATGTATTTCCTGTATTTTTCCTGCTGACGGTTTTCACTCTCCTCAAACAGGAGCAACTTGCCCCAAGTACAAGTACAGGAAACAAACAAACAATATGTTGTGCCTTTAAAAGCTGTGCAGCTAATGCAAATTAAACAAGGCAAGCCTTTTCTAGTATGAAAATACTAGAATACTATATGGAAAGCTTCACCAGCTGGCATTATGTCTGTCAGACATCTTATTACCTCTGTGAGGTCCCTGATTTACCTTTGGACCTTATACCTTAGCACAGCAGCTTGTAACGTTCTGATTGCTGGGGGTGGGAATGCTAGTTTGTTTTGCAAAAGGACCAACTTGAACTAGTTCCTTTTTGGACAGGATGAAACTAGTTCTTTTTTAAAAGAACTTCCGCCACATAGTCAACTGAAGCTTCTTTGATTTACAGCTCTAACTTCAATTACACCTAGTGAATCCTATCCATTTCAGTGCAACCCCCTTTCAGTAACTGTTTTCACAATCTGAAGAAGCCTGAAATTGCATGACCTCAGTGCAGGGCAGCAGATACCATCATTGGAGGCAGTGGCGGAGCTTCATGCTCCAGCACCGGGGGGTGGAGAACAGGCAGGGGCGGGGCTGGTGTGCATCCCATGGGCGGGGCGCACCACCTGCAGGGGTGGGGTGCCCAGCGCGGGTGGGGGAGCAGCCGTGATGGCACCCTGGGGATTGCATTGCTGGGGGCGGTGTGCTCTCCCTGCACTCCTCTTTCTCCACTAGTGATTGGAGGGAAGCAGCTTGCAAAGCAAGGCCCCATATTCTGAATGATGGCAGGTGCAATCAAGGAAGGGGAGGAAGGAAGTTCACTGCTCTCTGTGCCAACTCCTCAAATCAGGGATGTGTGTGTGTGCCATAACCTAGTTCTTCAGCAATCCTGGTTCCAGTCTGCTTTGTTGCTTCATTTCTAAAAATTCAGCTCCCCATTGTTAGGAAAATGCCAGGGAACTGTGTCTTTTCCTCCAAAGCGGCCCTTGGGATGATTCATCACTCTTCTGTCCCGAGTTGCTACTGCGGCATATATCTGAAGATATATGCACACACAAACATAGCAGAGTTCAAAGCAGAAGCTGGACTTGAGGTGTAGAATACTAAGCTAATTTATTATGTACAAGATCAAGTGTTACAGAACAAAGAAATCATGGGTCTTCTCTCCTTCTCGTCCGAGAGAGAACAGAAAATGCAAAAGCATAACATAACGGAACAGTCTAACTCAGCTTATGTTCTCATGACTCCAACAGTGTGGAATGTCAACACAGACATGTGATGAAAACAATCACACATCAGCAGTGGAAAGGAATGAAATCCCAACACCCATATGTACTTGCTTATACTCCTTGTGTAGCTCTGATTGTTCAACACCACTTTCTCTGCCCCGCTGAAAGCTCTTAAATACACAGATCAAATAGCTCTAGCTACCATACATCTCAAACCCCTACACTCTACCCCTTTCTTCTTGCAGGTCTGTTATAAAGCCAATGATGGAACAACAGGTTTTACATATAGCAAGCACCTTATCTCTATGGTAACCCCATCATGGCCATGACAGCCTTCTTTAAAACAATCCTTGGTAAGAACTGAAAACAGAAAGACATGCTGAAGCTTTTTTTAAAATTCAGCATTTCCCGGTGAGGAAAAAGTTGCATCCTCTTTTTCTTACCTAGAAGCTACAAGTTGGATATGGAGGCATCAGCCCTCCCTCAGTTAGGTATCTACTAAGCAACTGGTAGCCAGACAAAACTTCTGAAATTGGGGCCCCCGTTTAATTTATGAAAAATACTTCTAGGTACCCAAAGTGCTGGTTTCTTAAAAAACATAAAAACACATGAAACTAGTGAAGATTCAGGACACCTCAACTCTCAATACCCTTGTCTGGACTTTTTGGAGGAAGCCTTAAGTTCCTATCAGTGACTCTTATAACTCAGCTATAAATATTTGGCAAGAAGAAAGTGTTGCAAGGCCTAGATGAACTCTGACAGAAGAGGAACATAAGTTACAACCCATCTATTGCTAGATGAAATGCTGTTTGATGGCTTCCTTCCCAGTAGAAAGCCTTATAAATATATAGCCAGAATGAGAAGATACTGCCCTAGAAGTCAGTACTAAACTTGTGTGCAGAGACCATTGAGCTTTACAAGTGAATCTATAGTTCAAACTAATATAATCTTCAGAGTCTTGGACGAATAAAAAGGTATGGTGCTAAAAGGAGAATCATTTAGTGTTACCATCACATTCTGTGCTTCACTTTTTTCCGGGGACTAAAGCACGTATTAGGATCAAAGGACGTATATCAACCATCACTTCATTTTCACCTAACATGTGCAGAACTTCCAGTCACTTGTCATGTAGCTGCATGGCCTGGACAGGAGGGCCCTGAAAACAAGATTGGTGGTTCTTCCCCTGAAAAAGTAGTCTGAAACTTCTGGGTTGGCATGAGGGAAGGGGATTTTCTTGTGCCTTTAACAGTTGCATGACAAGCATAAGTTCAATGAGTTAAGCCTTTACTAGCATTTATGGGAAAAGTTTAACCATGACTGTAACACTCTAATTATGTGCTATGCCATCCCCATAGCAGCCATGCTGCTGGTGGTTTTTGTTTTTTGCCATTAGCAGTTTTGTGGTTTTGTTATTTTAATGAAAGTTGTTTTAACTGTCACATTTTTGTAAACCCTCTGGTTAAGGGGGGCTGTAGGTACAAGTAATAAACAAACGTTAATGGTGTCCCGAGTGAAGCAGTAGTTATAATTTCTGTTCTGAATCTGTGCCACTTAACTTCAGTGCATAACCCACAAGTTTTTAAATTATACAAAGGAGAGAGAAAATCTATTTAATCTCTGCAACAACCATTACTCTATAAATATCCTCCTCTTATTTGACTTATTTTCTTAATTAACTTCATGTATATATGTCTTAACGCACAGTTCAAGTGAGCATAATAAATCATTCACTCAAATCCGCAATTGGTACAATGAATGTTAATACAACCATTTATTGCAATGAATAATTGCTCTGTTCCAGAAATCTATGCAGAGGTTATGCCTTCAGCTTCACGTATCTCTGGAAGTTCTTTCCCATGCATCAGGTCCTCTTGAAGATGGGGGCAGAGAACCAGGGAAAAAGTGAATTGTCTTGTGTGCGAGAGAGAGCATTTGTCCACCAAAAGCGCAATATTTACTAACTTCCCAATATACAAGCAGCAGAATTAAAATTAGAATTTCTATTGATGTTCAGCCTGAAGTGAGATTCAGCAGAAGTACGAGGCTCCTTCTCATCTGATGAATGTTATGAAAAGTACAAAGAGCCTTGATAAGACTGCAAAGTGCAAGGACTGTGGAATGCCCTCCCTTCCAAGGTGTGCTTGACCTAGTCAGCCTATACAGCATTTAATTGTACTACACGGTATACATATGCCCCCCATGGGGAAATACCTGAGTCACGTGACAAGACAATAGCAAATGCTAAACTCTTGATGCAGTCTCACATTTCTGCCTCTATGCATGTGCTATGTTTGTCAGTCTCTACATGGGGTAAGTAAATGCTAGGAGTGTTTTTTAAATTAAATTATTTAAAAAATATATACATTGTTTATCAGCCAAAGTGACATGCAATCATAAAAAACAAAATATAATCTAAAACAATAAGGAATCAACAGCTTGCTATGCAGAAGAGAGCACAATCAGCTACAAGATCAGGCAGCATGTAGTGCCTTGAAGGAAAACATTATGAAAATGATATACCGGTGGTACATGACCCCAGTCAAGCTTGCTAAGATATATCACCTGTCTGATAATAAATGTTGGAAATGTAAAGAGGCGGAAGGGACATTCTTTCACCTCTGGTGGACCTGCCCGAAAGTGAAGGCCTTTTGGGAGATGATTCATAATGAACTAAAAAAGGTACTTAGATTTACCTTACCTAAGAAACCGGAGGCCTTTCTCCTGGGCATGGTGGACCAGAGAGTGCTTAAGAAGGACAGAACCTTTTTTATGTATGCTACTACAGCAGCAAGGATCCTGATTGCAAAGCATTGGAAGACACAAGATTTACCCACGCTGGAGGAATGGCAATCACAGTTGATGGATTATATGGAATTGGCTGAAATGACTGGCAGAATCCGAGACTTGGGAGAAGAAACAATTGAGGAGGACTGGAAAAAGTTTAAGGACTATTTGAAAAAACACTATAAGCTGTATGAATGTTAAAAAAAAATGCACCCTTTAGGAAACTCTAGCTTCAGCAAATGTAAGTTAATGAAATGAAAATTAAGACACAAGAATTTAGAGGTAAAATAATGAAATAACTTTATTGTGTTTAATACAAAGCATACAAGAATTGGGTTATAGTAAAATTGAAATCAGGGTACATGATAAAATGGAAGATACAATAAGTTTTGAAATAAGTTAACAAATTGCTGATGTTTTATATGACAGAGAACGCAGGGTTTGAAGGATGTGGGGAAGTTCTTTAGATTGGATGGAAAAAGAACATGGAAATTTGTTATTCTTCTATTCTATTTTCTTATAACTATCCTTTATTCTTTTTTCTGTATTTCTTAAAATTAATAAAAATATTTAAAAAAAAATGAATGGAGATAATAGCTTCAGGTACAAAGGTGGGGGGGTGACTTCTCGTAGGAGCCCATAAATGTGGGCTGCTGAGATGAATCCCTTTTTAACTTGGTTCCTATTTTAGGCAGCTGACAATCTTAATATTAGGGAACCAGCACATTTGGGTGGTTTCTCCTTTGCATTCCTAACCAGGAATTGCTTACAACCAAAAGCTTTCTTGGGAAAGATCCCTGAATAACCATGTGGTGTTTACAGCTATGTCTCTGTGTTCTCTTTTATAGCCCTGTGCTGCTCTCCCAACAACCAAAGCTCTAGCTTCAGCAATGGTAAATTAATGAAATGAAAATTAAGGCACAAGAAGTCAGAGGTAGAATAATGAAATAACTTTATTGTGTTTAAATGAAAATGTACATGATTTGGGTTATAACATCTTTGAAATTAGGTAACATGATAAAATGAAGGATACAATAAGTATTGAAACAAGTTAACAAATTGCTGATGTTCTGTACCACAGAGAATGCAGGGTTTGGAGGATGCGGGGAAGTCCATTAGACTTGATGGAAAAAAGAACATGGAAATTTGTAACTTTTCTATTTTATTCCTATAATCTGTTTTCTATTCTTTTTTCTGTATTTCATAAACTCAATAAAAAATATTATTAAAAAAAAATACAAGATCAGGCAGCAAAACCCATAATCTGGTATTAAAAGCCTGCTGAAACAAGATGGCATTCACATTTTTCTACTCGTTAAGAATTAAATGGTTAGTGGAGAATCGGAAGAGAAAGAGTTCTAGAGCAAGGGTAAGGAATATTTTTTAGCATGAGAACTGTTGTGCCTTTGGGGGCAATTTCTTAAGAAATTTTTTTTGGAGGGGCACATGCCATTGGTTGGCAGGGGCAGATACAAAATTGCGCAGAGCAATGAATGTTATCATTTTTCTGGTAGGCTAGCATCTTCATAGTCACACTTGCTTACTTACTTGTCCTTTATCTAGGTGAGCAAGAAGCTTTATCAGACTTCCAGGCACAATTCAGTCAGGCAAAGCAGTTTGCTTCAAGAGGGTGCATCTTGCCCACGGGCAAGATAAAGAAGCCCTGGACCTGAGGTTCCCCATCTGTGTTTTAGAGCTTAGACACCACAACCAAAAAGGCCCTGTGCCACATCCACACCAGCCATACTTCATATGTTGGTTAAATGCAGAGCATCTCTAAAATGGTCACAGTAGGCTGCAAGCTACTCTCCCAGTTTCAGCCCAACTTGCTGTAGGCTTTAAATACCATTGGACAACTCTGCAAGGTTGTTGTAAATCACCTAGCCATGGTCCCTTCCAACTGGCAATATCGATTTAGCGAACTGCATTTGCTTTGAAGTGTGCATTAGCAATGTTATTTTTTAAAAAAGGATTTCAATTAAATAAGAATGACTTTATGTTGGATTCTCAGTTTCTTTAGAAGTAAAATAACACACACTCATAAAAATTGCGTTGCAAGCCATTTTTCATAGTTAACAGTGTACAATATGCATGTATAGGGTTGTTAGCTTCCATTTGTATTTCT
This sequence comes from Podarcis gaigeae, assembly GCF_964106915.1. Lineage (NCBI taxonomy): Eukaryota > Metazoa > Chordata > Lepidosauria > Squamata > Lacertidae > Podarcis > Podarcis gaigeae. The sequence goes on along the minus strand of NC_139677.1, from coordinate 7,641,676 downwards.
TCAGCTCTATCTCCCCTATTCCTTGACATTTTTTTGTTAGGGCAAATATTCCTGCAGGAAATAATAATAATAATAATAATAATAATAATAATAATAATAATTTATTATTTATACCCCGCCCATCTGGCTGAGTTTCCCCAGCCACTCTGGGCGGCTCCCAATCAGTGTTAAAAACAGTACAGCATTACATATTAAAAACTTCCCTGAACAGGGCTGCCTTAAGATGTCTTCTGAATGTCAGGTAATTCTTTATCTCTTTGACATCTGATGGGAGGGCGTTCCACAGGGCGGGCGCCACTACCGAGAAGGCCCTCTGTCTGGTTCCCTGTAGCCTCACTTCTCGCAATGAGGGAACCGCCAGAAGGCCCTCGGCGCTGGATCTCAGTGTCCAGGCTGAACGATGGGGGTGGAGACGCTCCTTCAGGTATACAGGACCGAGGCCGTTTAGGGCTTTAAAGGTCAGCACCAACACTTTGAATCGTGCTCGGAAACGTACTGGGAGCCAGTGCAGATCTCTCAGAACCGGTGTTATGTGGTCCCGGCGGCCACTCCCAGTCACCAGTCTAGCTGCCGCATTCTGGATTAATTGCAGTTTCCGGGTCACCTTCAAAGGTAGCCCCACGTAGAGCGCGTTGCAGTAGTCCAAGCATGAGATAACCAGAGCATGCACCACTCTGGCGAGACAGTCCGCGGGGAGGTAGGGTCTTAGCCTGCGTACCAGGTGGAGCTGGTAGACAGCTGCCCTGGACACAGAGTTAACCTGCGCCTCCATGGACAGCTGTGAGTCCAAAATGACTCCCAGGCTGCACACCTGGTCCTTCAGGGGCACAGTTACCCCATTCAGGACCAGGGAATCCTCCACACCTGCCCGCCTCCTGTCCCCCCAAAACAGTACTTCTGTCTTGTCAGGATTCAGCCTCAATCTGTTAGCCGCCATCCAACCTCCAACCGCCTCCAGGCACTCACACAGGACCTTCACCGCCTTCACTGGTTCTGATTTAAAGGAGAGGTAGAGCTGGGTGTCATCTGCATACTGATGAACACCCAGTCCAAACCCCCTGATGATCTCTCCCAGCGGCTTCATATAGATGTCTAGCTCTTTCTTGCTAAATGAAATGGCCCTCTGCTAACACAGCTTTGATGGTTCTGCATGGACTCTCTGGTCCCCCTTTAAAATTGCCCATATATTAAAAACATTTACAAACAAGGGGTGGTGGTGGTGAGTTCTTTAAAGAGCAGAGCTGCAGTTATGGTTCCTGGAGGTGTTATTATCCAGGTAGCAGACTATGATAGAGTTGATGTGGTACTGCAGCAAAAGAGGTAAAATGAGCCCATGGTTATATTTTTGAAATATGACTTTGGAAATTTGGAGTTTCTTCCTAGCTTCTGTGTGATCATAAGCAAGCTACAAATGACCTAGTTTAAAGAATCTTCAACTAGTTGTGGGCGCTCAGTGCATTTGAAAATTTCATTCTCTGCCATCTTCTTTTATAGCAGAAAGGCAGTTTCTAAGCCTTTGTCTTCGCAAACCTGCGTACAGAAAAGAACTGGATGTTATTCTCAAAACAATCGTTATTTTTGCCACCACTGTGAAATTCAAGAGAAACTTCACCAATTTACAGTTTTATTCATCTTATTTTCCTTTTATGGGCATTCTGGAAACACATGAATGGCCAACATGTGGTGGTAGCACTAAATAACATGATGTTTATAGGCTAACCTTACGTTGGTGATAAACTCCTACGGATTTAGCATGAAATCGCCAGAAAAGTGTCATCTTCATACAAAAGTGTAAAAGTACAAATAACAAAAAAAATGACAACAGAGGACAACAGTCGCCCAATATAAGAGATGAAAAGACGAAGTGATTATTTAAGCTTAAACATATGCTTGGGCACAGTGGGCTCATCCACTAGAAAGCATGGGACTAAGCTGTTTTCTGCTTAACACATGCTTTGTAGACATGCCCCACTCATTTCCCCAGGGAAACCCACCCTTTAGCGTTAGGTTGGAGCCAATGTTAAGCTGGAGAAAATATGAATTGCTGTTGGCTCCAACTGGGGGAAAGCAGGGGGACAAGAGGAAGTGTGGATATTCCCAGAGCTTTAAAGCTTGGACCTGAGCTTAGAAAAGTGGCACAACATCAGATCAGAATTCTAAACCAGGTAGGAAGCCTTGACAAGTAGAGAAGACTCCACGCATCAGACATTATTCCTCCAGTTTAGGAAGAGGGTCAGGGGACAGTCCTAACTCTCTTGTCTCTGCTTCCCTTCACCACATAATTCCCCCTATCCCCATTAATCACTGGAAAACAAGGTAGGGATTTATCTTACCCCATTATTGCCCTTTGGTTCTTCCAACACCTGCTTTACCAGAAAGTATATCATTTTAACTGGAGCAGAAAACATTAATACGATTTATTCGTGTATTAATTGTTGAGTTAGTCACAAATTTTTGATCAGGGCTGTCCACTATGAAAGGTTTTTCGGTTGTTGCTGCTGTTAAGTTATGCATGCGTGTGTCCCCACCCCTCCCTCCAAGCATATAAATTTTGTTCTTTTGGCCAGTCAAGAACATTTTCTCACAATCATGAATGCAGATTAGCATTACCTCAACATACTTCATCATGCATTTTGAATATGTGCTAGTGATTAGAGACTCAAAATGCATGTGGTGCCTCAGGCATCTGCTGAAGGGGAGGGAAGGAGGAGAGGCAACTGCAAAGCCACCAGCCCAGAAGTGAGGGAGATAAAACAGTTGAGCACCCAAGGAAAGGCAATCATTCTGCCATAACTATTGCACCTACGTCAAAAGCATTTACTATATATACCCTATAACAGCTGCAACAATGTTATCAACACAGACCAAACAACCTGAAAACTAGATTTAACTCGTGGGATGGTAGCACAGGAGGCAAGTGCCCAAACAGAGGAGCAACTCAGGAGCCCACCTGAGGATGTGAATGTTAATTTGAAATATATTGGTTATATCTCTTTCATCAAATTAAAATAACACTCACACCCACAGTCCATCACCAGAAATGCAATCTTGCCCTTCTGTGCTCATACATACAGTTTTCTGAGTTTCCACTGAAAATTCAAGCAAGGGATTTCAGCGTTCGGCATGCTTACTGAGTACCTGGAACCATTTTGTTGTGTACAGCAATCAGTCATCATCACTCAAGGTGTTCAAATATTGGGCTAATATAAGTCACTAGACTTGTGCATTGTGGCTATAGAGTACAGGAGAATTTTCGTTGTGGCAACAGCAACTGAGTTTTCCATGATTAAAGACAGTGGAAGGATTGCCTAATTCAGTAGCTCCAGTGAAACACTGTCTCTCTCAGCAAAGTTTCCTGTTCATGAAGATAGCAATGCAGAATGCTCCCCCAAACCCTTCTTCACCCAGGCTTAAGTGTTGATAAATTCTGCCACCCCTTCTGCCACCAAATGCCACTTTGTCAAGAGCTAGTGCAGCATAGTTACAGGAGAGCAACCCTGTCCTCTAATAAACCAGGCAGAGAGGGGTGCTTCCACTACAACTGGCCCTGGACTTAGTTCTGATTACTCTCTAAAACTATTATTGTTAAGTGGCTAAATGTCTAATAAAGAGCAGCAGAAGGATTGAGAACAGGACCACTTCCTCCTCCTTAGGCAGAGTTTTAGCCTATTCTTTAAATTGTTTTAAAAACAACACAAAACCCCTAATAACAAAATACAACATTCTTACATTCTTAGAACAACTTTCTAATAAGATTGTATCATTACGATGCCAGTATCCCCAAAATGTAATTCACACATTTTGTTATTTCTGCACTATCTGGTTCATTAAGAGCTGCATGTGATTGATAGACACTGACTTTTTTCATTCAGTTCAGTAACCCACAACATTTAGTCAACCATGCCTGAAATGAGATAAAACATTTGTTTCAATCTTTTAACACTCCCCATACTGCGAACAACAAAACATAACGACTATTGGTTCCAAAATTTAGCTGTAAATTAACAGAAATTAAATAAAACACCACTTTTACTGAGGAATAAATAATCCTCTGACTTTTCTTATCCCATCTAAATTGGGTGATCATTTTCTACAAACTTCTCAAAATTGTATATTGCATTATGTTAGGATTAATGTAGGTCAAAGGGAAAGTACATTTAAATGCCCATGATCTAGCACATTACAAATATTATCACATTCTGGAAACACAGAGATTATCTGCCGGACGCTTTGGATGCAGTAAAATGAATCCCATTTTTTTAAAAAATAATATTTATTCAAAGTTTCAAAAATACATACATACATACAATAAAAAACAAAAAAACACAACAGAAAAACGAAGAGGAAAAACTCAAGAAGAAAAAGAAGATAAAAAAAAGAAAAATACACCTCCCATATTACATCTTTTCATTTGCTTGTTTCTTAGACCTCCTCACACCTCCCTTTTTGTATTCTGAATCCCATTTTGGACTACGGGTAGGACAAGTCAAATGTAAAAAATGAGATGAGTGGCACTCCTTTCACACATTCTATGAAAACATGGGCCTGCAAGTAGGTTTGTGTGTAATGTCCCATTTCCTTACCTCCTTAAAAACATGGTTTCCAAATGTGCAGAGAGAATCCTATACACACACAGTTTATGTCTTGCTGCTGTTCTGTCCTTAGAAACAACATGGTAGAACTGCCAGAGTGCTCCCATTCACCTCCTGTCCATTTAGCCTATGCACTTTGAATACGGAAAGAAGGCTAAAGATCCCACCATGTTGGGATGCTGCCAGGGAGATGGGGGCATCAGGCAGGCCCCCAGACACCGGCCGGCAGCCAGACGAACTCTGGTCTCCCTTGCAGCAGCATCAGTCAGCAACACATAGCTTCAGAAGCCTTCAGAAACTTGAGCACGCTCTATCAGCAGAGTGAATAAATCTTCACAACGGAAGTGGCGGACAGAGACATGTGTAAGCATTATTTACAGGCGTTTGTTCAGCATAGTTCAGGAACAAAGGAAAAAAAACATGTCTGCTTCCCTTTGTGTCCAAGCACACAGCAGTATAGCAAAAGCAATATACAAATGGAAATTCCCAGCAGACTGTGCTGGAAGTAAACAGGCATGTGACACACAACAGTCACGCCTGTTCCTTTTAAGGTGGAACAGAACTATATCCTAACACACCATACCTCTCTTCCTAGAGTTGTCCATCACAGATAGGACAAAATTCCTCATGAAGCCCAACTTCTTGACAATATAGTGGGCAGCTAGTTGTTGGTATTTCACTCCTCCCATTGCAAGGATCATCTGATCCTATTGTTTACTTTCTGTTCCGTGAGAAAGGAAGCCTGTCTGTGTGACTTCTGCCTCTGGTACTATTGTGTTTTTTTTCTTTTCTGCTCTGTCTTGCGACCTGACAGGATGTCCATACGAGGGCTGCTCCTCTCATACGTGTTAGTTATGTTCTTTAATCTGTAATTAGTAGAAATAAAGTAGGTGTGCCCAGATACCTTCTCACCTCCGTCTGTGCTGCTTTTACCCTATAAAGACTGGGTGCTCACAAGAGAGCAACTGTGAGCCCCAGAAGACCAGGACCCCTTCCTGGGAATGCTGCGTAGCTGTTCCAGTTGCCAGAGGAGGCCATGGGGCCTGCAAGAGTGTCCATTAGTGGTATCACATGATTTTCATCAGGCAGGTGTCATCATGTCCGGATGACCTCATTGCTTTGTGACAGAGCCTTTGGTAGTCCTCTGACTCACAAATGGGAGCTTGTTTCCCATTGCAGGTTTTCTCACTGGCAGTGAGGCGATGCAACGTCCCTGCAGCCTTAAGGCCTACAGCCAGGGATGGAAGCTAGACTGCGGTGGCCTTCACCTTATTTCTATATCCACAGAGGAATTGCCAGGGGCAGCATTGTTATCTTTGGTTGGGTATAGAAAGCAAACTCAGTCAACTGACAATGGAATGAAGTGTTTTTCTTTACATTTGCACTTGAAACAATAGCAACAGGATGCTGAAAGGCATGGCACAACAAACAGGTAGAATGGAGAGAGTTCTATGGGGCTCCAAACCAGCAGAGGGCCTGGACTTTGAGCTTTCTTTTCTTTTTAAAAGTAAATTATAAGTTGTGGACCAAGGAGCTTCTAGGGGTCCAGCGCATTTTCCTGCTAAATGCTGTGTGCAGGAGGAAGCCAGCCCAGCCCTATTCCAAGAAAGCCAGTAGTGGAGGCAATGGTCACTGTCTCTCTGGGGCCCAGACCCTTTCTCCACTCCTCTGTATAAATTTACCCCAATGAATTAAGATTTTCAAAATTTTATATTATTCCCTGAGAAGCAGGAATTACCATATTGGTCAAGATTTCTTTTATTTTAAAAGGGTGAGGCCATGATGGAGGAGGCGTGTGGTTTGAGGAGGAAACAAGGCGCCCACAGATACCCAGTGCCAAAGGACCCCCAGAAAATTGGAACCAACCCTGGTTTCTTTCCAACACGGTGCTGGGTGTGTATGCAAGGGGCCCAATTCATGTTCTACACCAGTATTGCAAGGTATACATCTAAACCCACAAGCATGTCCACTGTGCACGTAAATCCTACATATACAAGTGAGAGTTATGGAGCCTTTTGTAAGGAGTCAGGATGTGTGTACATTAAAAAGACACACATACATTTAACCTTTATGCTTAATAAAGAACTTGTCACACCACGAAGTAGAAAAAGCAAGCCATGGATCTGAGATCTGTGTCTTCTGTGAGAGTTAAGTTCTCCCTTCAAAACCCCATGATGGCAAGGTAGCAGAGTCTCTCAACCGCTCTTTTTGTCTGTGATTCAGGGACATGTAGGGCTGATCCTTGAGAGAGTTTAGCAAAGAGGTGTCCCATTGGAGCTGTGTGATAACTAGTCATTAAAAACCTAGGGTCTAAGCTTAAAATAAAGAGTACAATGCCTTGGTTTAAGGAAGACAATGACTTTATCTCTGTAATTCCTGACTTACCTTAAAAGAGCTCTTACTTGTCTGTTTGGAGTTGGTTCCTACTGAGGCTGAGAAATAGTAAACAGACTTTCCCTGCAAATACAAGGATTAGTGCTCTGATTTTTCCTGCAACTATTAGGGTCAGGATGTTCGCTGATGTTTCCAGGTCACGCTGGAGATAGGTACTTGTACCAGGATCACAAATAGTTCGTAAGGGGTATATTTTATATTAAATTCATGCCAGCTGTTACAGTGCCATGATCCATAGATATAAAAACATGTGAATTGTCCAGATTAGCATCCATCATTATAACAGGCCCGGGAAATCCTGTTGGTATCCATGCATGTCAGTACTTCAGTTAATAAGCTTCCTAGATGCTTGATGTACTATTGGCCTATATTCAGTAGAACATTTCTAAAGATGAGTACATGTCAAGATGGTGTTGAAGGGCTGCTTGAACTCTGAAAGAATTGTACAACAAGCAAACAAATCAAAGATCAACTTCATCAGAAGCAACCTCTGATCATAAAACAATCACCCATGAAATAGGCATGGGCTTCAGTAAAGGACAAGTGTTATAGGATGGGAGAGAGAGGGTGGGGTGGTGAAGCTTATGTAAGCAAGTGTATGCATGGGGTTTTTGTGTCAGTCTCACTTAGGTAGGTTCTCTTTCTATTCACTTGTTATGTTTCGCTACAGTGCATAGAACACCAATGTCTCACAACAAATGTAACTGATCTGTAGAAAACACAACTTGAAGAAAGAGACAGTGCATGTGCTTTTGTAAAGAAGGAAAATCTCTCTCTCTCTATATATATATAGCCAGTGTAGTGTAGTGGTTAAGAGCAGTAGACTCGTAATCTGGTGAACCGGGTTTGCGTTTCCGCTCCTCCCCATGCAGCTGCTGGGTTACCTTAGGCTAGTCACACTTCTCTGAAGTCTCTCAGCCCCACTCACCTCACAGAGTGTTTGTTGTGGGGGAGGAAGGGAAAGGAGATTGTTAGCCACTTTGAGACTCCTTAGGGTAGTGATAAAGCGGGATATCAAATCCAAACTCTTCTTCTATATATGAATGGAGGGCTCTTTAATGTGATACTTTAGGTACTTATCATACCTAAATTCAGGCTACCTTCAAAGATAATGGGAAAGTTCTCCATGGGTTTTTACAGGGATTGTTGTAGCCAGTGACGTTTGATTCCCCCACCCACCCCAATAATCACAAAACAGGGAGGGGGATTCCTTTGCTGCCTTCCTCAATGGCAACATTTTATGAACTTGAATCCTCAGAGTGACTTTAGAAAATGTATTGCCTTATCACCAGTAAATAAACCAATACTAAATTCTGAAGCAAAAACAAAAGAAAAAGTTTCGTATAAGATAATATGGGATATAGGCTTCCCATAACTACCGTTTCACATAATATTTCATCCAAAGTTTTAGAATTATTATCATATTTTCTATTTGTTATTGTATATGGAAAACCTCATGTAAGGTGGTGTACCTTTAACTCCAGTTAGGCTAAACAGAAGGTTCAGCTGATTCCCCCTCCTGCATCCCAGCTTTTGTTGTAAGGCATCTTTGCCCAGACTCAACTGGTTTTAATAGGTGTCTCTAACATTTTGAAGACTAACCACAATTAAGGACAAGCTAATTAAAGTATTAGACAAAGTTGAAATCATGCCATGGAGTAAACTCATCACAGGCATGGACTTAGAAACCACAGCTTCAATGACAGAAAATGTAAGCCTATTTATAATGCTCAACATCATATGGTCTGAAGCTCAACATAAAAAAAAACTAAGATCATGGCCACTGATCTGGTCCCATCACGAAACAGACAAACAGAAGGGGAAGAAATGGAGGCAGTGAGAGATTTTACTTCCTTGGGCTCCATGATCACTGCAGATGGTGACAGCAGCCACGAAATTAAAGGACGCCTGCTCCTTGGGAGAAAGGTGATGGCAAACCTAGATAGCATCTTAAAAAGCAGAGACATTACCTTGCCGACAAAGGTCTGTATAGTTAAAGCCATGGTTTTCCCAGTAGTGATGTATGGAAGTGAGAGCTGGACCATAAAGAAGGCTGTTCGCTAAATAATTGATGCTTTTGAATTATGTTGCTGGAGGAGACTCTTGAGAGTCCCATGGACTGCAAGAAGATGTTGTAAATAAAAAGATGCCCTTTTCCCTTATGGGGTATCCAAGAGCCCATATAGAGTCCTTACATAGGTTCCCTATTGGTAGGAGAAAATAACAGAGGCCAACCAGAGAATATTGAGAAGCAAAGCAGCTAGTAAGCTTGATCTTTATTGATCTGTTGCAACAGGGTGCTCCCCTCACACGCAGGAGAGGAAGAGGACCCAGAACAATGGCCTGCAAGGCCTTATAAAGACTATTGAAATTGCCACCCTGTAGATCAAGACCACCCCCAGAACATTATGCATACATCACCTAAGACCACCCCTCAGATACATCCCACCTACATCACAGAAATTTAAATGTTGTTTTTCTCTTGTCCTTGTTTATCTCCTGTCTGGCAGGTTACTTGATTGGATTTCCCAGGGAGCCTGGCCATTCTTTTGTAGTGGTAAAATACTTATTTCCTGGGCCAGGTCACAGGCTCACACCTTGTATCTTAAATGTGTCCTTAAGACAGGATTTGTGAGGAAAGAGACAATGGGGAGACTTTTCCATTTTGACCATGCAGAGAAACATTTGCTCAGTTTAGGAATCAAAATGGTTCCAGGTTGGCTTTCCTGTGCTGATCTATGTACGTGTGGTTATGAACGTTGCGTACGTGTGGTTATGAACGTTGCCATATATCTAAGACCATAAAATTCCTATCACATTATCCCCCCTTTGGGGCTAGAATTTTTCTTAAAAATTTTTGCCCCACAAATAATAACATCGTATGTTGTAAATGGATGCCTTTGTATAAATATATCATAAAAATAACATATGTTGCATTCTGTTACTAAATTACTTGTGGCATTCTAGCTCTTGGGAGAAACATTTTCTCAATAGTGGCTATGCTTTACATTTAGCAGGAAGGTCCACTACTGACTGAAAAATGCAGTTGGTGTTTTGTCCTTCACCATTTTTGTGTGTTTCTCAGGTGTCAAGCTAGCTCTTCTGTGGTCTCACACTGGCATAGTGCTACAGCAACACATCCTGTCTGTTGAATCCCTTTGGGGCTTTCATTTAACCATGTCGCCTGGCACTCACCATAGCTGCCACAGGTTTGGACATATCATGAGAGAGATGTCTTTGCCTTGGCCTTTCTATGGGATTTTATTTTATAGGCTCTGGTCTTGCAGTCATGGGAAGTTGCTCACTTGCACTTTAAGGACCAAAAAGCTACTTGCAGCCTGGATACACTTGCCCAATTCAAACTGAGTCCAATTTGAATTTATCTTGCCCCATGGTTCTCAACTTTTCAAACCAATCTGTTAAAAGAAAACCATTCTTAAAAAGGGCACTTGTCCAAATAAGTCAATTTAACTCTATAATGGATCATTCATGCTAAACCAAAGCATATCCACCTTCATGTATCTTAGAAGCTTCTCCTTGGTAAAGCGAGTTTTAGCACATTTTAAAAATGGGTAGGGAAGGTTGGCATAGTGCCAGGTGGAACAATGAAATGTGGTTATAAATTGATCTAAACATTGGACTACACAATAGTGTGAGCTATTGGAAAGTATAAAATGCATGAGAATTCTCCATTGGTGTGTAAGCAATAAGACATTAAACATAAAACAATTACACACAAAAAATTGCCCCCCCCCTTTGTGGAAATAACACACTGTCAGACACATTTCAACATTCCTACGTAATAATACATAATACAAAAAAACTAATTAAATATCAGTTGCATATCTTGAGACAATTGTGATCTTCTCAATCCTGGAGCACAGTTTTTAAGGTTCAAAAGTGGCAAAATGTCCTTGCAATTCAACTCCTCCCCCCTTTGTCAGCCCCACTCCTCCGTCACGTCTATATACTTTGAAAGAGATAGCTGTGGGCATTTTGAAAACTGTTGTTGCAGGTCTTGTGATGGCGAAGAACTGAGTTGAGGGGTTGTTGCTGCTTTTTCATCATTGCACATCTGTAGAAGTGATATCCTGTAAGGGGGCAGGGTTTTGGGGGGACTTAAAAGACAAAAGGAAGGATCAAAAGCCCCCTCCCCAAGTAAATCTCCTTGAGTTATTAGCTGCAAATAATAAAATCTTAGCATGTTAAGCATTTTACTCAATTTAATATTATTATCACATTTTCACATAATTACTGTTATTATCTGCTAAGTTTGTTTGTTTTCCTTCACTTAGTTTTTGTTGTTGTTTTTTTCATGTTATTAAATAAAAATTACTCCACATGTATAGAAAGAGAACTGTAAAAAATACAACAAAGGTTAAAAAATAAAAAAGAAAGCAAAAAAATTAGATTACCAGTCAGATGAAAACAGATTTTGACCCAAAGACATCAGATTTAGAAAAGAATTATTATTAAATAATACAAAGATATTATCAAAACCACAGATTACTACTGGACTGAAAAAATGGGAAAACAATGGGGAAAATAACTTAAAATTCACCATGTGCTATCTGATAAAAGAACTTCATGAAACTGACTTTCAACATGTGATGAACATGTCCCCAAAGTAAAATACACACACACACACACACACACAAAATGACCTATGAGGAACCAAAAATAAATAAATGCTAAGACACACAATTTTTAAAGAAACCTGAAGTAACCTGAAGTAATCTGTTTTTGGCATTCTAACAACCCAATGAAAAACTGATTAATAAATGAAAAACAGATTATTTGTAACCTAAAAAATGTCAAAGCCACAAAGAGATAGAGGGAAATCAACTAATATAGCAAGGATTCAGACTTGTTTTGCTGAACAGAAAGAGAGTGACTGTTTGGCTTTAAGGGAAGAAAGACAAAAAGAAATACAAATGCAATTACTTTTTATAGAGTATTTAAATCACTGTTTGCATCCCCTCATTATCATTTGTGCTGTGGGAGAAAAGAAGGGACAAACACTTTGTTAATGGGGTTCACATATCCTGTTAAAAGGGAAAATTATTTCATGTGAGAAGTCAGTCAGGAAATGCTGTTCCTAAAATGCATAGGCATACACACACACACACAAAAAACTGTTATAAAATTTAAATCCCATTGGGGTGGCAAACTACTCAAGAGAGGAACTCACAGTGGGAGTGCTTTGATATTTACCTGTGAAAAGAATTTGGCATGTTAGATTTGAAACTTGACAACCTCTTGATTAAGTAGCCCTTGGAGCAAAAGACACATTAAGGGTGATTTCCCTCAATGGTTCCAGGTTTTACATAAGGAAATTTGGATAGGTTTCTCCCTGCAAGCACACACTCTGCAAACCTCTCCCCCCTTCCCCCCCTCTCTTTTTTTTAAGCTGATCTAGCCTCTGTGCATGTGCAGAGTTCATGTCTCAGCAAACCTTTTATACTATTGAAAATGTTCCATCTTTTGGCTGAATTAGAATTTGAATAAGGGAAGGGAAGGGTAAGGAGTAGATTTTAAAAATAGGGTTAGATTTTAAAACAAAAAAGAGAAACTCAGCAATTGAAGTATTCACCAAAGCTAACAATTGCAGCCCAAGCAAAGGGACAATTGCTTCCTTTATGTACAGGAAAGGGCTAATATCCCTCTGGCCATTCGCGGAACAATCTGCCACGCCCTTATATATGGGGGAAAATGGCCAGAGAGTCAGACTTCATAAGACTTTTAACATTCTGTCATTTCAGCCTTACCATTTGCAGACAAAATTTTCCTGCCCTTTATTTACAGGATTGGTCAAGGCTACTCTACTTGATTATATGAATTTGTATGTGCTTAAACTTTGAGTCTGATTTTTGTAAATAATAGACAAAATGATAAACACTGTAATCACTTAAATGCCTGATATCACCAGTTCTGCTTCAAAACATCACGGCCTTTACCTCTCACCTTTTTTTAAAAAAACCAAAGAGCAAATCTGGGCTAAATTTCAACTCATCAGCCACAAATTTGTTGAAAGGGAAAGTTGAAAGGGACCTGGGGTCATCTAGTCCAACCCTAAAATACAGGGTTCATAGCAAGATTTGTACTACCAGAAACACGCACATACTTATGTACACAGACACAACTGGGGAAGAGACCACAAGCCATGTGCCTATCAACTTTATACAGAACCCTTTTAGCAGATCTTGAGACTAGTTTGAGTTTACTTCCTTAGACGTGCAAGTTCCTTAGAGTGCAAGTTCCTAGACAAATGATTTCCTAAGATAGGGAGAGGATCTCTTATAAAGCATAGTTAAAACAGCCATAGATTTGATTTAAAAGGAATACAAAAGTGACAATTTTTCCTGAACTTGCAGAGGAATAGTAAGCCTAATCTGAATTTGCAGAGGAATAGTAATCTATGCCTCCCCCTTTTGCAGTTTCCTTTAAAGGAAGCTTACTCAGGTGTAAAATTACCTGGCACAGAAGCAAGAAGAAAAAACCCCTGAAAGAGACAGAATGAAATAAGGGGGGGCATTTTCTAAGAAAAGAGGCCAGGAAGTCTTATAGAGACTGATATCAGGAGCCTTACAATAACTGTCCAACCAAATCAAAGTTAAAACTAGACTCAGATATTTTTCTTAGAAGGAAGACCATACTTTCATAGGCATATGCTTAATGAAGTACATACAAGGAGGAAGACTCTTTTGAGCCTCTCTCAAATAACATTTATATCTATCTATCTATCTATCTATCTATCTATCTAATAATCTATCTATATATAAAACATAACAAATAACAAACACTACATTCTCATTTTCGTCTTGTTTAAGATTGATAAGGCCCAACATGGCTTTCTTAGATTTAAAATTTTGGAGCAAGCTTGCATTTTTATTTTAGATGGCACATTTAAGATAAGCAGCTGCTGGATGTTACCTAAGTACAATTTAAACACAGGAAAAATGTTTCTTAAACACAAATTGAAGGGGACTGTCAGAGTCCAGGCCAGAAATAAGCACCAACTGGGCTTCTTTCCCATCAGGAGTCTGCAGGTTCATTTCTTTTGATTGAGGTGCACCCATTTTAATATTTTTAATAGCGCTAGCTTTTACTTTTATACTGCAGCCGGGGTTTTATCCCCACTTTTCAGGAAACACAATAAATAACCCACAGTAGACTCAATTTGGACAACTCCGAGAATTAGTACTGTGACACACCGCCGTTCGTCTGGCCTGACTTACTAGGCTGGTACAGCTGTTGGCCTTTCCTGGCTACTAAGCTAACAGTGCGGTCAGCGATCTCAACCCCCCCCTTTGGTCATTTCTCAGCCAGGGAGCCCACAGCAACCTCCTGCCTCTTACAATCTAACCTGAGAGTTCCCTACTGGACGCTTGCGTAGCGCAGTGCCAGATTGGGACTCAGAAATGACAAAGAAGGAAAGGAATCAGGTGCCCTTGCTTTCTCTGCTCACAGGTCATCTCTAACAAAGATCGCCATGGCAGAGGTGCGGCTGCACCTGGGAGTTATAGTTTTCAGTACAGAAGAAAAAGCACGACCTTTTTTCTGGGCAAAACTCCGAAGGAATAGGTCAGCATATAGACTGTAGAAGGGAAATGAAAGAAGTCACACACAACTTTTGCCTGGGCATACTCCGAAGGGCTAGGGCTGGTGTTGAAATCAAGGGGACAGAAAGGAGGAGAAGGCAATTTTTAGATGAGGAAAAAAATAGAAAGTTTAGATTTGAAGGGAAAAGGAAGAGTTAAAGAATTTTGGTTGCTGTGGTTTAGAGAACCCAACCCACTACCCGTGTTTCCTACTTAATACTCACTTCCGCATGCGCTGTTCCTGGTGATCCCACGATCTCTTGACTGGTTGTTTAAGGCCGGCCTGATCAAGCGTTGCTTCCTCTGGTTAGCCCCGCTGAACCTCCAGTTATTTCCAGACCCTGGGATCGATGGAAGACTGGCTATTCCTCCTGGCAAACTGCCTGGTGCGCGCTGGATAACCAGTCCTTCCTCGCTTCCAGAATCCGGGTAACCAAAAGTCCCTTCGTGCGTGGTCGCCATCTGTTGTAAATAAAAAGATGCCCTTTTCCCTTATGGGGTATCCAAGAGCCCATATAGAGTCCTTACATAGGTTCCCTATTGGTAGGAGAAAATAACAGAGGCCAACCAGAGAATATTGAGAAGCAAAGCAGCTAGTAAGCTTGATCTTTACTGATCTGTTGCAACAGGGTGCTCCCCTCACACGCAGGAGAGGAAGAGGACCCAGAACAATGGCCTGCAAGGCCTTATAAAGACTATTGAAATTGCCACCCTGTAGATCAAGACCACCCCCAGAACATTATGCATACATCACCTAAGACCACCCCTCAGATACATCCCACCTACATCACAGAAATTTAAATGTTGTTTTTCTCTTGTCCTTGTTTATCTCCTGTCTGGCAGGTTACTTGATTGGATTTCCCAGGGAGCCTGGCCATTCTTTTGTAGTGGTAAAATACTTATTTCCTGGGCCAGGTCACAGGCTCACACCTTGTATCTTAAATGTGTCCTTAAGACAGGATTTGTGAGGAAAGAGACAATGGGGAGACTTTTCCATTTTGACCATGCAGAGAAACATTTGCTCAGTTTAGGAATCAAAATGGTTCCAGGTTGGCTTTCCTGTGCTGATCTATGTACGTGTGGTTATGAACGTTGCGTACGTGTGGTTATGAACGTTGCCATATATCTAAGACCATAAAATTCCTATCACAATACCACAGCTTTTTGTGTTCATATTATGTTAATGCTGGTGGTATCTCCATAGCATGTATGCACAAAATGGCATTTATATTTAAATGTTTTATTTTTCTGACTTTCGTAGATTTCATTGAAGGTGGTTGATGTAGCCAAAGGCAGATAGCAGTTCCACCTTTCATGGATTCAGCTCACATCCAGGCTTTTAAGCGGTTTACGGGTCTACTTTAGTGTTCTCCTAATCTCTAATTGATTTTCCTGAATGCTTTGCATTGTTATGCTTGTTCTGATTAATTAACTTCCCAACCTTTTCAATGTAATCATGATGATCTCATTAAAAAGGCCTATCTAGTCTCTTTCTCTGTGGTGGTCTGTGGTTTTCCTCAAAAGTTTACACTGAAAGCGAATGCTGGTTATGAGTATACCAACACATGCCGTTCATGACTTAGCGCTAAAACAAGGTTCACATTGGTAGCCCATAGCAGGACATAAGATATCCAAGAGGAAGGTAATCATAGCAGCTGATATTGGAAGAACTGCTGTGAAACATCTGTTTCAGGCACAGGTATGTTATAATACAGAGCTAACTCCCATTACCTGTCTACATGTCTGTCTGGGCCTCCCCCTCCCCCCCCCGGACCCTTTCCAGATTTTCCCTTTTCCTTAATTTCAAATGAGGTGCTAGCAACTAGTGGCAGAGGAAGGGGGTGGGGTGGGGGGCCCACCTTGGGAGCCATCTCTGAGGGGGTGACAAGAAGGCATCCCCGGGCATGGCAGCATGAGCCGCCATTGCACTGCCACAGCTGCATGCAGGGGATCCTGCCGTCGTCTGTACGGCGCTCGAGCAGCGCCGTCAGCAAACCGCCCGGCGGTGCATGTGCAGAGCCACTACGTACGGCGCATGGGCATGTGCAATATGTAGCAGCACCGTGCATCTGCCGTACGTACGGTGCACGCGCATGCGCCACCGGGCAGTTT
Organism: Podarcis gaigeae; assembly: GCF_964106915.1. Classification (NCBI taxonomy): domain Eukaryota; kingdom Metazoa; phylum Chordata; class Lepidosauria; order Squamata; family Lacertidae; genus Podarcis; species Podarcis gaigeae. The sequence goes on along the minus strand of NC_139677.1, from coordinate 7,624,977 downwards.
GCCCTGCCTCTGACACCCTGCACCAGGTGCCGGTTAGCCTTCTTTCACCCCTGCTAGCAACAGAAAGAAGAAAAACATTCCTTCTCCTTCTTCCCTGCAGCTTTGTCCCATTCCACATGAGATGGAACCACTGGAACCACTGGTTCCATCTACTGGTTTCTTAGAGTATGAACATGCCCTTAAACTGCAGCAGCAGGAATGTACAGGAATGTTGTTTCCACGTCACCAAACCTCAGTCTACATTATTTTGAGCTGAGAACATATGCCTACAATTCCATTTTGTGTCCATTTGAAGTGCCACAGCAGTGGAAAGTGGCCAGTCTTCCTTCAGGACAGAGCTAAATACAAGTAGGGCTCATGCTTCACATCAAAATGCAAAAAGCAAACATTCCAGGCGAGGAGCTTTCCCAATATAGATGCATGTTCCACGTAGCAAAGTCTGAAGATTTTAAATGTGTAGGAGACTCAGGGTATATATCCTGTCCCTTCATTGTTGGCCAGCAAGGTCTGAAGGTGGCTTGCTAGCATAAACACACTTAAAAGACTCATGATTGAGAAGACCAATCATGCAGGGTTCCCAATTCCAGGAAGGCTTACAGCATGTTTAGGCAGAATTTGCAAAATCCCCCAGAGTTCAAGAATCCACCAGATTTCCTAAGAACTTCAGAAATTGACCATTTTATTTAAACGCTCATGCCTGAGGGTTGAGGAGTGGGTATGGGGCAACTGGTGCTGAAAGACGGGAGCTCACTAGGAAATAGTATTTCCACATCCACTCTCCAGCCTTTAGGAAATCAAGCCCTGGGGCAATTTGAGAAAGTGTAACATGTCTCATTCACTTTCTGGATAACAATTTGAGAGAGCACCATAGTCATCCTAGAGCAGGGATGTCCAACCAGGGAGATCCCCCCCCCCCATGCTTCTCCTCCCTCTAATGACAATGGGTAGATCACTGCCAGTTTTTTTTATACTGGAAGTAGATCACAGTCTCTTGGGAGTTGGATATGCATGTCCTAGAGGTTATGAGGTCCTGAGATAGCCCAGTAAGGGAAGCCTCAGTGTAAAGGTTGAAGTATCCTAGCACCTCCGCCCTGGAGTTTTCCCACACATTGCTTGCATCTACCGTGCACTTCTGCTTCCTTGCAGTGGGGCTGCACTTTTAGCCCTGCTCCTCGATGTCAGATCTCCTCAAACAACCATACATTGCCTTTTTCTTTGAAGAGAGACCCCAACACGTGAGATCCTGGTGTTCTGTGCAGGTGTCCTGATCATGCAGAGACTCTACGTGACAGCAAAAGATCATGTGTTTAGGTTCCTCTTCAAGCAACTACAGTTTCACATCAAACTAGTATGTGTTTTTTTGAGAAAGGAGACACAAAGTCCAGGACAGGACTAAAAAGCACTGCCTCACTATAAATAAACACAATTGTACCCTGCACATAAGCAGCATATGAGTAATGTGTGTCTCCTCATTAGCTGAAAGTTCTCATCTCTGAAAAACAGCTTAAAATTATCTTTTTGTAAGACATTTTTTTTCTGAATCATCAGAGATCCTCCCAGATCATAGCAGGTGTCTTCAGTTATGACATATTCCACCTTTTTCAGTTCTGCTAAACAATATTTTAAAATCTTATCATTTAATCATTCAATATAAATCCAATGGTTAATTCATAACTGTCTTTTATATAAAGAAATAAACCTTTAGAGGCTGAGTAGGTAAGAATAAGTTCAAAGTTTCCTAAATCTTAGTAATACACGATCATGGAAAACCATTCTTCCTTTAGGCCACATGGCTTTGTGAGAGTAAATGCATCATTCTAAATGCATTGCATACAGAGAACGTATTGATATCTCTAAGAAAAGGGCTCGCCTGTTTCTTTTCTGAATGTCACTCAGCAGCTTTAAGTGCCCACAGAGAAAGGGAACCCAGCAGTTCTAACTAATCAAATACTTATGCTCACCTGTAATAAGAGAGTCATTTTCTATGAGTTTTTGGACCACACAGTGGTGATCTTCTTTTGAATAAAAGAGAGACTGAATTTGGAATGTGGGAGATTAAAATACAGAGTTCTGATTCCTTAAAAACACAACTGGGGTGAAAGCTGATTGAAGTGCCATTGAGGCAGAGAAGAGTTTTGAAAACAAAACCGTCTTAACAGGCGGATAGATGCCTGTTAAGATGCTTTTCTTGATATTGAAAAGCTTGAATTTTACTACCTGAAATCAGTGTTAATATAGTTGAGATAACATTGGAAAGAGCTTTCTTATTTATCTTCTGAAATGTGTCAGATAACTTTGTTTAAGAAATAAAACAATCTGAAGATGTCCACTGCATACTGATTTTGAAGTGACTAGGAACATCAAACATTTACTATTGGCAGGTGTGGTGCTAACATAATAAAAGCTCCGCTGATCAAACTAAAGGTCCATTTAGTCCAGCATCCTGTATCTCACAATGGCCACCCAGATGCCCATAGGAAGCCCATAATAGCCTCCCCTGCTGTTGTTATGCAGTAACTTGTATGTAGAGGCATGGGGCCTCTTATTCTGTAGGAAGTTAGTACAAAACCCTCATGAACAGTAGTCAACAGCCTTTATTGCCACGTGTTTCTATATAAATTCATCTAAGTTGGTGGTCCTCACCACATCTTGCAGAAGCAAATTTCATCATTTAACTATGCATTGCCATTGAATAGCTGAAAAGAAGGAAAGGAATTAGCTAGAAGTCTTTACAGACTCCTGATTGCACCCTGTAGGGTTTTCTTTTTTTAGAATTTCTGAATTTAGTTGCTTTTGTTAGCAATGACAGTGGTAAACTCCACAGTTTCTGGGTTGGAAACCTGACTAACACAGAGACAAATGGCATCTGTCTCTCTCTCTCTCCCTCTCTCTCTCTCTCTCTCTCTCTCTCACACACACACACACACACACACACTGCATGTGGAGAGAATTTCCTAAAAATCCATGTTTATTTACATGGATCACACAGAAGTCTAGCAATAACTTGTATTCCATTTCCACTGTCTGTCTTTCTGTTCCATTCTGGAGGGCTCATCTGCAAATGAGGTGGGTGGAAAGGGGAATCTTACTTTATATATACTGCCAATTTCCAATTTAAAAGCTCCTGCATCAGCCTTTAGGGCAGCTGCATCCCTGCTTTGGCACCCTTCTTCTCCATTATTCAAAGCATGAAAATGGCAGACAAAAAGAATGAGAAATTAAAAGAAAACCCTCTCTCAAATCCACCCCTCATGCACACTGTCTCTTCCTACTTGAAAGAAAAGAAAGGTGTTGTTTTATAAGGGATTGAGTGCTGACTGGAAGGCCTTTGGCTTGAGTTTGAATGTGAACCAGGGAATAATAATAATAATAATATTAATTTGAGTGGTATACAAAATCTAATAACATGAATAAATAAATTTAGGCATGGATAGGCCTAAACGTGATTTCTATAAACCATGGTTTTCAGAGTTGTTTCTACCTGATCCAAATTATGGCTAAACCATTCCTTTTTCTTAAAGCCACTAAGCTGCTAAGCCGTTAATAGCCGCTAAGCCGCTAAGCCGCTAATAGCCGTGCTTCGCAAGACGAAAAAACCGCAAGACGAAGAGACTCGCGGAACGGATTAATTTCGTCTTGCGAGGCACCACTGTACACACGAATGCATATATTAGCAGACATTTGCAGTAAACCACTTATAAATTTTCACGAGGACGTTAAAAAAAATCAGAAAGTGCTGCGGAAATGTGGAGAGCTGAACTTAAAATTGGAAAAAGGAGAAAATGAGATGAATCAAGTTTGACAGATTTGTTCATCTCTACCACTGGCATACCCCTAAATGTAGCAAAGCAGTTAAGGGAGCGGGTGCAGACTATGTGCTTGCTCTGGGAATGGACTGGGCACAATCAATTTTTCACAGACAACAGCCATTCCCTATCCTGTGTTTAAGAGATCCCTGTATGGTGGCTCTTTGTGGCCTTGGTGCAATTAGAAAAGGAATCTACAAATCTTTATTGACTAGTTTTGCTTGACTGGTATTATATATTTTAATTCCAAAAGTAGGAGTTGATAAGGAACTTTGTTACTAAATTGGACTGATTGATTTTCTGTACTTTTCTTCCCAAGAATAAGCTCTATCTCTCTTCAAGCATTAACAATTTTATGAGAAGGAGATTTCAATCTACATATAATTATTATGCAGTTTTCATTTTCTCCCCTTCGTCTCAAATAACTGTGATTTGGGTGAAGAAGAAGAAGAAGAAGAAGAAGAAGAAGAAGAAGAAGAAGAAGAAGAAGTAGTTATCTGTGATTTTGAAAATATGTTTGGGAGTTAATCTTCTTGATGTGGAAAGGAAGAGTTTAAAAATGCTTTTGTGGAAAAATAGTAACAAGTCGGGCAATAGTATATCACCTAAGGTATCAAATTACAAACTTATTCTTTGTGAATCTCTTTGCTTTAAGGTGTGCACAAAATGGGCCTTTTGTATTATATGGATACTAATTATTCCACATTTCAATGGAAATATACAGTTGAATTCCAGCAACTTTTTTTTTTTTTTTTTTTTTTGCAGACTTTTGGGGTAACAACTCCTAATAAGTTTTGGGTGGAATAACTTTTTTAAAAGTTTATCATAAATAAGTGCACATAGCCAATAGCTCATAGTGACCCAACTAAACTTAAACATTTAATTCCCATTAATGTGACATCTCCAGTTCCCCAAATCATGGTTTGAAAGACTGGGGTCATGCTGCAGGCACATCCACTTCTTCTCTTACCTGGTTTGAATAACCAGTTGATGGGATCCAGCCATCCTCTTGAGCAAATGGTAGGGCTACTTCCATTTATGCAGGGAACCAGGATCCAACAGTCTTCACTGGAGAGCCAGTGTGGTGTAGTGGTCAAAAGCGGTAGACTCGTAATCTGGGGAACCAGGTTCGCGTCTCCGCTCCTCCACATGCAGCTGCTGGGTGACCTTGGGCCAGTCACACTTCTTTGAAGTCTCTCAGCCCCACTCACCTCACAGAGTGTTTGTTGTGGGGGAGGAAGGGAAAGGAGAATGTTAGCCGCTTTGAAACTCCTTAAGGGGAGTGAAAGGCGGGATATCAAATCCAAACTCTTCTTCTTCTTCTTCTCATGAAGGAAGAGGTCAGGGTGGTGATTTCTGCCAACTCCCCTGTCTTCTTGCAGCCCCCCACTCTTCTGCACCACATCCAGAGCAGTTTTTAAGGGAGCGCAGGAAGCTGCAGAGGAAAGGAGGATTCAGCAAAGAATGCCACCCAGCACCAGTGGAAGTCAGCTGATCAAAAACTAGGACACACCCCATTGTTTGCTGTTGTTGGTTTTTGTAATTGTTATTTGGTTAAAAGCATCAGTGCTAGCTATAATAAAAGGAGAATTCCCTGGTTGCCTAGAGAGAGCCCCAGCAGAGATTTAAAATTACAAAACATGCAGCAAAGTGTGGAAATATAGGCTGTCAGACCTTTAACATATCCCCTTTTAAGTTGCTTCCAAAGTTCCACACTTCGCTTGGCAACTGGACTTTTAATATACCAGACATAATAAGTGTGAAGCAAACCAAGTCTTAGAGTATGTGTTTTATGTTCTAAATGTAACAAAGTGATTTTTGAAGAGCACTTTTAAAAAAGGATTGCACCCCACCCCTTTTTCCTGAAAATTTCCATATACAGTGGTACCTTGGTTTGCATACGTTTTGGTTTGCATACGTTTTGGATTACAAACACGTCAAACCCGGAAGTACGTGTCCCAGTTTGCAAACTTTTTTTGGATTACAACCCATTTTTTGGGATTACGAACAAATTTTTTTGGGAGGCCCCATTGGCGAAAGCGCGCCTTGGGTTACAACCTGTTTTGGTTTACAAACGGACCTCCGGAACGGATTATGGTTGTAAACCAAGGTACCAGGAAAACCCCAAAGCCTTTTTTCCTTCCAGCTTCAACATTTCCAGAAATTTTACATCTGTAGGTGAGACATCCATGAGATGAAGCCTTGAAACTATGCCAGATTCTTCTAGTTTTTCAGGACCACAATCACAGAGGTTTCCTCAGGTTCTGAATTGAGCAACATCCTGACATTGCCAATGAAATTCTCCTAAATCAAAATATTGAGGTGAATTTATGGGAGGGGAGAGTAAAATAAATTCAGAGGATCTTAGAGGGGAGTAAAAAAAAAAGAACTTCAAGCAGATTAAAGAAATGTCTTGCAAGGGTCCCGAACATCGCAACCAGATTGACTCCAATGCACTCTGTTTGAACCCAAACATTATGCAATTTGCAGTTTGCCTCTTATTCATCTTTCCAGCATTCAAGTTGCATAAGAAGCTGTTTGACATCTTTTAACAGCTTTATCAAATCTCTAGAAACTGAACATTCTAAAATAGAAGGACCTTGAGAAAGTACAGGCAATTGCTCATGTGCAAATTACATCAAGTCTTGGGTTACATAAACACAAAAGGCACGTATTTGATGCTGCTTTTCATATGTCTAATTTCAAAGGACTTCATTTACTTCTTGTAAAAAACAGAAAGATAAAGCTGCTGTTTATTACCTTCTTTGTACTCTAATACAACGGCCTAGATTTCAAAAGTACATTGGAAATCCAAAGAAATGATTTTTGTATAGCAGTAGCTGCCACACTGGAATGACTAAAAGACAAAAGGTTAACTTTGGCTCTGGGCTAGTTCCTCCCTCCCTTTAGTTTATATTAAGGTTCTAACTGAAATGTTCATTCCACCCCCCACCCCAGTCTTCATTTCTAGTTTCTGCTTTAGCAATGTAATATCAACACTCTTTGGACTTAGCATCAGTAATGAGAGCAGTAAAAAAAAACACCTCCATGCATATCTTTTGATTCTAATGACACAGATCCAACCAGCCAGCATTGTGGTGACATCTGCATTAAATATCATTAAACTGGATAAACTGTTTATCTTTTCTTACAGCTTTGCAAACTGCTATCTGGAAGTTCATGGCTAAAGCAGATTTGCATGTAAAATCACAGAGCACCAGTAAGCTAACTTCTGTAACGCTTACAGAGATGGGGGGAGGGTTGGCCGGATACTGCGAAATCTTGAAGGAGGGGTGAGCAGGCTCAATCAAGATTTATTTATTTATTATTATTATTTTAAAAAAGTTTTCCAGGAGTCTGAATAATGGAATACGAATCTATCATTCCTCTCACCACTAAGGAAGCATTTGATGAACCCTTTGCTAAGCGTGCTAGAGAAAAGGAACTTAGCTTAGCTGTAATTATCTGAAAGTGTCATTAATCTGTGTCATAGAAACAGTGGGACATATTCCTAGTGGGATAGAAATTTAAATGCTAAATTCCTTCCCAGGATCCTATGTTCTATCCACATGAAAGACTTCAGGTGTGAAATTCGTGTGCTTATGAGCATGCGAACACCCATGAAAATGAAAGAAATGATGAGATTTTTTTGTTATTAAAAAATCTATTCTGACTTCCCCTTCTTCATTTCCAATCTATTTTTTTTATTTTTTTATTGATTTATCATAAACAAACAAAGAAACAAATTACAGTGGTGCCCCGCAAGATGAACGCCTCACAAGACGGAAAACCCGCTAGACGAAAGGGTTTTCCGTTTTGGAGGCGCTTCGCAAAACGAATTTCCCTATGGGCTTGCTTCGCAAGACGAAAATGTCTTAAGAAAATCTTTAATAAATACTTATATATATAAAAAAAGAAAATGTCTTGCGAGTTCCTGCGGGTTTTTTCCCATTTCCGCCCCCTTTTCCTAAGCCGCTAAACCGCTTATCAGCTGATCCGCTGATAAGCCGCTTAACAGCTGATCGCTAAAAGCCGCTAAACCGCTAATAGCGCTAATCCGCTAAGCTGTCAATGGGCTTGCTTCGCAAGACGAAAAAACTGCTATACGAAGAGCCTCACGGAACGGATTAATTTCGTCTTGCGAGGCACCACTGTACAGAGATGCAGTTACATATAGCCAAGATTTTAAGATGGGTCTATGCAGCCCAAGCATTTTGGTTGTTTTAAGGAGTGAGTCATGGAAGGAGTACTCACATGACTCTCACTATTTATATAATTTTAAAATTGAAATCAGTCCACACCCAAACTTTCTGATTGGGCTTCACCCTAAGCTGCATGTCTTTGTCTGATCATATGTTCCAAAAAAGCAATGTTCCATGTAAGCCCTTCTTCCTTCTTAGGAACTTTTGATGATTTCCGTTATCAGGCTCTTACCAATCTGACTTTCCATTTGAGGAGACACAGATGCAGATACTACTAAGTCCACTCTGGCTGCTTCTCTCCCTGCCATCCCTCCTCAACCTTGCAGGGAGATGGCAACTGAACTCTAAGTTTGACGTCCTTTAGCCTTTGTGTTTGGTGGGAAGGAGAAGCCCAGAACGGAACAGCTAGGCCTCTTAGCTCCAGCCTGACTAACAACAAAAGGCAAAAGGCAGTCAGAATGTCTTCACGCTGAGAGGACGCAGATGCTCCATTCCTATTGCAAGAATAATTCAGGAATTATAGAGAGATAGGGACATCTCAGCTACTTTATCAAGGAGTTTGCAGGGAGTTGTGGAACTAATATAGTCATGCTTGGTGAGTGTTATGGTCCAGGTCCTAGTCAACCGCACTTCAAGCGTCCCTCAGTGCCTCCACAGTTGCTATCACCTGAGCAAGGAGCCTCTCAACTTACTCAAGAGAAGAGAAGGCAGCAGAAGCAGTTCCAGCTCCTGGCTGAATGTGCTTCTCACTGAAATTGGCACCAGGGCAGCACACCCATGCTTTCCCTTGAGAGGGAGGGACGCGGAGACAGCAGCTGCAGAACTCAGTGGCCAGGAGTTGAGGATTCCCCAACATTTTGAGCATGGTGTCTTGGAGCAAATCATTGGGCCTTTGAGCACCCTTGTCTGAGGCCCGAAAAAGGGTTGAACCCCCTTGAGGTGAATTGACGCATGCCTATATGAAGCAAAGGTTTATTTGGTTCATTTCATACTTAATTTCCTCTGCTCTGAGTCTCTTCTGTTTTCCCTGCTGTTGAGCTGAGTCACTTCCTGGAAGTTGCTGCCTTCCATCTGCCACTGAGTTATTGGTTGCTTTTTCTAAATCTCTCCCACTAGATATCATCTCTTCACAATGCTGCGGCGCTGCATGAAAATTCAGAAATAGAAATGCCAATGACTAATGCCTGGTTCACACATGCAAGTTTATCATTTGATGGCCACAACACCATTTGATTAATATCTGGTTCAATATATGAATTTGTCCGGGTTGTAATTCTCTGCTGTATTATGAGTCAAGCAGTATTTCTCTTAGCAATTCTTCTCCATAGTATGTACTCTGTGCTGATATAAATGCCCAAACTACACTATTTGCTCATGGAGCAGACTTCGTTTTTTCCGTCTGGAGTTACCACTTCATTTCCTTCCAACTGAATTTGAGGCAGATACAGAGAATCTTCCTCATTTTAAATGACTGAGAGAAACTTTTGTGGAGATGTTTGATCAAACTAATGAAACTTTGTGGGTGAGGTCCTGCATATCACTGGCCTAAAAATAAATAAAATAAAATCAAGGTGAGTCAGACTGAGCAGAAATGCACCTTGAGGAAATTCAGTGAAAACTGAAGGCTATTAAATGGGCAAAATATCTTAGTAGGGTTTTACATATAATAAATCATGCTAGTGATAAAAAGAGATTGATATATATTTTTTATGACAGGTGTGACTGGTTTCATTATCAACCTCCACGATGGCTGCTTGTTTTGTTAGTCTCATTTCCCTCCTCAATGAGGATTTGCTCAATACATTTGTCGGGGAAAATATTGATTATTATTTTTTAATGTAGAAACATAAACTGTCCTCACGAAATTTTGACAAAGGAAACTGGAAATTTTTATTTTCTCATTTTGCCTACAGTCAATTAAATTATTAGATTCCTATTATCGATTTGATACTCTTTTGCATGATTGTCATGCGCTGAAGGACTAAAGAACCTTATTTGCTTTTAGTCTTATTGGAAAATAGGTCAGGTGTGCAACCTCCGCAAGCCAGCCAAGAACTGTAAGCCATTACCTTGATGAAAATATTCATTTCATTTCCCCTCTCTCACAAGAATGAAAAAGAAAGGAATATATCAACTGAACAGCAGAGCTGTGCATATATACTCAGGTGAATAGGTTCAAAGTCATGTGTCATAGAGTCAAACTGCATAACTTGACAGCTATGGAAAGGAGCTAATTAATCACCGGCAGCATCTGTTAAGACAAAATAGACTCTCCTTTTTTAGCTTCTTTGGCAGGTGACTTTACTTCCTGTAGTCCTTTGTAGCATGTATGGCATAATGAAAAGTCTTTCCAAGACTCCAGAGAACAAAAAAGGGGTCCATTTTGACGGATTCAAAATGTGAAGGCTAAGACACAGATCTGGAAGATTTTGGCTGGGAGACAAGTGTTGAAAAAACAACAGAGGCACAATTTCCCAGGTAGAAACAAGGTAAGTTAATTTTTTTTCAGCTTTGGTTCTCCTTGTGTAAAATGGAAATAAAGAGCAATTGAGAACTTAGTTGTAAGGATGCAATGTTTTTTGGACCCATGTATATACTATTCCTGGGGCACAGGTGGCGCTGTGGGTTAAACCACAGAGCCTAGGACTTGCCGATTGGAAGGTCAACGGTTCGAATCCCCACGACGGGATGAGCTCCCGTTGTTTGGTCCCTGCTTCTGCCAACCTAGCAGTTTGAAAGCATGTCAAAGTACAAGTAGATAAATACTTCCAGCGGGAAGGTAAACGGCGTTTCCATGCGCTGCTCTGGTTCGTCAGAAGCGGCTTAGTCATGCTGGCCACATGATCTGGAAGCTGTACGCCGGCTCCCAGATGAGCGCCGCAACCCCAGAGTCGGTCACGACTGGACCTAATGGTCAGGGGTCCCTTTACCCTTTACGTTTATGTACTATTCACTACAGATGGACAAATTTTTGTTCCTCCCAGCTCTTAAATTTTCCAGTCATCGGTTTCCCGCATTCTGATTTTTGTGGGGGTTTTTTCAATAAAAAAACTTCCTCATAAAATAATCATCAACATTGTAGTGCACATTTCCACAATACAGTGGTGCCTCGCAAGACGAAATTAATCCGTTCCGTGAGGCTCTTCGTATAGCGGTTTTTTCATCTTGCAAAGCAAGCCCATTGACAGCTTAGCAGATTAGCGCTATTAGCGGTTTAGCGGCTTTTAGCGGATCAGCTGATAAGCGGATTAGGGTTTAGGAAAAGGGGGGGAAAGGGGGAAAAACCCCGCAGGAACTCGCAAGTCATTTTCGTCTTGCGAAGCAAGCCCATAGGGAAATTCGTTTTGCAAAGTGCCTTCAAAACGGAAAACCCTTTCGTCTAGCGGGTTTTCCATCTTGTGAGGTGTTCGTCTTGTGGGGCACCACTGTATACACATTTATGTATATATACACTTTTGCCTAATATCCACATTTTTGCAAGCAATGTCCCCTAACATGATGCAATTTTGTATGTGTTATATACACACGGGCACACACACTGTACACAACTGTATCACAAAAGCTAAAGAATTGAAAAATTCACTTTGATTAGCTTACCTTTCCAGGAACTGTGCAACCCAAATTTCCCCCACTCCTACTATGTGTTTGTTGCTGTTGTATTTGCTTGTCGTACCCATTTACATTTCGATCTCTAATCGTATTTTGAGAAATTTTAATTTGAAGACTTCACAATGTTTTCAGTCTGGATTTTGGACCATGATATCAGATTTAGACATAAAATTGTCTGCTTTTTAAAACTAGCCATTGATTTAATGAATTCGTAAAATTATCGCAAAATGTACGAAACGCTAAATTGCTATCCAACATTAGCTATTAGATTTTTGGGTTAGGGTAATGATTTAGAGTTCACGTGACATTTAAATGAAGAATGAAGGAAACATTTCTAAAATTGGCAAACCCCCTTAAGCACACATCTATAAAAGGAAAGAAGTAAGGCATCATTAAGAACCAGTTCACAAAAAAGTGTGAAATGAGGCCAAATTGTGGCCATCATAGAAGGGGGAAATGGCTGCTTCACCATCTTAACCTGGCCAATGTCATTTATCAACTCACAGCTTTCAGCACTTTTCAATATGATACTACAAGCATGGATTGACTTGTGAATTGTTGTTTCTCATGGAAGCCATTTCTCCAACCACTTTCCAGGAGCACAATTCAAAGCACACATACACAATCCACCTTCAGATTTTCAATTTGCTTCTGTTAATAGGTCCTAATCAATGGAACTTCACGTTTCAGGTCATTAAAAGCTTCTGCTACATAAGAATGTTTCTTCTTTGTGTGTATGCCAGTAAGCAGATAATCGATGCTGAAGGACTGGCTGATCCCTCCACCCAGTCAAATGGACGTATGCTGCCATTCCATGCTTGATAACATCCATTAGAAAAGTTGTCAGCATCGGCAAACTTAAGAGAGACCTTCCTTAATCACCCTTGGGGGATCATTTATTTCACACATATCAAGGAACCTTCACAAGGTGGTTGAAAAGGGCATTGTTAAAATGTCCTCACCATAATTAACTGTGATGTGAGTGTTAATTGAGTATATGAGTATAATTTCATGGTCTGTACCCTTTGTAACCCTCCAATACTTTGTGTACATTAATTGTAGGGCACTATGGATTTACCTATGAATTATAGTATGCGATAATTAATTTATCCTTGTTGAATCCAGGGTTCTTAATTCAAAGTTTATGATGTTTGTTTCCCACTTAAATTAAGATGGACCACTATCACGTTCCAGTAGAGAACTCTTCTGGTACTATTAGAGAGGGAGAAAACTCTAAAAAGATACAGATTTGAAACATATAATCCAAAGGCACATGATTAATATACATAATTTATACGTGCAGTATGACTAACCTTGGGCCTTGGTCACTTGCTATATAGGAGTAACCTGGGGTGATGTCCATCTCAGCAAGCAAGAATGGATCTGAACAACAGGTTCAGTGCAGGAACAGAAGACTGGCAGAACTCTGGCTGCTTTGTTTCCTACTTCAACCACAGATGGAAAGGTCCCAAGTTTGAGACAGCAATTCTACTTATATTTTGTGATGTGTGACTTGCATGTGGGGATGTGAGCAGGATCTGCATGTTAATTGTGCCAGGGTGAACAAAATCAAGCCTACCTGTCAGGGATAAATAATAGAAAAATCTTGAAGATGGAAGGAACCAGAAGGAGATCTACTTAGCTATGTTATACAAAGTCAACATCACCTCCGCTATGCACATACTTCTTAAAGGTGAACCAGTGTCACAAAGACAACTTTGTTTGTTAAAAGAGCAGAGCAGGAGAGGACACAACTGTACCATGCTAGAGAAATCAGTGTTGCATTGCTTATGACTGCTTTCCAAAGCAGCACAAAGAGCATCTCTCTGGGACTAGTAGGACTTTTGCAGGAGGCAGGCATGTGAATTAGCAGCTTTATCTACCTGCCATCACACACATAACTCTTTCATAAGATCTATATTGACTCACACACCTAACAAATATCTTAAATTTTAAAAAAATCATTTGGGATTTTAGATAGCATTTCCCTTGGTTTGTGCCAGGTAGCTGGTATTTTATGGAACAAAAGTTACCTATCCAAACCCTACTTTAATTTTACAAATATTTATTACTGTTTACTACATTTTTTAAAAGATATCTCACCATTTTTCATCTTGGTGCTCATAGAAACATACATGGAGCTTCAGCCATTGGACCTTGTCCAGTGAAGGGATTTTAAGAGCAGTTTCAGGGTAATCAGCAAGCACTGTGACTCAGAAATGAGAGGTTGAAATCCTGTGCTAGAGACAAGCTATCTCCCTATTGGTTTGTTTGGATTTGACCATAGTCCTCAGAATCACAATAGCTTCACATACAGTGGTGCCCCGCAAGACGAATGCCTCGCAAGACGGAAAACCCGCAAGACGAAAGGGTTTTCCGTTTGCGAGTTGCTTCGCAAAACGAATTTCCCTATGGGCTTGCTTCGCAAGAAGAAAGCCCATAGGGAAATCTCCGGGGACCTCTTTTAAATGCTGGCAGTGGGGAGCAAAGCCTTCCCCCCCCCCCGCCGGCCTTCAGAAGAGGTCCAGGACCTCTTCTGAAGGCCGGCGGGGGGCAGAAGTCTTTGCTCCCCCCTGCCTGCCTTCCCGGGAGAGCGGAGAAACGCAGCGCGTTTCTCCGCTATCCCGGACGGCTTTTGAAGTCAGGCGGGGGGGAGCAAAGACTTTCGTCCCCCGCCGGCCTTCAGAAGAGGTCCTGGACCTCTTCTGAAGGCCGGCGGGGGGGGGGAAGGCTTTGCTCCCCACTGCCAGCATTTAAAAGAGGTCCCCGGAGGTCCTGGACCTCTTCTGAAGGCTGGCAGGGGGCGAAGGTCTTTGCTCCCCCCCCCGCCTGCCTTCCCGGGGGCTTTAAAATTGCCCCGGGACAGCGGAGGACTTCTCCGCTGTCCCAGGGTTTTTTAAAATGCTGGGGGTGGGAAGAAAAGCCCTTGCCCCCCCCAGCCTTCAGAAGAGGTCGGGGGACAGACTGTCCCCGGACCTGGTCTGAAGGCGGTTTCCATAGGAATGCATTGATTGATTTTCAATGCATTCCTATGGGAAACCGTGCTTCGCAAGACGAAAAACTCGCAAGACGAAAAAACTTGCGGAACGAATTAATTTCGTCTTGCGAGGCACCACTGTATTCCATTCTCATTTGCAGTAATGGAAAGTGTGTCATTCAGAGTCTTCAACACCTGGTTCTCCTATTTCAGACTTGTATAATTTGTGACCCACCAACCACAAAATTTGTCCAACAAGAGCTTTTGCTGCCTTCCTAGGAGTGAGATACAGTGAGATTTGGGTTGTGAGAAGTGTTCAGGACCCTGGAATGCCACACAATATGGTTGATGGGCCGAGTTCAACTTTGAGAGCTCTAAGTTGCACAGACCTGAGCTAGTCAGAAGACATAATTTGATGAAAATGAAAATAAAGATTGAAGGAAATTAAGTATTGCTGCGAATTCGACTAGCCTGGTCACAATGGAAAATGGTAATCAGAGTGTTGACAAAAGATTGCTAATGGCTACTGATAGTTCTCCAAATGGGCAATATACCTGCATGTGTGGGGTTTGAGAAAAAGACTGTGTTTGCATATATGTGTGTGTGTGTGTGTGTGTGTGAGAGAGAGAGAGAGAGAGAGAGAGAGAGAGAGAGAGAGAGAGAGAGGGAGGCAGGCAGGCACAGATACAGAGGGCTGTAGGTTTGGCATTTGAACTGACACAGAGAGAGTTCTAGTTGGAGCTGGCTAGAAATTGCCATGAAAATTTGTGTAGTGTGCTGCTATTCTAGGATTTGCTGCCTGCTGTCGGAGTGCATCTTTGCTTCCAACATGCTCTGCTTGTATATTTGTAAAAAAGCAACTACTCTAAAAATGATACCCATCTTCTCCAGAAGGCTTTCTCACCCAAAGGAAACTTCTAAACCTTGTAATGTTGTCCCAGAACCCCCTACCACTTAGGGAAGTGGGGAGCATGTAACGGCATCAAAAAGCATGAAATGTATCACTTGCAGGACTGATTTGACATTCAGTGTCATTATCTACTACCTCTTTTGCCCTCACGTGAATGTTCTAAAAAGAAACAGGTAATTTATTTAAGCTGTTAATGCGGTGCTTTTATTTAATCTCAAAGCATATTTACAAATGCTCATTTTCATTTCGGTACCATGATGTCATTTAATGCCCAATAAAATGTGCAAATAGCTTATAAAAGAAATGCACTCTCAGCTTATCAATTAACTACTATCCTAAGGAAAGGAACAAATCTTTGAGGCAAATCACTCAGCAAAGATGCTAGAAAAGTTGATAAGACAGAGTCATACTATGCACTACCCAGAAGTTTCAAATGTAATATTTGAACTGTCTATGTGCACACATGAAACAGCTTTATACGTGCAGGTCCTGCTATTGGAACATTCATTATCTGACATCTGTTATCTGAACACAAATAATTATACCCAAACCTCATGACACAAATGACTGATTCAGATATCCAAACAGCCAGAGTTTGTCTGCTCACTTATTTACAGGTAGGTAGCTGTGTTGGTCTGCCATAGTTGAAACAAAAAAAAAATTAAAATCCTTCCAGTAGCACCTTGGAGACCAACTAAGTTTGCATGCACACAAAACCTCATACCACTAACAAACTAAGTTGGTCTCTAAGGTGCTACTGGAAGGATTTTTATTTTTATTTTGCTCCCTTATTTGTTTGTTTTTTGCTGGTTGGCCATAGCTATTTTGGGCAGAAGCCATGGAGGGAGGTTCCTGAGCTGCCCGGATGACAAGGCCCTTCCCCTTTGCCTCACTGATGTGGTCCTTTAAATACGTATACACACCCTAGACAGAAGGGTGCATTGCAATGGCATCCATCTGTCTCAGGAGACACTCCGGAGGTGAAGTCATATCACTGCATTAGCAGCCCCAAAGTGACCTCCCTGGGGCACAAGCCTGGCCAGTGTGTCTGGAGGTCCTGGGCTACCCAGAGGACTAGACCCGCTTCACTGATGTGGTCCAAAGGAAATCAGAGCAATATGTTTGGCCCAGCTTTGCTGCAGGAGTTGCCAGAAGAAGGCATACAAGACACCATCCAATCATCTTAGGGATTCCAGATTTGCGTAGGGTTTACTTTTTAGCCCTTTCTTCTCTGAAGATGTCCTGCAAGGCAGCTTAAATGGCCTTGAAAAGATCTCTAGACACAGAGATGGAGGAAAACACCGAGACATAAGTTCCAAAGCCACCTGGCTGGCCACTGGTCACTGGTAGAAACCAAGGCTGGTCTAAGACATCTTGAATCCAGAGGAGGAAATTGTATTTCCCTGCCTCCAAAATCAAAGCGCATAAGTATCTAAGGCTAGTGGTTGTGAGACCTGAGACAGAAAATCTCGCAAGCACCTCTCCACTTTCCTGGCTATAAAAATACAATCCTGGTAAATGAAATAACTAAGAATTTGTTGCACTTTCGTGACACCCAAAGGCAGCGGTCTCATGCTGCCTAATGGAAGGGCCAGCCCCTGCAAAACAGAATGTGGGCTAGATGACGCCACGTCTGAACCAGCAAGCAGCCGTTTGTCTTGAAAATGTATTTTTCCTAGCGCTTTTCTTGCACACTGTAATTTTGATTTATGCATTTTTGTGGGACTGTGACTGTATTGTCTTTTGCCTATTGAAGATGTTTCAGCAAGCCTTTTAAGTGGAGACCTTTATTCTAGTTGACATCTCTACAGGATGTGAATTGTTTTCGAATATGAAATGGGTTTTTTTTCATATATGGAATTGTTATTAATTGCTTGTATAAATGGAACCCCTTTTCATTGTTTTATTGTTGATTGTTGCTACTGTGGAATTGTTTTGATATATTTTATGGATCCAATTCCTAAATGGAATGAAATAAATATTTAATTGGAGGTTTTCTAGTCTCAAAACCTAGTTCAAAACATGTTTATGCTATTATAGAAACCTCTTGGAGATAAATAAAACCTAGATAAGGACCAAGTATGCCTAAAACTGCAGCCTTAAGCCCTCTTCAGGTGCTCAGAATCCCCATAGAAGACAGACACTTCTAAACACATTCTGCTCCCCTACTTGTTGCTTGAGTGCCCAATTGCATAGTAAGTTATACAATTAACTATCTAGTTTTGGTGGCGATTAATTTCTTTCTCTCATGTGAATTCCCTTCCTAGGCTTGTTTCTGCCTAATTTCCTCATGCATTTGATCTTCAGATACAACGCAGGATCATGTAATCCTGGTGTTAGCTAATGATGTTTTAGGGCAGTGGGTTAGATTAAATTATTATTGCACATCACGCCAGTCTCCAAACAGTGCTAGATTCCAGGGCTTTCAGGCAGTTACCCGGGGTTCGTGTTTCCTTTGGGAGTGAGGCACAGCGGAGATTGTGCTGTCTTTATGATATATGATTCATTTACACATACGTATATACAACCTGAGCCTGCGATGGAGGGTCTTGTTTCTCCCATAGCCACAGCCTTGGATTCAAACAGAAATCAATCATTGCTCTGCCTCTTGCTCCCCAGATTGCTGCTTTGCTTCTAGTGCACATCACTGCAACTCAACTCCAAACTCTGGCTTTGTTCTCCTAAGTAACCGCAACATTTGCTGTCTCACGCAGGGCCCCTTTCCTTTCCTTCCCATAATGGCCTATCACCCAGGCTATCACCTCAACACAGAAAGCTAACCTGGCCTATATTTTAACACTTGCGGTATCCTGGTGTTAGATCTCACATACAGTCTACTCCCCACCCCCAAAATAATAACATTATTTTGCAGTCACTTTCCGCTGCTATGACTGTATCACCTGAAATCTTTTACTTCCAGGAAATTGCTCATGGGATTTCTGTGCAAGCATCAATGATGCAGTTTGTGTTATACATTTTCAAAACAAAACAAAACAAACAGCTAAAATAAATGTTTTAAAAAGACCCAACAATGTAAGCAGCATGAAGGAGAAGGGGGAATTTGATCTTCAGACAGATCTTTCCCCCCTGAGCTACAAACCTCCATGTTAGGAATTGCATCTATTGTATTCCATGATTCTCCAAGGACTATTTATATTTTCTGAGGTTGTATAAAACCTCTGACAGCGATAGCTGAACGCAGACAACCAATTACCAGCTTGCCACACTGTGCATGCAACTATTCAGTAAATTCTTTGTTGGGTTCAATACAAGTGACTATTCTGTCAGACATTTGCACCTGAAGTGTGGTGCAGTTCTTCATGCTGCTTGTCAAGTTGTTGCAAATGACTGCCTCATGGTACTTTGGCCATCTTTAGGGGCTCCCTGTTCTGCCAAATGGTTACATGCAAAGTATGACAATGTGCATTTAAATGCCATGTACATTAAAGCAAGTGTACCCTGGTGTGTTCCCTCTGTCAGTGGACACCTGGCCATGGTGGCAGTGCTGGGCAGCTGAGTCTCGGCACTCTTTAAATTTACCACATTCCTCAGCGTGACGCTAGTTCAAGGGCACTGGGGGAAATAAAAATGGGAGCTAGCTCCAGCTGCCTGGTTGCACTCAAATGAAAGGAACAGTTGTGAAATTGACACATACTGAAAAGAGACCGCTCAGTCAATTCCCACTTCAAGCATTGAGAAGAATGCATGAGGGCACAGGCAGGGTTGGGGATGTGGCCGTGCGCATGCTGGGTCTGCCTCCCGTTTGTGCCACCCTGCCCTTCCTCTCCCATTTGCACATTGATCACAAAGATCTGCAGGGAGATTCAGCTGGCATGCTCCCTCTGATCAGGAGTCTGACCGCAGGGGATTCTAACCCTGTTCAACTCAATGCAGTTACCGTGAACCTTCAAAACTTCGTGTGGTATAGGAGGAGGCAGCACACAGAGGAATGTTGTGCTTGGTGTGTCCACATGCCCCCTGCCGAGGTTCAAGTGAGCTAATCTCGAGAAGCTTAAGTTTGACAGTTTGTCAACAGGGGCAAGCCCAAAGTATAGGTGTGGGTGCAGTTATCAGGGTGTTGGTCCTAACACCCATGAGAAAAGGTCTTTCCTCTTTTCATTTTGACCTGGGAGAGGATTTATTTGCTAGATAAAGATTTCAAGACAGGATAAAGTGACTTCTCGAAAAGCTTCTCCTGAAAGATAACTGAATGTATTCAGTTCAGTGAAGCTATTCCAGCAACTTAACTCTTCTACTTTGCCAACATAAGCCTACCTAGGCTATTGTGATCTTTTACAATCTGGAGGCTAACTGACCGAAACAGAAGTCTGAATTTATTGCACCTTGCAAAAGTGTAAAAGTCTTTTTCATGCCTGTCTCAATTCGTTACCCTTCAGCTGAATGAATAATCGTTTTAATAATATCATCAGCATATTGGTACATGCAGCTCAGTATTCCCTTCTGTGCAGCCATAAGGTTACTAGGAACAGATTGTATTGTTATCCTTTACTTGTCATTCCGTTAGACTACACATCTATAATGCATCTTCTAACACATTAGCAAGTGCTTCTCTTAATGTATTGTTTGCATAGTCATCGACCCTTTCTTGGGTCGTGGATGTATAAGACAGAGGTCCAGATGCTGGTATTCTACATGCACAATTGCCGGTGGCTGCGCATGGGCTTACCGGGTTTGTGCAAAGGCTGAAAGATGCATGTGTGGCTTCTGGTTTTTTCTAGGAGTACCCACAGGCAATATCGGGACTAGATTTGAATTTGTTGCATAAATATTCTTCAGAAAAGAAAAGGCAAGCAAGTCAGAAGATTGCGTGGTCAAGAACTTTGCGTAACTCAAAGACAGTAGCATAATAAGATCTAGGGTTGCCTGTTTTAAGGCCTATACCAGGTTTATTACAACTTAATCCCATTATATTTCATAAAAGTTATACATTGCTTGACTGTAAAAAACTTCAGAGTCCTAACTGCTACTGTGCCAAGCAAAATGCAGCACACAAGCCTTACATGGAAGCCAAAAGGGGTGGAATCTACACACATATTAAAACCATGCTGGAAATGCCTTTTTAAAAGCATTTTTAAAAATACATTGACTTTTCCATAAGGCTCACCATCACCACCTGGTGTCCCATTGTATATTGCACTTAAAACACACTTAAAACGTTTTATAGCTCAGTCCAGGGGCAAGATAAACCTCTTGGTTTTACTGCTGCCTGAGACTGTAAAGATGGGTTTGTAGGGCTCAAGCACCTAGCAGGCCACAATACATGGCTGTTGGTCTGTGTTTGGCTTAGTGGCCTGCAAACTGTACATGCTTCAACTAATTGCAGATAATTGAAAATGTGCAAGTAAATGTATCATCAGACAGCAGGATTGTGCAATGGCTGCTTTGCCTCCTCCATGAATTCAAGGTATCAAAATGGTGCAAATGCAAGTACGTACATCACAAAGGTCTGATAAGGTACAATCCCTCTCAACAATGGTTAGTACAGGCTGCATATACTGGGCCTTTACAAGTTGAACTTGTGTGTGTGTGTGTGTGTGTGAGAGAGAGAGAGAGAGAGAGAGAGAGAATACTACAAATGAGCATAGTGATTTAGCGAGTAACAAGCAAAGTGATGGTTTCGTATCTCAATAAATGTGCAATCAAATGGGGGAGGCAGCAAAGGAAGGGCAAGAAGAAGATAGGGGAATGAAGAGTGAATAGTGGCTATCAATAACATTTACAGTGGTACCTTGGTTTAATAACTTAATTCATTCCGGAGGTCCGTTCTTAACCTGAAACTGTTCTTAACCTGAGGTACCACTTTAGCTAATGGGGCCTCCCGCTGCCGCCACGCAGCCACCACACGATTTCTGTTCTCATCCTGAAGCAAAGTTCTTAACCCAAGGTATTATTTCTGGGTTAGTGGAGTCTGTAACCTGAAGCGTATGTAACCCAAGGTACCACTGTAAAGGAGAACAATGGTATGGGCAAGCCTGGCAACATAGTTATTTCCCAGAGAAGTCTCACTAGCTGCTGACTATTAGTCACAATGGTTCAGAACAGTATATAGTGAGTACCCAGTGCTGGGGATGAGCAATCGACAAACAGAGTGAGCTTCAGGCTCTGCTTATGAGCTTCCCAAAGGCAGGGTTAGCTGTTGCAAGGGACAGCAGAGGTGCCCCAGGGAGGCCTTTGGGGCAGAAGTCCAGGCTTCATTCAGAAGAATGAGCAGGAGGGCCCCTAAACTCAGTACAGCTGGCTTAACACATTTTGAATAAGTAAAGAAATGCACCTTATCTTCTAAAAAGCAACACGCACAGCCCAGGAAGATTAAATCCAGAGTCTAAAATAACCTAACTGCACCTCTGAGAGACAAAACCCTAAACAAGGTGAACCTCAGGACTGTTCCGGTAAAGCAGTTGTCATGCGCTTAGTGTTGGTAGTTTTGAGTTGTTGTTAATGTTTTATGCAGAGCCAAGTGGGAGCTGAAGAGGATTCTATCGTGCCAACATCTGAAGAGTAAAGAGATTACCTGAACAGTTCTTGTCCATCCAACCATTTTGAAAGAGCCAGGTCAGGAAAGAACGCCGAGGCATGCAGAGGATGTAAATACTTTCAATTTCTGGTCAACGTTACAAAAAACAAAAAAACGAACAAAATCTTTGTCTGCTCCGTCATTCTTTTCATGTTCTTTGGAGAAGTCAAAGGCCAAGTGCTAAGAAGACATGCCGTTTCTAATTGAATTCTAAAACTATACAGCTTCATAAACTCACTGAAGTGAATACGATCATATTACCCAATGATTCCGGCGAGTCTTAAGTCATTTTGTCTTCCTGCTAATGGGGGAAAGAAAAGAAAAAAACACCTTGCATGCTCATTGTAGGAGTCATAAACATGGATAATTATGCATAATTATGGAGATTAAGTTCCAATTAAGGTTCACTTTCTGTAATAACCCTTTCTTTAAAAAAAAAATATTTTAAGGTTTTTCTTCTTCTTCCAATAGCAGTAATGAAGACCAGGGTAACTCAGGTTAGTGAGCATTCTGATAAACACCATAGTTGTCAATCTGCGTTGTTTGCATGCCCTGTGGTTCTCCAGCAGCGTTTAGTATTCAAGTGTATTATTCCTTTTGCTTCAGCAACTTTTAACAATTCCCCATAGCAGCATAACAGTGCAGATGTTTTATATTGTACAGCAAACACTCTGTTAGCCACACTGGAAGAGGCATAAAGGTGAGGTTTGCCTTTTGAGAGAAAAGAATTAGGTATTTCCCCCCCCCCCAAGCTATTTCTATGTTTGCCAATTCCGTTACACCTAAAAAAATGACCTTTAAGTCTCCTTGTGCCTGAACTTAGCAATGATTCACCCATTACTTTAGCTGGTGATGAGGGTCATTGTGAGACATTTCCCCCTTGCCTATTCCAGAGTTGCTACTGACATTTCACATGAAAGTGAAATTTGCAGACATGCCATCTCATACAAGAAATGTAAAGTAAAGCAAGATGTTCCTACTCAAGCCGAACATGTAGAAAACCATTGACAGTGTATATATAATAAACAAAGACTCAGCTCTACTGGTGTAGAGCTGAGCCAAAACTCAGCTCTACTGGTGTAGAGCTGAGCCAAAACTTCTTCAGAGATATTTTTCTGACAATATTTCTGAGGTTTTTCTTTGCTTAGGGTCTTCCCCTTTCATCTGTCTTTACCCCTCACACAGTTTTAACAGTTTCTTTCATTTATAAAAATACTTGTGTACCACAATTTCATTTAAAAAATCAAAGCAATTCCATACAAAAATGCATACACACAATAAAAACCACATAAAAGTTAAAATCAGAGCTCATCAGCTAACTGTTCCAAAAAATATTCTCCTATTCATCTGCGTAAGCCTGGGAGTATTCAGCAAACATTTGAAGGTTAAAATAGAATATGACTCCTGAATCTCTATTGGAAGAATACGCTGCAGGACAAGGCTGACTAGACTAAAGACCCAGCTTCATATCCATGTCAAATGAACCTCAACATCTCCAGCTCAGGGGACAACCAATGACACTCCTGCCGATGACTAACCTGAGATATAAGAGTTCTGGAAATCCTGAAGGTGACACAAGTTGTTCAGGGATTTGTAAATTAATGTAAGGGTCCTGAACCTGGCTCAATAGTATATGGGCAGCCAGTGCAGAACTTTCACAATGGTGCCACATGTTGTCGCCCACCAATCTACACCATGGTCTGCCCCTGTACTGAGCCAATGTCTACTATCACAGCCTAAGGTCCACCAATACTTGAGGAGTCAGATATCTCCCTTCTCTCCACCACTGCAATTTCTGACAAAAAATTCCATTTTATGCAAAAGAAAGCAAGGAAATAAAATCTAATATACTATTGTCAGTTACATAATTTATTCTGACTGCTGAATTTGGCTTGTCTTATAACAAAAAAACCAAACTAACTATAATTTTGAAAGAGGTGATCTGTTTTCCAGATAGTGTTCAGAGATTATCAGTCCTCACAATATAAATCTGTGTAATTGAGAAAGTGTGGCTCTCTGTTGAGGAATGTCATACAAAACTCAGAGAAAGATGACATTAAAACATGTATTCTGTCTTACACACATTTTATTTTATTTAAAAGCTTTTATAAATGGCTTAATATTTTGTATATAAAATCTCTAAGGAGAATACAACATGGAAAATAAAATAGTATCATAAAAACCGATCTATATCATAAAAGCCAATAAAAATGTGATTAAAAACTAGAATTCAGGGACAACGTGGGGCAATCTTTCTTTTAAAGATAAACACAACAAGGACCAATCTTTAAGAGTCAGGAAACACCTGGGCCAAAAAATGTCTTTACTAGATGCTTACCATGTTTAAAGATCAAACATTTTGAACCTTTTGGTGTTTGGGTGTGGACTCAAAGGTTTATGGGATTAAATATTGCTGGGTTAAATCAATGGGCAGGGTTTGCAAATAAAATTCTAGGACTGCCCATGGGACCATCAAATGAGCATCCTTGTAATAAAGAAATTATAATGCACCAATAACATGCTGAAAATATTTAAAATATCTGGGTGTGCTGTAATATTTTAAGCTTTCTTTTATTCTGCAATTATATTAGGTAAGAAGAAGAAACCCGATCCTTACCTTTGTTTCCCTGCAGCTGCCTCTACAAGTTCAGGCACTTGGGGGCACATTACTTTTAAAAGATCATCATCAGAGATCGGAGCTCTTTCCTGACCTCTGCGAAGGGACCATTCAACAGAAGTCCCCAGTGAAATGCTGGTATGCATCTGAAAGGCAACAAAGGTTGTCAGCAGATGGTTCTTTCAATGTACAATATGTCACAACATTTCCTCCACGAGGCCCTTTCTGGTGCATTCTCACTAGGGACCAGGTCAGTCTGGATCAGATACCCCTGTCAATCATGCAAGCTGCTTGCAAGCCAGGAGTGCGATTATGATGGGCAAAGATCAATGACTGTCCTTCAAAACACTGTAGTACTTGACCTCACCTTGTACAAAACCCGGTGGAAGGAGAAGAAATTCACTTCTCTTATGATTAACATCTAATGAGCAGAAGAGATCAAGACAGGCACAGTTGCAATCCATATTTAATTATGAAACTAAGTGTCAGTTCTCCTGAAATGGAAAAGGTTTAGAAAAAGTGAGCATCTGAAGATTGGCTAAATGGTTACCACTTAATGGTCATCACTTGTCCCCATAGAGACAGTCTGAGAAGGCAGTAGGAGGCCAACACCTTGGTCCTACTTTCTGGCAAGACCTGTTCCTACAAATGCGACTCTTTCCACACATCTGTTGGAAGTGAGAAATTTAGTTTCCAAAACTGACTTATTGTGTGGGCTCAGTATAGGAGGCTGTGAGAGGGAGAAGCCACACTTTACGGCCAAAGCATGTATACTTCCCTGAGAAAGAACACTGTGGAGTCTGAAAGTGTTCAGTGATAATGCTACAGCTTTCACATAGCACCCTTTTGCCACAAATGGCAATTAAACATAATAGTTAACCTAAGGGGGACTTGTGTAGACAAAGGCAGTATATCTGGCCATATACCATCAGGGAAGGACTTTTGCTATCTGCCTTGCTTCTGAGCTTTTTGGAGGCAAGTGGCTCACCACTACAGGAAACAGGGTGCTGGACTTGATGGGTGTTTGGTCTGCCATTTGGCAGAATCAGGGGAGTCTCATGGGCCAGGAATAGGCTTCACCTGCTGAGCAGCAGCCTGAAGAAGCAGAAGGCAGTGTGACTCCACCTGCTGCTGATCAGCCTTCTTGGTCCTGTTGTGAACCAGCTGGCTCCAGCTTTCTTAAGCTGGGTTTCCAGCCTCAGTCAGTTGCTGGAAACAACATTTGTTGTTCCTGGCTAGATCTTGCTGTTTCTTGTGACCTTGGACTCTTGGCTTCCTTGACCCCCAGAGCATCTGACTACGTGAACTGAGATACTCATGACCTTAAGACCAGACTGAACCTTGCATACCGACTTTGCCTCCAGGCAAGTATCCCCCTGAGCCTTTCTTTGCTGGTTGGCTGGCCTCTCCTGCCATTGAGCTCTGCCATGGCTGGGCAGCACGGGACTACAAGAGGTCACATCAGGTCACAGATGCCAGGGGCAATAGATGCAGCCTCCCACCTTTTCTGATTCCCCTGGCTGCAACTCTTCTGTTGAAGAACAGAGTTATGTGTGCCAGTGGCCTATCCTCCACCCTAATGACTACTCCGCTGCAATCAGGTGCGGTGGGGGCCATTAATCCTGTTGATCCCGTTGCTCTGTCCCAGCTCCTGGCAACCCAGCAGTTCGAAAGCACACCAGTGCAAGTAGATAAACAGGCACCGCTGTGGCAGGAAGCTAAATGATGTTTCCGTGTGCTCTGGCTTCCATTACTGTGTTCCATTACTCCGGAAGTGGTTTAGTCATGCTGGCCACATGACTCGGAAAGCTGTCTGTGGACAAATGCCGGTTTCTTCGGCCTGAAAGCAAGATGAGCGCCATAACCCCATAGTTAGTTGCCTTTGACTGGACTTAACCATCCAGGGGTCCTTTTTTTAAAAAAACCTAATCCTGTTGCTACCATTGAAGTGGGCTCTGTATGTGCAATGGGGATGGGGTGCCATCTTGTGCCATCAGCAAAATGTGCCACACAGGTAGAAGGTTGCAGAAGGGCATTTCTTACATTCTTAAAAGCTTGCAAAACACAATCAAAGTCTTCTGTCCCATTTTGATACTGTGTCCAGCATACCCTGGGCCTCTGTTTTCAGTTACGGACTTCGTGCAGAGGCAGTGCTAAGTAAAACACCTGGTGTTAGAAAGCAAATCAAACAAAAAACATCTATTATGTGGAAGGACCTTTATTATAATGTCGATTTGGGGATTCTACAAAAGTCTGGCCTTCTAACCTCCTACCATCTCTTCTGCTGCAGCCCGTAACTAATAGCCAAACAACAGATGACACCCCCAAGGCTCTGTCTTTTGGCTGTCACTTGAAGGAAAGTGCCTGCAGGTAAAACAAGGACACTGAACCTTCCTTTTTCGGGTGCTGGCTAGGAGTCCTGCTGGCAGGACTGCCCTCTGCAGATGCATCAAAAAGAAATGATGAGTGGTATGTAGAGGGGGACCTAACAGGGAGAAGTGAGGAAAACAACAGAAAGGCATCAGTCAACCACTAATAAATGTAGATGAGCGACCATGTAAATGGCTGCTTCGCACAATTATTTCAGAGTACATCTAAGATTTTGTAAGTCTAAACATGTAAGATGGAAATACAATGAAGAGGTATCTGAAGACACAAGTATTGCTCAAGTATTAGGGAACTGTGATTGGCTGAAGCAGTGGTGTGTATATACCTGGAATTTGTGTGGTCTTTCAGCTTGTCTCTTTCCAACCACAAGGTACATATCTGATCAGCCAGCTCCTCAACTGCAAGAGTGAAGTGCGCCACCGATATCCATTTGGCCAAACTGGGTGCTTCCTGAACCAGAAGCTTGAGAAACTCCTCCCCCCCCCCCCCGTTCCCTGCCTACCATCCACATTCAGCGCCTCGGTTCTTCTGAACTGCCCAGCTTTCTCTCATTCCTCACACTGCCACAGTTGTTAAATATTGTTAACAGTTGTGACATTTTGCGAAAATGCAAAGGAATGTGGAATCGGCATGTCACCCTGTTAATGAACAGCGCCGTTCAATGGACAGATCATAGCTAAAGAAAGAAAGAAAGCATCCTGCTATAATTTCAACAGGATAAGCAATCAATCAGGCTGCCATAAATTCAGCTCCCAGAGAATTTGAAAGATTCCTTTGGGACAAACCTTGCCAGGGTTGGGCATACACACATCTGCCAGAATAATAATGTGGTAATTACCCTTCAGTCTTACTGTTTATCTTGTACACCATTTCCAAACACTTCTCACATAATATAACACAATTATGTTTTTGCTAGATAATCAAGGTTGTCATTCTTTATTTCACTTCTTTGAAAAGTTGCAGTAATCTTTGGGGTGCAGAAAAGAAAAATCCATAATGCATACATACGCCAAGCTCTGTCAACAGCTATTAGCTGTGATGGCTAAGTGGAACCTACACATTCAAAGGCAGATCAGAATACTAGATGGGAGGACAAACTGGCAGAAGTTTGGGTTGCCTTGTAAGTCCTGCTTCTGAACTCCCCAGAGGCATTGGCTGACACCAGGCTGGATTTCATGGACTTTTGGTCTGATTCATCCAAAGGACAGGGCTCATATTGCCACATAATGCAAAGCAATGGGCATTCACAGTATAGACCAGATGGGTGCAATGTGGCACCCATTAGCACCAGCCATAATGGCCAGTGGTGACAAATGATGGGAGTTGTAGTCTAACAACATTTGGAGGAGCACCACATTGCCTACTCCTGGTACAGACCAACAAATGAGATCTGCAACAGCCTGTTGCCTGTGGAGTGCTCCAGTTCACTGCTCATTTTGGAGAGTCAGCCATGCCCTCTGCCAGCATACTCCATTTCAGTCCTCCTCCCACATAGTTTTCCGTTACTCCTTCCTCCACACCTGCTAGCAGACTCTGACTATTTCATGGCCACTGAGTATGCTCACAGCTCCTGAGTCTGTTGGTACCTTTCTTTTTGTGCATGGGGGTGTGTGTGTCAGTCTGCCTAACAAAAGCATTGGCATTCATGCCTGAACTCCAGTAATAAAAACAAGTGATAGATAAGACCTTCTGCACTCCTCCAAATGGCCTACCTTGCATATGGCTTGTTAGCATGCCAGGGCTCTGGCCTGGGCAGGAACTATACTGGCATCCTAATATGGCACACACAAGCAAGAAGATCCAATTTAAATTAAATGGCTGGTACATGGTAATTCACATGGATAATGTGCTCAGCATCCATATTTAAATTGTGCCGAAATTTCAATTATCCCAGCGGATTCACCTTTGAGATAGATGTACCTTTAATCTCAGTCCTCAGCTTAATCATTACCTCTGCTAGGAACGTTTCTCGTAGCATATGGTCTGATTTACACATCCATGTTCATGATTTGAAAACTGCAACTTCAAGAGTCGGCTTGCATTTTTTTACTAGGCCATCAAGCCCAGATAGGATGTCCACATCATCTTGGGGCACACACAGTGCTTTTCAGTAGAGCTGGTTAACACTTTCAGTCATCAAGGGGAAAGTAATGAAGACTGTTGCCCTTGAGTGATACGCATACATTGGTTCTTCTTCAAAATGGGAAGCATAATGGTTCAAATTGCAGAACTGAGCTGAGAAATGAGATAAGGAAATGTTTGCTGCTGTCTTCAGGGACACCCTAAGTGATTCCACAACCGCACAGCAAAAGGACTGCATGGTGTTTTCGCAAGAGGACCAATATCCCACTGGCTTCCAGGCACCAGGCTAAGTCCCTCAGCTTGGAGAATTTAGCTTTAGTACACTAAGACGGCCTTAGCTTTGTATTTTAAAAAAGGAAAGAAGTTTGTTGTATTAATATTTAAGCCAGGAATGGCTAACCTTTTTCGTATGAGGGTGGCATTCACCCTTGGCTGACCCTCTGGGGTCAGTATGGGTGTGACACATGCACAGTAAGGGTGCACATGCACCCTCACACACAGAGAAACACGCAGCTTGCCCTTGCTGAGCTGATCCCTGTATTGCTGCTTCCTGCTCATCAAATGCTTGACAGGCCTCACCCAAGGAAGGCAGCTCCCGATCCCTCCCTGCTCATCCAATGAGTGACCTGGTCATTTGGACAACTCTCTCCTAATCTCTGGTGCTTGGCTGTCTGGTTTTGAGGAAGAGAAGGGCACTTGTGTTGCTCTTCAGGCAATGTGGGGGAAATTCCCTTAACGCACTGCAGTAAGATTTTCTGTAAGCTGCAAAGCCTGTGAAAGTTACAAAAGAAGTGAAGTCACGACACAGTCAGGGTGATGCTTTGTAGGGCCGTCTTAAGCATATCCAGCGCCGTGGCGCAAAGATCCCTCCGGCGCCCCACCCCCCATTTCCCAGAGTTGTTGACCTTTTCCCAAGCCTCTGTGGAGATCACTCTCCTCCTGCAGAGGCTTGCGAAGGAAGCGGCACCCTTCCAACTATATGGCTGGCAGGCGTGCAACTTCCTTCCCAAGCCTCCGCGGGAGGAGAGTGATCCCCACAGAGGCTTGGGAGGCAAGCTGCATGCCCCCCCCAGCCATATGGTTGGCAGAACATAGCTGGCAGGCGTGCAAGGAAAGGGGAGGCCGCTGGCAAAGCCACACAGCTCCCCCACTTGCTGGGGCACCCCTGAGAGGCCAGCACCCTAGCGCAACGCGCCAGTAAGCCCAATAGGAAAGACGGCTCTGATGTTTTGGGTGCACAACCTCAAAATTTCACCGTGATGCGATCGCTTGGCAGAACATAGGCACAACACTAGCTTAAATATGGGGTTTAACTTAATACCAGAACACCAGGTTACAAGGTTTTGCTGTGGGGCTCCTCCTACTTCTCTCCTCAAACCTGGTAGAAGGAAAGCAAGCTTTTAAAATAGAGTTTTATGTGGTTGCCAGATCACGTGATTGAACTAAACATGTTTGAATCTATCTAAACTCCCCCCCACCTCCCAATTACCCTGGAACACCACTTTTGGGGGACTTACTGTGAGCTGCTGTTTTGAGCTAGGGTTGTGGACTTAATGCTGGCTGAGCTTGGAATAGGTCACCTGAGCTGGAGATTTGTTGTGCCCTAAGCTGCTCATGCCAGCAGATCTTGCCATAGTATTGCCCCCTTAAACTAGGTTCCATAGTAACACACTAGCAAAAATTAAATAGGTATTCGTCTCCCAGTTGATTGCTCCTACAATTAGCATACATTGCCTCCAGCTAAACTAAAAATAAAAGTCATTTTCCTGAATTGGTGTTCAAATCAAATAATAAAAGAGGACAATAAGAAATCTGCCATGATTACAGGGGTCACCTAGAAATTTGCAGACTAACAGCAGGTTCTAACAGACCGAGGTTGAATCCTGGCAAGACAGAAGTACTGTTTTGGGGAGACAGGAGGCAGGTGAGTGTGGGGGACTCCTTGGTCCTGAATGGGGTAACTGTGTCCCTGAAGGACCAGGTACGCAGCCTGGGCGTCATTTTGGACTTGCAGCTGTCCATGGAGGCCCAGGTCAATTCTATGTCCAGGGCAGCTGTCTACCAGCTCCACCTGGTACGCAGGCTGAGATCCTACCTACCCAGGACTGTCTCGTCTGAGTGGTGCTTGCTCTAGTTATCTCCCGCTTGGACTACTGGGGCTACCTTTGAAGGTGACTTGGAAACTACAACTAATCCAGAATGTGGCAGCTAGACTGGTGACTGGGAACGGCCACCGAGACCACATAAGACCTACATTGGCTCCCAGTACATTTCTGAGCACAATTCAAAGTGTTGGTGCTGACTTTTAAGGCCCTAAATGGCTTCAGTCCAGTATACCCGAAGGAGCATCTCCACCCCCATCATTCTGCCCGGACATTGAGGTCCAGCATTGAGGGCCTTCTGGCGGTTCCCTCACTGCGAGAAGCCAAGTTACAGGGAACCAGGCAGAGGGCCTTCTTGGTAGTGGCACCCGCCCTGTGGAATGCCCTCCCATCAGATGTCAAAGAAATAAACAACTATCTGATGTTTAGAAGACATCTGAAGGCACCCCTGTTTAGAGAAGTTTTTAATGACTGGTGTTTTAATGTGTTTTTAATCTCTTGTTGGCAGTCGCCCAGAGTGACCGGGGAAACCCATCCAGATGAGCGGGGTATAAGTATTATATTGTTGTTTTATTTAGAAATATCTGGTGTGCAGCACAGGAAGCTGTTTGTTATCAAGACAGACCACGGGCCCATCTATCTCATACTGGCGGTGACTCGTAGGGTTTCAGACTGCAAGTCTTTCCCTGTCCTATCTGCAGATTGAACCTGGAACCCTTTTCATGCAAATCATGTGTTCTATCACTGAACAACAACCCATTTTAAACACATTTACCCCAAAATTAGCAACAGACAGCAAATGCTGATGTCAAATGTTTGTATTAAGAAATGCCATCTATTAAATACTTTAAAATTCTACTAAATAACACAAACCTCAGTAACAGAAACAGGTTTTCTGTCAGCATAGCAGCCTTGCGGAGAATAGTGTTGAGATCCTTAATGAGTTACTTAGAAGTACTTAGTGGCTCATTCTCAGTACGAGCTCTAGATCTCAACGCTTAACTTGTTAGGTTGATATTACATTAACTTCTCAACTGCCACAGCTGAAAAGTCTGCAGGGGGCAAATATTTAAATACAGATGTGTATTTAAAACACTTTCAGACTGTAAGCTTCATGGGAGCAGGGAACTAGGGCTGCCATACGTCTACTTTGCCCTGGGTCTTAGACAAGTCCATTGAAAAATCACATTTTTGGCGTTTTTCTAAAGAAAAGCTCAACAATTTCAAGGTCTTCCTAAAAAGCTCAAGAACTTTTGGGGTGTTCTGGTTTTTACTTTTTGAAATATGGCAACCCTATAAGAAACTTGATTTGTATTAACCACTAGCCATAGCAATAAGATAAAATATACTGGGGATAGAGCTAAATAGTTACGCTATGCCACTGGCAGGGGACATGTTCAGCCTAAGTGCTTGTCTTACAAGTATTCTCATGTAAGTCTAAATATCCTCATGTAAGCCTGTGGCTACCATTTACTTCATGTGGGAAAGTAAAGTTCTTCACTTGGGGCCAGCACAGCTGTCTGGGAATATGTCCTGCACAGTGTCTCCTGACCCTTGGTGGCCCAGCCACCATGCAAGAGAACCAATGGGGGAAGCAGAAATGTTCCTTCTCCACCTTCTGAAATGAAGCTCCAAGATTAGCAAAAGGGACATTCATTTCCACTGCTCCCCTCCCCATTACACGTACACACACACACACACACACACACACACACACAAGCACAATCCAGGAGCCTAAACTAAGACGCAGGAGTCAGCAAACTTTTTCAGCAGGGGGCTGGTCCACAGACCCTCAGACCTTGTGGGGGGCCGGACTATATTTTGAAAGAAAAAAAAAATGAACGAATTCCTATGCCCCACAAATAACCCAGAGATGCATTTTAAATGAAAGCACACATTCTACTCATGTAAAAACACCAGGCAGACCCCACAAATAACCCAGAGATGCATTTTAAATAAAAAGACACATTCTACTCATGTAAAAACACGCTGATTTCCGGACCATCCGTGGGCTGGATTTAGAAGGCGATTGGGCCGGATCCGGCCCCCGGGCCTTAGTTTGCCTACCCATGTCTAAGAGGAATGTTCCACCTCCTTTCTCAAATTTGATGGGTTTTCATCTTTTAAATAGTAACACTCACCCTCTGGTTCATTTCATGTGGGACTCTGAATGAACTTGGTAGAATTAGGGCTGTGGTTTAAACGGTTTCATTTTCTGTCAGGCTGGTGCCTCAGGCAGCATATCAGTTCCCCACCCCTTTGACTTCCAGCGACATCACCCTGCTATTCAGAGCAGCTTCTTTTTACATGGTGTCAGTATTATAATGGTTTACCAATAATAACATTTCTGTTTCCGCTTGACTTCCCAAACGCACACTTTGGGAAATAGAACGGAGAAGTGTAGTAAAAAGCTTGGCAAATGCAATTATTCCGATGGAAGGAAATGTGACAGAGCTCTAAGTACTTGCACCATATTAGAAAAGAGAAGTGGGTAATTGTTCATATGACAAGATAGAAACCAGGCCGGGACCACCTGTCACCCAGAATGCTGAATGGAGCCCACCAGCCACAGATGGTCACTCGTTGGGGGTGCTAAATGAATGGCCATTTAACTCTTTCTACCATGTGATTTATTGGATCTCTGCCCCGCCCACTCTGCCCCGCCCCCCAGAACCCTGTATACTCCACCGGGGGCAATTGCCCCCCTCCAATCCTATTTTAAAAAAAAAGTTGGCATCCTAGATTTAAATCTGTTAACAGAGGTCTTTGCTTCTTTGCACAGATGGTGATTTTGTATACCGAAAAAGGAACAAATGTTCTCAACTTTACATTAATCAAATTCATGTACCCTATAGAGACTTTTCACAGGTGGAGAGTGGGAAGATAGCAATTGCTACTACTAATTACTATGAAGTTCAGACCCATAATGCCCCCCACCCCCGCTCTCTCGGACCTAACAATTTTTTGAGAGTAGTATTATGTGGCAGCAAAAAGGATGCCTCTTCCAAATGTCGATAATTGAATCCTATCGTCTAAGCATGAGTACATAAATATTACAACATCTACAAGTTTATGACTTGGGTTGCTTGACATTTGCTTTTGCTTTAGCGCCAAAGTAAGAAATCAGCAGGAGGCTCGCAAGGCAGTGCTCTAAAAGACAATATTCAGCCCAGACGGGGAGAAAAAGATTCCAGAAAATAAAAAAGGTGAAATTTCGTGCTTGAATGTGTCATGGTATGAAGCATCCATACACTGGGGGAGGAGTCTCTAAAATACAGGGGTTAAGTTACCCTAGCTGATCAATGGGTATAAGCTACTGCCTCACATCAGAACTATCACAAGGGTACATAGTCTTTTAAACTGAATAGATTAGTTAACTCTAAATGCTCTCTAATCGCCCTGTTCATGGGGCCATCCTCACCTCCTGATAATCAACTAAGGTTGGAGGGGAGGACAAGGCCCTAATTCCAATCCTCCAAAATGGCTAGCTAGCACTCCTGAGTCTGCTATTCCCTCCATAGCCCCTTTTCATTCTTTTGGCAAGTGGGGAGATCATGCATTGCCCCACCCCCCAATTAGCTGGATTTGGCCCAGAAGCATGCAGTTCCTGGTCCCTCTACGAATCCATGGCTTTGATGGTGACTATCTAATTGAGTAGCTGTAGTTCTTCCTGACTGATTAATTTGGAATCCAACAATGATGTTTTCTGTATTAAAATTCTTCTTCTTCTTTGACAGTCACTTGTAGCCAAGTAAGAGTAAGTAAGTAAATACGGTTTTAACAATCAGTCCGTAAGTGACTGTGGAGGCCAATTCTGGATCCACACGTCCTTCCACAGTGGGGACATTGGTTTCCGGGCGGGAGTTGATCATGGTGAGGGTTTGCCAAGTGTGCCTCCCTCTTGGCATGTTTCTCCCTTGTGTTCTGAGTTCAAGTGTCTTCAAAGTCCATGACACCTTTGGTAAAGACTGTTCTCCAACTGGAACGCTCGCAGGCCAGTGTTTCCCAGTTGTCTGTGTTTATACTATATTTTTTTAGATTTGCCTTGAGACAGTCTCTAAAACTCTTTTGTTGACCACCAGCATTACACTTTCCATTTTTAAGTTTGCAATAGAGCAGTTGCTTTGGAAGACGATCATCAGGCATCCACACAACATGACCAGGCCAACGAAGTTGATGTTGAAGAATCATTGCTTCAACACTGGTGATCTTTGCTTCATCCAGTACACTGATATTCATTCGCCTGTCTTCCCAAGTGATGTGCAAGATTTTTCGGAGACACTGTTATTAAAGTTAAGGCATCGTGCACACTGGACTGGAGGAACACTGATTTCTCTTTGACTATTTGTATTTATTATTTGTGCGATGGAAGCAATTGGACCAAATTGTGGGCTTTCCCTTATCCAAATAGCAGGTGCAGTGAGGTCACCTGCACCTGGGCCAAAACCATCTGTCCTCCACACTAGGGTCCCATTCCAGATCAGGAGTGGGTGAAGGCAACACTGGCAATTTCTTGAGGGGAAATAATGTGATTGAAGTAACATGTAGATTAGCCCTGAGATGCTTGGTGATGTGGGCTTTCCCTGACGTGAACCCAAATAAGTTTTTTACATGCAGGGTAGGTATTTATTTGTACAGCTTGTCAACTGGTCCATTCATTTATATTCTGCATGTTTCACAAATTTGTGCTCAAAGTAGTTCAGAGAAAATAAATAGCCCACACTTAGAAATACATAAATAGCAAAATCATAAATCATGATAAAGGGATGGGGAACCTGTAACCCTGCAGGTGTGACTGGACTACAATTTTCATTCTTTCCCAATCCTGTGTTAAACAAATTGCCCCAAGCCAAGGAAGATACTTCAGGATACAACAGTGTGTAATGAAAGGAGGCAGGCTTAGCAGGTAACCATTGATGGGAGGAGAGGGATGTTGCAAATACACAAGATCCCTCCCCCTTCTAATCTCATCTGTGGCATGGAGAGCATGGAGTGGATCTACCCGAATGTCCACTTTCAAGGGCTGAGCAGAGCGCTAGCCCTTTACTGTCAATCAATCACCCTTCTGTTAAACTAGTTTCAGTACAGGAATATCAAGAGCATTAGTGGGGGGTGGGAGTGGGGAGAGAATTCAAGCCATCCATTTCCCCACCTGCAGCTCAAAATGGTACCGCCTTACAGGACATATGTGATATCAGGCTGCTGGCTGCTCTTCTAAGCCAGACGTCTTTTCACCTCACAGCTGTGCTACACAATCTTGCTGCATGCGAGTTTTCCGAGTGTCATTCTTACATGGAAGATTGCAGCCGTAGTGGATGAAAAGGCGGGCACTCTTCCCCCCCCCCCTCGGTTTAGAATTTCCTGAGATTAAGTAGAAAGTGGAAAATACACAGTGGTGCATCTTTGGGATTTAGGTGTGTATATATATTACGTAGCTTGTAGAAAGCTTCAAAGCATTATTGCAGCCTATAAACCATGTTCTTACAGAGTGACTAGAGCCATATTGAAGCCTCCTGCAAGAAATGAAGTCCTGATGATAATCTTTACTTCATTGACCGTGTATTCTTTTGCTATCTGTTTCCCTGCCAACTTTTCCATTCTCTGTTTCAAATGCTCTCTCTCCCTGCTAAGATCTGGGGATTCATAATGTAATGCTCACATCTGGGTAATTCAGACTCTGTACTGATTATCCCATTATGCTCTGCAAGACTGTAACTCAAGCCTCATCTTAACAGAAAATGCTCTTTTAAGAGTTCCTTTTTTGGGGGGGGATTATGCTAAGGCTTTTATAATTCTCTGCATTGCAGAAGGTGTAAATAATATATAGTTTAGGGTGAAGACAGATGTAGGATTTTAGGAGCAGTCAGTCACAAAAGGGTCTTCATCTGTAGTATCTTCATCTTCACAACTTGAACATACCAGCTCCCAGTCCTGCCTGTCACACCATGTGGGTGGTGGGTGGGAGCCTCGTGAAAACTGTCTATAAGCTACATATGTAAATCATATCTATTTCTATCTATCTTGCAATATGCATTATCTTTCATCCTATTTTAAAAATCACAAATATATTTGAAAGCATTCCATATCAAGATAATGTATCATTAGGAAATAAAAGCAAACTATGTGTTTAGGATTAGAGCTGGTGTAGGAACTCTTTCTTTAAAATAAAACCTCCATCTTTTCTTTACTAGGTAGCCTTAGGGCTTATCCATACTTCCTCTTCTCCCTCTGCTTTCCCCTGGGGAAAGTGCTCTTTAGTGCTCAATCGGAGCAAACAGCAATTCAGGTTTCCAGTGGGTTTTCCCAGGGGAAAGTAGCAGGGAAAGTGGAAGTGTGGATGAGCCCTGAGGGTCCTAATTCCAGTTCAGCCCTGATTGGCACTTAAGCTACCCAACTGACTATTGTCCCCACTCTGTCAAAGTGAGTTGTGGTACTGATAACCGCCATGTTGCAGGTTTGATCCCTGTATGGGACTAGATGATCCTCAGGGTCCCTTCCAACTCTACAGTTCTATGATTCTATGTCTGAGACACATAAGATGTTTCCCATAAAAAAACATGCAACGAAAGCGGTAGCCCACTAAGAGTCATGTGCAGTGGCTCAGTTCTGTAATTCAATCAATGCCCCGCTCCATTCTGTTTCCTTCACTCAAAAGCATCACAACTGTATTGCCACACACAAAAAACCACACTGCTGCATGTGCGCGCAGACACATATTTGCTTGGCTTAAAACACAGGTGTGACTCTTAAGAGGGAACCTGTGTGTTTTACAAGCACCGTTTAAAAATACTGCAGGAGCTTTTTTGTGGGGAAGCAGTGCTGCAAACATAATTAACATGCTGGCCCATTTATTTTGCTGTCTCTCATTACTTTATACAGCTCCATAGATACTCCACAGAATTTCTTTTTCTGTTTTAAAGGAAAATGTTGGTACAACTTTTAACTGCAGCTGCATTGCTATTCACCAGTAATAATTGCTACTGGGGAAGCAAAATTGTTTAGGGAAAGCAGCTGATATAAATATACCGACATTCTGTGCCAACAACCTCTATCTTTAGCCATAGGCAAAGAAGGTCAAGGATATAAAACAAAGAGCAAAAACTCAATTGCACTGCAGATTTAGCTACAGAAAAAGGAAGGGGAAGGAAGATTCCCTTGGCCAATGCAAAACCGTGCACTGTCTGAACACTGTCACCTTTCTCATGTTCTTCCTTTCTTGCCAACTTGTATCATTGCCCATATTTTAGAAAGTTAATCCAGCAGTTGTGAATTACCCATGTTCAAGGGCATCTCCCTTGTCTTTTGTCCAAACAGGAGTATTCTGCTTGCTGGGCCTCCACAAGCAACAGGCCGCTTTAACTAATCCACTTTTCTTGAGGGCTGGCGCATTCCAAGTACAGCACATCACAATGCAAAGAGAAGCCATCATCACGCGAAGCTCCATTTGCAAGCAGGGATGCCAAATGAGCAAACAAGTGGCCTGCTTTGGGCCATTTAAATTTAATGATCTGGATCATTCTTCCCATGTAAGGTGGAAAAACCAAGGCTGAGCTTGCCAGCTTTTCTCATTGGATGGCTCCAAGTCATGCAGCATATTTATAATTAAAACCAAGTGCCATTAAAATTACATCAATGTCATAACAGTTGCTGCAAAACAGTATCAGATTCCCCACAACTATTCCCTCGCCTGCCTATAGGAAATGCTGCACGGTTTCTACTTTGTGGCAAACATCAGCATGTATTTAATTTCACATTTCACTGTAACAGCAAACTTTGAGCATGTTATGAGATGCGCTTTATGAAATATTGAGGGGGAACATGAAAGCACTGCTGTTTTCCATGGTTAGCACCATTTCTCAATAAGGTTAATATTATTTCGGCTTGTCACAACCTGCTGAGGAAAACAAAGAGTGTTGTGGCACCTTAAGTGGGTTACATTGGCACGAGCTTTCGGAGACAAGAGCCTCCATGAGATGAATGAATGCAATAAAGGAGCTGATAGGTTTATTTGCATATACATGGAGTACAGTGAAGAATCAAGTCAAGACGAGAGTTAAAGATAAGGACAGAGGAAGCTTCTATCAAACTCAGACAATTCGTCCATCTACCTCAGTGATCTGAGTACTGGCAGTGGCTTGATCCACAAGGGTGTTTCTTAGCCCTCCGCAGAGATTTCACTTGGAACCTTTGGCACACAAAGCATTGTTCTAGCCCTGAACTAAGCAAGATGCTAGGAGAGTATTCAGGCAGTGATTCTTTGCAGGACTATCAACGTGGCACATGCATACAACGCTGTCTATATTTTCATTTGTGAAATGTTAGGAGATATCAACAATAAATCATAAAACACACCCTGTCTACCTCCCCACCTCCTAAACAATCAATCAGTTAAAATGTGTGATCTGAAAAGTTGTGGCAGTATCTTTGGCCACAACCAAGTGCCTATTCCTTTTGGAAACAGAGATGGCTCTCTCAACATGCACGAGAACAGGCACTAAACGTAAGCTTTCTGTTGTTCCAAATTTCCATTTTAATGTGCCCTCAGATTACGTTGATTGTATCGTCTAAGCTTTACCACTGAACCACTGGGGTGAGACTTCCCATTGGCTGTCCAATAGTCAAATGATTACATTGCCACACAATGCCAACACACTGAAACTGGTGTCAAACTGACTTTATCTCTTAGAAAATTAAGCTCTATTATCTTGCACAATGCAGACTTTTTATGATAGCAGCATGGCAAATCTAGAGGATGGTTGTCAGTAGATAATCATACCCCATGGGAATTATGGATATTCGGCTAAACCTTATGTCTTTTTACTGCTGTAGGGAAATAGTTATATTATGACAAATACACGTCTAGTGGATTACTTACATTCTTTTTTTTGGCCAAAAGCTGCAGTTTTCAAAATAATCTGGCTACATCACCTTAACATGGCACTGCTTACCAAGGCCTCTTTAGGTGTTCAGCACAAACCTATGAAGGGGCTCTCATACACCTGTAGACATTGGCATTCAGCTAAAGTGAGCCCCATGCATGCACATATATGTGAAGCTCCCCCCCTTCAGACTGGCACGAATCATGCGTGAGACTTTGGACTGACACATCCTTGTCCATGAGCACCTCTTCACACACTCATAAAGATGACTAAAGAGGGCTGGTCTCTGTTATTGTCCAAAGGTTGCACATTCACCCATCAGTTACTGAGTGAAATACACATTGAAGTTTGCATTTAAAATGGTTTTAGCTGACTAAATATGACACCAAAGATGTTGTCATTGTTGAGTGCTGTGCTGAAACCTGCACTCTGTTTTTTTTCTTCCCATGTGTGTGGGGGGGGGGGGGAGAGACGTATGGGTGGTTGTAGTTGTTGCCTCATTTGCAGGAAACTACAGAATTCCTGTACAATTTTGGTGGGTACTAGGCTGGCCTTACCTTATTGTTATGAGATGATGGGGGATAATGTGCGTATTGTTCTTTCCATTGAAGATTTCTCTTGAGTTCTGCACCCTTTCCAGCTGCCTGTGAATCCTGATCTGAAAAAGCTCCATGACATCTCCCTTTAATCAAAGCATTTTTGCCCAATCCTAAGAAAATTATTTTATTTTGAAGAGATGCAATCCAATAGATACTTTTTTGAGATCCAAAATACCTGAAAGCAGCCAATATTCTCACTCTCAAGAAGCTGATGAGTAGGAATCCTTGAAGAAAGCAAGGTATGTTTTATTGTGTTGTATCTTCAACATGTTCTATTGGTGGTCAGAATGATATGGTCCATCTTGAAGCTTCTGTATCCAAGTGGAGGCAGGATGCTTAGTCACAGTTGACGTGAAGGCATTACACAAGGTAAATGATTCCATTCTTTCAATCCAATCCAGAAGGAACGTTGGTTCACTTTATGTGGAATTCCCTCACTCAGGGAACCAGCCAGGCCCAATCTCTTAGCTCTTATGTCACCAAAAAGGCTGGGTTAATTGAGGGCCTTCAGAGTACTGAAGCTGTTGTGGCTGTAGCAGCTTTAGAAGCTGCCTTTTGCTGCTTTTAATTGTTTTATTTGTTGTTTTATGGTGGATTTAGAATGATTTGTCTATAGAATTCCATCTTGTAAGCTTCCTGGAGGACCCTGCAAAATAAGTGAATAAATGCATGAAATGGAGCTCTGCACTGCTAGAAGAGATTAGAAGCCATTAGAGGAGAAAAAACCCTTATCTCACACAGTGTACAGTTGTGGAACAGATCCCACCCCAGTTCCATGGTAAAAAAAAAAAAAAAGGCCGGACATAAAACCATAGAACTGGAGAGTTGGAAGGGACCCTGAGCAAAGCCGGATTTAGGTTTGATGAAGCCCTAAGCTACTGAAGGTTTATTTACTGGATAAATAGGAACCGCTGTGGTGGGAAGGTAAACAGCATTTCCGTGTGCTCTGGTTTCCATCCTGGTGGTCTGTTGCACCAGAAGCGGTTTAGTCCTGCTGGCCACATGACCCAGAAAGCTGTCCGTGGACAAACGCCAGCTCCCTCAGCCTGAAAGCGAGATGAGCACCACAACCCCATAGTCACCTTTGACTGGACTTAACTGTCCAGGGGTCCTTTACCTTTTTTTACCTTTTTTTAATGACTGAGCTGAGCAGGCCTAGGATCCAGCCTAAGTCTTCCCTCCACGTTCCTGCCCTCAGGAAGCCCCTTGCTATACGATTGTTCTCTGTATTTCTGATGTTCCAATACAGGGCTTTAAAGAAACAAAACTGTCCCTTCCTGTGTCTATTTTTCTCAGAATTTCCTTCCCTGAAAATTGTTTGCAGAAGTTGACATCACATATAATTTTGTTGGGTTGCTATAGCAATCGCGATGGGACCCAAAAGCATAAAGGATGCCGAATTAATCTGCTCATGTAGTTGAGCTTCATAGAGTGTGCCCCCTATGGAGAGAGCATAGTAATTATGCCTTGTTCACTCGGTTTTCCATTGCACCTTTCAAATTACAGGTGTCAACACTGATTCCTGCCCCCCCCCCCTCGGGTTGAAAATCTGGAAAAAATAACAATCGCCTTCATCCTTATGAGCGAAAGGAAAGTGGGTGTTTTACATTTACGATGCAACATAGACATCTCTTCTCTAATCGTCACAATCCCCCCTCCCTTTTTTTTCCTTGGTGCCTTTTGCATCCACCCTACCTTTACCTTACCTCCAATTCAAACTTGATTCCCCCTCCCATTTAATCCTCAAAACAATCACATGAGATAAATTAGGCTGGGAAACAGTGACTGGCTCAAGGTCTTCAAATCCAGACACCCCAAACTGAGGCCCCACCTCAGTATCATAAATCAATGCCATACAACTGTGAACAGTCATGGCTTTCCCCAAAGAATCCTGGGAACTGTAGTTTGTTATGGGTGCTGAGAGCTGTTGTGATATTCCTATTTCCCCCACAGGGCTACAATTCCCAGAGTTCCTCGGGAAAGAGGCATTGACTATTAAACCATTCTGAGAACTGTAGCTTTGTGAGGAAATTTGGAGTCTCCTAACAATTCTCAACACCCTTAAGAAACAACCAATTTCAGAATTCTTCAGGAGAAGCCTTGACTCTTTCAAGTGGTATGGTGCAGGTCTGGCCTTAGTCAGGCATTCAAAAAACAGTAGTTTGTAGACCACAGTCAAAAGAAATGTGCATAATATTTCAGAGCAGGAGAAAAGTAGGGAGCCCAACACGTTCTATTTTTAAGTCCTATTTTCCTCTGCCATTCTAAAAAAGGTCTGTCTTAGCTTTAAGCAATGTTCCTTCTCAAGCAAAAATGAATATTGGCTGTGATTATGCACACAGTACATAGCTCTAGAAGCATGGCCTGTTGCTTGCCCACAGCACCTGGCAGTGGGAGGCACACTGCTAAAGGCCTCCTGAAATGAAGAGGGTTTCACCCCCTCCTTTGCTAGTGCCAACACTTGAAAAGGCCCTGTTGCACCATTCATTCACCAGTCCCTGCTTTGACCTATCACCACCACCCCTTCATTTTTTGCCCTGTTGCCTGGCAGCGGTGGCCTTGTATACTTCTGGAGTCCTCCAGCTCTCGTGGCTTATAGCTGTGAATCTATCTTATCGTTTTCCCAAAGCCATCTAAGCTAGCAGCCACCATCTGTCTTGAGGTAATGATTTCTTGAGTTAATTATAGCCCTCCTCAGGCATTGTCTTTAAGAGCAAAGGAAACGGGGAGGGATCAGTGGGGACAAGCGTGCTAGTTCTGCCCCAGTCAAAGCAGAGAGAGCCTTGCGTACTCATGATGGCACATTTTAGCACTTGGGGAAATCAGGGTTTAAAAACATGTGGGAAGCCTCCACCAGTTGGAGAGCCATGAGAA
This sequence comes from Podarcis gaigeae, assembly GCF_964106915.1. Taxonomy (NCBI): domain Eukaryota; kingdom Metazoa; phylum Chordata; class Lepidosauria; order Squamata; family Lacertidae; genus Podarcis; species Podarcis gaigeae. The sequence continues at coordinate 7,581,397 of NC_139677.1, read as the reverse complement.
TAGTGATGTTGGCTGGTGCGCACATCCCCAAAGCCCACCTCACATGGTTGCTTGGCTAGTAAGAATTGCATCTGAACTTACATGCTTTACATTGTCAGCTCAGCACCATTGTTTAAGCACCTAACCAAAGAACGGCTGGTTCATACATCCATGTACATCAGGCATTTTTAAAAGTATTTAATTTGTGCAGTATCTGTTTAGAATTCTAGCAGGGATTTCAAATAATGTAAAATCTAGATGAAGTTTGCCAGGTTCCTGTTCAGCAGAAACATGAGAGGAATTTTGAAGAAAGCCAAAAAGAGTTTTGATAACTGGAAATATATATAACTTTTTTTTTGGGGGGGGGGGTGCTTTACACCTATGGTTTGAATCTAGATACAAATGAAAGCACATTTGTTACTTCAGTTCTGTGACATTTCCCCAAATTGAGGTTGGGATTGTTATTTTGTTGTTTAGTCATTTAGTCGTGTCCGACTCTTCGTGACCCCATGGACCAGAGCACGCCAGGCACTCTTGTCTTCCACTGCCTCCCGCAGCTTGGTCAAACTCATGCTGGTAGCTTCAAGAACACTGTCCAACCATCTCGTCCTCTGTCATCCCCTTCTCCTTGTGCCCTCCATCTTTCCCAACATCAGGGTCTTTTCCAGGGAGTCTTCTCTTCTCATGAGGTGGCCAAAGTATTGGAGCCTCAGCTTCACGATCTGTCCTTCCAGTGAGCACTCAGGGCTGATTTCCTTCCGAATGGATAGGTTTGATCTTCTTGCAGTCCATGGGACTCTCAAGAGTCTCCTCCAGCACCATAAATTCAAAAGCATCAATTCTTCGGCGATCAGCCTTCTTTATGGTCCAGCTTTCACTTCCATACATCACTACTGGGAAAACCATAGCTTTAACTATACAGAGCTTTGTTGGCAAGGTGATGTCTCTGCTTTTTAAGATGCTGTCTAGGTTTGTCACTGGTTTTCTCTCAAGAAGCAGGCATCTTTTAATTTTGTGACTGCTGCCACCATCTGATGTTATCATGGAGCCCAAGAAAGTAAAATCTCTCACTGCCTCCATTTCTTCCCCTTCTATTTGCCAGGAGGTGGTGGGACCAGTGGCCATGATCTTAGTTTTTTTGATGTTGAGCTTCAGACCATATTTTGTGCTCTCCTCTTTCACCCCCATTAAAAGGTTCTTTAATTCCTCCTCACTTTCTGCCATCAAGGTTGTGTCATCTGCATATCTGAGATTGTTAATATTTCTTCCGGCAATCTTCCAGCTTTTTTATTTATGTTATTTTACCTTGGGATTATTCTTTTTTCTTTCTTTCAAAGGTACACATTTCCATCCTTCATTCCCCAGGACTCAAGATTTCCAAAGAGAGATCCCATGCAGGAATTGACTAAACCCAGACTTTATTTGCTTTTGCAAAGCTGATAAATACATTATGTGTCAATTTCCCCCTTAATTTATTGATATCGAGATTACGTAAAATTTTTAAGTGCCTTCCTACACTGCACTGGTAAAGGAGTATGTGTTATTGTTGTTGTCACTATTTTTTGTATGTATTGGTATGCCAAAATGAGGGAAGCGAGAAGACAGAATCAAGGTAAGAGTGATTTTTGTCTGCTTTAGTTTTACTTTTTTGAGAGAAAGTACTATAGACTCACAATAGTTTGTGCAGGGTGGGGTTCTGGGGTTCTGTGAACGATGGCCAAAGCATTTGCTCAGAGGCAGAAGTGCATCATTATTTAGTGGTGAGGGGCTTTGCATATGCTCAAAAGTACTTTTGTTGTGTATTTATGTACTGAGAAGATTTATATCCAGCCTCCTGGCTACAAGAATTTAGAAGAAACCATGAAGGTTTGTGTAAAAGAATAAAAGTGGGGGATAGGTTTCAATGGGGATGGCAGAACCTGCATTCGTAGAATTTCTGGAATGAGAATGAGAAGAGAAATGAGGAGTGGATTTTGAGTGAAGAGAAAACTGTGTGTGCTCTTGGTTGTAGTTAGTTGGTAATGGAGGTGAGATCAGGCTTCATTCCAAGGTGCTGGAGCTCTTCGGTCTTTCTAGGAAGTAGGCCATCGCTCAGTATGCTTGTTTCTTAATTCAAAGTACAGTGGTACCTTGGTTCTCAAATGCCTTGGTTCCCAAATGCCAAAACCCCAGAAGTAAGTGTTCCAAATGTTCTTAGGTTTCAAACATTTTTCAGAAGCCGAATGTCCGATGCAGTTGTCAACTATTTTTTCCAAGACGTCTGCACCAATCAGAATCTGTGCCTTGGTTTTTGAACATTTTGGAAGTCAAACCGACTTCCAGAACGAATTAAGTTTGGCGCTTTTGTTTTTGCTATTTATTTTGCGTTTTTCTTTCTGAGGCTTTTTCAGTTCGTTTGTTTTTGTGACTGTGTGGAACCCAGTTGATTGATTGTGTGACTGCGGAAATGGATAAAAGCAATCCAAACAATGACTATCATCAGTGCAGGTAATAATTTTTTTAAGTTTTAATTTTTATCATCTACAATACTGTTTTATTTATTTTATAGTATAGTACATTGATTATTGCTTTCATTTTGTGGATCAATGGTCTTGTTAGTAAAATTAACGTTAAATTGCTGTTTTAGGGCTTGTTTTGAAAAATCTGGAATGGATTAATTCATTTTGCATTACTTTTTTGGAAAGCATGCCTTGGTTTTGGATCACTTTGGTTTTGGAACGGACTTCCGGAACGGATTAAGTTTGAGAACCAAGGTATCACTGTATATGGCGAGGGAAGGGAATGCAATTGCTCCAAGGTGAGGAGAACACACTCTGCATTTCCTCTGGGGCTGTCTTATTATTTAACTTTTATTTCCATTTAAAATTTTATTTCCATTTCAGAATTTACTGACTGGCCTTGGACCGATTACTCATTGGCATGCCTCAGCATTCTTCAGATTTAAAATGGGACAGATTATCATCTAAAAAATGATGCAGTTCATCTATGTTTTTAACAGGTATTGACTTGTTGTGTAGCCTGTGGCTTCCCTTAAAGCTTGAGCCATCTGGGGCCATCTGCTTACATACGCTTTTTTGGTTTCTGCAGTTTCTTCTTGCGGCACATTTGAGTCTCATTCTTTTCCATTGTTTCTGCTTGAATTTGGGGCATCCTTCCTAACCAATTTCAGCGTGACTGTGTTTCTGTCAAACATCTGTGGATGTGTCAAACCGCCATTTCAGGAACCCAGCAGCAGCTACCTCTAAAGTGACTCAGCCACTTCCATTTGCATTTTACATTTTCTGAGAGGTAACTCAAGCCAGCCAAGACAAGGGAATTAGTTTTGAATTTTTCACCCCTCCTAGACTATGTAACTCATGAAAGGGAAGAGAAGAGGAAAACACACATATGAACTTTCTTGTGTTTGCTTAGATTAAATTAAACAACAGGGGGGGAATGAAAATGCTAATGAAATAGGCTGCTGGGCTCTGATAAGTGACTCTGAGAAACTTCAAATGTTTCCATTAGAGTAAATCACTCTATTTTACACCATTGACACATGTTATCTATTCAGCCAGTGCAACACGGTGCCCTTTTGTTCTGTGCCATGTTGTGGCGGCCTGCAAAAACCGCAAGTCATTGTTTCTGCTAAAACAATGAAGCTCACAAGCTAGAAGTGGCATGAATGCCTAATCTCCTCACAACGCAGAGAGACTTGTGTGTATCCTGCACTGCAGTGTGCATGCAAGGAAGGGGTGTGTGTGTGGGAATTGCAAGCCCAACAGCAAATGAAGCTGTGACCTGCAAGCTATGACTCCTCAGCACCCCCCCCAACACACACACACACACACACACACACACACACAAACCCTAATTGGAGATTAGCAATTAGTGTCTGGAAATGATCGACACAAAACTGGAGGGAAATAAAGTGACACGAAAGGACAATGAAATAATATTTTAATTGGGAAGAGCAGGCGGAAAGTGCCTATAGAGGATTGTTGCGTGTCTTTCTTTCTTTCTTTCTTTCTTTCTTTCTTTCTTTCTTTCTTTCTCTCTCTCTCTCTGTCTCTCTCTCTCTCTCTCTCTCTCTCTCTCTCTCTCTTGTTACATTGCAAGGCCACTGTTTCATATAATGTAAGCACAAGATTGCAAAATTGCAATGCAATGTAAAGGTAAAGGTAAAGGTACCCCTGCCCGTACGGGCCAGTCTTGACAGACTCTGGGGTTGTGCGCCCATCTCACTTAAGAGGCCAGGGGCCAGCGCTGTCCGGAGACACTTCCGGGTCACGTGGCCAGCGTGACAAAGCTGCATCTGGCGAGCCAGAGCCGCACACGGAAACGCCGTTTACCTTCCTGCCGGTAAGCGGTCCCTATTTATCTACTTGCACCCGGAGGTGCTTTCGAACTGCTAGGTTGGCAGGCGCTGGGACCGAGCAGCGGGAGCGCACCCCGCCGCAGGGATTCGAACCGCCGACCTTTCGATCGGCAAGTCCTAGGCGCTGAGGCTTTAACCCACAGCGCCACCTGCAATGTAGGCAGATGAAAAGGTCTACAGCAGCATGTATTATGTATCTAATATGTGTTTTTATACTGCCCTTCAATTATTATCCTTGGGGGGGATTTGCAAAAAAGGATAGCATTTTTAAATATATGTACAAAAAAGCTGTAGTAAGCCAGAAGCAACAAAAATCATAGAAGCAGCAGAAAATAGGCATTAGAGATGAAAACTGCATCTAAAAGCTTGGGAAAGTCATTCCGTGGTTCTGAAAAGACAGTAAGGGGGTCCTCTCTATGAACATTGTTCTGCAGCAAGGTTTGCCTTCGCTTCGAAGGTCCTTTCTCTTCTAGTCTACCACCCATCTCACTTTAGATGGAAGGCTGTAGGACCTGCCCTCTGTGTCTCTCCCTACAGTCATTCTCTCCAAAACCCCTTTTCCAGATGGGCTCACTGCTGATATTGGAGCTGTAGGAAGAGAAACTTCAGGGGACATTTTACAGGTGGACAAGCCCCAGGGCTAGGGAAACCAAGCAGGTCTATGTCTATTTTTTTTAAATGTTTTTTTTTAAATGATATTTATTAAGATTTCAAAGAAGATTACAAAAGTAGTAAAAAAGAATAGAAAAAAAAGCAAAAGATACAAAATACAGAAAAAAATAAGAACAATTAAAAATAAATCCATCTTTCTATATCTTGCCTTTCATTTACTTGTTTCCCTGACCTCCTCACACCTCCCTTTTTTCTATTCCAATTCGAATGGTTAATTCAGCAAATCCTTTCCCTCTTTGTTTTTATCTTAACATATTATAACTTTATATTTTCATCTATTAACAATCCATTTTTCCGTACTCCTTTTTAACATTGTTGCTAAAACAGTTTCATTTCATTCCAACATCATTTTAACATTCATTAATTTTGCAATGTTTCTGTAAATAGTCTTTAAATTTCTTCCAATCTTCTTCCACCAACTCTTCTCCCTGGTCTCGGATTCTGCCAGTCATTTCCGCCAGTTCCATATAGTCTATCACTTTCATCTGCCATTCTTCCAGGGTGGGTAGATCTTGTGTCTTCCAATACTTTGCGATGAGTATTCTTGCTGCTGTTGTGGCATACATAAAAAAAGTTCTATCCTTCTTTAACACCAATTGGCCGACCATACCCAGGAGAAAGGCCTCTGGTTTCTTCAAGAAGGTATATTTAAATACCTTTTTCATTTTATTATATATCATTTCCCAGAAAGCCTTAATCCTTGGGCATGTCCACCAAAGGTGAAAGAATGTACCTTCATTATCTTTACATTTCCAACATTTATTGTCGGGCAAATGGTAAATTTTTGCAAGCTTGACTGGTGTCATGTACCATCTGTATATCATTTTCATAATATTCTCTCTTAAGGCATTACATGCCGTGAATTTCATAGCTGTGGTCCACAACTGCTCCCAGTCAGCAAACATTATGTTATGTCCAACATCTTGTGCCCATGTAATCATAGCCGATTTAACCGTTTCATCCTGCGTATTCCATTTCAACAGCAAATTATACATTCTTGATAGTATCTTAGTTTTGGGATCTAACAATTCTGTTTCCAATTTTGATTTTTCCACCTGGAAGCCAATTTTTTTATCCATATTATAAGCCTCCCTTATTTGATAATAATGAAGCCAGTCTCGCACTTTATCTTTTAATTTCTCAAAACTCTGCAATTTCAATTTGTCACCTTCTTGTTCCAAAATCTCCCAATATTTTGGCCATTTGGCCTCCATATTGAGCTTTTTCTGAGCCTTCGCTTCCATCGGTGATAACCACCTTGGGGTTTTATTTTCAAGTAAATCTTTGTATCTTATCCAGACATTATACAATGCTTTCCTGACAATATGGTTTTTAAATGCTTTGTGTGCTTTAACCTTGTCATACCACAAATATGCATGCCACCCAAAAACATTATTAAAACCTTCTAAATCCAAAATGTCTATGTTCTCAAGAAGCAGCCATTCCTTCAGCCAGCAAAATGCTGCTGATTCGTAATAAAGTTTAAGATCTGGCAGGGCAAATCCACCTCTTTCCTTTACATCAGTTAGTATTTTAAATTTTATTCTGGGCTTCTTGCCCTGCCAGACTAATCTAGAAATATCTCTCTGCCACTTCTTGAAACAGTCCATCTTGTCCAAAATTTGCAATGATTGAAACAGAAATAGCATTCTTGGCAATACATTCATCTTTATAACAGCGATTCGGCCTAACAAGGAAAGCTTCAAATTTGACCATATTTCTAAATCCTTTTTCACTTCTGACCAACATTTCTCATAATTATCTTTGAATAAATTTAAGTTCTTAGTGGTCATATTAACCCCCAGGTATTTTACTTTCTTAACCAATGTTAAACCTGTCTCCTTCTGAAACCTCTCTTTCTCAATCGGTGTTAAATTTTTCTCAAGAACCTTAGTTTTTAACTTGTTCAGCTTAAATCCTGCCACTTGACCAAATTCTTGAATCAGTTCCAATACTCTTTTGGTACTAGATTCTGGCTCCTGTAGTTTCAATACTAAGTCATCTGCAAAAGCTTTCAATTTGTACTGTTTAGCTCCGACCTGGATACCTTTGATCAGATGGTCCCTTCTGATCATATCAAGCAGGTCTATGTCTAGTCCGTGCCAGGATAGGATGCTTCCCAAGAACCACATGTATGGCATCTTGGGTTTCACACTGGAAAAAGATGGGATACGCAAGTAAGCGAATAAAATTAAATCAAATCTGCACCCCATGAAGCTGAGAGAGGCGGCATCTCCCAAGGGGCATCACCCCCATTGACTCACCCAGCTTCGCTACTGGTTTCCCCGGCCTCTAGGGACAGAGATAGCAAAACTTTGCAGAATACCTTCCCTCTTGTCTAGTAAGGCAGAGAGGAAGCTCTCCCATCAGACCAACTAGCAGGCTAAATGGGTGTTGCGGATGCAGACATGTGGACAACTCCAGGTTCCCAATTCCTGTTCTGCATGATTGTGACAAAACAGGGTTTGGGTTGTGGCCTTGTGAAGCATCTTTGAACCTATCTGATGAAAGGGACAGGGACATTGCTGGTAGTGAGCAGTATGGGTTTTTGATGTTGTTGAGGTGTTCGGCTGCCAGGGGACTACAACACAGAGCTGAGGAATTCAGTGCAGCTGCAATACAATGCAGAAACCTGATGAGTTTCAATTTGCTCTTCATTGCTGCTTTGGGAAAGATGTTCTTCGTTTCCTTTGATTCTTCATTTTCTTCTCCCAGGGCAGCCAAAGAGCACCACGGTGATTCTCCCACTGAAATGAAGCAGTACTTGTGCATGAGAACTTCCCAATCTTTTGTCCCTTAAAACATTTTTCAGTGTTGGGATAGTTCCATTAAATCTCATCAACTTAAGGCTACAATAAAAACACTTATTTAAGAATGTCATTGATTTCAGAAAAACTTATGAGGTGGTAGGTTCAGTCTTGGAGTCTTAGCGTGATTGAGACTGACTGGGTGAAACTGAGTGTGTAATTAAATTTATTCAGGCAATGAAACAGAGACATGCTGGGATGGGGGGGGAGTTCTTGGGAGTATTATACTGGGTAGGGGTCAGTCAGACAAATCTCTTCCTGCTTATTTAAGGATTTGAGTTGTCTGTAATAATGTGATAATCAGCAATGTTGTATATGTAAAAATATATATGTAAAAAAATGGATGTCAATACTGGTGGTACTCCATAGCAGTGAGTCCAACCCCTCTACCCAAAAACAAACCCTATAAATTATTATTTTATTATTTATTAAATTTCTATACCTCCCCATATCCGAGAATCAGAGGGCAGTTTACACTATAAAAACACAAAAGTACACAACATTTTATTAGCTATGTTGCTACCTACGGTATTTCACTTATTGTTTGGTTTTGTGTCTTTTTTTACAAAAAGTCTCAAAGCAACTTACATGGTAGAAATTATAATACAATTCTACCTTAAAAGCAGTAAAAGCAAACCAAAAGCATTCACCACTAATAAGAAAATATTTCTTCCCGTCTCTTTTCCCCCACCTAAGCCACAATATAATTGTGGTTTCGAATAATCCCATGCTCTGAAAGAACTGAACATCTTCATTTTGTGTTCCAACTTCCTTTTTTGGTTGTTTTTTGTTGTTATTTCCCTTTTAAAATTAATCATGACTGTGTTCAACTTTCTTGGCAATTTCCCACTTACATATAGACTAAATTTGATTTCACTGTTGTAACTGTGTCAAATCTGTTCCAACAACATTTGTGCCTCAAACCAGGTTCTGGGTACCATTTCGGATTAAGAACAAAGTCACCTCCATCTGGTTCATTTATGACCAACTATTCTACATCACAGTTGTTTAGGGTATCTAGAAATTGCCCATCAACCATTACCGATGTCATTGGGGAGTATTATTGGGCTGGTGGGCTGGATCTTTATCTTCTCCAACCCACTGGCCAACTTTGACATGCAGGTGGGGCCAGTCACATGTCAACCATTGACATCATGAGGAAATCATATGACTAATTGTGTGGGTAGTGTCACCCATGTGCCAAAGTTAAACTAAGTGGGGAAGGGGTCTGCTTCACCGGTTCATTCGTTGAAAGCAATGCACCAGGATTGAACCATGCCCACCCCCACCTATCAGCTAATATCATACAGCCAAGTCAGCTGATTGACAGGTGGGCACAATTTGGGGGGGAAGGGCCTTCTTGGGCTAAGACAGGAGGAGGACCTTAACCCCTGCATTACCACAATTCTCTCCCTCCTTGGATAGCTCCCCGATTTCATTCTTCATTTCAACACCATCGCTTAGCTCAGGTTCAAGGGGGCAATAATACGTAATGCTCTCTGTCGTAAACTACTTTGGGGGCCTGATATTCCCACCCAGAGCAGTTCTGTGACGTTCTGCTAAGAATTCCAGTTTGACTATTCCCTGAGAGATGGGCCTGTCCTTCCTGTATAGTTTGAACTGTATCCCACTTGTTTTCCCTATTTCATCAGGTTTCTGTGTGTATATATATATATATATGCAGGTTTTGGTGTCTACGAAATCTACGAAAGCATATATATATATATATATATATATATATATATATATAGTGGTACCTCGGGTTAGACGCTTCAGGTTACAGACGCTTCAGGTTACAGACTCCACTAACCCAGATATAGTACCTCGGGTTAAGAACTTTGCTTCAGGATGAGAACAGAAATCGTGCAGTGGCAGCACGGCGGCAGTGGGAGGCCCTATTAGCTAAAGCAGTACCTCAGGTTAAGAACAGTTTCAGGTTAAGAACAGACTTCCAGAATGAATTAAGTTCTTAACCATAGGTACCACTGTACATACCCCATGTAAAAACGTTCATTTTATATTTGTCCCCCATGCCCACCATTTTTAAGAGGCATTCTCCCTCCCCCCCCCCAGCAAGTGTCTAGTGCTCCATTTTGAAAAGTCAGTTTTCTATAGTGATTTAACAATCGTTCCCCCTTTGTAGGCCAGGTATAGGACTCTCCCCCCAACTCTCGGCACCCATAACTAACTATGCCTTCCAGAGCCCTCTGGGGAAGTAATGACTGTTTAAAGTGATATCATAGTGCTTTAAATGTGTAGTGTGGATATGGCCAGCACACCAAATCAGGGAACACACAGGTAACGTGTGTATGATTTGATGATGATTTCATTTCCTGGAGCGAGGCTCCAAATATCAAATGAAACCTCAATGCCAAATTTTAAGTCTGGAAAAGAAAAATGAAAGAAAGTGGCCTGGCTGAAAATGAATACAAGAAGCAGATAATTTCAAGCAAACAAAATATTTGGTGTTAGGAAAAGACAGGTGTTAGCTTTTCACCTTCTGGCAAGTGATTTGTTCCTGTTTCACTTGGCCTACCTCCTGTTATTTTACCTTGTTCTTATTTGATCAACCAAACTTTGTTTCATATTCTGCTTATATATTTTAATATAGGGCTTTGGGGGCCTTCAGGCTGATAAGTGGAAAAAAGTAAATATTTTGCTTTCCTTGTTTTAATTAACCTTTGTATGAGAAGAACAACAAATATGATTAAGATATTAACTCACAAAAGTCAAAAGAAAATCGGATGGAATTAATGGGACTATATCATTGTGTTCTCCATGAAGACCCAACACAGTGCTGCTTGTGCAACAAGGGCAAACAGTTGGGAAATCTTGGCAGCGGCTTCTCCCACAGAAGTCTAGACTTATCTAGAAGGCAATACAAGGCATTTTTTAAAAATGAAATAAGTACTGTCAATGGCTGTGGTTGAGCAGATGTTGTGGTGGTGACTGTTAGCAGTCTGTAGTTGAACAGGGCAACTTTTAATAATTATACAGTTGAAGATTTCTAACTTTCCAAATGGAGAGCTGTGAAATATCGTTAAATGGAGGGCAGGGTAACTTTCAAAGCTGTGAGGGTACTCTGCTGTTGGAGGTGTGAGAATGAGGTGTGCATGAAGAATCTGGAGAAGAAGAAGAAGAGGAGGAGTTTAGATTTGATATCCTGCTTTATCACTACCGAAAAGAGTCTCAAAGCGGCTAACATTCTCCTTTCCCTTCCTCCCCCACAGCAAACACTCTGTGAGGTGAGTGGGGCTGAGAGACTTCAGAGAAGTGTGACTAGCCCAAAGTCACCCAGCAGCTGCATGTGGAGGAGTGGAGACTCGAACCCAGTTCACCAGATTACGAGTCCACCGCTCTTAACCACTACACCACACTGGCTCTGGCAAAACCTGCTTCAAGAGCCAGGCCATTCAGCTGCAGGATGGCATTTGTTCGAACATCAGAGAGCAAGGGGAGGGGGGCTTATATGAAGCTCTGCCCAGCTCTTGTGACTGTTGTATCACAAATTTATTGTGTTTTAAATATATTGTGAGCCACCCTGAGAACATTGATTAGTAGGCAGGGTCTAAATACTCTTGAAGAGATACATTGTGGAGGGCAATGGCTATGATCAACAGCCCTGTGGAACGCCCTCCCATCAGATGTCAAGGAGATAAGGAACTATGCAACTTTTAGAGGACATCTGAAGGCAGCCCTGTATAGGGAAGTTTTTAATGTTTGATGTTTTATTATGTTTCTATATATGCTGGAAGGTGCCCAGAGTACCTGTGGCAACCCAGTCAGATGGGTGGGGTACAAATAAGAAAATTATTATTAGTAGTAATAGTAATGGTATTTCGTTTGGAGGATTCAAAATTGGCTTTAAATAGTTTTGTTTTGCCCAGTTTGATTTCTTTGTTAAATTTCCTTCCTTTTCACTTTTTAAGAAAATAGATCTACAGTTAAAAGCAGCAATGCAAGCAGTACTTGATCAAGCACTCCAACTTTCCCAACAGACACCTGTCAATCCTGTTACCCTCTAAGCTACCAACCAAAAATATTTCCACACAATGTTTCATGACTGGCTGGTTCTCTTTTAAGTGCACTTTTTTCCTGCTAAAAGACACAGTAAAGAGAATAAAGTCTCTGATTCTTTGGTGCCCTTGTTTTTTCAGTATCTCAGCAAGCACAATGTTCTATAATTGCTTGAACCACCTGTTACAGGTAAAGTGCCTTGCCATTTACAGTTTTACAGGTATCAGCATACTTTTTGGTAGTTAACTCTGCTGCAACTGTAGGAAGAATCTGCCCATGACCCAATAATTAAATGCAGCCAACTTTATTTGACTTTGCTAATGTTACCATGCCTATTTTTTCCAATAGTCACATTATACTGTTTTAAAAAAAACTGTACGGAAAATGCAATCTCTTCATGAACTGCTGATATACTTCACTAACACAGGATTACATTTGCTGCAGCTACTGCCCTGGCACGAATAAGAAAAATATACTTGTGTCTAGAGAGGGAGGTGGGTGGGAACCAACATTTTAAAGTCACTCAATGTCATTTGCATGCAGAATTGGGATCCTCTGAATTTTAAACATGTGTAGGTCAAGAGAATCATATTAATTTGACTTATTCAATGTGGAAAATAATAGAAAGCATTTACCATGAATGTGACACATACCGAGGTTTCCGGAAAGAATTGTTGTGAAAACTATGACCATTAAAGGCAAGACTCCATGCATTAACATCCACACCATCAAATAATGTAAATAGTGCATGATTAAAGGGGCAGATAAAATAGTGGGAACTCATCCTGACCATTAAAAATTGAGGCTTCATTCTTCTCTCAAAAAAAAAGTTTTTGTTTTGCTTCTTAAATCACCACACCCAAATTCTGTTTCCAAAAGTATTGACATCACAAAGCTATGCAGTTTTAAAATGTAAGTATTTTTTTCAATCCAGATCACACATACTAGATATGTGACTATGTATGTGTTTGTGTGTGTTGAGGAACCTGGAAATGGTACAAAATTGAGATGTCTTTATTTCAGTCAGTTGTATTTACTAATATAAGCATCTGTCAGGTCTTGGCTTCCGTAAACAGATACTCATTCTGGAATCGCCCCCTCAGCCTGCAGCCAGGTGTTGTTCCACTGCAGGCCTATTTTACACACCCAAGGTGCCTGGAGCTGGATCATATTCAAGGTCCTGCTAGCCTACACTAGAGTATCACTCTTAAAAGGAAAGAATGGGATTACATAAGCATAACTTCAAAAACACAATTGGGGGCATGCATTATTCTAATTAGCATACTTCAATTCTAGAGCCAGGAGGCGGAGAGATAACTCACATGGGATTTTGTATGTTATGCTTTGTGTTCCCTTAATATGCACTTATTACTTATTGTCTCTGCTATAGCACTGAGGTCAGTGAAATATGAAAAGCATAGTTAAAGGTAAATCCTTTTTTGTTTGGTCTCTCTGGATTACACAACCAGCAGACAGACCACTTTTCAATCTATTTGCTTTCTCATTAAGACTCAAGTCTATAATTGGAAACTTGTTCCTGGAGAAAGATCAAACAACTGTTCTGCATTTTGGATGCAACTGAGCCAGGTCCACATAAACAGACACAGAGAGAACTGAGTGATAGATTTGCATGTGTGGAGAGAGAAATAAAAAGAATTTAAGATAGACATAAGGGGGATGTGGCTCATAAAGTATATAGTTAATTGCCTGAAGGACTCTCCTTCAGTTACACATAAGAGAAAGAAATGTCTTCCCAATGAAATGCAGATGTGAGCTCATTAAAAAAAAAAGTTGGTAATGCAATCATTCTTTGTTCATTTCAGTGTTTGGGATTATAGTAGATTAGATCAGGCTTCCTCAACCTCTGGCCTCCAGATGTTTTGAGACTACAGTTCCCATCATCCTTGACCACTGGTCCTGCTAGCTAGGGATCATGGGAGTTGTAGGCCAAAAACGTCTGGAGGCCCAAGGTTGAGGAAGCCTGGATTAGATGACTGCAACGTGCTCTGTGTGGGGCTTCCCTTGTGCCTGATTTGGGAAATGTAGTTTGTGCAGAATGCTGCAGCATGGTTGCTGACATGATACTCTGTCAGCAACACTTCTGCTCACAGATCTGCACTGGTTGCCCATTTGCTACTGGCCCACATTCAAAGTCAACCCCTCAACAGTTGTTTGCTTCGATCTGCAGAACCAGTACTGTAAAGTGTGTTCTCCCTAAATGAGAGCACGTGTTGCGGTGGGGTCTGCTGAGTCACCCCTCTGTTGCCAGGTAGGGTGATAAATATTACCCTGGCATTTAATTGGATGGCTGTGTTGCTGGGGGAATTTACTTGTTGCAAATCTGGTGGGAGGGGCTGAACTGTTTAAATTCAGAGCACGCAGCCTGATGCTTTCTCTTTCGCTGCGTGAGCCGAATCACCCGTCCACCCGCCCTGAGTTTGGAAGGTTTTGCTTGACCTTGCTATGCCTGTCATGGGGTCATCTGCCATTGGGGCAGGGGCCTGGTAGGAATTTTGTCCATCTGGCTGATTGGCTGAGCCATTTGGTTTTTGCCTACTGCGTAGCAAATCGTCACAACTTGTAAGGTTGGCAGTTAGGCATTGGTTATCAATTGGTTGGAGGAGGGGTAAGGATTGGCTGTGCCTGCCTCTCCAATGCTGCTGCGGAAGGGAATTCCATTAAAGGAATCCAGGGGCTTGCCATGATTTTGTCCGAATCCCTGGAGAGGGACTAGGGCCGGCAAGCCATGGGAAGCATGCGGGTGAGCGCTGAGGGCCTGTGACTCAGCTCCATTGCTCCCCAATATTGTTTTCCCTTACCAGTATCCGATGGAGTTCGGATGTCAGTTCTGTCCCCAGGCGGCGGGGGGGGGGGGGGGGACAGATAGTCTTAACCAATCCCTAAGCAACCACTCATAAAAATTGTATTTTAATAAAGTTGTGGCCAAAATTATGCCAAAAACCCAAACAAAAAATCATGTGTGAGTTGTGAGTTATTTGAAGGGTGGCTTTGGAACCTCGACACGCAACAGGTGCCAGGCAATATTTGTTCCACACTTGTAATCCATTGTTTTACTGGCGTGAGAGCAACTACAGTTTGAAACTTTCATATACCCACTGCCCATTCCTCCACTCTCATTATGCCAGCTTCTGCCCTACCCCATTCGCCACCTTAGACAGATGAAGGCAGAAGGAGCAGGTCCATCCCAGCCCTTTTATTCTGCCTGTGTCTTTCTCTGTCTGCTTCCCTCAACTTCTTCCTTTCCACATGGGTTGTGGAAGTTGAGGGAACCCAATCACTCCGTACCCTGTGCCCACGCCTGTGTGTGAGACAGGAGAGGAGGGGAGAAAGAGTTGACAATGAGCCTGTCATGGGTTTCTAAACCACAGGGCCAAACACACATTTATTTTGCTTGGTGTCTCATCAGTTGATTATTCAGCACCCAAAGATTTGGATCTGAAAAGGTGAACTACCTCCTTTGGAAGACATTGAAGTGATACCTGTGAGATGAAATCTCTGGAAATCTTATTTGATTTGTGTAAGCTGTCACTTGAAAATAGCAGTCATTAAATAACCAACATGCTTCCATGAACTCATCACAGCTCTCTTCTTTCACTTCTCTACACATGGAGAGAAAAAATGTGCTCACCCAGCCCCACCATTTTGTCCTCCACCAGCCCCAGCCAAGCTTTCCACATGTTGAAGAAAGTTCTGGAGGGAGGAAGCCTGTTGAGGTTGCCACATTATAACTGTCCTAAGGTAAGGCTGCCATACATCTGGAATTTCTGGACATATCCAGGATTCATCCATTGAAAATAGTGTCAAGGTGGAATTTTCAAAAACTGGTTAAAATGTCCAGGGAAACCTGGATGTATTGTTGATTTTTTTGATGAATTTCCTAAAATATAGCTTTAAATTTTGATATTTTTTTGGGGGGGGGAGATTTTGCCAAAAGAGCTCAACAACTTTTGTTGTGTTTTGGATTTTCACTTTTGAAATATGGCAACCCTATCTAAGGTCATCTGGAGGCGTAAACATCTGAAATTATGACACTCCACCCCATTATCAGAAGACTCAAAGCATGCATTTGCGCCTTGGTACCATCAGTCAAAGTCTTCATCAATCACACATTAATATGCAGATTTTAATTAGGTTTTAATTCAAGATGTTCATTGTAATAATATTTTAAAAAGACAGTGCTTTGGGGAATGACAATGATGTTTACCTCTTAAGTCAGGTAATGGTTTTTAGATGATTTTATAAGAAGGATATTATTTGACTGTGTTATTTAATCAAGAGGAACAGTTGTGCTCATTAAATATGCTAAAAGTATCATTTACATGATGGGCTGCTATATGGTGGATGAGAAGGAGGAAAATGTGACACAAGACTATGTCAATTTTTAAGATCAAGTTGGATAGGGATTATTGCAAACTATTATCCCTGTGAAAGATACAAAAAGAGGACTTTGTCTCTGCCGCTTATATTGGTTACAAGTTTATGTTTTAAAAAAAGGAAGAACTGCTACAATTTAATGTATGGAACTTTTGGTTTTGTGCTGAAAGGAGTAAAAAGAAACTTAAATCCCCCTAGAGGGAGTCTTGAGACATTGCATTAAGAACCAGCTGAGAAATTGTTTTTTGACCTTGATATGCTTAAGAATGGCAGTTGGTAAGGAAATCCAGTCTGAACTGAACAAGACTTTCTTTCTCCTGGGAAAGTTGCAAGGTCAAATAGGTGTTTTGACTACAAATGTTACAACTTTGGGCACAAGAGCTAGTACTAGCAATGAACGTGGTAAGACTTGGTACAGGAATTCTACTTAACTGAACAAACAGAGAAAATTGAGAAGGAGAATAATGTTGACTTTGAAGAGAAAAAAGAGGGGGACTCAACCCTGCAGATGCAAAAGGTGAGCTGCAACTTGAGGCTTGACAGGATGGTAACAAGAAGAAACAAATTTCTGAAGATGGAAGCCGGGCCTGAATTGGAAAATGAAAGATGGAGAGACCTCCTTATCTGGAGATCATATGACCCTTGGATTATAAATTTGATTCAGCTGGAAGTTGGAGCTATGGGGACATTTGGAATTCAAAGGAGAATGAAACAAGATGTGGAATAACCTATAGGCCTTATCTTAAAGTACGTAGGCCTGGCTGGAAGAAACGTGGATGCTGCAGGGCGAGAATCTCCCCAAGTTTTGGTCTTGAATATTAAAGACTATCAAAAAGACTGGCAGAGGAGCTATGAGAGAGATTTAAGAGCCTCGGACATAAGATCACCGGGTTGATGGTCTTTTTTTTGAGATTTGTTGGGGACTGAAACCGGGAAGGGGGAAAAATTGGAATTTAAAGTGTACATAATATAAGTTGCTTTTTTGCTTTATTTTTTTTGTTTTACTTTTAGGAGAATTGGAAATTCGTGGAAGGGAAATTTCTTTCGACCTTAGGGAAATGTTTCAAGAACAAGTACAGTTATATAGATTTGGATGAGAGATAAGTTTGGATAAAGTAAAAAAGTGGTTTTCA
Source organism: Podarcis gaigeae (assembly GCF_964106915.1). NCBI lineage: Eukaryota > Metazoa > Chordata > Lepidosauria > Squamata > Lacertidae > Podarcis > Podarcis gaigeae. The sequence continues at coordinate 7,564,037 of NC_139677.1, read as the reverse complement.
AAAATATGGTAAAATCAAGGTTTTTGTTGATAAGATGTTTGAGAAAGGAATTGGATAAGGATTTGCTGAACCAACAATTTGAATTGGAATACAAAAAAGGGAGGTATGAGGAGGTCTGGGAAATAAGTTAATGAAAAATAAGTAACGGAAATTTTATGTGTTTTTAATCATTTTTACTTTTGTATGTTATTTTTTCTTTTTTTCTTATTTTTGTATGTATGTTATTTTTTCTTTTTTTCTTTTTGATTTTTATTGTATTACTATTGGAAACTTTAATAAATATTCTTTAAAAAAAGAAAGTTCTTACTCTCACAAAAGTGCTTGGAGGAAAATTACTATTACTACTACTATTAATTATTATTATTTGGACATTCTTCAGCCATGACTCTCAGAAAACAAAACATAAAGACGCAATATAAATTAACCAACAGCTGATTACCAACAAAGCACTGTTGCAGCAAAATGAAAACGGTGTAAATAAGGAGATATGAGGTCTTCTCATCAGACTACTTGGAAATGTGGGCACTGTGTGTAGCAGATAATTGTATCTCACCCAAGAATGGCATGAGTCTGCCATGAAAAATGGCACCTCTTGGTCTCATTTCCTCCTAACCATGAGAATGAGAAGCATGCTCCACAAGTATTAGGACAAACAAAGATAAACCACTTTGAGGGTTGTTGGATTTTTTTACAGTCAACCTGTATATAAATTTAATGATATAAATAAAATTAATGCAAATGCAACATTGACCAAATTGTGACCATTTTGCAAAACTGACTAGGTTCCAATTTAAGAGGGGAAATCATTTTTCATACTTACCTTTGTACTTTTAATTTTGTCTTTAAAAAAATTATTTGTATATCAGAATTTGAATTTGCCACCCTAGACAGAGTTCTCAGAACAAAACAAAATAAAAATGAGGTGTATTGAGGTACAACGTCTTATTACAACATTGTTCTGCATGAGAAGTTATAGAGGGAGTGTCATAAAATGAAACTTCATACCTAGCACTATAGATTAATGATGGTTTAACACCATGCTTTTCTGGAATGGATTTCTTTTTAATTTTATCCTTTGTTGTTACCTTAGCTGAAATGCTTCATATTAGAAGTGATAACTTTATATGGGTTCTTTTCAGCACCTAACATAAAAGTTGATTTTAAGTCTGCATTTATGAGTCTCATTTTTGTATCACTTGGTACATTTCAGTGTTGCAAAAATGCTATCCAAGCTTAGCAAAAATTTCCTTTTGGGAAATGTTTTTTTTCTAGAATTTACATTTCCCCACCTTTAATGTGTGTGCATATATATATAGAGAGAGAGAGAGATAACCCAATTAGAAATCCCAAAATGCAATATACGAAGTCAATATGCAGACTAAGTATATTTAAAATAGAAATGATCCATTTTGTCAGTTGCTTACATGAAAGTTGCAGTAGTAGGTCTAACAAGAGCTTTCATTGGCATTGTGTGTATCATAATCTTGGACCTGCATAACAGTTTGATCTTCTTGCAGTCCATGGGACTCTCAAGAGTCTCCTCCAGCACCAGAATTCAAAAGCATCAATTCTTTGGCGATCAGCCTTCTTTGGAGCTGAACCATAAAGTAGGCTGATCGTTGAAGAATTGATGCTTTTGAATTACTGTGCTGGAGGAGACTCAAGAGCATCAATTCCCATGGACTGCAAGAAGATCAAACCTATCCATTCTGAAGGAAATCAGCCCTGAGTGCTCACTGGAAGGACAGATCCTGAAGCTGAGGCTCCAATACTTTGGCCACCTCATGAGAAGAGAAGACTCCCTGGAAAAGACCCTGATGTTGGGAAAGATGGAGGGCAGAAGGAGAAGGGGACAACAGAGGACAAGATGGTTGGACAGTGTTATAGAAGCTACTAACATGAGTTTGACCAAACTGCAGGAGGCAGTGGAAGACAGGAGGTGCCTGGTGTGTTCTGGTCCATGGGGTCGCGAAGAGTCGGACACGGCTAAACAACTAAACAACAACAACAATAATGCATGTTTAATAACGAAGTTGTGTCATCAGTTTTTCACCAATATTGCATATCCCGATAAAGCTGTTAGCAAAATTTTCACCACAGTGGATAAGATCTGGGAGGACTGTGACCAATTTCTGCCAAAAGCAAAACCTAGAGGTAACCGTGGAAGCTCCCTTCTTAGAAAAAATACATTTGAGGGATTTCAAAGGAAATAAAAATACAGATAGCAACTTCTGGAGGTTGGGATTTTCCACACCCCTAATCCTGATAACAAGGGGGTCCTTTCTGGTTCAATGGGTCCTAACAAAGAATGAAAGGAGCTGTCAGATTTGGTTCTCTCTATTTCTCATTTTTCCAATTTTTAATTCAGTACTCCACATTTATTTCCTCGTGAACACTGGTCAGCATGTTGTATGCATTTCTTCTAAAGAACACATTTTTGTATGCAGTTTTTGACTAGTGTGCACATTTTTTTTGCAAGCAGAAACTCCTGCTATAATTCTATTTTTGCTATTATAATCATTTTTATGCACCTCCCTCAAGTATTTATTTATGTAAACATTGGTTGGAGAATTGCATCACAAAATTCAGATAAGTGCGAATTTCAAAGGATCACTGTGTTTCAGTTCCCACATCGTTTGGAAAGTGCAGATTTGATAAATGTGGCTTTAAGTGAAAACTGCTTCTAATTTCTCCCCCATCTTTACATCCTAACCAAGCATGAATACTTAAGAGAAGGGGGATGTGAAATATATATATATATATATATATGCAGGTTTTGGTGTCCTCGGGTGTCTTCCCGTGTAAAAGTTGGGGTGTCTAGGCGACGTTTCGACGAGGTCTCACTCGTCATCTTCAGGCTGGTGCTTTCGGCTTCTTGTTACTGGAACAGAGCGGGATCTCAATGTTTGAGTTCCTATAAATACTGTAGAGGGGGTGTGGTGTCTAGCCTCCAATGTTCTGGGCAGAGAGGAAGTTCCCAGGCTAGTGTGCCTTTTCTTCTTTTGTTCCTTAATTACTTGAGAGATACCTTGAGTGATTTCTTGAGTGATATCCTGAGTACCACTTAGGTGAGACCTCGTCGAAACGTCGCCTAGACACCCCAACTTTTACACGGGAAGACACCCGAGGACACCAAAACCTGCATTCCTGTACCCGTGAAAATCTACGAAAGCATATATATATATATATATATATATATATATATATATATATATAATCTCTCTCTCACACACCTTTAAGTTTACATTGCAGAAATTGCATAACACTATGTTTGATTGAGCACAAACCTCCCTCGTTCTGTTTTTCATTACATCAGGGCCATTCTAAAAATACCTACTCGGTTCCATGGATATTCATTTTGCATTAACATTAACAGCAAGGGAGCACACATTAATCCAACCCAGAGAAAATAAAACTTAATTACTACACAATTAAAAAAGAAACACAAAATAACTGTGCTCATTATTTTAATTCCTCTGAATTTATTTAAGATCAAAATAAAAACACTGTCTGCTAATCAATCTGTCAAGGAGCCAAGGCAACAGAGAAAATATACGAGTCAGTGAGGAAATGGAATTAAATGCTTACTTACCATCTGGCTTAGTGAACCCCGGCTGGGCACTCTGATACACAAAACCAGCACTTGTTTCCCCCCTCTTCTGTCTCATGGCAGCAATTGCTTGCTGTTTCCCCCCTGGCACAAAGCCATCTCTGATCTGACATCATGCCTCGGGTGTACAGGCTGCTGGTGGGTTCTCCCTGAAGCTCGCACTGGCACTCCACAAGGATGCATGCTAAGTCCATATCTGTATTCGTTGTATACATATGATTGCATTTCATCTGACCCTTCTACTGCAATTATTAAGTTTGCTGATAACACCACCATAATGGGTATAATTACAGGCGGAGACGAATCTGCGTACAGGGGGGAGGTTCAAAAGGTATCCACATGGTGCTCAGAGAACAATCTGCACCTAAACATTGGCAAGACAAAGGAGATGGTGTTGGACTTTTGGAGGAACAGAGGGGAGCTAGCCCCGTTGTATATCGGGGGGGGGGAGTGGCGGTGTGGAGAGAGTCTCTTTCTTTAAATTCCATCTTAGTGAAGACCTTACTTGGAAGGTCAATACAGCCCAGGTGGTTAGGAAGGTCCAACAGAGACTTCATTTCCTTAGGGTCTTGTGAAAGAACAACATTAGACATCTGAAGAACGGTATCTGAAGAAGTGTGCATGCACACGAAAGCTCATACCAAGAACTAACTTAGTTGGTCTTTAAGGTGCTACTGGAAGCAATTTTTTTTGTTTTAACATTAGACAGCAACTGATGATTTCCTTCTATCGGTCCATGATAGAAAGTGTTCTCTCATACTGTATTACGGTGTGGTACACTGGTTTGACCAAACTGCGGGAGGCAGTGGAAGACAGAAGTGCCTGGCGTGCTCTGGTCCATGGGGTCATGAAGAGTCGGACACAACTAAACAACTAAACAACACCAACACTGGTTTGACGGCCATGGACAGAAAGTCCCTACAGAAGGTGTTGAAGACAGCACACGATATCATGGGCTGTCGCCTGAGTCCACTAGATGTTATCACAGGAGACCATTGCCTCAGAAGAACGAGGAACATTCTCAGGGATGACTCACACCCTGCAGCACCTTTTTAATCCGGGCAGGAGATATAGAAGCATGATAAGCCAGACCAACAGGTTAAAGAACAGTTTCTACCCATGGGTCATGAGGCTGCTGAATGGAAGACAGCAATGTTGCAGCCGACGTTTGGGGTTGGTGGTCGTACGACAGAGTGTAACAAGGACTGAGAGATTGGGGGGGAGGGGAGCTTGCTTAATCTCACTGTAAACAAGTGGTACAGTGACAATAAAGTATTTCTATTTCTCCTCTTCATCCCTGTTGGAGAAGCAGAACCTCCTTCAATGAAAAATTAAGCAGTCAATGATCAGTTTCATATGTTACCCATTATTTCAAAGGACTATTTTAATTTTAATTTAATTTTATTTACCTTTAGAGCTCTGAATAGCCAGGAACTGGGTTACTTCAAGAAAGGCCTCCCATATCCATCTAGTAAAGGCTGGGAGTCATCATGTTTCTGGTCAACTTCTGAAACCTCACCAGGCATTATACCGGACCAGGTGTTATCTGAAATCATTTATGTGGGATGGAGTTCCATATACTAGACCCGCACCCAGTGTCCTGGTGGATGCAATCACTTCTCACAATTTCCCCCACCTCCACTTCACAGTCTTCCTGTGTTAAGTGGGAAGGGCAGAAAAAAGATGGTATGTTCAGTGGAATGCACATACCATTATCACCATTATTGGGGGTTCTGCACAACTGGGAATTCCTGAGTGCAGGAAGACTTCTAATCCCTTTCATCTGAATGTGCTTACACCACCACCTTTAGACTTTCCCACTTAACACAAGGAAATCACTTGCAGGGATGTGGATCGGAACCATACTCTGCTACCATTTGTTGGGATTTATGATGCTCTGGGGTCACCTGGAGGCCTCCTCAGTCTCCCTGACCTTTCCGAGTGTCCTCCCGGTAAGCACAACTCTGGAATGGCACGTCCCTTCATTCCAGTGTGCCCTTCAGTGACATAAACCAGCTTGATTTAGGCACACTAATGTGCATAGCACAGCAAGAAGAATGAACCATCTGTAGATCTAAACTACATATTTATTTACACTATATACAGACACAGAATCACGGCTCTCTCTCATTCAGCGCCGAGAGAGAACAGCAACAGAACAGAACGGAACAAAGAAGATGGAAGTGGCGCATAATTCCTTCTGTTCCCATGCTTCCAAAGAATGGAATGTCAACACACAGAGCATGTGATCTAGTAGTCACACACACTCTGCAGCACGGGAGAGAATGAAAATCCTGACAATTTCTGTGTGTGGCCCCCTTTGCCCTTTATCCACATTTGGAGTGAATGCCTGAAAAGGCGTGATCTACCTTTCCATTTGGGGTGCAATCCTACCCCCTCCTGCCAGTGGAGCTTTGCACTGTGGTCATAGTGGAAGGAGATGAGGCAGGACATTGACCCTGATCTGTCCAGGGCCAGGCTTGATGCTGTCATGCGACAGCAGTGAGACCAGCTTGGGAAACAGCAAACTCTGGGCCGGCTCAGCCCCAGACCTTCCCACCTGCAGAACAACCCATTTCAGCTCTTTCCATTGCCTGTGGCTGGAGGGAATCCTACAAGCAGGCCTGGGGCCTGCCCTTCTACACAGCTGGCAGCCAGTGGGAGGCTAGCTTAGTCTGGAGAACTTGGCAGCAGGACACCATCACTCATTCCAAAACCCCCCTCAACCCAGCATAAGCAGGGTTGGACTGCTTGCTTAATCACTTGACAGTAAACCTTATGACTTTGTATGATGAACCTATGGCAAATCTTCAACTATGGGTAAGCACTCACAGTAGGTGGCAGGCAGAAAGATTTCTGGATTTCCTGTTTGATTAAATTCTGTTCTATTAGTGTAAATATGGTTGTTCCATGTTAAACAGCTTGGCAGTGACAACCCATTTTCCCACATGGGGTATGCCTTTGGAAGCTTCCTTCCAAATTAGCACCCTTCCCATGGAACCTTCATTCACAAAAAAAGAGAAGGAGGGTCAGAAGTCCACTTGACTGCCTCCTCTAACTGATGTTCAAGCTCGATGTACCATTCCACTTAATGACCACACCTGCAAGCAGGCAGGACTTAGAGACACTCACTCATAGGCCTCAGGAGAGATGTACTCGGTGAGCTCACAAAGGCTTACTCGCTGACATTAGGGTCTGGCCTCCCTATTAGGGAGCAGCACCAGATTTAGAGTGGTTCCCTGAGCCGAGAGGGCACAGTATTATACTTGAGAAGATTCATTTTGGGGCACCAATGTTTGGCTGCACACTAGGTGGCATGTTGTGAAAGATTACTAAAGTCTGCCTGTGCAGGGAGGGAGCAGCCTGGACTTCAATCAGCGTGGTTATAAAGCCTGTCCTACTGACCAACCTCTCTTGGCCTGGATAGCACAGCTAGCTCAGGGAGGGAGCCCCAACCTCCCAACATTTGGGGAGGGCAAATCGGGACACGCAGCCTCTCACCATCCCACTGCCCCCGCCACACACCTGCTCTTGCCCACCACTCCCTGCTTTCTTGTTCTCCCTTCCGACCTTCGCTTGCCATGGCCTCCCCTGAGTCAGGTGGAACCCTGCTGACTTGTGTCAGGGTGCCAGTCTTAAATGGGGCATTCCTGGATCCAAGAGGGATTGACTTCTGTGATCCAGGATGTCCCACTTAAAAGGGGACAGTTGTGGGGTATGGGAGCCAGTCAGCCTGGCCTTAGGTAAAGGTAAAGGTACCCCTGCCCGTACGGGCCAGTCTTGCCAGACTCTAGGGTTGTGCGCTCATCTCACTTAAGAGGCCGGGAGCCAGCGCTGTCCGGAGACACTTCCGGGTCACATGGCCAGCATGACAAGCTGCATCTGGCGAACCAGAGCAGCGCACGGAACGCCGTTTACCTTCCCGCTGGTAAGCGGTCCCTATTTATCTACTTGCACCCGAAGGTGCTTTCGAACTGCTAGGTTGGCAGGAGCTGGGACCGAACGACGGGAGCGCACCCCGCCGCGGGGATTCGAACCGCCAACCTTTCAGTCAGCAAGTCTTAGGCGCTGAGGCTTTAACCCACAGCGCCACCCGCGTCCTCAGCCTGGCCTTAGAGACCACTAATATAGAGGGCCTACTATGATGTCAATTTCAAAGGAATCTTGTGGTGAGACATCCTCTATTCGGCAGTATTCCACCTGCTCTTGCAAGTTTTGGCAAGTTGAAAGGGGATTAAGGGCCATGAGGAGATGTGATTTGGCAAAGCCAATAGAGGGAAAGCAGTAAATCTTTTGAAAAATGAAAGTAATTGTGATATATTCCTCATCATGATGAACAGTGGAGAGTTTTCATAATTACTAGTTCTCGTCTGGTGCTTCCCAGACAAAACAGGTTTGCTCATTAAAATAAATTAAGTTCGTGAAATCAACTTCCCAGTGGATCATAACCACGACCCTGCCCAGAGATCTTTCCATTTGAGTTATAGCACTATATGTGCAAAACATATGTTTTAGAACATGTCGAGGCATTGGGGGCCTGTTCCGTTTTTGTTATGTTCTCGCAACAGCATTAATTAGTTCATTTTTTAAAAGAAAAAGAAGCCCCCCCCAAAAAATTACAGAAGTTTAAGTAGTGCTATAGTGAAATCTGGCATGACACAATTGAGACTGTTGTATATGAACAAATGAAAGAGCCTATTGTACAGTGGTACCTCTGGTTAAGAACTTAATTCGTTCCGGAGGGCCGTTCTTAACCTAAAACCGTTCTTAACCTGAAGTACCACTTTAGCTCATGGGGCCTCCTGTTGCCACCGCACAATTTCTGTTCTCATCGTGAGGTAAAGTTCTTAACCCGAGGTACTACTTCCAGGTTAGAGGAGTCTATAACCTGAAGTGCTTGTAACCCGAGGTACCACTGTAATGGAGGGTTCAGAAGGGTCTTGGCATACAGTCTACTCCCCTCATCCTGCCTGGCAAAAAATCCTCCTCACAACAATATGCTATAACAGTGGCTCCCAAAATCCCAAAATCCTCCGCCATGGACCACTTGGAAATTCCTGGGAGTCTTGGTGAAACACTTAATGGTTTTTACTCCTGTTGTAGCAACTGTAATGCACTGTGCTGGATAATTTGTGTTTTCATTGCTTATTTCATTGATTTCTATTAATTTACCAGCTCTTGGGTTTTTTCTGGTTCTTAATCCTTTCCACTCCTTTCAAGTCACTTTCTCCTGCTCTGATCTTCTCCACTCCACTCGAGTGCTTCTCTCCCCCCCCCCTTCACTTCTGGTCCATCCTGCTCATCTTGTGGGTAGACCACTGGCTTCTGAGAGTGATTCAACAGCTGCAGCTTCCACCATTCTCAGCCCCTGTCCCTGCCACTCTTCACAGACGTGCTGTGGACCACTTGGGTGAAGCAGTTCACAGGCCACAGTTTGGAAACCCCTGTGCTAGAGGAAAAGAACAGGACATGGCTATCTCCCTGCTGTGAGCTTCCCATGGTATCCAGCTGGTTAGTGGTAGAAACTGAGGGGCTGAACCAGAAGCCAAAAAATACATTTCCATGGCCTGTAAGCTGAAGCTCAACTCTAGAACATGCATTTATACAAGGTGTATGAGGCAGCCGAACAGTGCTTTGCTGTCTCCGTATGTTGAAAAATGAGAAATAATTGGCCCACAATGCAGCAGCAGACAAGGAAAGCTGGCCAAGAAAGGATGTCACTTGGGGTTTTTTTTTGGTTTTGGTTTTTGTCTGGAGACAATCATAGAAGTGATTACAAATTGCAACAGGCAAGGTTTTGTAAGTACATTTCTGATAGGGTGGCTAATTAAATTGGCTCCCTCAGTCATCAGCATTAAACAGTTCATTAAGTGTGTTTCATCAAGGAAAAATGAAAAGCAAATAGATAAAAGAAATGTTCATGTGTCTTCTTCACTTGATAGAGGGGTGTGTTTTTTTGACCCATATGGAGTGGCTTCTAGAAGCGTATTCCTTTGTTAATTTTGGTGCCCTTTTTGTATGGCTATTTATTAGATATCATTCAAAACCCACACAAACTGTTATGCAAAACAGAGGAAAGTGGGGCAGGGGAAAGAAGGCAGGTGCAGATGGCTGATTTAACTCTCTAATGAACCAGCAAGCCCCATCGCGTTAAGCTGAGCTTTCTCCACAGGACTGGCAGAAGCCTCGCTCGTTTCAATGTTTTCTGTTTGGATTTTTTAAATTTTTTTTTCCATCAGCAGAGTGCTTTGATTTTCTGGCAAACAAACAAATAAATAAACAAACAGGAAGCTCAAAAGCTCCTGTTTATGAGGTGCCCTCACAAGCTTTCCTGCTTCATGAGAGGATCACATAGAGCATCCTCTCAGGCTTTTACTCTTCAGAGTTGAGTTTTCAAAGCGAAACTTCAGCTAAAATAATGAAAGAGAGACAGACAGACAGACAGACAGAGAGAAAAGGGAAATTGAGCACACCCTGAGCTGCCTACCTCATCTCCTTCTGGAGTTTTCCTATCTAATGATCTCAGCCAACATTCAGGCTCAGCTGGTAAATAAGAGCCAGCTGTTCTCTGTAAGCCCTTTCACCAGCAGTGCTTCCCCAAAAGACCCTTGAAACCATTGCAATATACTTTATCCTATCCAGAGACATTGACCAGACATTGTGGTACAGGAGGGAGAGTTGGGAGGTGGCAGGGAGGTGTGAATGCTCTGGTGAGAGCACTGGGTTGGCTCTGCCTGCGATATCTGTGCCACAGCAGTCTTCTCATCACCTCATCCCACCTGGCCGGTAACTTGTAGTGATACCTGTGCTGGGAGGCCAGGTAAGCACCACCACCCTTCCCCGCCATTCACTCCTGTTTAGAAGCTCATCCACTCATGACACTAAACTCAGGTACAAGATGTCTCAACACATGGACTAGGACTAGGGGGACCGGGGTTCAAATCCCCACTCGGTTATGAAGCTCACTGGGTGACCTTGGGCCAGTCACCCTCCCGGTCCCCACTTGTGACTCTCCCCCTTAGCAAGTCCCATGGAACTCAATGGGAATTCATCTGAGCAGACATGTGCTTGTGCGGCATATGTGGAGAGCACCAATTCTCACACTAGGGATCATTAACAAAGTCCCCTTGCAAAGCATGGAGAAAAACAACCAAAATCGGCGCATCGGAAGATGGCTGACAATAACATCTCTCCGACCCACACGAGGTAATTTGGAGGCTATGATGGGGGTAAATGGGCCTCCTTAACCCCCCCAGGATTGTGGGGGGGGGGCGGCCCTTGCCTGCTGTGCCCTATACCACCCCCGAACTTGTGGGGGTGGGGGCAGTAGGCACAAAGCCCTCCTGTGGGATTCTGGCACTCCTGGACGCCGTCCCTGATCCGCGCCGCTAGTTGCAAGCATCTTCAAAAGAAACAATTTGGACGAGATAAATTGTACATGCTTCAAGGGAAAAGACTGCTGACAGAAGAGATCTCTGATAACAAGACAAGAATAAAATATGAGAAGATACGTCAAGATACGGTACGACAAATGACTGAGGGGGGAGGGGAAAAAACTTGCCTTCCCTTTTTTTATGTGCTTTAACAAGAATCCCCTCCCCTAATGAGTCAGAAATTAAGGACTTAAGCTGAGGATTTAAGGCTGTGTGGAGATAAACTTTCGAACCAAAGCAATGTTTCAAGATGAAGCTGGAAAGCTAAGAGTTTTGGAATGACGCAGGTAAAAATGCCGTCGCCATTTTGGGAGGCGTTGTTGGAGCTCTTGGGTCTGGGAGGAGAAAGAGAGAAATAGAGTTGTTTACATATCGTGGATCAACTCCTCGGTGGGACTTAAGAGCGACAAATGCCAAATTTATGATGGAAAGAGTGATGTTATCTACGAAGGAGATATATGGAAACCATCTGGACTTAGTGGAGGAACGGGAAATCCACACAGGATTATTATTTTGCTTATCGGCTTAAGGAGACTAACAGAAGAGATCGTAAAGGAAAAATAGAAATCATATGAACAAGATATGATGTGGAAACACCAAGATAAGACTGGATAGAATTATGAACTTTGTCTGGACTGATTGGGACTGATTTGGACATTAACGCAGTAATAAGAAGATGATCTGAATCCCCCTTTGGATCTTGAAGTATGGGTTCCCCCAACAAAATTTAAAAATTTGGCTTTGTAATTTGTAATTTATGCGATGTGATTTAATTTGATGTGATTGGCCAGTTAATAAAAAGTATTTTTAAAAAAGAAAAGAAAAACAGCCATACTGCTTTTACTGGTGCAGCAGAGGGAATTGCAGCAGGAGTCGCTTGTCCTCTTCCTCCCCCTGCCCTTGAATAATCCCAAAGGCTCTTTTCTTTCATTGGGATGCTGTATCCATTGCTTGTCGATAACCTGTTCTGCACCAGGTTTCTGAAGGTGACTATGTTAGTAAGCTGCCCCTATCAGTTTTCTTTATATATAAAAAAGTAGGAATATTTTATCTCACAATAGATTTGACTTGACTTACTATAGAGCAGGTGCAACTCAAACTCAACTATTTGTTATAGCGAATTATGAGGGAAATGGGTCAGAAGCAGTTCCATGGGGTTTTGTATCCACGCGCGCGCGCACACACACATGCATATATATATATATATATATATATGTTTGCTTTCGTAGATTTTCACGGGTACAGGAATGCAGGTTTTGGTGTCCTCGGGTGTCTTCCCGTGTAAAAGTTGGGGTGTCTAGGCGACGTTTCGACGAGGTCTCACTCATCTTCAGGCTGGTGCTTTCGGCTTCTTGTTACTGGAACAGAGCGGGATCTCAATGTTTGAGTTCCTATAAATACTGTAGAGGGGGTGTGGTGTCTAGCCTCCAATGTTCTGGGCAGAGAGGAAGTTCCCAGGCTAGTGTGCCTTTTCTTCTTTTGTTCCTTAATTACTTGAGAGATACCTTGAGTGATTTCTTGAGTGATATCCTGAGTACCACTTAGGTGGGTCATTAGGTGTGGATTAGTTGCTAAAGTCTTTGTGTCTTGACCTCTTGAACTTTGTGAAGAGTTTTCCTGAGAAGATGGCTGTATTGCACTTAGTTGTGCTTTGGCTTGGCTTCGTGTATAGGGGCGAGCTGTGGTTTTGTGGCTTGTGTCAGCCAGATCTGTGTAGGGATTGCAGGGGGGTGCAGCATCCGGAGGTGCCACCATGGATTGGCTACTGGATGGTGTCAGTAATTCATCTGTGGAGAGGGTCTGGGTTTGGGTCTGGTGTGGTTGAATGGTGTTGGCGTTCTGTGTGCCTCTGGATCTGGTGTCAGTTTTTGTGGGGAGGGCTACGTATCGCAGAACACAAGAATGCCGTCAAAAAAGAAGAAAAAACTTCCTCTCTTTTCCAACACATGAAAGAAACAGGACACGAAATTAATTTTGCAGATTCCAAATTGCTCTTTAACACGGAACATCACCACAAGAGAATAATCATGGAAGCCATCGAGATAGAGAAACACCCTCACAACATGAACAAGCGTGATGACACATCCCGCTTGCCAGACATCTGGAAATTAGCCCTCCCCACAAAAACTGACACCAGATCCAGAGGCACACAGAACGCCAACACCAATCAACCACACCAGACCCAAACCCAGACCCTCTCCACAGATGAATTACTGACACCATCCAGTAGCCAATCCATGGTGGCACCTCCGGATGCTGCACCCCCCTGCAATCCCTACACAGATCTGGCTGACACAAGCCACAAAACCACAGCTCGCCCCTATACACGAAGCCAAGCCAAAGCACAACTAAGTGCAATACAGCCATCTTCTCAGGAAAACTCTTCACAAAGTTCAAGAGGTCAAGACACAAAGACTTTAGCAACTAATCCACACCTAATGACCCACCTAAGTGGTACTCAGGATATCACTCAAGAAATCACTCAAGGTATCTCTCAAGTAATTAAGGAACAAAAGAAGAAAAGGCACACTAGCCTGGGAACTTCCTCTCTGCCCAGAACATTGGAGGCTAGACACCACACCCCCTCTACAGTATTTATAGGAACTCAAACATTGAGATCCCGCTCTGTTCCAGTAACAAGAAGCCGAAAGCACCAGCCTGAAGATGACGAGTGAGACCTCGTCGAAACGTCGCCTAGACACCCCAACTTTTACACGGGAAGACACCCGAGGACACCAAAACCTGCATATATATATATATATATATATATATGCATATGCACTGGAGAGAAGATTATTTTGCCCTTGTCAGACTTTACTATTTAAGCTCTAGAGATGCAAGTGGGTGGAAGAAATCCACTGTACTCCAGTGCATGCTAACCAGTTTTCTTATATGCCCTCCCCTACTGAAAGGCAAAACAGATATAACGTTCCTTTATTTTCCAGGTGGGGAAAGGGGACCAGCAAATTGGACTTGCAGCAAAGCATACAAACACACACCCTGGTCTCAATGCACTTGCAGATATAGCTATATCAAGCTTCTTTTTGTGTAGTGCTTTGTGAATACAAGGTTCTTTGCATATGAGCCCATTTAGGATCCCCCCCCCCCCGCTGATCTCTCAATGTGTACATGTGGTCCATAATATAAATAGGAAGAGATTCAAATTAAGAGAAGGAAACCTTTGTGTTATTTTTGTTTTTGGTAAAAAGGGATAGCAAACTGTGGGCATGGTCTAATTCTGGAATGATTTGTAGAAATTATAGCTAAACTGGAATTCAGGAGTGGAAAGAAGCAGGAATGTCTGGTGGGGAGGGGAGGGGCTGTGAACAGCATTGCTGCATGGGATGCCAGAGCATCCAAACCACTCAAACTTCACCTCTTCCCTTCCCTGCCCTTCACCATCTTGGGACATGGTACCACTGCCACTTCTGAGTCCAGGTCCATGGTTCTGTTCCTCCCTGCCAGCCTCTCTTGAGATACCACAAACCCATAAAGCACAACACCAGGCAACACACTCATCTCCATGTCCAGGTCACATTGCATTGAACCATTATGTCTCTGGGTGGAGAGAAGTGTTATGTGTGGCATTGGGGATTAAGAAGAAGAAGAAGAAGAGTTGGGATTTGATATCCCGCCTTTCACTCCCTTTAAGGAGTCTCAAAGCGGCTAACAATCTCCTTTCCCTTCCTCCCCAAAGAAGTGTGACTAGCCCAAGGTCACCCAGCAGCTGCATGTGGAGGAGCAGAGATGCGAACCCGGTTCACCAGATTACAAGTCCACTGCTCTTACCCACTACACCACACTGGCTTTCTTCTCCCTTGTAAGACTGACATTACATTGTGATTTCATGTTCCATGTGATTTTGCTGTTGGAGATGATGGGAATACACACAACGCGATAACATTGCGAAATGGGGTAGCTGGGCATTACAGTGAAGAGAACTCAAAATAAAATAGAAAAATTGGTTAATTGCTATGTAGTGCATAATCCGTAGTAGATGTTAAAAGCCCCATTGAGAGGATAAATCATGTTGCCCAAACAGGCAAAGCCATGTAACTTAAATCTTTCACAAGGATGCAGTCTGGGTCACAGAGTGGAAGATTTTCTAATTGTGTTGTTTTTGAAGACAGACCTGCATTTTAAGTGTTTGAACCTACTGCTATAAGACAGATAACACTGAATTGTTAATGCTAAAGATGTGAATCCAAATTAGGAAGAGGGTTTAAGAGGAGCCTGTTCCTCTGTGCAATCCATAGGCTTTTAAAAATACATCAGTTACCAAATAAAAAATGTTCATTCATGTTGTAAACTAGAGGGAATCAATGTTGGCTCATCAGCTATGTGTGACTCAAATCCAGACATTTTAATGAGGCATCGGGGTAAAGGCAATAATCTGGTCACTGAAGCAAATAAATTCCCTCCCGTGAGTTCAAATCAGTAGAAAGGTCTGGACACTTTTTTAAATGCACCAAAGGGGATTTTCACATTGTCTTTTAAGTGATAAAATCTTTATAATTTGTGTGTGAGTGTGACCATCATCCATGGGCAAGCATGCATAAAGAGGTTAATTACTATTATCTCCCCATACCTGCCTACATATAGCATGCAATAAATAGCCATGGCAGACACAGGTATTTCAGAAGTGGCTGCTATTCATTCCATTGCTAGAGCAACTGGTGGGGAACAGCATTCTTCCCTGTGGCATTGGGAGGGGCACTGTTGGAAACAAAAGACTGAATGGGATGGATCTTTAGTTTGGCCCAGTAGGGCTCATCTTAGTTGGTGCATATAACTCTTAGGTTGTAATCCTCTATCCATTTACTTGGGGAAAGTGTGGAAGGACCTTTCAGTTTCAGTCCCCCCCCCCCCCATTTCTCATTTTTGCAACCTTAAATTCAGTTCAACACATTTCTGCAGCAGTGTGTGTGTGTGTTTAATGCTCATGAAAAACCACCAGCATTTTGGTGCATGTCCTCAAAATCTGCTCTTGCTGGTTCCCCAAACCCTCTGGAACAGATTCTGAGGAAGCTGCACCGAGAAGAGGAAGGCAAACTCCCAATGCCCGTGTTTTGCCAGCTTCTTTGCAAGACTATCATCGGGGACTTTGTAAAAAGAACCTTTCTGCAATCAAGATACCCGACACCCACAGCATTTCTCTGACCCCCCAAGCTTGTAACCCTATAAAAGCATGACAAAGCATGCTTGTGTCTTTCTGCATGTGTAGGCAATTACTTTCCACAGTGCATGTGTGCAGTAAACATATATGTGCCAAGATGCTTCACACATGGAAACGTACATAGTATGAGATACATGCAATTTCTTATAGGTGTTTCTATACAGAACTTATCTGAAGCTGTATTTTGGATTGCATCTGTACTGTAATTCTACTGACTTCAGTAGCTTGTGTTCAGATTAGATTTATATTGTATCTGAAATTGAAATAATGTAATCAATACTCTTGAAGATTCTCTTGACAACCACAATTTGTTTGGCCTTTCCCCATTTCATTTATGAGTTACTGATCATGGCAAAGTGGTAGAGAAGACAGAAATCAGATCGTCATCAAAACGAATCAGGTATATCAAAATAAAATTTCCTTCTGCATTGAAATGATATATCATACAGTTTTAAGAATTTTATATATAACTTGGCAGTCTCGTATCACGGCCAGGATTTCAAGCAGTTAATAATCCAGAGTGTTATAAAAGGTCATCTTGGAAACATATTAACTGTACTCCCATTTTAAATTCCAGTAGATGAAATGTATGTTATTACGCAAGAAGAATACGGGTCTGTGAACATTTTGGGGATAATTTCTTTCCTTTCTGTATGATTTATATGCATGCACAGGGATAACTTAATTCGCAAGAGATGTGCAAGTAATTTATTTTCCAGCCACTGAACTAAAACTGGACAATAATTTATCTGACTTTTAGTGTGGGGTTGCAGCCAAAGCAGAAATGACATTGAATGATAACCGAAGAGTTGCCATTTTGCTGTTTATCTTTGGCTCAGGGCACTTATGTATTTTCTTTGCAAAGCCAAATTACTCTCTCCCCCACTTTTTTTTTTTTTACCGTGCATGCAGAGAACAGATTTCCCTGGTCAGATATTCAATGGAAACCAAATGAGCAATAGTCATTGTTGACTATTTTTACTTCAATTGGACAGCTCGAGAACTGCAATAAAAAAAAGGAGGGAAATTACTACAGCACTATCACGTACCTAGTACGACTAAATGCTCAACCTCTTTTTTGCCACTCCACATAATCAGCATATTTCATTCTGTGTAGAATTCAATTTTCAATGCCTTGCAGTTTGGAAACAAAGTGCTTCAAATTGCGCGCACACTCTCTCTCTCGTTCTGATTTTTACCAATTAGATTGAAAATATGCCTTTCCACTAGAGCAATATTACTTGTTACTGAATGACATGAGAGGCCTTTACACTGTCTTCATCTTACATGTGTCAGAAAGAGCTTTGGATACTAAAAAAAATGATCACATCAAAAGGTGTGTGTGTGTGTGTACCATCCTGGCTTCGATTAACACACTGCAATTGCAGCACTTGAGGTTGTGTGATGGATAAGTCTTTATTGAAGGCCAGAATTTCACCTATCCCATATTCAGCAGGGAGTTGGGGCCTGATTCCCCCTTTCCCACCAGCTGATCAGTGGAATCCCAGCTTCCTTTAAAGAGTTATGTCAGGGATAGCCAACCTGGTACCTTCCAATTAATGCTGAACTCCAGCTCCCATCAGCCCCAGCTGATGGGGCTAATGGTCAAGGATGATGGGAGCTGTAGTTCAACAGCATTTGTGGGGACAACCCTGGTTTCCACATATATGCACACAGAAGCCTAATGGAAAAGGTTTATGTTGTCCATTCTCTCCTTCCACCCCATGTATAAATGGTTCTTATTCTGCCTTATCAGATCCCTTGTCACCCCAGGTTAGGGCTAAGTGTTTGATCTCAAATCAAGTAATATATGCTTAGGATCAAGGCACTGATTTGCTACAATTTGATGCAAAATTGAATAACCACGCCATTATGTAGAACTTTGAAGTAGGAGTAGTCAAATCTTCTATCATTAAAGATCATGTTCCTCTGAGAGGATCTACAAGGAAACACATGTTGGAGATAGCAATGGGTGCGGTCAGTGCCACATCACTTACAGAATGTAAGAGAGAGAAAATGAAGTGAGCCAATGAACTTTTAAGATCATCACTATCAGACATATCTTTTCTTTCCACATATTCTTCAACCATCCGTACACATACACACACTTCTCCCAACCCAGACAAACACAAAACCACCCCTTCAGCACAGCTCCATGCTTTCAAAGCACCCTGTCCTCTCTACTCAGGTGCAGCTCCTCCTCACTTGGAAAGTTTTTTGTTTTAGAAAAAAAATTGAATCTGCTTGTATCTGCAGGTGCTCAGCCTCTACCTGGAATATGTTCCTCAAGCTCTGTGCTATTTCATGGCCTGAAAGCAAAGGAGGAGAGCAGTGGCATACCTTGGGGTCCCCAATTTCATTGTTGCCCAGTGCAATGCCAAAATTCAGCCCATGCCCCCATCTTCTATTTTACCTCATAGTTGCAAACATCCCCTGTGGTGGTGGGCTCCGTGCTCCCAAGGAGAGCAGCCAAGGTGCTGTAGACAGGCCCTCTGCTGCTCCAAAAGGTGCACTGTATGTAAGACACTAGAGCTAAATGTTTGAAATGGAATACTTGAAATTTAAATAAAAATGAGCACGGAATCATTTCATCATCATTTAAATTTGATACTATATGAATCAACTGGAATCACTAGCAAGATATCTCCAGCTCTTATAAGAAAAGTAATAGGCTCCAATCAGCACTGGTATGGTGGCCTCTCCTTTAATTCAAGGTGACAGCAGTATTGATAATCTGCTAATGGGATGATGATTTCATCCCTCTCAGCAATGGCTATGTCCATCCTGCTGCAGATGTAAGTTTTCCACACATAAAGAGTTCAATGAAATTAAAGGTAAGTGTGTGATCTTACAGCACTATTAAGGACACAAATGGTTTGGAGTTTGTAGTCATGACATTGCAGCACTGTCAGGAGCAAGGTAAAATATGGCCTAGTGGCAGGCAAAAGGTTCCAGATCCAGTTCCTTGATGTCAGTAGCACTTGGGAAAACAAGATTTCTCAGAACAATTTGCACTTCATGCGCTGTATGTGGCAAAGGAAGGAGCAGGGGTGGACATTGGTCGTCTTTGGTAAGAAAGTGAGGCCAACATTTGGCACTCCAAAATGGATCTTCTCTGTTTTGCACCTCCTCAGCTGGAGGGACAGGTCTTTTTCTTTCTTGCCGCTGCAAAAGCAGCAACCATTGGACAGGTGGATGGGAAGGAAGGTGAGCAGAGTTTGGAGTATCAGTGTCTAGGGGGGGTGGGTGCCTGGATGTTTGGCAGGGAAAGAAAGAAGTTGAATTCTTTTCCAAGTCAGATGAAAATTAGTGCACTTGTGATATGTACCCCTCCATTTACACAATTAAGTGGCAGTGTAAACACAGGGGCATTCTGGCAACATTTTTAGGGTGAGATGTGAAAATTATTTAACATTTCAGGGGGCATGCTTGCTATTTTCTGGTGGTGGCAGAAACTTAACATTATGCTGCTGTTTGGTCATCAATAAGAAAGAAATAATGGTAGAACTCTCTGTAGTGGGCACATTTTGGCAACTGCCCTTGCCACCCCCTCAATGTCCTAGAACAAGGCTATATCAAGGCACAGTGTCCTTATTATAGGAAAACTCTGGGATTGGCTCTGCCTCTGCCGGTTTCCTACAGCAATGAGCAAATACATATCAGAAGGAGCATATATATTCATTCTCATTCTCTCTTTCCATATACAGTGGTACTTCGGGTTACAGACGCTTCAGGTTACAGACGCTTCAGGTTAGGCTCCGCTAACCCACAAATAGTACCTCAGGTTAAGAACTTTGCTTCAGGATGAGAACAGAAATCGTGCTCCGGCGGCTTGCTGGCAGCAGGAGGCCCCATTAGCTAAAGTGGTCTTCAGGTTAAGAACGGGACCTCCAGAACGAATTGAATTCTTAACCCAAGGTACCACTGTATATGTATCTGTTGACAACTACTTCTGGGAGTGGAGTCTTGGACCCCTTGAAGTCCACCTGTGATTGGCTTGAAAGGGTAAAGTTAGCAATCCTAGCAATCTTGCAGCTTCCGGTAAGGTGTGTAGCATAACACCACGGATTCAGCTTTAGCTGATGTGACCCGAGGACATGGACAAGGTGCTTGTGTCAATGTGACCAGCCATGTGTTCCCTCGACCCTTTCCCCTCTTGCCATACTAAAGTTTGCCAACTGGGTGGATACGGGGTGCAGCCAATGCATTTTTGCCAGGGCTGGTTCATATACAGGTCAGCTGTTAGCTTCTTATTAGGAAAAACAGCATGCTATCAGAGAGCACCACGGGGCACACCTTGCCCCCAGTACCACAGTTTCCAAGACTGCCTGCCTGCCACTCCTAGGTAAAGGTAAAGGGACCCCTGACCATTAGGCCCAGTCGTGACTGACTGGGGTTGCAGCACTCATTTCGCTTTATTGGCTGAGGAAGCCGGCGTACAGCTTCCGGGTCATGTGGCCAGCATGACTAAGCCGCTTCTGGCGAACCAGAGCAGCGCACAGAAATGCCATTTACCTTCCCACCAGAGCAGTACCTATTTATCTATCTGCACTTTGACGTGATTTCGAACAGCTAGGTTGGCAGGAGAAGGGACTGAGCAACGGGAGCTCACCCTGTGGCGGGGATTCGAACCTCCGACCTTCTGATTGGCAAGTCCTAGGCTCTGTGGTTTAACCCACAGCGCCACCCGCGCCCCGTCTGCCACTCCCACTTCCTTTTAAATCTCCTCCTGAGTCAGATGTCTTCCAAGCAGCCTTAAACTTTCCAGCATCCTGCCCTCCTTCCTCCTCTGACCTGTCTTCCGTGTCCAGCCGCCTTCCTCCTCTGCAGCTTCCCTTGGGGGTCCTTCGTCTGAAGCCTCCCACCACTCTTCTTTGTTCCTGACCACTTTTGAGGCAGGGAGTGGCAGAGGTGGACCATACGCCTGCACAGCCCAGGGCAGGCCTGCTCCCGAGGGGGGGCGTGGTGTGGAGGGTGCCCTCCCAGACATGGGATAGCCACTTGGGTGCCCAGAGCGGCGAGCCGCTCACTGGCTCAGCAAGCCACCCATGGCGGACATTTGGCACGCCGCACGCCCGCAACACCCAAGACTCCTCCATGCTGTCAAAACGAAGGGTGAAGGGGGGAATGCCACCGGCAAAGTGGCGCTGTTCCCCGCTTACACTGATGGCTCAGGGTAGTAGGCTTGGGAGTCGCAGGTGGGTGGTGCGCTTAATGTCACGCCCCTAGTGAGGGCACCCGGGGTGGTTGCCCCCACTGCCCCCCTTCCTACACCCCTGGGGAGTGGTCTCAGCCATCTTGAAGGAGGTGGCAATTCAATGACTCCTGAAAGTAATTAATTACTCACAATTAATTACATGTAAAAACACACATGCTGTGAATGCCTATGGGTTGCATTCAGTTCAAGGAATTCCAGTTCTGACCACTGAACAATCCTGTGAATACAGAGAATCTCCATATTTGTCTCTTCTTAGAGTCCAATTCTCTGACATCCACAGTGACATCCAAGTTTCAGAGGCTGAGCTTTTTCCCTTTCCTACTTTACTTGGATTCAAATTCACTTTCCTTATCTTTAAACAGAAATCAATAAGATTTGCCTGCCATCAGTATGTGAATAAGCAGAGAATGCAATAGATCACCAGGACTCAGGTCCAGAAATTCTATGCATTCATTTGCAGCCATACCAATGCTCTGAGCAGTAATTGTTAATAAATAAAACAATAAACACCTCATTCTGTTACTGGTTTAATAAAAAAAGTATTTGTGACAGGGGGTGAAAGCGCCCAAACCATCATTTGTGTATATTAAAATATCTATCATAAAGACTGCATAATTAAGAGGAAGGACAAAGGAGAATTGGATGTATGGTTTTGAATAGTTCATATCTTTTTTCAGTTACGTTTAATGCTTAATTATTTGGTTATTTAAATAAACGCACAATGATTTTCTCTTGCAGCATATAATTCTCCCAGCACTGCATGTTGAATTTAGTTGTAACCTTCGTTATTGTTAAAGAAAGGGAACAATCCCTCCCCTTTACAAATTTCCTTTGTTCTGAGGAAAACAACAAATTGTGTATTTCTTACCTACTCAAACTAGGAGAACTCTCTATGATTCATTGCAATGTGCTGAACAATTTTTTACTGCAAAAACGTGATTTTCAAAATTACCATACAACTACCTCTTATGCATTCAGAAAAATAAGACAACTTTTAAATTATGATGATGAAAATGATCACCTTTTTCTGTGAAGATATCTGGATGTTTGCAAACTACTTGACTGGCAGCAATTCAACTGTTGAAGCCTTTTCCTTGTTGTTTTAACTAAGTTGTGTGGGGTTTTTTTTTTTTTTTTTTACCAGGAACAGAGGCAGAATATCCAGCACCATAAATCTGTGGGAGAGCACATGTTTTGCACAGAAAACACCACTATCCGAAACCAAAAGGACTAAAGATCAGAATCTTTATAAAGGAAATTTTCCAATCATCACTTCTGGTCTAAAACTTCCCTGAAAGGTGCCCTGTTCACCTACTGATTACTTATGCAGATATTTAAGGGAAGGAGCTCTGTGTGAATCACAGAAAGGAGTTTGGTTCTACTGGCAGGTCAAATAAGAAAAACTAGGGGATTTTTTTTATTTAAAATGCTTCATGTAAAGAATTCTATGGTCACTATCATATTTTCTTTTGTTATTTCCTCAGCCTACTCCATATTTTTGCATCCTCTTAAAATGAAATGTCTGGAACAGAGTATAAGAAATATTTTTTACTTGATTAAATTTCATTACTTTTTAAACAGAATATTCATTATGTCTGAATATATTTTTTTTAAAAAAAACCTCTGAATTATGTAAGTGATGAGCTTCTTGCAGCAGAGAGAAAAGCTTTCCATTTTCCAGACAACCAGGAATGTAAGAAAAGACCTTGTACTTTATTTGTCAAAAGTACAGCATTTGCTCTTTGTGTATAATATATTTGTATTATATCAGTACCTTATGTTGTTTGCTTGACCTCCACATGGCCAATGATAGCACATCATTGAAGAGTAGCATAACTTCTGGGGGCTTTCGCATGTAGAAACGTGACACTCGCTTGGAGATGTATGATACCATCACCTAACATTTCTGTCCTTAATAAATAAAGGTAAAAGGTAAAGGTACCCCTGCCCGTACGGGCCAGTCTTGACAGACTCTGGGGTTGTGCGCCCATCTCACTCAAGAGGCCAGGGGCCAGCGCTGTCCGGAGACACTTCCGGGTCACGTGGCCAGCATGACAAAGCTGCATCTGGCGAGCCAGAGCTGCACACGGAAACGCCGTTTACCTTCCCGCTGGTAAGCGGTCCCTATTTATCTACTTGCACCCGGAGGTGCTTTCGAACTGCTAGGTTGGCAGGCGCTGGGACCGAGCAGCGGGAGCGCACCCCGCCGCAGGGATTCGAACCGCCAACCTTTCAATCGGCAAGTCCTAGGCGCTGAGGCTTTAACCCACAGCGCCACCTGCGTCCCGTCCTTAATAAATACTGTACTCTAAACGTCAGGTCCACAACACGATGTTCACGAAACATTTGTTCTTGCTTTTGAGGGAAACATTTTTTCCATGTCACTTGATGCGAGTGTGGACGTATGAATTCCTGATGTATAGCACCGCACATAGATGGGTTTATTCTGTAGCTCCTGGTGCAACTGACTGCCCAGAAAACTGAGTAAATGTTGAAAATGTAACCTGTTTCATGTATTCACTAGGTTCAAGAAAATCTGTGCATGGCTGAGCAGCAAGCATGTCTCCAATAGCAGATAGAGCTAGGTGAGAGATGGGTGCTTCACGTCAATGCCAAATGACACCGGATCTCTTTTGGAGGAAGAATAATGTGACTTGGGCATCCAACTGAAAAGCTATCCATGTGGAGCGATGCAACACACACAATGTTATCTGCACGGTGGACGCAAAGGCAAAGGCATATCCACCCCATTGCCATTTGAACATGCTCACTTTCAAAGGTGGCAGCCCACAGGTCAGGAGTCAGGCAACACTTTTAACGCTTTATTTTTCTACAAAAAAAGAATTAAAATGTTGTAGCGTTCCAATCGACATTATGCCAGTTTTTTGTCAAACATAAAGCCATCAATCCATTCAATGGGCTTTTCTCTCCACAACAGCTTTGGAGTTTGGTCTAGCTTTGCAAAGCCTCACAAAACGGGGCGGGGCGGGGGGAGCTGTCTATTGGAACTGAAAATGAATGAAATGAAATGTGTGAATTACAGCAGACTGCATGTTCTGTTTTGACAGGATAAAAAATTATTTTAAAAATCCACCATACATTATGCTTTTCAGTGGTAACTACTTAACGACTCTGTTACCAAGGACATTTTTATTTGTGTTTCTCGGCTTTGAAACTGAAAAGAAAGATGTACTGGCAAGGCCCTATATGCGTACTGTGAAGATGTCGCTTCATTAAGGCTTACTGGTTCATTACTTTAGAAACTAGTGCACAATTCACTCTTTTCAGCACTCTCTACTGTATATATATTATTTATTCTTCAGTGCTGGAAAAAATGAAAGACTGCTGAATCTGGACACAACTCATTTTGGGAACAGAACTCCAGACCCTCCAAGCATTCCTATTTTCCATGGACAGTCCCAGATTTACAGAAGCCGTATGATCCCAGAATAACCTGCTTTTCCTTAGGACATCCCTATTTTCATGAGAAAAATGTTGGAGTGTATGGAGTTACGTGACCCTCTAAGCCAAGGAGATAATAACCAGGGGAGCCAGCTCTAGGTGGCCCTGGCTACCCACAAAAATTTTCTGTGGGTACTTGGATATTGCCCACCACCACCAGCCACCAGCTTTCCTCTGGCACCGTGGCACCTCAGAGGCGAATGGGCCAGGGCCTGCACCTCCGCTGAAGGGCCTCTGTTGGTGCCCGCTGCGGCCACAGACACACGCCAGAAGCATGTCTGCAGCCGCAGCAGGTCCCAACAGAAGCCCTGTGGCAGAAGCACAGGACCCTGTTCAGTTGTCTCCACAGCGCTGGTGGACTTGTTAGCCGTGTGCCACACCACTATGATGTAGCGATGTCAGGACATCACATGGTGTTGTGATGTCATGACAGTGTGGCACATGCATTCTGGTCTCCCAGTGTGGGGTCCAAGTTGGCGCCGCTGTAAATAATTATACAACCTTTAGAACAGTGTTTCCCAACCGGTGTGCCGCGGCACACTAGTGTGCCGCCGGACGTTGCCTAGTGTGCCGTGGGAGGGAGGCGGGCGAGTCGGGCTAATCCTCCGATGAGCTCCACCTCCAGACCCATTGCTCAAATCCTTTAACCCAGGAGGGCGGGGAGAAAGGGTGGGAAAAAAGAAGGGGAAGAGAAAATATTTTTTTAAAAAAAGGAAAGAGAGGGAAAAAAGCGAGGGATGGAGGAAGGGGAATAAACAGAAGGGGAGGACAATGAAGAGGGGCGGGGCTTGGCAGGCAGCAGATAACTGGGGAGGGGGCGCGGCTGGCGGCGGCTCAAGGCAGGAAGGGAGGAGCTGCCTCGCGGAGAGTCTTGGGCTGCAGAGATTTCCCGTTCAGGAGCGCGGGAGGCCACGCCGTGGATGGGAATCTCTTCCTCCTCCTCCTCCAGGAGAGAGGGTGGTCCGCCCCACCGAGTCAGGCGTGCTCAAGCGTGGGAGCCTATAGTTAGAGCTCAGCTCCTTTTCTTGCCTTCCCCGCCCCCCCCACGGAGCACATTTTCCTCGCCCCCCCAACCCCCGCATGTAGAATAGAAGCCCTCCAGCCTCCACGGTGCACAAACTCTCCCCTCTGCAACGAAGCGCTTTGTTGCATATCTTTGGTGAGGTTTTTAGGCAGTCTTGGTGCACCTTAAATCAGCGCTAATTGCGCCTGGACGCAGTATTTACTTCCGAGTAGCCCCCCCCCCCCGGTAGCACCTGACGTTGCTATTCGTATCATCAGGTTTGTTTGTTGATAATTTAATTGTTTTAAAAGCATCATGCTAAAGAGCTCTCTCCCACCCCCAGACCCTTGGGCAAAACAGAAACACACACACATACACAAACACAGAGATTGAGCCCTGCAGGTTTTATGAAATGAATGGATTCTGAATGCCTGTTTCAGTGGCTTGTCCGCCTTAGGCTGCTGGGCCAGACACCTGTTACACGGTGCAGTCCGTAAGCTGTGAGCGCTGCTACCTGCCGCCGAGACCACGTAACGACAGTCTTGAAAGACCTACATTGGCTCCCAGTACCTTTCCGAGCACAATTCAAAGTGTTGGTGCTGACCTTTAAAGCCCTAAGCGGTTTCGGTCCAGTATACCTGAAGTAGCGTCTCCGCCACCATCGTTCAGCCCAGACACTGAGATCCAGTGCCAAGGGCCTTCTGGCAATTCCCTCACTGTGAAAAGTGAGGTTACAGGGAACCAGGCAGAGGGCCTTCTCAGTAGTGGCGCCCGCCCTGTGGAATGCCCTCCCATCAGACATCAAAGAGATAACCATTACCTTCTATGCTGTTACTATTTTTTTAATTTTTTTTACATAAGTAAAAAGTGACCTTTCCCCATCTGGCATGGTGGTGTGCCTCGAGATTTTTTTCATGAAACAAGTGTGCCTTTGCCCAAAAAAGGTTGGGAAACACTGCTTTAGAAGACATCTGAATACACTCCTGTACAGCGAGGTTTTTAAAGGTTAAATTATGTTTTTATACATGTTGGAAGCCACCCAGAGTGGCAGGGGAACCCATTCAGATGGGAGGGGAAATAAGATTATTACTACAGTGGTACCTTGGGTTACAGGCGCTTCAGGCTACAGACTCCGCTAACCCAGAAATAGCACCTTGCGTTAAGAACTTTGCTTCAGGATAAGAACAGAAATTGCATGTGGCGGTGCGGCGGCAGCGGGAGGCCCTATTAGCTAAAGTGGTACCTCAGGTTAAGAACAGTTTCAGGTTAAGAAGGGACCTCAGGAATGAATTAAGTCCTTAATCCAAGGTACCACTGTATTATTAAATAGAATGTCTCTATTTTCATTGGAAAAACGTTGGAGGTTACGGAACTCTCTTTTTATTCTATTTGCAGCCTAACTATCAACAAGAGCTTTTTTAAATATATATATATATATATATATATATATATATATATATATATATATATATATATATATATATTAGAATAGGCCTTTTAACCCACTGAATAGGCCTTTTAACCCCTTTTAACCCACTGAGCCAAACACAGTTCACCAGCCATGTATTGTAGTCAGAACAAGTGCATGGTTTGTTTCTGCAGCTCTAGGAAGCCAGGTTTATCTAGCCCCTGGAGGGCTGCAATTGGCTTGGGCAAATTTTGAACACACGGTAGAAGTGAACAGGCAACATCCTTAAAACAGTACTAAACACAATAACCTCGAGGCATTATCAAACAGTTCTGTTTAGCTATAGTGTTTGTGACTTTGCAGTCATCCCAGTGGGAGCTCAATAGCATCGTGGCTTTTAGCCTGTGTTGCAGTGCGACAGGCAAATGGTGATCAATGGCACCTACATAATTACTTCCTATTAAGTACCAGAGTCTAACCCTGTGGCTTTGGTTGTTACACAAATAATAGCAAGTACCAATTATGTTCGGATTATCATAATTTCAGCTACAAGAGGCATTGCATCTTGGCTTTCCATAGAAAACCTAAGGTTTACTCCAAATAACTCCATCATCACATTATGCCAAACATTTTATGACATTCCACACTTTTCACCAATTTCCTCGGTTCTATCATTTGAAATCAATACAATATCCACATAAAAACTGGCACAAGCCACAAAACTCATTCGAAAAGCAACATTTAAAATCCAGCTATAATAATTAAATGCAAATGTAGTAAGTACAGTGGTACCTTGGGTTAAGTACTTAATTCGTTCCGGAGGTCCGTTCTTAACCTGAATTAACCTGAAGCACCACTTTAGCTAACAGGGCCTCCTCCTGCTGCTGTGCTGCTGCTGCACAATTTCTGTTCTCATCCTGAAGCAAACTTCTTAACCCGAGGTACTATTTCTGGGTTAGCGGAGTCTGTAACCTGAAGCGTATGTAACCTGAGGTACCACTGTATTTTGCAAAGTATTAGGTGTATGGAAAGCCTTTAAGACCACACACTACCAGAACTTTCTAGCAGCATCAGGGCAATGCTAAACAGATTTGTTCAGAAGTAAATCCCAAATTAAATTAGACTCCAGTAAGTCTGCTTAGAATTGCAACCAAAATACACTTGTAAGGAAAAAGACCATGAATAATAGAGGAGTGGTTGCTGTTGTTGTTGTTTTAATCTACATTTAGGGAACTCTTTCTCATTTACTGAGTAACCTTTGAGCACCTGCTTTAGAAGCCTTCCATGCTGCATAGAGTTCTGAGGCAAGTTCTTGGTGCTCAGTCATTTCATCCAAAGCTTTCTCTCTTAATCCATGTGAACTGAGGGCATGCAATGTTTTAATTTGCTCTGGATCACTGCTGTATTTTTTCTTGCTTTGTGGATTACTACTATTTTAAATTGCTTAGGGAAGAATCTTATGCACAAGAAGGTGGTATAAAGCAAGCTGGTGCGAATTAAGCTGGCATAAAGTTATGCCAGATCCAAACACCATTCTGCAGTGGGGATGCTTCTGCTCTGCCTGGGGGAGGGAAAATCGAACTTTATTAAGATGATGTTTTATGCCAGGTTGCCAGGTCACTTGACAAAGCTGAACAAGCAAAGGATTCAAACAAAGTCCTTCCTGACTGATTCCACCTCTGCCACAGCGGTGGATTCTTGGGGAACTTGCATCAACCAGCATGAGCAAATTATGCAAGCATATTTTTGGCTGAGCCAGGGCTAGGCACTTAACATCAGCTGAGCCTGGCTAAACCAGGCATCCTCTGCATCCTAAGCTCCTCATCTTGGCATCCATCCATCCATCCATTATCCCATCCATCTTGGCAGGTCTACCACAGGATCATCTCCTATGTTGTTATATTTTTGTAGGCTGCCTTGGGATTCCACATGAAATACCTAAATGAAATGAAATGAAACCAAATGCTAGAGCACTTCCAATATTTCCCTCCTTTATATGTGAATCAGAGTATGTCTTCACAGCTATCTATAGAAAGAGTGCAGCAACTGAAGGTTTTGAACAGCGAGCATTTCACCCCCACCCTTCATATAGTACTTACCTGACAGAATGGAGCCTCCTTTTCTCCCATCCTGCCAATTTACTTAAGATCATTTTGAAACTTTGACCTTACAGAACTTGTAATCTTTACAGTGATGACATAATGCTTTCTTTCTGCAGAGAGAATTTTAATGAGATAAACAAATGATGGGTATTGCCTGCCACAACTGAGGCATAAAAAATCAGTAATAAATGGAAATAATCTCATGTACTATATATTTTGAAAAATGAGCTCCAACAAGCCTTTTAATAAAGTCATTATTCCCCCTTTCCATAAATCACAAAAGCTTATTTTTGTCCAGTGGATTTGAAGCAGTCAAGGACAACTCTTTTAAATTTGTCCTTGCATGTAATTTATGGCACCAGAAGCGTCTTCCAATTTTTCATTAAAGAAGATATGAATATTATGTGTGCTCTATGTTGTTATTATCATATGTAAAGGAGCTTTTTATAGGATGGAAAGTTGTAGCTCCCCGTGTGCAAAAAAAGTCCATATCTTATTGCCAACTAGTAATGGTGCTGCTATATAAGAAGTATTTTTGCTATGGGGGGTGGTGAATCACCAAGCAGGTATCCTGCAGCTCACATATTACAAAACTTGTTCTTGTGCTGCTGGGGTAGTTGGAGGGGGAAGTAACAGGGATCACAGATCTTCAGCAAAATATGGCAGAATTCAAATTGGTTCTAGAGCAGATGAACCCCTAATGAGGACATAACATATTTAGTACATCACCACCAAAAATGCACTCTCCCTAGTGTCAACTCACCTCACGTGCCCCAATAACATTCCTGTATGTAGGGAGAGACAAGGGCGACAGGAAAAATTCTGCCGCAGGGAATTTTAACCTTTAACCCAGCACCGCTCCCAAAACCCTATGGCGGGAACTTCAATCCAAGATGGAAGAAGTCTACACCTAGGGAAGGGGAACTGACATTTAGCCATTCCCATAAGAACCCAGCATCAAAAAACTATGTATCCTCAAGACCAAATGCCGGTGATATAGCCAGCCATACTGGAACTGGTGCTACAGAGACCACCTGAGAGCTCTCATTTCTTTCTTTTTTTCTTTTTAAAGTAAATTTTTATTGTTTTCCTTACATATTCTTTTCCAACAAATTATAATAACACCATACATTCCCTTTGACTCTGCCGAGTCGCAACTCCCCTCCCTCCCCACAATTGGTATAATAGTACTATTATGAGAACGATGTCCGCGATAGAAAGGGGTTAAATATACCAATTGTGGAGAGCTCTCTTTTCTGACTTAGTAGACCTCAGAAAGATCTTAATATCCTCACCTGGAATTTGGCAGGGTGGGACAACAAGAAAGGAGATGAAGATTTAACTACGTTCCTGCAGAATTTAGATATCATCTGCCTGCAAGAAACTTGGCTGCAAGATGCTAACCTCCCACATTTGCATGGATACTCTCATCATAGCCTCCCTGCAGTCAAGAGGCATCAAAAAGGACAAGGAAGTGGGGGGGGACTGACCACCTTTACCTCACTGGATCTGGCTGGGGAAATCAGTGTTGTGGAGTCAGATCTCCCTTATGAATATTTCCTGCCACTACAGTTTAGTGCAGGGGCAAGAGGCCAATTTTTCAATAATAATAATAATAATGATAATAATAATAATAATAATTTTTTTATTTATACCCCGCCCTCCCCAGCCAAGGCCGGGCTCAGAGCGGCTTACAAGCAATAATAAAAACAAGATGAATGATTACAACTTAAAAACAAAAATAAAATACAACATTAAAATAATGGAACATTAAAATATTAAAATGTAGCCTCATCGCAGGAGAAGGAAAAGAAAGGAAAAAAAAGAGAGGGAGGGAATCAAATTGGCTCCAAGCCAAAGGCCAGGCGGAACAACTCTGTCTTACAGGCCCTGCGGAAAGAAATCAGATCCTGCAGGGCCCTGGTCTCATGAGGCAGAGCGTTCCACCAGGCTGGAGCCACTGTTGAAAAGGCCCTGGCTCTGGTTGAAGCCAATCTAACTTCTTTAGGGCCTGGGACCACTAGGGTGTTGTTATTTATGGACCTTGAGGCTCTCCGTGGGGCAGACCAGGAGAGGCGGTCCCGTAGGTACGAGGGTCCTAGGCCGTGAAGGTTCAGCCGACATTCAAAAATAATCCACTCAAAAACGCACTTTCTTCTACTGCAAAAATCTCTTATGCTCCCACGAGATTTGAATTCGGGATTTCTAGACATTAATAACAAAATAGCAGGAGGGAGCCATGAAAGGGCTATCTGCATCCGTACATTCCTAACTCTGACACACAGGAAGCAATCCTATACCTGAGAAGCTGGCATAAAACAAGGCGGTGTAAATTAAGCCAACTTAAAGTTACACTAGATGAAAACTCTGTTCAGCAGTGGGGCCTAAACTTGGCAGAGGGAAAACAAGCCTTTAAAATAGTGCCAGAGGATCACCACTCTTTTTGCCGGCTTAACTTCTGCCATGCTTGTTTAGGATTGCACTATAAACTGGCAAAGAACTGCTCTAACTCCATTTGTATTTTCCATGGCACTATTAAGAACAGCGAAGAAAGACTTGCTCATATCATCAGGTTCTGTTGACAAAATTGCGTATCAAAATTAGGAGTCACATTTCAGGTGCCAGGAGGCAAGGCACTATATCTCTTTATTTTCATTTCCCCCTTTTTTAGTATTATTAATACTACTACTATTAGCATCATCATCGTTATTTACAGGTGTTGTACAAAATTACCCCCAAGGAGTGGCTGGGACAGAGCAGGGGGGAGAATCTGACTCAAAGCTTAAAACTAAATAAATAGCACAACAGAAAAGTGGATAGAAAAGGGGAGTGGGGAAAGAAAAATGGAAATAGACGAAAGATCTCCTCTCAAATATACAGTAACTGAAACAAATGGATGTTAAAACATTTCTTAAAGGCCGCTAGAGATTGAATGTGCCAGGTCTTATTGGCAGAGTATTCAAAGCAAACAAAGAGATCACGGAGACGAATAACATGAAGCAGAGAAGATATGAGGGAGCCATGAAATGGATACCCTTCAACTTTAATAATAATGTATTGAACTGAATACGGAAGGGATACGGTAAAGCCAATGAAAAGAAAGCAGAAAAGGCATGAGAGGCACAACACATACAAATGCACAAGTAGAAAAATGAAAGACAGAAATAAGAAACCTAAAATGAGATAAGGGCAAGCCAACATGGAAGGAATTGAAATAATCCTACTGCAATAAATGATAATAATCAAACAACAAGCTTAAGAATGAGGAGTGTCATCAGAAAGAAAAGAACAAATCTTTAAAGATTAGGAACCTAAGAGTAACAGAACTCAGCAATGGGAGTTTCATGGGATGAAAAATGAAAAGGACAAATAGAAACAGAGTGCCCAAAATTTCTGGCAGAGGAAGGAAAATGCCAGGAACAGCCAATGAAAGAGGAATGTGCAGACATAATGGGAAGAGAAACAACAACTGCTTTAGCTAAATTAGGTTTCAGAAAATGAAAAGACAACCAAGAGAGGACAGACAAGCTAAAAGATTAGGAAATGATGCTAGAGCGATAACAGGGACAGAAAAGTCTAATTAAATATCATTAGCCTAGAGGCATTAATCAAAACCAAAAGGACCAAGAGGATGAAGACACAAAGTAAACATATGAGAACCAAGAACTCAGTCTTAAGGAACATAGAAAGCTGAGAATAGTTAAAAGAAGGAACATTATCTGTAGACAAATGAAATGTGAAACGAGAGAGGTAAGAAGAACACAGACTCTGGATGTTCATTTGGGAAATCAGGAGGAAATTAAATATCAATCGGGTGGGATGGGTTGTATATATTTCAGATTTAATACATATGGATTAAGCATAACACATACTCATCCCAAAAGAATTGTTTGCTTTGGGTTTCTCTTTCTTTTGGATTTATTTAGTTACACACACACTGGAGACTTTTGTAGACCTGGGCTCCTTTGAGAAGAAGGGCAGGATAACAAATCGTGTCCTCCATCACGGAGAGCACGTGTTGCGTTGAGGTTACCCAAACTGCCCAGGTGTTGCTGGGGCAGGTACGATTGGATGGCCTCAACTCCCAATTGGTTATCCCTCGGTTGCCGGGGAAGGAATTTGGCTCAAGGAGCTCGCAATTGGCAACCGAGGGGCTATTTGTATCCCTGCACGCGTCGTTGAGCTTCCTCTTTCGCTGTGTACACAGGATCACACCCCCTCCCTATATTTGGGGGCTTATTGACCTTGCTATGCCTGACTAGGGGTCGTCTGCTTTTGGGACAGGGGCCCGGTAGAAATTTTGCCATTTGGCTGATTGGCTGGTGCCATTTGGTTTTTGCCTACTGCATAGCAAATTGGTTAGACATTGGTTCAATTGGTTGGTGGAGGGTGTGTGGTTGGCTGTGCCTGCCCCTCGAAGTTGCTGCTGCAAGGGTATTCTGTTAAAGGAATCCAGGGGCTTGCTTTGCTCTTGTCCGAATCTCTGTCAAGGGGCTTGGGCCACACCAGAGCCCCTGGGAGCATTTGGGGTGAGGTTAGAGACTGGTGTTCAGCTCAGACTTCCCCCAGATTGTTTTCCCTTACTGACATCTGCTGGAGTCCAGGCGTCAGTGCTGCCCTGCTGAGGTCATAGAATCATAGAGTTGGAAGAGACCACAAGGGCCATCGAGTCCAACCCCCTGCCAAGCAGGAAACACCATCAGAGCACTCCTGACATATGGTTGTCAAGCCTCTGCTTAAAGACCTCCAAAGAAGGAGACTCCACCACACTCCTTGGCAGCAAATTCCACTGTCGAACAGCTCTTACTGTCAGGAAGTTCTTCCTAATGTTTAGGTGGAATCTTCTTTCTTGTAGTTTGGATCCATTGCTCCGTGTCCGCTTCTCTGGAGCAGCAGAAAACAACCTTTCTCCCTCCTCTATGTGACATCCTTTTATATATTTGAACATGGCTATCATATCACCCCTTAACCTCCTCTTCTCCAGGCTAAACAAGCCGTTCCTCATAGGGCATCGTTTCCAGGCCTTTGACCATTTTGGTTGCCCTCCTCTGGACACGTTCCAGTTTGTCAGTGTCCTTCTTGAACTGTGGTGCCCAGAACTGGACACAGTACTCCAGGTGAGGTCTGACCAGAGCAGAATACAGTGGCACTCTTACTTCCCTTGACCTAGATGCTATACTCCTATTGATGCAGCCCAGAATTGCATTGGCTTTTTTAGCTGCCGCGTCACACTGTTGGCTCATGTCAAGTTTGTGGTCAACCAAGACTCCTAGATCCTTTTCACATGTACTGCTCTCTTTTCACATGTACTGTTTCCTAACATCTACTAGCATCAGCCCAGGGTTAGAGGGGTTCAGGTCCAAGACATTGAATGAGTCCAGGGTATTAAATGAGTCATCCAGGGCAATATTCCAAGCAATGATGTTACTGGTTCCAAGGAACCTGGCTTGACTTGGGTCCTTGGTTCTCTGCAGCCCTGTGTTATCAAATGCCTCTATCGTCGTGTGCTCATCCACAACTGGATATTATGTGAAATATCACTTAAAGGTCCTGAGTCTGTGTTCTCATGACTGGGAGGGTCATGACAGGCATAGCAAGGTCAAGCGAACAACCCTAATTCTAGGGGGGGGGGATGGGCAATCTGATGCACGGGCGAAAAGAGGAAGCCCTAGCCTCGTGCAAGTTTTAGCATTTCTGGCTGTCAATCAACAAATAGCAACATTAACTTCTTCTCAACGACAAGGGAAGCCCAATCGCATCAGTGGCCAACAGTCAATTAGCCCGCCCCACAACTTTGGAGTGTCCCGGCGGCCCCAACCGCAACACACACTCTCCATGAAGGAGAACATGCTTTAATAGAATACCCTAGCATTGGAGGGGCAGGCACAGCCTATCCACATCTCCTCCACTATTGAACCAATGCCTAACCACCAAACCTTACAAAGTTGTGATGATTTGCTATGCCGCAAGCGAAACCGAAATGGTACCAGCCAATCAGCCAAATGGGAAAATTCCTACTGGGTCCCTGTCCCAAGAAGAGACGACCCACAACGGCATAGGAAGGTCATAATGATCCCTAAATATAAGGAGAGTGGGCAGGCGATCCTATGCAGAAGGCGAAAAAGAGGAAGCTCAATGCAACATGCAGCAGTATATATGTGTCCCTCGGTTAATGCATGAAATGATCCCATTGGCCGGATTTACCCCAGCAACCGAGGGACCACCAATTGGGTTGTTGTGGTTATCCAATTGCTCCCACCCACAACAGTAGTGAGGTCAGTCTTGATGATCTCACAGCAACGCGTGCTCTCTGGGAGGAGGACATGATCTGCCGCGCCACCGGAGCACGACTTCCGCTCGCATCCCGGGGCAAGGTTTGCAACTAGGGGCATCTACTTCCGGGTTAGCAGAGCTCGTTACCTGAAGCATTTGTAAGGAGGATGGTACGTAACCCAAGGTAGATATAAAGCTTGTATGGTAGATATAAAGGTTTGGGCCCAGTTGCTCTGCCACATCAGGTTGTTTTTGACACAGGGGAGCATTAAAAAAAAGTTAGACCCACCTGCCATCTATCACCTCCAGATTTTATCATTTTGTTATCAGCATGTGTAAACCAGCTCATATCTGCACTTTTTGGTTTAGTTGGGTATGCATTTTTGGGATGTTTCTGGGTACTCCGCTGCTTCAGAATTCCACAATGGGCAGAAAGCAAATGGCCTTTTATTGCCCAATGCCATACGCAAACATCAAAGAAAACGTCAATGTAACAGCAGAGATCTGTTCTTATTGTTATGCATCCCAAGAATGTGAGAATGGCCTTCACAAGTAAAAACCATTACATGTTTGTATGCAATTTTGACAATTTTGTCAATTTCAAATGCTTCAAAATAACTGAAGCTTTTTAAGCTTCATAAGCAGCACTTGATGATTTAAAATGTTTTTCTCCATTAAAATGAATATATATTCAGTGATGCTATAATTTGTGTTTCACAAAGTGCACAATTTCAGCCTAATTCAACTTCTAAGTGTACCAAGTACCACAGTTACAGTCATGTAGATCTTCTGAAAGCAATTAAGCCATTTATCTATCGTTTTGTGAATGGAGAAATACACTCTGAATCACCTGAGAGCTCAGTATCAGACAATAGCACCAATGCAAAAATTTA
The DNA here is from genome assembly GCF_964106915.1 of Podarcis gaigeae. Classification (NCBI taxonomy): domain Eukaryota; kingdom Metazoa; phylum Chordata; class Lepidosauria; order Squamata; family Lacertidae; genus Podarcis; species Podarcis gaigeae. The sequence goes on along the minus strand of NC_139677.1, from coordinate 7,527,459 downwards.
ATGGTACCTGGGTGGTCTAGTTGCTACCATTTCCACAGTTCCTCTTACGCTATTCAAGTCATATGTAAAACATCCACCCATATGGGCCATGACCTGAGTCACGTGAGATCTATCCATCACACCACCAACCCAGCAATGTTCTTATGGGAAAAGAAAAAAATAGGCAGGCAGAAATGAGAAAGATAAAGAAAGTTATAGGTATAGTTGATGCAAAAATGAGGAGAAAATAAGAATGTGTGAATCCCTTAAGAGGGCTAATGTAAGTATATAACATCACCCAGAGAATAAAGGCTGTATGTTAGGGAATAAAATAGTAGTTCCACTATTTTTGGGAGGGACAAAGGAGAATCACATAAGCATGGACTGTTTTTTCCAAAACATCCCTACACCAACAGCCTCTGCCTTCACCTGGTCAAATTTGTGTTGGTGATTAATCTCCATCATTTGACTCCTTTGGAGCAGTAGCCTAAAGGAAAGCCAAGGTCTATGCTGCAGGGTGTTAATGCAGCTGAATGCCCATACTGCCACTATGCCCGCTGACAGATTACTGCTGCACCTGTGACTCTTTAAATTAGCCACAGCTGGGATGGATGGGGCCTAATAGGAGCCAATTGTCCAAAAGTAGCTGACATCCTGTCTCTTTTTCTCTCTCTCTAGATTGAACTGGAAAGGGACCAGATACAATCCTTTTACCTGTTCCCTCAGGCAAAATCTCCCAGTCATGTTGTTTAGAACTAAAAATAAAAACAAAGCAATTCCCGGGGTTTTGGTTTACGTTTTTAGATGATGCTCAGTCTTCCGATTATAGCTAAATGGTGCCAACTTATATCACTCAATTAACACCTTAAATATGGTTCTCAAACTATTGTGTTTATTTTGGTCTACATTAGCATAACCTGGGAAGGAAAAATGATACAAAGTTTGAAATATCACAGACAATATAAAGAATATATATATTGTGTGTGATGGTTCCTATATCCACTGAACACATTATGCATGCATAATAGCCATAGCTCTATAGTAGAACACATCTGCCTATGCAAAAGTTCTATGGTCCAGTTATTATTTATTAAGATATTTCAGATCCCACCTTTTCACCAGAACATATGTAAATCTGTGTCCTCTTTTTGGTGGTGCATTTCCTCTTTATTAGCTATAAAAGTTATTTGCTTTTTATACTCAAAATATAAGATTAATAAATGATGACTATAACAAACTGCAGTGGTACCTCGGGTTAAGAACTTAATTCGTTCTGGAGGTCTGTTCTTAACCTGAAACTGTTCTTAATCTGAGGTACCACTTTAGCTAATGGGGCCTCTCGCTGCCGCCACGCCAGTGCTGCATGATTTCTCTTTTCATCCTGAAGCAAAGTTCTTAACCCAAGGTACTATTTCTGGGTTAGCGGAGTCTGTAACCTGAAGCGTCTGTAACCTGAGGTACCACTGTACCTGTTTTCAACCAAAGACCCTTTCAAATTAGAAGGCTGCCATTTGATGATCGTGCACTGGGGGGGGGGGGGCACTTTTCAAAGGTTAAAGTTCTGAAGCTGACAAAAAAGAAGTAAGAGTTTAACCTTCCAAATATGTAGGGTACAAATTCTGCATCTATTGAAAGGTGTGAGCTTACAAAAGAAGTTGCTTTTTCTCTGTTATACTAAATATACTAGTTAAGTCTCAAAAAGTGATGTACAATCAAGGTCAATGCCAGATTCCACCCTTGTTTTCCCATCCCAATGATTGTAGCATGCATTTAAGTGTTTTAATAGTGGACACAGAGCTCATTCGACATAGGAAATGCCCTGTTTCTATGAACTAGGGCAAGTTCTACACATCTAATGGGAATGAGTACCCAATATCTCAGACATTGAAGAAAATTGGTTAATGTCTTCTCCAAATTTCTGCAATTCACAGAAGTCAATGGTGCAGCTCCTAGGTCTAAAGAGCTCTGTGTGAAGTATTACAACACTTGGGTTCACACTGGAGTCATTGCAGTTCATACTCGCCTGGATCTCAGTGGTTTACAACAAAGCTGAAGTGCATTTCATTGTTATGCTTCAGTTAGAGGGCTGTGCAGAAAGACTAGCTTAGAGGAGCCTTGCAATATTGTCCATTGATAACATTGCAGGTCAGAGCTGATGCTGATTTGGATTCCTAGTCAAAAATCCCCATACCTCTTAAAAGGTAAAGGTAAAGGTACCCCTGACCATTAGGTCCAATTGTGACCGACTCTGGGGTTGCGGCGCTCATTTCGCTTTATTGGCTGAGGAAGCTGGCGTACAGCTTCCGGGTCATGTGGCCAGCATGACTAAGCCACTTCTGGCGAACCAGAGCAGCACACGGAAATGCCGCTTACCTTCCCGCTGGAGCGATACCTGTTTATCTACTTGCACTTTGACGTGCTTTCAAACTGCTAGGTGGGCAGGAGCAGGGAATGAGCAACGGGAGCTCACCCCATCACGGGGATTGGAACCGCTGACCTTCTGATCGGCAAGTCCTAGGCTCTGTGGTTTAACCCACAGCGCCACCCGCATACCTCTTAGGTGGCAGCAAATGTCATTCTACTTATATATATCCTTATGTTATCAACCTCAGACCTCATCGCTGGCTACATTAGACACTTGGCTGCATGCAGACGTCTTGTGCTCCAGTAACTTGCATGCTGACTGGTTGCACTTATAAAAGTTCAGTAGGTATACTCCTGGCATTGATGCTGACTTTAATTTTAGTTTCCCCCCAGTCATAGACCAAGGTAACGCACAAGGGATACACTACCACATTTTTGCTGCAGTCTCCCGCTTGTTCATTTCTATGTCTGAGGAAGGCTCTTAATTTCTGAACCTCTGCTTTTGACTGGATTCAACAATATAAATACTGTAGTAAGGGGAGCCAAGGTCTCAGTTACTAACAAAATTTGGTTGAAGTTCTGCATACATTTGTTCATACTAGTTATGCTTAAAAATGAACTAGGAAAGGTTTATATTCTACTGGGTATTTTTCCTCCGGACTCTAAAGAACACTCTCTTTCTGTGTTACAACAATATGGGTCAAATGCTAACAGAAAATAACATAATTACACCAGGTATAGAAAAGCATGTTAGCTGCCCCTTCTGTTTTCTAAATGACATTGCACAGAGAAGTCAGTAAACCTAAGGGAACAATAAACATTACCTACATGCAGTGCTCCATATAATTTGGAGCATCTCTTTAAGTACGAATTGAATTGGTATGCCGATCTGCTGTTTTTCAAGGCCTGGAGCCGGCGGGAGAAGGGGAACTGTATCTGACAAAGAATATTTTAATACAGATTCACTCAAATGAACAGATAAAATTTATGTTTGTTTTCATCTTTTATTGTCACATTTTATGAGTTTGTTTAACAGCAGATTCTGCAAAATATCACTACTATCATGTTATTGTCAAATCTCATAGTTATTGTGCAAAGACAGGTCAGGTCAGTTATGAGGCTATTGAAATTTTGCTGTTTTGCACTCTTGTACTTAGCCCCTTCAGGAACCCAGAGGCAGGGAGACAGATAGCTTACATTTCTCAGAAACCCATTGTAGTCATATACAATGCGGTTTTTTTTTTTTTATTTAAAAAATACACATTCCACACCTGCATATTCAGCTTTTGTGCAGAAGAACCAGTTAATGCATGGAGCTCAGGCTGTGGGAACGGTGGTGTTGACCCCAGTTTTGCCTCCACACATTATCTCTCAAATTGTCTTCTGTATAAGGTAACCATGACAGGTGGAAAGCCAAATTCTCAGTTTGCCGTTTGGGAAATGAGTCTTAACACTAGAGGAATGCCTTTTCCAGCATAAAAACACCTTTAAAAGCCATATTTTTTTCAGGAGAGCCTTTTTCCTCAGCAAGTCCCTTTTGATGCAGCAGAATTGCCCGAGTCATATTTTGAAGGGACATTTTCGTGCTCCTCCTCCTTGGTGTTGCAGGCTACCCGATTCCAAAAGCTCATGTCCCACCTCCCGGTTCTCTTCATTGTATGTTTCCATGCCCACATTTAGTTCCATTGGCTGATAGCAACAGTCCTTTTATCACCTTTCTAGCATAGGCATGCAGAGCAAGGAGCAAGACCATGCTTTTCGTCCTACCCCAACGTCACATCTGTGTGTGCAGAAACCCAGGACATGAACTTCTGCTCATCAGGAGTGGCTCTCCACAACCCAAACATGCATGGCCTCTTACAGATAGGTAGCCGTGTTGGTCTGCCATAGTCAAAACAAAAAAAATTCTTTCCAGTAGCACCTTAAAGACCAACTAAGTTAGTTCTTGGTATGAGCTTTCGTGTGCATGCACACTTCTTCAGATACACTGTGTATCTGAAGAAGTGTGCATGCACACGAAAGCTCATACCAAGAACTAACTTAGTTGGTCTTTAAGGTGCTACTGGAAGGAATGCATGGCCTCTGTTTGTGAACAGGAACATTGTAATTTCTGCTCACACAACTAACTGTGAACAACCTGTGGCTATGGAGTGATTTTTGTTTTTTTTAAAAAAATGCTAAATAGAATATGTTAACTTTGCAAAAATAAATAAATAATAAGGTAAGTAACAAGTGGCTAAAAGGATGAGCCCATTCCTTGCTTTGTACACTTACACCCTGCAAATGAATAATGCTTATGTTTCCCATGAGGACCACATCATGTTTCCTATGGGGAGGGGAAAGAAATAATCACCACGGGGGTGTTCTCTCCTAGGGTGTCATCCATATGGCAGGCTTAGCATATATCTGGGAAGGGTTGATTCACTCACACATGCCTGTCACTTCTTAACACTTGAGGACTCGTCATTCAGTGCACTTGCAGCTGAATGTGTGATAGCTCTTCTCTTGATAAATATTGTTTCTGATGTGAAATGAGATGGAAATGCCAATGACATGTTGGTGAGCTGTGTCCGGCTTCGTGAGTCACTCAGAAATTGAATTTCTAGAGACTCCCAGGAAGGAGGCTGAAACCTGACGAAAGACAGCTCTAGCAAAAGCTCTAATGGACATTATTTTAATGGTATCTTCTACATCTCATCAACGGGGGAAATAGAGTGAAACATTGACAGTCATTTGTCAAGCATCAGTACCAGAAAAGAGGGTGTCCGCCCAAGAGGCATATTTGGAATACATGCAGCAGCCATGTTCAGCAACTCAGAAGGGATGAGCAAACATCGGTGGGGGGGGGGGTTGAGATGGCAAAATTTCACGAAGGGCCAAATGTCCCCCTCAAATGGCTTCATAGGAGAGTAGAGGCTATGTATGTGAATGGTCTGAATTTCAATCCCCAACATTTCCAGATAAGGCTGAGAGATATTCCTGTCAGAGAACCTGAAGAGCTACCACCAGGGGTAGGGCCTTCCAGATATTGTTGGACTCCAAATCCCATCAGCCCCAGTCAACATAGCCGATAGTCAGACATGTTGGAAGCTGAAAACCAACCAACACCACCACTGGTACAGACAGGAATGAATTAGATCAGTGTTTCTCTCTCTTTTTTAAAAAAAGATTATTAAGTTTTCAAAAGTTGTATAAAAACAAAACAAAACAAAAATAAAAACAGACAAAAATAAAAGACAAGTATAATTTCAATCCCTTTTTTCCCTTATAACTTACTTCCCCGACTTCCTCATACCTCCCCTCTCTGTATTCCAATTTCTAATTTATTAATTCAGCAAATTCTTTCCCTTGTTTTTCATTTAATTTTTAGCCTTTCTTTTCATTTTACTTATCCATTACCGCTGGAAACCACGTAATTTCTAAACCAACGTCATTCTAACATTCATTAATTTTACAATGTTTCTTAAGATAATCCTTAAATTTCTTCCAATCTTCTTCCGCTGTCTCTCTCCCCTGGTCTCAGATTCTGCCAGTCATTTCTGCCAGTCCCATATAATCTATCACCTTCATCTGCCATTCTTCCAAGGTGGGTAGATCTTGTGTCTTCCAATACTTTGCGATGAGTATTCTTGCTGCTGTTGTAGCGTACATAAAGAATGTTCTATCCTTCTTTGGCACCAATTGGCCGACAATACCCAAGAGAAAGGCCTCTGGTTTCTTCAGAAAGGTATATTTAAATACCTTTTTCAGTTCATTATATATCATTTCCCAGAACGCCTTAATCTTTGGACATGTCCACCAAAGGTGAAAGAAAGTACCTTCATTTTCTTTACATTTCCAACATTTATTATCAGGCAAGTGGTAAATTTTTGCAAGCTTGACTGGGGTCATGTACCACCTATAAATCATTTTCATAGAAAAGTGTTTCTCAGACAGGGGACCACAATACACTAGTGGGCCTTGGGCTACTTACAGGTGTGTCTCAGTGCCACAGCCTGCCCAATACCTTCTCGCTTGCCTGCCCTGCCCACTAGCTGTGCCATTGGCTTCCATGCTGATTAAAGGTGGTAGACAAGCACCTTGGGGTCAGAGAGGAAAATTCTCCCTCATTTGAGGGGAAAGGACCAGAGGAAGTGCTGAAGGAAATTAGAAAGATACATAAAAGGTTAATATTTATTACTGGTAATAAAATAAACAAGGAATAAGAAGGAAGGGGGTAAGAGGGGGAAACTATTATAGGATGAAGAAGTGAATGCAAAAGGACCAGAGAGGTGGATGGGGAACTGAGAGAGGGGAATGAGGTTCAAGTGGAATGTGAGAAGAGAATGGGAGAAGGAATACCTCCTTTTGAGAGAAATTTTTTTAAAAGAAAAGGCCTTTTCTACACACAGCCTCCGGGTCAATAAATTCTGCCTAAAATGGAAAGGCTGTCATAGTAACTCCAGAGCAAATGTCTGTACTTAGCTTGAGGAAAGCAGAGCTGTGCTACACCTTGCAACAAGGAAAATGCTGTACCAAAGAATTTAGCCATTTCCAAATATAGATTAAATACCAGAAAATGAAATTAGTGATTTCCATTTGATTATGCCAAACTGCCTCCACATGACACCATTTTGTAAATACCCATGTACCAACATTTTGTTACTGGTGTCCCTCGGCAATTTTCAGAACCACTGAGCTAGGTGGATCAATGGATTTACTTCCAAACAAAGACATTTAACATCAGAGGAAAAGTTGTTTGTATTTCCTTGCTTTATATTCTGGAATTGGAGAATATAAAGTGATTAACAACAATACTTCGGAAGAGTGATGTATTATTAGCTTAGGTTTGCTGTTCCCTAATCAAATGCAGCTATAGGATTTTAATGAGGGCATGTTTATTGTTCTTCAAGTTTCATTCTTTTGTTATACGCATAATTTTTGCTCAACTGTACTTTTGTATGAACTATTGTTAAGCACCATGAATAAAACTTGCTCCTTCATTTCACACACATATGGATGTACACAAAGCTTGACTGTTTTCTTTATAGTGTTAATTACTCTCTCTATATTTTTAGAGAACTGGAGTGTTTTTATAAGCAACCTGAACACTCACTTTAATTATCACCTATGGCCTTATATTGAACTGCACTCTAAAATAACCATTTTCTATGCAATACACACACACACACACCTTTTTTGCACACCTTTGGAGACTGAAACAGCATAGCAAAAATGTCTGTAAACTGACTGATTCTGCTCCAATTTGCAAGCAGGTTTGAGAACGCAAAATCAGGTTGACCCACTGCTAAAGGTTAGCCAAACAGACTCCTCCTTCATTCCCCTCAAAACAGTTTAAGAAACCAAACCTACTAAGTTAATTGTATTAACTGGTGGAGTGACCACTTCTTCCCCTGCTGTAGCCTAGAAAATTCATCTGATGAAGGTAGAATTTGCTTTGGGAGAAAATCCCCAATGATGACAGGAAGGGATCTCTTGCCCAATCTAAAATATCACCTTCAGAGGAGGGAATTTCCTCAGGACATCAGCAGGGCTAAATTCCCCTTACATGCCTGCTCTAATCATCAAACTTTTAGCCTTGTACAGTGGTACCTCGGGTTAAGTACTTAATTCATTCCGGAGGTCCATTCTTAACCTGAAACTGTTCTTAACCTGAAGCACCACTTTAGCTAATGGGGCCTCCTGCTGCCGCTGCGCCGCCAGAGCACGATTTCTGTTCTCATCCTGAAGCAAAGTTCTTAACCCAAGGTACTATTTCTGGGTTAGCGGGGTCTGTAACCTGAAGTGTCTGTAACCCGAGGTACCACTGTAAGAGGGATTGCTGAAATCACACTTTGCAAGTCTGGGCAAACAGAAAATTCTGGTTCAATGAAACAAGGGAGAAAGGATGAGGAAAGAGAGATGGGATGAAGGAGCTTTGAGTCCATCACTTGCCACCGATCCAAATACCTAGAAACCATGGGTCCAATGAGTTTTCTGTTTGTCCTGCATTATCCAACATGGGTGTGAGTGGTTTTGCCTTCGCCCTGCTGCTTTCCCCTAAAGTGGCAGGGCAAACAAAGGTGTGGTGAAGCTCGGAGAGGTTTGAGGAGGTTGGTGGTTTCAGCTCAGCAGTGAAGGCAATCTGCTGGTCTCACTTCTAGGAATGCAGCAACTCATTCCCCATCTTGATAACTGCAGACCTTGGAGTCAGGAAGCTAGGTAAGCACCCCCACCCTTCCCAGCACTATTGTAAGAGAACCATGCTTTTGTACACAGTAAAAGAAAATTGTTATTTTCAGTGGTGGCAACTGTGTTGTGGAACTCCCACCTCAGAGAGGCTGGCCAAAATGGCTGGAATACTTTTCTGCCTTTGGAAGTGATCCTGGTCTTTTCAGATTCTGTTGCTCTTTTTCTTAATTTTAATTATAACTATTATGGAGAGTTTTTTTATCTGACTCATCCCCCCCATCCCAAGCTATCCTATGGGAATATTTGGCCATAACTGAGCGTAATTTTTTATTTTATTGTTATTATTTTTATCACAGGAACCATTTCACACTACTTGAACCACAACCACCTGAAACCCAGAGGACTGTTTCATTATAATTTTAAAAATCAATTTTCAGCAGAAGAATGTATACTTTAGTTTAAAATATCCAAGGTCAAAAGAGTTAAAGATGTCTATCTTCCCTTCAAGAATCACCAGCATATTCTGCATTTTCTTCCTCCTATAGGAAAAAGAAGCCATGATGTCTGTAGGCTAACATTAATGTTTTAGGTGAATGTTCAAGCAAAGTCCATTATTACTTTGGCTTAGCTGTTGTACTCTTAAGATGTCGGCTAATGTACTTGATTGAAACGAAGTCAGCACATAAGCCTACTTTTTGCTTTGTAGTCTTTGAGTATTCAGAAATAGACATAAAAAGGCATTGGATTTTGACCATTTCCCTAAATGTCCATTATACTCATACAGCTGTGCAGAAAACCTGCCATTGATACAAAACAGTCCCACAGCACAAAACATGTTTACAAGTAAGTGTTTTGTCATATAAATATTTGGTGCTTTCCTTTCATATATATGAAAATGCAGCAAATCAGACCAATTCCCATTGGAATAATATTTAGAGCCAGTTCACACATTGCCTGTACATGCTACTAGCCGTGGCAGCTAACTCCATGTTCCACTTCTACTGTTGGAGTCAGTATGCTGCTGAATACCATTTGCTGGGAATCGCCTGTGGAGAGAATGCTCTTTTGCTCATGCCCAGCCCCTGAGCTTTCCATAAGCAGCCAGTTTGCTATTGTCAGAACAGGATACTGTACGGGAAAGGCTTTTGGTCTGATCCAACAGGCCTCTTATGATGTTCTCATGCCAAGAGTCCTAAGTAAACATCACGTGCCCACACAATGCACCACTCTCACACAGAATCTACCATATGATTGGACAAGCGCATGCACACATTCCCACGTGAAGCTTGCACTCAGGGCCAAACACCACTCCAACACTAGCAAAGGAGATCAGGGGTGTCATTGAAGGTGTGTGAGTGTATGTCTGTGAAGTAATAAAAGCAACAGTTTGGGGGACAGAGTGTCTCTTCTTGGAAATGCTTGGGGTTGCAGATTTACTGGATAGAACAAGTGCACATGCCGTTTCTCTCCGCTTGTGCTATTTATTTCTAAGTGAAGCAAATATGACAAAAACACTGTAATCATCCAGTGCTGATTCATCCAAAGAAAACCAAATTTAGATAGCATTCTTCCTGCAGCTTATTGCCTCTTAGGAAAGTAAGGAGTTTGCAACACTACATGTAGATACACATATGCACACACATTTTTAATATATCTCAATTGTTTTTGTTGCTGTCACATTTTTCTCTTTCTCTGACATATTTGATATTAGGACTTAAAAATATCCCTACAGTCATGAATACATTTATTCTTGGCTGGCATCTTTACAAAATGGAATAAAAACATCTTTTCCAGAATCTGAAAGGGCATGGTAGATGTTTTCTGACAACTGTTGGTAAGTTGCAACGTATTTATGTGAGTGTGAATTTCTAATTATTGTGCTTATTGCTTTTTCAGAGTACTTGATCACTTGAATTCTCTAACTTTCTTCTCTTTCAGCTCATCTTTCTCATCTTTGCAATCTTTTTTCTGATAACACCTTTTGTTCCTCGCAGCTTCTGTCCCTTCAAGTATGCCCACGGTGGCTCCTAAACTACGCTTTGATACTACCTTTGTGTTTTGAGCTCTTGCTTGATTGTAAGGAAGATTCTCTCTTCTCTCCTTCGGCCCCCACTATATTATTCAGGATAGCATGAAAAGTGACAACTAAAACAAAAGGCAACTTTCTAAAGTGTTTCCTTCTGACTGAAAATATTTTCCCCTCCACTGGAGAGACACAAAACACTATTACATGCTTTAGGAAATGAAATCATCTTACTCCAGATGAAAATGTTTCCCAACAGAATTTGATGCTGCTTTGCAAAAAGCACATTAACTTAGGGCTCGTCCACATGAAGACAGGCGAACTAATACCAGTGTACTGGAAGAAGCAAAGATCACCGATGTTGAAGCAATGATTCTTCAACGTCAACTTCATTGGACTGGTCATGTTGTGCGAATGCCTGATGATCGCCTTCCAAAGCAACTACTCTATTGCAAACTTAAAAATGGAAAGCGTAATGCTGGTGGTCAACAAAAGAGGTTTAAAAACTGTCTCAAGGCAAATTTTTAAAAATGTAGTATAAACACCAGCAATTGGGAAACACTTGCATGCAATTGCTCCAATTGGAGAACAGCCTTTACAAAAGGTGTCGCGGGCTTTGAAGACACTCAGACTCAGACCGAAAGGGAGAAACGTGCTAAGAGGAAGCCACGCTTGGCAAACCCCCACCATGATCAACTCCCACCCGGAAACCAATGTCCCCACTGTGATAGGATTTGTGGATCTAGAATTGGTCTCTATAGTCACTTACGGACTCATTGTTAAAACCATGTTTATGGAAGACAATCTTACTTGGCCACGAGTAATTGCAAAAGAAGAAGAAGAAGAAATCATGGAACAAACAGAAGTGTGGATAAGCAGGGGTAGGGATGTAAGAAGGCATCATTTCTGTTCATCCTTGTATTTGCCACTTGCAGAGCCATTTTCCATTCCACTGCAGATCATCTTCCATCAAACACTTAAGTTTTTGGTCTCACAGTCTACTGTGGTGAAATAACATAATTTATTAAAGTTATGTTGTGATTACATAATCCCACCCCTTCACTACAACGCAAACACAATGCAAATGCAGAGGGAACGTAATCAATTAAATATTGATAGCAGACTGAACGCAACAGCAAATAATGATTATATTTGCTGGATTGATTTCCATTCTAGACATGGGATGGATAAGCAAATATCTGCAATTTCTCCTCCCATTTCCATTGGATTCTCCAGTGTCCCTGCTCAGGGTGAGATTGTGGCCTTTGAACAGCTGGAAGGTAGACTCAGATATAGTTAGGGAAAGGTTAGCAAGAATTTTGCCGGCCGCAGCTAATAAAGAGATGCCTCAATAGTTATCGCAATCTGTTCTTTCACCTTTTTTAAAGAGATGGATAATTTTGGCATCCCTAAATTCTGCTGGGTTTCACATTGTTTTCATGATGGTTTCAATACACTTGCTATGTATATTTATTCACCACTTGGATATTTTTATGAACAAGTGGAATATACCTCCTCATGTAAACAAACAAATCAAGTTATTTCAGCTAATTATATATTTCCTGCTCTTCTACTCCAAGAGCATTAAAAAAAAATCAGACAAATAATATATTGAAATCAATGCTGATTAAGGGGAAAAAATCAGTGCAGAACAATTTAAAGGGAATTACACATTAAAAGTCAGACTGGAGTGCCCACCATTAGCACTGGAGCCACAATCAATCATTGCAGTCCTGAGATAACTTTTTCCTTCACATATATTTCTTTCCTGATGTTTCTGCTTTGGGACTGTAGACCACAGCAAGCACAAGAGGCCCACTTTGCCTTTGGTCTGCTGGATATTCTCCAATGAGAGTCAACAATGACAGCCTAATTGTTTTTATTGTAGGAAGGCTTGGGGGAAGCCCAAACCAATTTCTGCTGGACTTGGAAGGACTCCCTGTTTCAAAGTGTACAATTTGACAAAGACGTAAAGTGATGCTGCTCTATTCCCTGAATGCCCTCCAAAGGGCAGAAACGATTTGACCTTTAAATGAGTAACAGAACTGGCTTTGAGGGGGAATTAAAAGTTGGAATGACACACCAATATCAACTGTCTGAGATCTTTCTCCCAGGATCACCTGATTGGGCAAAGGAGAAGTGGAAATATTCCCCCTTTGAGAGCCATTTGGAGGAAACCTTAAACCCTTGTCCCTTTGTTAACCACAGTTCTCTGGCTAATTCACATTAGAGACTGCAACTTGAGCCCCAAGGAAGTGGAAGAAAAACAACGAAAAACATTCTCAAACACCACTGTTACCCAATGACTTTAGCAAGGAGACTCTGCTGCTGCATAAGGTGAGTGAAAACATCCTATGATAACAAAATCTCAGAATACTATAAATAAGGAATTGGATAGTTTTTAGACAGATCAAGAGATGAGTATCACTAAGCAGTTTGCCATCAAACATTTCTATTATTGGCTGCAGGGTAACATAACTAAGACATTGGAGAAATGAGTGACCTTGATCAGTTAAACCTTAAAATAGAACACAAAAGTTGTTTTACTGATGAAGTAGCTGAATCTTTTGGATAGGGTTGTATTATATTTAAAGAACTGTAGATTAGAAATATGTTCTGAAGTTTTTGGATGTATGTTTTTCAGTGATGGTGATGTGGGGCGCACTCAAACTATTTTCAGAGGGAGGCAGACGTTTTCTAAAAATTGGAGGCTTGCCAGTAATGGTGGAGATGGCAATGCCTTTAAAAACAACAACATCTTATTTGCAAAAATATTCTTAGCCATTTCAAGGAGCCAGGAGCAGCTGAATTTGGTGGTCATTGTGGACTGCCATCTCCCCATCCCCCACCAACAATGCCTCTGGAACAACACTATGTTATGACCGACACATTGTGGGCAAACACAGTGGCCTTTTAGCCCACCAACTTCAAATACCCCGGGCAAGAAGAAAGAAAAGTTTTGTCTGCCCTCCTGAGAAGTTTTGTAAAACTTTCGCTTGCCCCCTGAGGTTGCCGAATGATGCCTTCTTTCTTCTGTTGCTTGTGAGTGGGGTCACTGCTATGGTTTTATCGCAGTATGCTTTCACTAACCACAGTTAGAACAAAGCAGTCTCCAAGTCTTGGTGCAGTTGGTAACTGTGCTTAGTTCAAAAGTGAAAGCACAATCAATCAATCTGCTCCTCTTCCACACAAATTAACCTAGAGTAAAGGTAAAGGTAAATGGACCCCTGACCATTAGGTCCAGTCATGGCCGACTCTGGGGTTGCGGCGCTCATCTCACTTTATTGGCCGAGGGAGCCGGCGTACAGCACATGACAGGATCATGTGGCCAGCATGACTAAGCCGCTTCTGACGAACCAGAGCAGCGCACGGAAACGCTGTTGACCTTCCCGCCAGAGTGGTACCTATTTATCTACTTGCACTTTGACATGCTTTCGAACTGCTAGGTGGGCAGGAGCAGGGACCGAGCAACGGGAACTCACCCCGTCGCGGGGATTCGAACTGCCGACCTTCTGATCGGCAAGTCCTAGTCTCTGTGGTTTAATCCACAGCGCCACTCGGGTCCCTAACCTAGAGTAAGCTGCCTTATACTGAATCAGGCCAATGGTCCATGCAGTTCAATATTGTCTACAGTGACAGGCAGCAGCTTTCCAAGAGTCTTTTCCGGCTCTACCTGGAGAGGCTGTAGACTGGATCTGGGCATTTTGCATGCAATAGCTTACGCTTTAACACTGAACTACAGCTCTTTCCCTAAGGGAGGGAAGAGCACCGCAGCAGTTTGTTGTTACACCTGAACTGGGGCAAAAGTGAATAAATTTTCTTTAATCAATATTTCCATTCCCACTTTTACATTTTTATAATGCCTTCTCTCCCTATGAAGGTTCATAAAATCAATCATTAACCGCATAAATAAAGCAAACAGAGAGAAATGATGAGCCATTGGTCTGAACTGATACGACTTAGCCCAAGGCTACTGTTAAAACTAATACCAAACTCACATGATTATTAGACTCTTGCAAGGAAAGATTCCATAATTCATGGAAAGTAGCAGCCTCAGAGCTCTATTTGTATCCTGCCATATCTTATGTCCAGTGGAGCTTCTGCATAATTATGTGTGGATCCAGTTTTTAAATGGAGCATTTTACTTCTTGTTTACCAAAGCTGGATGTTTTTGATGGGAATGGGGAGAAAAAACATTTTTCTAAAAATGTGAGCAACGTAAGGCTGGTAAGCTTTGTGGACTTACTTAGGAGCAAATTCCTTGAGCTCAATGCTTCTGATGGAGCAGGTGTAGGTGGGATCGCCATCCAGGTATACCTGGGTGTATAAGCAGCTCCATTCCACTTTGCCTTTGCCGAAAGTTAATACACTGGGTCAACTTGGCCTGGGGCCAGTCAGTGGTGTCAGTTATCCTGCTGTTAATGTTAGTGTTACAGTGGAAATTACCATGGAACATTTATCAAAATTATAGTGTGAAAGCAATTTCATACTGAGCTGATTACCACCTGGACTCTACTGACTGTAATTGCTTAAGTAGTAAGTGAGGAAGGTTTAAAGGAATAAGAAAGAAAATACTTCCACCCCATTAGAGGCCCTTCTGAGAATTCTGCGACATTGGAACAAGAAAAGAACAAAGCATTTGGGCAATCTGGGTCCACATTGCGTGACAGTCTCTCTGTCTCTCCGTGTGTGTTTGTGTGTGTGTGTGTGTTTCTGGGATACGTATAATAAGAACACTAACATAATTATTCTCAGCTGCTTGAAAGCAAGCAAATGCATATGCACACTTCTGAGCAAAATCCAGTTCAGGTTCAGTGCGCTGCTCGACACATAGATGTGTCCCAGTGGCCTATTTCCCTGCCTCTGCCAACACAACTGCAAAGGCACATAAGCAGACAGCATACGGAGACACAACAGGAAATAAAAAAGTCCATACATGCCTCCCACATCCCTGCCCAGCACCTCTCAAAGCACTGCTGAAAAGACTTTTACCACAGCTAATATCGGCACATGAAGATTGCACAAAGATTGAAGTCCTTTTCGTCTGCAATCTATACAATTAGTCATTTTCTTCTATGAACTATAGTATACAATTCTACAATTACGGAAGTTTTACTCAGTGCTGCATTCCTATTTAGCCACGTCCTTTAATTAAGAGGGAAACAAAGTTGGTTTCAGCTTAGGGCTAACACTTCTTGTCCAAAAAACACAGAGATTGTAAGTTATGGCAAACTCCTAAACTTCCCTGCCAAGAAAGCAGTAAAGGGTTGATGTGCTCCTGTGCATTATGCTCTGTGATTCCATATTTAGTCCTGAGCTTCCAACTCAACCATGCCCTGGAGGTGGAATGCTTCTAGGCAAAAATTCAATAGATGAAGATTCCCCATCATTTGCTACATGCAAACTTCATGAATTTCTGGCTGATGCATTCATGCTCCATCACCAGAACAACACGTGTAATGAACCTCCAGGAAAAAATTCTACAGATGCAAGGCGAATTCTGCAGGTCTGTCTTGATTGGACTTAGTTGGAACTTAAATAGTTGTCACGATATTTTTTCAGAGAAAAAGCAAAGCTTAAAAACAACAAAGTGCTTGCCCCATGTACACTCATTTTCAGAAACATTGTGATCTCGAGTCAAACAGGCATCACAGCATTTAAAAAGCCAGCAAAATACGTTGAACTAGAAAGTGTAGTTGGAGCAAAAAGAATGAGCATGTATACCCATAGCTATGGTAGCTGTATCATACTACCTTTATGAAACTAGAAATCGGCACATAACCTAAGAGTCATGTGATTGCTTTCAATGGGATATAGGCCCAGGCTATGTTTTACTGCATTGATTACAAAAGTTTGTTTTCCACCATTCCTACCATCCCAAGCTGACAACACTCATGGCCCAGGGGCCTTCATATCTTAAGTTTTCCCGTTGTGGGCAGGGACAGAAGAAATACTATGCAATAGCCAAAATACATGCGGTAAATGTTGCCAAACAACATGGCTGAAGGGAGTGTGTGGGGAAAAGTTATCACAATAATTTTAATTCCTATGGTGGATGTAATGCATTTGTAGCATGAGCCCATGCCATAACTCCTCCTCCTAAACTGTGCCTAATAAATCTGTATTTTGGAATTCAGAATCTGCAATTTGAGCCACAAATGAGATTAATTTAACCTCTAACTAGTTCGTAAACCATCCTCAGAGCTAATTAGAGTGAAGCTCTTTACCTGAGCTTACTTGGATCTGACTCACACCTGCCAGTTCATCATTCAGTCATTGTAACATGCCTGGCATGCGTGAATTGAAACCCCACAGGGGGAAAATAGTTTCCCTCATGGTGTAATGGCTTCACGGTTGAGTCATTTCATATAGTTAAGCATGGTTCACACATGTAGATCTTTTCTTGATTTTTTCTGGACTTGATTACTGTATATTTGACGTTTGTCTATATATATGGCTAGCAGTGGCCCTCATTTTTCCATTCTGCCCTGCCTTCCATAACCAAAAAGATGGAACGATATTCTGGACACTCCATATCAATGCCCCATCACACAAAAGCTGTGCTGTTGTAATTTCTCTCCATCCATCAGTGTGGAATGCTAGCATATGCATTGTATCTTGTATCTGTAGTGGAAGGAAGGGTGTTCCAGCATATGATGACCAGTGCCATCAGCCATGATAACACAGGAGTGAGGGTTGCTGAATGACACTTGAATGTGTGAATTGAGTTGAGTGAGAAGCAACACAACTGAAGTGAAGGGAAACACAAGGAAAGAGTCATTCATGGTAGCCCATTCATGCATTAAATTCATCACTTGTTGCACTACTTGATTGATACTGAATATTCATGTGGGAACCAGACTAAGAGAAAATAATTCAGATTCAGAATGGGATCCCATGGGGTCTCTTCTCCTTTCACCTTTCTGATGTTTTCATCCACCTGCTATCTCACAAAGCATGAAAGAACTTTTTATTATTTTTTTAAAATCTAGTTTTGGTTATCAGATCACATTAAGGAGAATATTGCTTGCAAAAGGTGTTAATTATGACATTCATAGAAAGCAACTATAACGAGCAAAGGTTTTAGACAGATTACCGATTAAAAGTAATGCTGAATTCCTTTTTTTAAAAAAACAGCATCACCAAAAAACTTTATATCCTTTTGTCATGTTCGTTTCATTTTATATAATATAGGAACTGACTTCTCAAGGGAAATATGGGAACTGAGGGTTTCATTTTTATTTATTTTTTGGCAGTGATCCATCTCCTTAATCTCCCATTCTCAGTCCGGTGTAGTTTTTACTCAACCTTAAAAACTGATATTACCAAAATTTTGATCCCCACCTCCATTTTTTATGCAAAACAGTATTAACCATTCTTCCATATATCAGAGCTTTATTCTAGGGTCTGGAGAGAAATGTGTTTCTGCTGCCTCTTTTAAATGTGCATTGTTTATGCATTGGAATAACAGGGAAAATGAAGAAAAACTATACGGTGAAATCTCTCCCCATGCCTCTCATACCATATCCTCTAGCATATACTTTTAGCTGCACAGTGGAACTTCACTGCTCTGTTCTGTCCATAAGGAGAGGCTTCCCAGCATGGCAGTAAATGTGTAGACTAACAGTTTGCACTCCTCTATTAATCTTGCGTTATATTTAAGTTTACTCAAACTTTTCTACTTGGCTTATATAAAATTTAGAGCATGGACCCCAAATTTGATTTGTCCTCCTGATTTGTAATCTGATTCAGTCTGGAGTGATCCAGATCTAATCTTACACCCGCCTCCAACCCTGATCTGGATTGCAATCCAGAAAATGTAGATTTCTGGAAATCCAATTGACTTGCTTTGCAAAACCAGCCATAACTTCCTTGCTTTTTCATATAGAGCTATGGAATTTGATTAATCCTAAACAAATGTCTGATTGGTAGCTTCAGAGGTTTTCAGGCTAGCCATCTTTACATTTTAAAATGTTTTAAAATCAAAATGGACATATTTGTCACTAAATACAAAATGCTCCTCTAGTGCATGCAATAGATTAGGGTGATATCCATGCTGGCTTGTTTCAGACGTAACAGTCTTGGTCTAATACACCAAGACAACACCACACCATGTACTCACACGCTTCCGCTTCACCATTCAATTCCTCCCCACATGTACTGGTTTTGGCGGTGATATCCTGGCTTGATATCCTGGCTTGTTAAATCACAGTTTCCAAATTGAGTAGTTGTAATTTAAGGGCTCATAAGAAACAAGTATCAGTTCAGATTGTTTTATGTGTGGGGCACAGTTGTAAACTATTAGATGGCTCATTCCTCCAGCCCAACTAGGCTCTTCTATTAATCTTGATCATTATTTGCACAGGGATGACTGGATCCGGCTCTGTACATACAGACTGGATGAGGATGCACATCTTTAAATGCATTCATATCATTCTGTACATCAAGCACTGGCACAGAAGAGGAGGCCCCAATCCACATTACAAAGTGGGTGAGCCTGCAGATTTTCCTTCATGTTGTCTTATACACCTGACTTTCTAAACACATCTGTCCTCTCTCTCTCTCTCTCTCTCTCTCTCTCTCGGGCTTTCTGTAAGTGAAATTTGACAACCATTCCAAAATATAATCATCAATGCCACAGACTTGCAATGGGAACAATTCTCACACAAGGGGCTTTATAATCATCAGCATAGCATAGCCAATAAGAGAAATTAATCAGAAACCAGGTCCTACGGGAAGTCGTCTAGGCTTAAATCGAGCTAAATCGAGCTATTAATGACTCTGGGGGATCAAAGCCTTTGACAGCAACACACAACAGATATGTCAGTCAAACTAGAAATGATTTTATTATTATTTAAGTACTTTTAAACAGAGGCATAACTTGTGTTGAGCTGGACAATCCATAGGACCATTTTTTTACCCCAGGATGAGTTGTTTTTTCTAATTTTCAATGAAAACAACATAGTTATGGGCACACAAGCAACTATATCCTGAAAGTTTCTGTGTGATAGGGTGGGTTTCTATCATGGGAAGAACAAAACACAGAGCACAACACTGCCCTCCCCCCGGTCACTTTGGTGGGTGTGAAGAAATCCTGTGTTTTAATGGATACTGACTGTGTAATGTAGTCTTTTGTTTGTAATGTAATGCGTTTGATGGGGCAAGCTTTCTGTCTGGGCAAGGGAAAACTGGTATAACTGTCCCTGTGGACCTTAACCAACAGCTGAAGAGGGATTGGAGATAGAACTCTTAGTAGGCAAAAGAAGGATGAACAGTATTATATAGGGTAGCTGGATCACTTGGCTTAGGCAGACAAGATGAGGGGAGAACCTGTCTCCAAGGCATGAGAGGCTGTGTGAACAGCCAAAGGCCCTACTAGCTACAAAGGTCGCCTATGCCAAAAGGTCACCTATGACCATGATGGATCCAGGAGGACCTCCTGACTATGAACCCACTCATCCTTTAGGAGTATGACCCAGATCAAAGAAGGGAATTGACTAATTGACTAATCACCCACTCACAACACCTCCTTGCCTAGTTTGAGAGTCAGTTTATTGGCCCTCATCCAGCCAGCCACAGAGTCTAAACAACTGTCCATGGCTTCCATGTCCTCTTCTGATTCAGATGTTACAGAGAGGCTTTAACTGTGAATCACCAGCCTACTGATGACCCCTCACTCCAGATCTCTTAATGAAAGGAACCAATGACTCCATATAGATATTGAACAGCATTGAGGATAAGATGTGGCACCCCAAAGCACAACTGCCATTGGGGACAAAAGACAACCATCTAATGCTATTGTCTTAAACTGATCCTAGGGGTGGGGTTAGAACCACTGTAAAACAATGCCTGCACTAAGATGGCTGAGAAAGATACCATGATCAGTGGTATCAAGAACCACTAAGAGATGAAGAATAACAGGGTCACACGGCCCCTGTACTTCTCAGATGAAGGTCATCCATCAGGTGACCAAGGCTGATTCAGTCCCTAAACTCAGATTGAAATGGGTCAAATCAATCTGCTTCTTTCAAGGGTAGTGGTACCTCAGGGTTCAAACACCTTGGGTTACAAACTCGACTAACCCAGAAGTAGTACCTCAGGTTAAGAACTTTGCCCCAGAATGAATACAGATATTGCACGCCAGCAGCAGCGGGAGGCCCCAAGAGCTAAAGTGGTACCTCAGGTTAAGAACGGTTTCAGGTTAAGAATGGACCTCTGGAACGAATTAAGTACCATAAATTTCGCTCCATAACACGCAGATTTTTCCTCCTAGAAAGTAAGGGGAAATGTCTGTGCGTGTTATGGAGCGAATGCCTACAGATGGCGGGGGAATCTGCTGCAGTTGTGAGCAGTCCGTGGCTTGCTTTGAAACAGCAAAGCGGGTGTAAGCGGCTCCTGTTAGCGAGCCGAGCTGGGGAGGAGGGAGAGAAGCAGAGCGGGCTTGGCTGCTTTAAAAAAACCCCGTCCTCTATGTTCCTCTCTCCTCCCCACTGATCTGCTAAGTAGCAGCGAAGCTTTTCAGCCAGCCTAGCCGGGAGGAGGGAGAGAAGCAGAGCGGGGTTGGCTGCTTTAAAACAACCCCGTACTTTCTGTCCCTGCCTGCAGTTTTTTGCTGTCCGATTTTGGATTAGCCACTGGAGGGGCTGTGTGTGTGTGTGCTTGAGCTATCGTTCTCCTCCTCCTGCTTCTGCTTCGCTCTCCCTGCGCCCCTGCGCTCTCCCTCCGACTTTAGAATTGACACTCTGTGTGTGTGTGAGAGAGAGAGAGGGCTCCTTCTCCTCCTCCTGCTTCCCGTTCACTCTCCCTGCGCTGTCCCTCCGACTTTAGAATTGACACTCTGTGTGTCTCTCTGTGTGTGAGGGCTCCTTCTCCTTCTCTTGCTTCCCGTTCACTCCCCCAGCGCCCTGCGACTTTAGGGCCAGTTCCCTCTCTGCGTGTGTGTGTGTTTTGACCTCACTGCGCTTGTTGGGGGAGAGTGTTGGTCGCAATTTTTCTTGATTTGTCTCAGAGTGGTTACTATCATGGTTTCCTTGCCGGGGAGGAGGGAGAGACGCAGAGCCTGCTTGTTCTAAAGGAGCAAAGCCGGAGGGGAGCCTCTCCTGCATTATCAGCAGCATCCTTCTCCACACCCCCCACGCGTGCTCCTTGTCCCTTGAGTTCTTTTCCTTCCCTCCCCACTTAAAACGTGGTTACAAAGCACGGATCCACATGGATCCTCAGGATTTTTGCACTAGGTCACCCCAAATTCACCATCAGATCACATAGCATATCCATGGCTACAGCCTGCACCAAAAAACACACGCACCCACTGTTTCATGGGGCCGCAATGGCGCAAAAACGTGGTTACGAAGCATGGATCCACATGGATCCTCAGGATTTTTGCATTGGGCTACTCCAAACTCACCGTCAGATCACATGTCTGTGGCCACAGCATGAACCACAAAAATCATATATCCACTGTTTCGTTTGGAATATTTTTTTCTTGTTTTCCTCCTCTAAAAACTATGTGCGTGTTATGGTCAGGTGCGTGTTATAGAGCGAAAAATACGGTATGTAACCCAAGGTACCGCTGTTCTTGCAATTGTTCTACCACAAGTCTGTCCATCACCTTTCCTAAAGAGGGGATATTTGTGACTGGGCAGCAGTAGTCACAAATCAATAGGTTGAAGGTTGGATGTACAGTACGTATTTATTAATTAAATTTATATACCGTCCTTCATCTGAAGATCACAGGGCAGTTTTGTAGACATGTAAGAGCACAAAATATATAGTAAAACAAAAACAAAACAAAACGACCCCTCTCCCACAAACATCTTTAAAAGGCCATATAATGTTAATCAGCCAAAGGCCTGGTTATAAAGAAAGGGTTTTGCCTGGCACCTAAAGATATAAAATGAAGGCACCAGCCAAACTCCCTGGGAAGAGCATTCCACAAATGGGGAGCCACTGCAGAAAAGGTCCGTTCTTGTGTTGCCACCCTCTGGATCTCTCTCGGAGGAGGCACACAAAGAAGGGCCCAGATGATGGTCACAGAGTCTGGGTTGGCTCATATGGGAAGAGGCGGTCCTGAGATGTTTAAGGCTTTATAGGTCAAAAACAGCACTTTGAATTGGTCCCAAAAACTGATTGGCAGCCAGTGCAATCGGGCCAGGATCGGTGTAATATGCTCAAACCGCCTTCCCCCATTGGGGAGTCTGGCTTTTTCTAGGACATTTTCAGTGTGGACTATTTAGAAAACAAACAAACACAGAACCTCCACTTTTAGTTTTGGTTTCAGTTCCATGCTGCATTTATTATTGAGATTTTTTTTTAAGCTTGTTATTTGTAAGTCAGCCTGGGAACATAATTAAAGGGTAGTATTAAAATATATAATAAATAAATCAATCAAAACACAAATTCTCAATGGAAAGTCAGCACTGGCTAGCAGTTCAGTAGCTTGACATTTACACACATGTAAGTTAAAAGTGAGGGACGCAGGTGGCGCTGTGGGTTAAAGCCTCAGCGCCTAGGACTTGCCGATCGAAAGGTCGGCGGTTCGAATCCCTGCGGCGGGGTGCGCTCCCGCTGCTCGGTCCCAGCGCCTGCCAACCTAGCAGTTCGAAAGCACCTCCGGGTGCAAGTAGATAAATAGGGACCGCTTACCGGCGGGAAGGTAAACGGCGTTTCCGTGTGCGGCTCTGGCTCGCCAGAGCAGCGATGTCACGCTGGCCACGTGACCCGGAAGTGTCTCCGGACAGCGCTGGCCCCTGGCCTCTTAAGTGAGATGGGCGCACAACCCCAGAGTCTGGCAAGACTGGCCCGTATGGGCAGGGGTACCTTTACCTTTACCTTAAGTTAAAAGTGAGATAAAATTATTGATTATTCTCATGAAAGAACTAGCTAGCCATTGGAAATCTGCAAGTTCACAGTTTTTGGATCACTGCCTGTAGGGAGATAGGCAAACACAAAATATATGGTAGCTTTTGAACCTAGCTAAGATGACTTCAACACTAGTCCATGTCTATCAAGTATTTCTTTTTAATTTTCCATTTTCATTCATTGATAGCACAGATTTCTGGCCTTAGAGGTATAATGAATTTGCTGACTGCACACGATGACGTATTAAATAATCTCATTTTAATAAAGTTTTAATGTCAGATAGAGTGTGTGTAAAGTACATCTGCAAATACCACAAAGTCCTCAGATATATTTGTGTATAGTGCATTACTGAGGAAAGGCATGAATAATTGCCCCATTTTCAGAGATATGCTACCCTTTGTTTCTATGCCAACCAGGATATAACTGCTCTGCCTAAGAACAACATCAATGTACACAGGTTTAGAGGATTGTGTCATTTAAGGGCAATCCATCAAATGTTTCGTCATATAATTCAGTTGCAATAAATGAGGGTTATGTGGAAGCAATGTTCCTACATCAGTTCAGAAATATTTTATTATGTTTGAAAGCATGATTCTTGACATGTTATACTTATATTCAGCATGCAGCCCAGTCTAAGGGGAAAAAGTAAAAAAGAGCAGCAACCTGATCACTCTGAAACAATTGTTCGTTCATAAATGTACAGTGGTACCTTGGGTTACATACGCTTCAGGTTACAGATGCTTCAGGTTACAGACTCCGCTAACCCAGAAATAGTACCTCAGGTTAAGAACTTCAGGATGACAACAGAAACCGCGTGGCGGCGCAGCAGCAGTGGGAGGCCCCAATAGCTAAAGTGGTGCTTCAGGTAAAGAACAGTTTCAGGTTAAGAACGGACCTCCAGAACGAATTAAGTTCTTAACCCGAGGTACCACTGTATTTCCCATTGTAGAACTTGAGAAGAACCTTAGGAATATTTAATATACTACATAGGTATTGTAGTAGTCACCCCAAATGTTGTCCACTTAGTAAGCCTTTCACATCACAGTGGTGATGTATATACAAGGACCATGCATGGGTTGCATATAGATCATGTAGCTTTGCCACATGCATTGTACCTTCACTAGGAAACTGACACTGGTAGTATGGGAAGCCAATTTTCCTGTCTCTGCTTATGATATTGCCACAATATAAAGCTGAACCATGAGAAAGACGTTTCTCAGCTGCCTAGGTAATGTATTCACGATGCAAGCACACTTCCTAGGAAATACATTCAGTGGCACTTATGAGTGAACAAGTGGGCTTCCAATCTCTTTATACAGGTGCTCTTTTGGAGTACTAATAAGAAACCTACATCTAATGTATGCTTTTGCACCATGCAGCATATTTTATTTTCAAGAAAAGAATAGTTGTTGTTGTTGTTAAAAAAAGCTAACAGGATGCCCAACAAGTTTGGGGTGCTTGAAATTTGCATGAGGGTCAAAGCTCTTTAGTTTTCCAAATTTTCAGTTATGCAAATGGGGAGAGAAGGTGAGAAATAGCTGACTGGCAACATATGTCAAAGCAGTCTTTAATATTGCACTGAGATCTTTATTGTACAGCTTAGCTCTGGGAGCAGCAGAAGTTTGAGGTGGTGTGTATTTCACATCCTACAGTTCTCATATTTCAGTCTGCAGTTTCAACTTTATGATTTGCAGGCTTAGACCTACTTAGTCCTCCTAAAATATGCCTTGAGTACTTATTGGTTATTGTTTCGAATTTGAATTTATCATCTGAAGTATAAGTGATACTACAACATGCAGAATACCTGGTAAGATAGAAGCTGTTGAAGAATCATAGAATCATAGAATCAGAGAGTTGGAAGAGACCACAAGGGCCATCAAGATGCTATAATCTAGATGCTATACTCCTATTGATGCAGCCCAGAATTGCATTGGCTTTTTTAGCTGCCGCGTCACACTGTTGGCTCATGTCAAGTTTGTGGTCAACCAAGACTCCTAGATCCTTTTCATATGTACTGCTCTCAAGCCAGGTGTCACCCATCTTTTATTTGTGCCTCTCATTTTTTTTGCCCAAGTGCAATACTTTACATTTCTCCCTGTTAAAATTCATCTTGTTTGTGGTGTGGTCACAAAATGGGCTGCTGTAAAGGTGGCACGGCTTGGGGGGGTGAGAAAGACTGCCAATAAGGCAGCAGATCCAGCCTCCTGTCAGTATTTTCATCCCTCCCATTGCAAGGATCACCTGATCATGTTGTTTTACTTTCATGCTGTGAGAAAGGAGGGGGCGGAAGCTACTCTTCGAGACTTCCGTCTCTAGTACTGTTGCACTTTTTCTTTGATCTGCCTAGAGACAGGATGGCTGTATGAGAGCTGCTCCTCTCGTACATGTTTGTTACGTTCTTTTATTTGATTAACTGGTAGAAATAAATTAGGTATGCTACAAAAGCTCCACAGCTTTGCTTCCATTTACTCTGCTGCATTTGGGTGCTCACATGAGCAGATGTGAGTCCATAGCACCAGGACCTGCTCCCAAGAAATGCTGTGTTGGTGTTCCTGCGTTCCTGTGATCGGAAGTTCGGAGAAGGTGCTCCCATTGCCCAGCCCATGCAGGCGCTGAAGACGTGGGCTGAACATGGGCGTATGGAAACCTCCAAGGAGTGCACCACCACAGCTGTTGCTGTCACAGTGGCAGCAGCAGTGAAAGATGCATTCCTTGGAGGCGGGCTATGCCGCCCCTGTGGATCCTGCTGCCCGAAGCAGTTGCCTCACCTTGCCTCACGGGTGGGCTGGCCCTGGGAGGCTTGGGAAAAGGCCTTTGGGTGGTAGTATTCTGTGACTTGTGGGGATGATATCCTTCCTAACTTCCACTAGCAAGTTCCACATCCTAGCAGAGTTCCAAACATCCCCCTTTATAAATTACACAGCGGTTAGCTTGTTGCTGGCTTGTCTGAGCCTCACTACTTAAGATTCCTGGTAAGATCCCTTCTAATCCCTCTTAAAAAGAATAGACATGAGAATCTGATTAAACTTAATATAAAAGTAGTTTACTCACAGATTTATTCAGGTACACAGATAGATCCCTGAAGGCAGGCTTAGGTTACATAACTATATACAATAGTACCTCGAGTTACAAACGCCTCAGGTTACAAACGCTTCAGGTTACAAACTCCGCTAACCTGGAAGAGTTACCTCAAGTTGAGAACTTTGTCCCAGGATGAGAACGAAAATTGCATGCCGGTGGCGCAGCGGCAGCAAGAGGCCCCATTAGCGAAAGCACGCCTCTAGTTAAGAATAGTTTCAGGTTAAGAACGGACCTCCAGAATGAATTAAGTTCGTAACTAGAAGTACCACTGTATTTATATGAAATGTCCCATAAGGGAATTAGTCCTAAGTGACTGCGACTGAGCAGTCACTTCTTTTAACACACAGGAACATACAAAATGGAGAACACACACTGATCAGAACATGGAAGCTGTGTGCTCCTCCATGCTAGTACAACAGACAACACACCCTCTTCAAGTCACATGTAGTGGAAGTCTGTCCCAGCTCAGAAGGAAACAAGAAGTCTTTTCCTGAGTGGTACAAAACATCCCCCAACATGTCCACTGTAGGAATGTTGTGCTTGACTGCAGTTTTTCATCCCACATGACTGACCCAGCAGACTGGACATTATCCCAACAAGTAGGCTGGGTTCACAGTTGTCCATCATTCAGACCAAACTCTGCAGTATTGGGATCACATTTTTATAATGCAAAACTTTCAGAAATGTTTCTTTTCAATAAAGTTTTCGCCCGTTTTTTTTTTACCTGAGCTTAATGCATTGGGTTTCTTGTGGACACAAGGATTCTTTTGAAGCCCATTTAACCACCTTTCTGAAGGATTAAATCCACTCACCACAAGATGGCTCCCCAGCAGCTTTCAGTTGCATTGTTTCCCCATCCTATCTAGTCTTGCAAGTGAAGGCATTGATTATCTTTTGGAAGTCTGGAGTACTACTGAGCAGCTTGTGGATTAGAGCCTTGTCTAATAAAATAATAGCTATTTTTACATTAAAGCCCTGGGGATCTCTTTGAAAGGTAATTCTGTTACTTTAATTTCTGTACCCCATAAAAGGCTGTTATCTAGTTTGTGCCTCTGTTCATATTTTTTTTCTAAGAGACAAAGACTGGCTCAGAGAATTCAAACTGATTTCAAGTTTTAAGCCTCCTGCTTTTAAAGGCTAAAGCTGCTTATGCTGTTAAGATTTCCCCATTTTTTAAGTATGAGAAATTTGAATGTCATTTGGGGTTGTTTAAATCTTTTTGCTGGCCTCAGATTTGTGGAAAGCACATCTCATGCAAAGGGGCATGACTTGTGGTGGTTAGTAAGATGTGTTTTCTGGATGACATGTAATCAAATTAGATATAGATTTTCTTGATTTTAAAAATAAACTTCTATTGCATTTGTGCTTTTGTCATTTACCTTAACAAGTGAGGAGTCCAGAATGAACACTGGATACAAATGTTGATCAGATTATTACCATTTAAAAATAGCAGTGCTAGCTTGGGCAAGTTGAAGAGAGAGACTCTTGAGATGATCTATGTTCTTATAAATTAAATCTATATTGGATTGCACTTGCATCAGGGATGCTTCTAACACCTATTGGCAGAGCTGCTGAGAATGAACTGTTCTGAAATAAAAAAAAGACTGGAATGTTTGCAGCTCCGAACTGTGGTTGAAAAGACAATTATCAATTTGAGTGGGATCAGTTTAAAATGACACTGATTGTAGGGGGATGTGGCAAAACCATATTGTATTGAAGTAAAGGGTTTTTTTTTGTAAGAATGTTTCGATTATTTTTTTAAAAAAACTATTTTAAGTGATTAATTGTAAGTAGTATAAAACCCTTGTATTTTACCCCTAACTAGAGCCTTTGCGCAAATTCAGTCTCCTTTCTGCCATGCACATACAGGAAGGAAGAAAACTCTTATTAACCCACACCTACAGGCTGATTGGTCATTAAAGAAACATCATCCAGCCACTAACTCCTATTTAGGAATTCTTAACCAGTCAAACATCAATGGCCATTGTGTTAAACCATCAGGAATCACAAGATAGCCACTTAAGAATACAGTGGTACCCAGTGGCGTAGCGTGGGGGGTGCAGGGGGGGGCAGCCGCACCGGGCGCAACATCTGGGGGGGTGCGCTCGCACTCGCAGCTCTCTGCCCCTACCTGGCTCACTCACTCTCTCTCAGCGCTGTCACAGATTTCTCAAAAAATTCACTATTGTCACACGGATCCTCCTCCTAGCCAATCAGGAAGTGGGATCCACTTCCTCATTGGCCGAAAGGTGAATGCATGCAATTGGCTGAGCTGCCGAGCAGGAGGCGGGAGGACTCAAGGAGACGCGGGGAACTGAGTAGAAGCCGTCGCCGCTGCAGGTAAGTCTCTCTGCATTGAAAGGGGGGCACGTTGGTCATTCTGCAATGAAAGGGGGCATGTTGGTCTCTCTGCATTGAAAGGGGGCATGTTGGTCTCTCTGCATTGAAAGGGGGCACGTTGGTCTCTCTCCATTGAAAGGGGGCATGTTGGTCTCTCTGCATTGAAAGGGGGCATGTTGGTCTCTCTGCATTGAAAGGGGGGCACGTTGGTCTCTCTGCATTGAAAGGGGGGCACGTTGGTCTCTCTGCATTGAAAGGGGGCACATTGGTCTCTCTGCATTGAAAGGGGCATGTTGGTCTCTCTGCATTGAAAGGGGGCACGTTGGTCTCTCTCCATTGAAAGGGGGCATGTTGGTCTCTCTGCATTGAAAGGGGGCACGTTGGTCTCTCTCCATTGAAAGGGGGCATGTTGGTCTCTCTGCATTGAAAGGGGGCACGTTGGTCTCTCTCCATTGAAAGGGGGCATGTTGGTCTCTCTGCATTGAAAGGGGGGCACATTGGTCTCTCTCCATTGAAAGGGGGCATGTTGGTCTCTCTGCATTGAAAGGGGGGCACATTGGTCTCTCTCCATTGAAAGGGGGCATGTTGGTCTCTCTGCATTGAAAGGGGGCACGTTGGTCTCTCTCCATTGAAAGGGGGCATGTTGGTCTCTCTGCATTGAAAGGGGGGCATGTTGGTCTCTCTGCAGTGAAAGGGGGCACGGTGGTCTCTCTGCAGTGAAAGGGGGGCACGGTGGTCTCTCTGCAATGAAAGGGGGCACATTGGTCTCTCTGCATTGAAAGGGGGGCACATTGGTCTCTCTGCAGTGAAAGGGGGGCACGTTGGTCTCTCTGCATTGAAAGGGGGCATGTTGGTCTCTCTGCATTGAAAGGGGGGCACATTGGTCTCTCTGCATTGAAAGGGGGCACGTTGGTCTCTCTGCATTGAAAGGGGGGCACGTTGGTCTCTGTGCATTGAAAGGGGGGCACGTTGGTCTCTCTGCAGTGAAAGGGGGCATGGCGGTCATTCTGCATGTTGAGCTGACCAGATGGATTGAAGTTTGGTTGGTTCAACAGTGACAAGACAGATTTCGATCCATATGTAGCTGCTCCAGCTCAACATAAGTTGATGTAAGCCAGTGGGTCTAGCAACCTTTAATTTATTTATTATTATTTTTGCTGAAAGAGTAAGGCAATAGGCATGAAGGTGAATAAACATTATGTTAAGAGTAAAGAAATGGTTATACAATGAAGGGGTGCTAAAAGTGCAGCAAGGCAAGAATGTGATTTTCTTTTTTTTAAGAATTTTAGCAGAATACTACACCTATATCATGCCATACAAAAAAGAATCTGGTGCACAAGGCAGGAAAAGGAGAAAGATAGAGACAGAGCAACAAGCTAAGTTAGCTGGAAGCCTTCACTGGTTTTTGGTGAGTACTGCCGAAATTACAGCAGGACCATCAGCAGCAGCACAGGAGACTCATAACCCTGATCCCGTGTCGGTGGACATTCCTGTTCCTGCATTAGAAGCAGAGACAGTTTCATCTAAGGATGCTTATACTCAGCCAAATCTGCCAGAAAATATTGACCAAAAGTTTAAATTAATCTGTATATACGGATTGATATCTTGCACTTCTATTAAAGAATTACAATTAGAGGTACAGGATTGAGGAAGTTGGCTCCATCTAGCCCAGTCTTGGATCATCTCCAGGGTATGGTTCCATTTTGATGTTTAGTTTTTGTTCTTGATATTTTTTGTCATTTACAATGGTTGTGAGACGACATATAATAGCATGGCCCATGCTAGGTTACTACATTTGTAGATTTGTATTCATAGACCTGCTGAAAATGTGGAGAATGTGTAATGCATGTTCGCACTCAATAAAGTGTTTGAAAATAAACTTGTATTTAGATGCATTTTACTTTAATTACGTCAGTATTTTCATAACAAACAATACATGTGCTTAGGGGGTAAGGGTTTCTTTAACTAATCTAGTGGAAGAGACTCGAGTGCTAAAATCCACGGGTTAGGGGGTGCAAATTACTTGCCTTGCCCCGGGTGCTGACAACCCACGCTACGCCACTGGTGGTACCTCATGTTGCGTAACCTCCAGGTTACGGAATCTTTGGGTTATGGCCGCAGCAAACCCAGAAGTGTATACTTCCGGGTTTCGCCACTCACGCATGTACAGAAGCGCTCTGTGTGCCATGCGTGTGTGCTCTGCGCATAGAAGCACTCTATCGTGCTGCGCGCAGAAATGGAGCCTTTAGTTACAGATCTTTCGGGGTGCGTACGGCACCCCGAAATGAATTAAATCCGTAACCAGAGGTACCACTGTATACTCTTAGCAACCTCAGAAAGCAGATCAGTAGAAATGTTTAAGGAGCCGGACATGTGCTTGGGAAAATCTTGTTGGGCTTCAGCACACATTTCAATTATTTTTTTCTCAAAACTAAAATTCACGAAAGAAAAACTAAGAAAACCATTGACATTTTCAGTGCCACTGTCTCATTAAATGAAGTGGCAAAGCCTGTTGCAGCCTAGTAGGTTGGGGGGCAGAAATTAAACTTTGTGCAGTTTAATTTTAAATGGATTTAGGGAGGAAGCATGACTGTATTATACTCTAAAAAGGATTATATGCCAGGGTTGGAGTCAGGTGTAGATCAGCAACAAAACACCCGAGGCCACTGAAGTTAACTCTTTTTTCAAGGAAACAAACCACCAGGGGCGCCGACTTATAAAAAATATTGGGGGGGCGGGGGCCCATACCGACTTATAAAAAATATTGGGGGGGCCCAAGACCTCCAAACCGCTGCTGCTGGGGGAAAGAAAGGGGCGAGCCCCGGGCTGCCCCGACCTTAAGTGAACCTGTGAGGGCCCGCCCTTTGAGGCAGCCGATTGGCTGCCGCCGTGGGCGGTGAATATTAATGAGCTAGGGTCGAGAGCCCGCAACCCCACCCCCTCTCTAGATCGGGAGTGGCTTTGTTTTAACTGAATGTATTTTAAAAGGTAACTATCGTCAAACAAGGAAAATAAAAAATACCAACATAATTTTGTGATTTTACAAAGCATAATATAACTAATAATTTTCTTAAATTATTGGGGGGGCAGAGCCCCCCCAAATGAATTTTTGAGGGGGCTCGGGCCCCCTCAGGCCCCATGGAGTCGGTGCCTATGCAAACCACAGCTCCGGTCTAGTGGTCTCAGCAACTCATTCTTAGGTCTTGCGAGGACTAAAGGTCCCACTTTCCTGGTGCCTGCTAGGACATCCTCCTCTCCATGGTGTTTCTCACACTGTGTCTGTGCACAGTCACCCTTTGCTCTGCCCATTTCATTTCTCTGCATGTTCAAGGAGTCCAGGGCGAGGGGAGCTGGTTGCAGCAGAAGGGGGGAGATTCCCTGGCTTCTTCAGCAATCAGCTTCTCTGTCTCCTGGCCTTTCAGCCCCTGCTTCTGCCTCGGAGTCTGAACTGTGCTCTGCCGTAGCTTCTCCCTGTTCACTAAGCCTCGTCCCCTCTTCTACTTCTGACGCCTCCTCTCAGTCTGCTCCTTCTTGTCCCTCTGACCACTCATCATCACCCCACCACCAATCCCCTGGCTCTGAGCTTCCTTCCCCTGGGGGTTCTCCAGGGGGTTCCCCGGCTGGTGTCTCCCACTTGTCCTCTGCATCCAGCCAGTCAAGATATTATACCTCTAAGTATAGTATACTTCACAGCTTGTTAGCTTCTGACAAAAGCTTAAGCCATAATAGGTTTGTGGTCCTGTAATTCTAGGCGATTCTGAACCTGCTGATCATTATACGCACACATAACGGCAAGCCATTTTTTTCATTTAAAAGCAACTTATCACTTCTACCACATGATTGGCAGCATTCAAGAAACCTTTCAAAATGCCTCTCTTTCAGATTCTGGGAGACTCTTGATTTTGTTCAGCAGAGACCCTTCATACCAACCCACAGACATTTGTGAGCCACTTCTCTGTGATGCTACCCTATGTGGTTGCCAAAACTAGAACTGTGTGGCTTCATTCCACCAAATGGATTTTCAACATCATCCCCAACTTGGGGGGGGGGGGCGCAATTATGTGGGGTGAGCCATTCATTCATCCCCACTCACATTCTTGCTGTAGTCAAATATATACTGCATTCATGTAAAATCACATAAATCAAATGGAAGGTGTGTGCATTATGTTTCTGTCAGTTTCTGTAGGGGGGTGGCATAGCTACCCATCTGGAATAGGTTAAGGCTATTAGCGTCTTGGATTGCTTGTGTGCATTCTCTCTCTCACACCAACCTACTCATAACCCCTTTCATGGATTGGTTCAGCATAACACACACTCCTGAAAATATTTAGACTGAGTTATACAGTTCAACAAAGATTTATTTCTGAACACACTCAAAAAGCTATTTGCGAATTCCCTTTCAAATGGAAAAAGAAAGAACTGTAGGTTGTAATATTTAGTCTGAGACACAGAACTGATGTATTGAATTAGCTCTGCTTCTTGAATGAAATGAATCTACAGAGCCCTAATTATGCAGAGGTTTCTAGCAATTGAGTCATTTTGACCATTGTATGTAGTCTTATTGCCCCCACATCCAGAAAGGAGACTCAGAACACCTCAGTGGTACCTCTGGTTGTGAATGGGATCCGTTCCAGAGGTCCGGCCATATCCTGAAGTTTTCGCAACCGGAGGGACTGCTTCTGCGCATGCACACATGGCGGTAGGCCGCTTCTGCGCATGCGGCGAAACACTTCGGGGTTTGCTGCTTTCACAACCCGAGGGTAACATAACCCAAGGTTCCAATGGAGTTTAAAAGTTTTATTTATTTAATGTCCACTAAGTGTGACCAGTGGGGAGTGGAGTTTGTGGCCTGGCGTGGGGCCCCACTGCCCTTGTGGAGCCTTGCTGTGCCATACCTTTGGGCTGGGCACAGCCCACCCACAGTCACTGTGGAGCACCCTGGGTTCCTGCCAAACCCAAATTTGAATGGGCCAATCTGCGGCAGCCGGGGGGGGGGCAGGTTCAGGAGAGTGGATCAGAGGGGAATAGGCTCCACTCCAAATCTTTAAAGGGGGCCTGAGCCAGTGGCAGGAGCGCACTTGGCCCCAGAGGATCAGAGCATTTTCCGTAGTGTAGTGGTTATCACGTTCGACTGACACGCAAATGGTCCCTGGTTCGTAACCGGGTGAAAACAGAGTAAGATTTTTTCATTGTAAAAATCAAGAGAGCTATCCACAATGTGATTCTGTGTCTTGGCGGCTGAGTGATTAGGCATCCAGACATTTAATCTGTCAGACAATACCTCAGGGTGGCAGTGAATTAAGGCCTTATCTTTCTTTACCTGCCCACACTGAGTGTGAAACAGCCAAATAATACTAAGTCAACATCAAATTTTCTACAGTGTGGAGGAATTCTCTACATGTCCATCCGGGGTTCCCCCAAAATTACTACTCAGTCTCATAAAAAGCAAATGGCCAAAGCCCAGACTATAGAGGGAGGGTGCTGAAAATGGGCACAGAGGGAGAAAGGAGGATGGATCGGCTAGTCTGACCTCTCTGATTAGACAGATGCCCCCATATGGCTCACAGCCACCTCCCAGAGGAAGATACGACATTGAGACCCTTTCCCCTAGGAGGGGAGTGAGCAGACTCACCTCTGCCAAGGACAGGAGGAGAACAATCAGGATGCCGCTTAATCTCTAGAAATCATTAAAGGTAAATTAATTATGATGAGCGCTTTATAACAAAACCATTACTCTTATTTATTCCTCAAATGGTGATCATTTCAGTATAGTGAATCCCCACCACAAAATATCCAGATGTTTTGGATGAAGAAATATGGCAGATTCCAGTTCCCGGAGTCTGCCACTGGTATTGCTGGGACAAACCACTAAATCTGTCACAAAATTCCACTTTAGACAGATTTTAGTGGCAATTCTACAAACATTTAACCTCTGAACATATGGTGACCACCACATTTTATTGCACTTTGAACTGCAACCACATGCCATAGAGATCCAACTACACAATACTCGCAAAAGACACTGTGCAGATGGGGGAATCGTAATCTGAATCCATCCCATGCTGAAGTACAGAAAGAATTAACTATTAAAAGGGAATGTTTTCTCTATCAGATTCTGGCTCATCAACTTACTGCAGAAAGTGGTGGCTTTATGTTGAAAGTGGTATACATGAATAGCAGTTAACCAGGGAAGGTTCTCCCTCATTAAAAAAGTGTTTAACCTATGCGGCAATCCTCTTATGTTCAGCCTACGCACAGAAGCATGGCTTCTTTCCAGCCCATAGTTCATGGGAGTGGAAATGCCACATATATAGGGGATGGCTCAGGGGGTTAATAAAACTAATGTATTTTTTCCTTTTCATATAAATTAGCCCAAGGTGTTAACTAATAGAATCCAGGCAGTGATCATAAACAGATTATGCTAATAAATGCCAAACCAAGAGTGTGTGGCTCTATGTAATTGGAGAGAACAAATATTTCAGCACAGCTAGCCCTGAAATTGCCTAGGTGTACGAAGTAACTTGTTGAATTTCCACAAACCTATATAAATACTGTTGAGAAAGATATGCCAATTCAGGCGCTTTGGTTATATGAGCTCTGAAACAGAGCACTGCTTATCAGTAAGGCTCCTGAACTATCAGCACCCTTGCTGGGAAAGATTTATGGCTAACCTTTGCTAGGTTGGTGGCAAATAACAGTGGGGAAATGTTTCTTACAGAACAGGCAGTCAGGTGGCTCAACATGAAATTAGATATGTTTCCAGACTTAGCAGGTAGCTGTAGGTCTGATTGAAATTCGGGATCTCAAATAACAAAAGAAAGAAAGACTCAGTACCTGGTGTATGGTCTAGCCACTGAAAAACCGCTGTGATGTTTTCAGCACTACATGCACTTCAGAGGAACAGCATGGCTTTGATTCGGTGTGGTATGTTGGTACAGCACGAGGCCTTCCACTCCTAGGAAGCAGAGCAAATGATATAATTCTCACAAGTGCATTACTGAACATCAGCCTCCCCCTTTCAAGTGTCCTTCAACTGCTTTGGTGGATCCAAGCTTATAAATAAACATCCCTTAAATGACCACGACATTTGTATTTCTGTCTTCAGTATCCCAGGGCGTCTCTCTGTTGTGCCAAACAGCTTTAGAATGGAGACAAAACCAAGAGAACTCCAGTTCTTATACGAAAACATGAATTTCATACTGCAGCTATGGGAAAGTTCAAGCCATATGACACCTTTTTGCAGAAAGTGCCTTGCTAAAGAGTCAGTGATAATTGGAAATGATACATTACTATCTCAGTCTGATGTTTTACAGAGGAGATATGCTGACCTCCATCCATCTTTGGGAACAACAGTGGGAGACTGTGTGATCTTGCATAATTGCACGATGCACGGGGATGCTCAGCTAGCCTGCTAAGCCAGCTCTGCTCCCACTTCCTTCTCTTCAACTAGCATGGAACAAGGAAGGTACAATCCACTATAACCTTTGCCAAATAGGAAAAAGTCAACTTTTGGAGGAGGTCAAGCATCAGGGAGGTCTCAATGGTGCATATGAATGGGGGACAGTTCAGTTTGCATTTAAAAGCAAACCTATCTAAATATGTGAAGCGAAACACAGCCATCCTTCAGAATTCACTCTTCTCTGAATTTAAGCAAGTAGTTCTCAAGCCGAGTAACGTGTAGAAAAGTACGGTACATATACTGGGATGGATGTGCATGAAAATGAATATATTAGTGGAAATAACATACAAAAAGTCATTATATTCAGGGAAATAGAGTTGCAGAAAACACATATACTATTCTTCAGAGAAAAATGTCTATTATTAGGAGAAATTTACACTAAGATACTGCTCAATATTCATGATAATATTTTTTATTGCAAAGTGAGGTGGAAATGTGCAGCACACTGAACGTAAAATTGGAAAAATGAGAAACTGAGAAATTGACCAATTTGTCCACGTCCCTACTAGTCAATGAGACATTATTTCCTTTCCCTGTGTGTCATTTCCATGGTCCTCAGCAGGAAATGATGCTCCTGAGCATTTCCTGCCTTTTGCAACTCCTCCCAGCTGCTAGTTATCTCTCACATAAAATCAGCAGAAAGCATGAAACCAATATAAGCAGCACGAAAGCAACATTTATTCTAATACGCCACCACAGGATCTGTTTGATGAAGGCTGCCCTCGGAAATAAATAGTAACGGGAATATGATAGCATAATGTAAAACTAGCCTAAAAACTACCGAGAGGAAAAAATGCTAAGTGGCAGACATGCGAAATGCACCATAAAAACCCAAACAAAATTAAGAATGAACAGATTGGAAAGCATCTCAAACCGATGATCGACTGTACTGTCCATCCATACTAGACAGGAAGAGCTCTTCTGCTTGCCACATGAGAAATGGAATATGTAACTAGGCTCTAAATCAACAAGGCATAATTCTGATCAAACATGGTTAGGCTCAGGCTGCAAGTCACAGTTGAGGACATTGTCTGCCGTGTTTTAGCATCATGGACATGGGTTAGTTTAAACTCTGAATTTTTTCTTTTGAAACACTGAGATGCACTTCTTTATACATTTATATGAAGTGGCACAATATACTGCCTGATTTTAGATCTCCTTCTGCAGTAGTAAATGGTACCCAGGTGCTAGTGTGTCATATGGAAACTGTGATAAACTACTAGTGGTAATTGGGTTCACTCTAAGTATGGCACTTGCATTATCCTGGAAAGGAACTGTGAATAACATTGGTTGTTTCTGCATACTGATTTACACATATGAAATTGCTGGAGCTCGAGAAGAGACTTCAAAATATGTAGGCGTACTAAATCAGTATGCAAAAATTGCCTATTAAGATTAAAAAAATATGTCTCAAACCAAATATAGTCCTTGAATATATAGAAGTATATAACCATATATCTTTAAGTGTACAGAACCTTGCAGAAAGTATCTAGGTTACAAAAATATCAGCCTCTCTGTATAAAGTATTTCCATCAATTTACAAGTGTGTGCATATTCCCCCTGCATGCTAGTCTCCTGAATTTTGAAACTTCCCATATAGCTTCAGCCACCACTGAAATAAGTTCAGCTGTGGGTGCTCAAACTTTGAAAATTTCAATAGCTTAGCATGTCATAGCAGGACGTAGTCCAAACCATATGCCAACACTTTCTGTGGCAGCCAAGAGGCGATGGTAGAAGCACCCAGTGCATTTTTTGTGTGGGATATTGGGGAGGGGTGAGTGGATCTACAGTGACATGCATGGAAGGATCCAGGAGAAAGACAGAAGTCCTACTGGGTTGAGAAGCTGTCACTTGTGGAAAATGAAGCATCTAGGCCAGGCAACCTGAGATATTACATACCTAATATTGGCCTGGTCAATAAGATCTGTTAGTGAGGCCCTATTGATTGTCCTGCAGCCTTCAGAGATTTGTCTTGCTAAAGGAGGGGGTGGGAGAAGAGAAGTCTCCCCCTCATAATGTCCTGGCATTCTGTGTGACCCTCAAACTGCACAAGAAGAGGGCTGAGGCTTAGCCAAATGATAATGTAGGTGCACAAAGGCTAGGCTTAAAGACTGTCGAAAAGGGATAGGGAAATTATGGTCATCCAGATATTTCTGGGCTCCGACTATCATCACAGTCACTGGGACTTATAGGAGGTGCAGGGGCGTGTTACCCATAGAGGCTAGTGGCGCGGGGCACCAGGGCGCCAAGTTCTGGAGGGCGCCAGGGAAGAGGCGGAGGCTGGACGTGGCACCTCCTGGCATCAGGTCGCAGCCCTCACCTGCCTCCGCCACATTGCGTCGAATCAGTGCAATGCCCGGAGCCTCCGTCTGCTGGCCACCGTGGCACAAAGCGTCCAGCTGAGCCGGGAGGCGCCGCGTCCAGCCTCCGTCTCTTCCCTGCCAGAGGAGCCACCCTCCAGCTGCTGCCCGCCTCCTCCAGCCCCAACATGTCAGTGCTGTCCTCCCTAAAAAAAGGTAGACAACTCTGGGAAATGGGGGGGGGGGGCAGAGGGAGCTTTGCATTCACTTGCATGAGTGAATTTGCACAAAGCTTAACTGTTCTTATACATTAAGGTTTTTTAAATTTAATTTTAGAAAAATCCATCTTGTAACAATATATTACGTTACAGTGCTTTATGCAACACCCTTCCCTTTCATTTGGAAAAGAGATGGGACCTGCTGACCCAGATTTCTCACTCAAAAACAATAAATTTAACTGTGAATTGATCCTGCAACAAATGCATCTTTTTATTTTTAAAACTTTTAAGGTACTGTTTGAATGTTTCCCACGCATTTCCCACATTATAAGAGTAATCATAATCACTGACCCTGTTTTCTATCCCATTATTTCCTTCTCACTGCATTGCATTCCTTTCCTTTTCTAGTTCAATTTTTCATGATATTCTCTCATGTAACGGAAGGGCGGTTCATACTAAATATGAACACTTCTTTCCCCACAGAGACTTGCAGAGTGTGAAGAAGAGAAGAAAACCTATTTCCTTTGGAGTGTTTGTTAGCTCCTTTTATGTCCTCTGCCTAATAGATGTGCTACTAAGAATGAATTAATCTTACCACTATTTAATGTGAAAATTACTATATCTTGTTTTCTATCACCTGTATGTTGGAGTTGACCCAGCAATTTCATCTCACAATGGATTTAACTTTTTAAAGGAAAGAAATCAGATGTTCTATTTAGGCACTATAAATTAATTAAATTTGTGACTCAGATTGGTGTTCTCAGTTTCCCAGTAGGACACTGGTGCTTTGTGATGATTTTTATCCTAAACTAAAACATCTCTCACCACATTTTTTAATTTAAAAACATTTTAATACAACCAGAAAAAAACATAAAATGGAGAACAAGAATAGTATTATTTAAATTTATATGCCACCCTCCACCCAAAGATCACAGAGCAATTTGCAAAATAAAAATACAAAATGATACAGATATAAAAATACAATGACACAATAAACATCCTTAAAACAAATACAGTGGTAGGTACCTTGGTCCTCAAATTTAACCTTTTCCGAAAGTCCATTCTAAAACCAAAGTGTTCCAAAACCAAGGCGTGCTTTCCCATAGAAAGTAATGCAAAATGGATTAATCTGTTCCAGACTTTTAAAACCAACCCCTAAAACAGCAATTTAACATCTATTTTACTATCTAACAAGACCGTTGATCCATAAAATGAAAGCAATAATCAATGTACTTACCTGCACTGATGATAGTCATTGTTTGGATGGGGGGGGGGGGGCTTTTATACATTTCCGCAGTCACACAATCAATCTATCAGTAGCTGAACTGGGTTCCACACAGTCACAAAAACAAATGAACCGAAAAATCCGAAACGCAAAATAAATAGCAAAAAACAACGTGGCAAGCTTAATCCATGCCAGAAGTCTGTTTGTCTTCCGAAATGCTTGAAAACCAAGGCACAGCTTCTGATTGGTGCAGATACTCCGCAAACAATAGCCGACAACCGCGTTGGATGTTCAGCTTCTGAAAAACGTTCAAAAACACACACTTCCCGGTTTTTGGCACTTGGGAACCAAGGCGTTTGAATACCAAGGCGTTTGAGAACCAAGGTACCACTGTACATCTTTGCCAAGCAGTATGGATGAGGCTATCATAGCTGTCAGCAATGGGTGAGAGATCCAGCTTTGTGTAGCTTTCAGAAAGCAAGCAAGCAAGGAGTCCCCTTTAGAAATGGGAAACATGGTTTTACAAGCCACAGAAAGAAGCAGAATAGCCATGATCCAGCCAAAGTTGTATCAGTTACTCCATAAGGGGAGAATTCAAGGCGGAGAATTCAAGGGTTGCCGTATTTCAAAAAGCAGCTGGGCAGAAATAATGTTGCATGCCAGCTTCAGGACTGCAATACCTTTCCCCATGTTCCAAATCTCCCCCCAACTGGCCCCATTTTGCCACAGTCACCAGCAGAACAGCAAAGGGGGCAGAGGCTTCTCTGTCCAGAACAGGAAGGCTTGAGAGGGTCGATCTTGCTCTGTCTTCCAGAGCTGAATGTTTCATTCCCTAGGGAACCAGACGGAGAAGCAGTGACTCCCTGGCCAGATCAGGCCCACATCTCCTTCCAATCCAGCCTACACGATCTCTTGCAGTAGTCCTACCTCTTTGAGCTAGGCTAAAATTCAAAGATCACAATGTCTGTCAAAAAGAACATGGACAGCCTGATCCTCAGCTTGTGGAGCTTCCAAGCCAACCATCACAGCAAAATTCACAAACTTTCCAAACACAGCCCATTACATTCACTTCACACTAAGCCAGGCTTCCTCAACCTCGGACCTCCAGATGTTTTGAGACTACAATTCCCATCATCCCTGACCACTGGTCCTGCTAGCAAGGGATGATGGGAGTTGTAGGCCAAAAACATCTGGAGGGCTGAGGCTGAGGAAACCTGCACTTAGCTTTCTGATGGTACATCTCCCTCTCACCTTGTCCGAGTAACATAGGAGGACTAGACAGATGTAGAAGCCTACCCTATAGAAGCACACCAAATTAGACAAATTATGTATATCCAACAAAAATAATAATGAAAGCCTTGATTCTGTCCTCACGGATATGAGTTGTACGATTCTCTTTGCCTTCATCACTGTTCCTCTTTTCCTGTTTCTAGATCATTAAACTTACTAAGCTTTGAATGAAGGTTTTGTTTAGCTTCTAAAACATTTCATGGTGTTCCTGTTAGCGAGCTGGTAGGGAAGATCAAACCAAATATTTTGAATTCGCTTGTGAAGAAGTATTATTATAGGTGACAAAAAAAAATACAGGGGCTGGAGATAATGTGAATTGCACTGATTATACCTTCAATACCACCATTCAAAGTGTTTTGAAACGCTGGCTAGTAGGAGGTTTGCACCTCTGCTGTTGAAAGAAGTACAAAATATCTGCTTGTAGCCAATGATGACTTACATGATGCTGAACATATTGTCTATAGATAACTACAAGGAGGATCTGAACATGTCAATGTAGAAAGGAAGCATGATTCAGAGCAATTCCATGGAGATAGAACTTTGGTATAGACTGATCTAGGAACAGATATACATTTTACTAATCTTTTCTTTACTTGCATTCTTAAAAGATGCATACAGAAGTTCCAGGAAACAACAGAAGAGGCACACAGAAATAGTATTTTGACAGGAGAGCCATGCTACAAAAAAGAAGATACAATTTGGTGTCTAGGACTGCTGAACAGCCAATAATGATTCCAATTTCCTTAAGATTTTGTGCTCAGAAAGTACCAGTAGCCACATGGGGGGAAACCCACCTCATGTGGGTAATATGTGCCAACAGTATCACATATTCTCCAACAAGTCTGATTAATGGTATTATGAACATATGCTATTCACACCAGTGTACAGTGGTACCTCGGGATACATACACTTCAGGTTACAGACTCCGCTAACTCAGAAATAGTACCTTGGGTTAAGAACTTTGCTTCAGGATGAGAACAGAAATCGTGTGGCGGCAGCAGGAGACCCCATTAGCTAAAGTGGTACCTCAGGTTAAGAATGGACCTCCAGAACGAATTAAGTTCTTAACCAAAGGTACCACTGTATAGTACCATCTATGGATGATTTCAGTGGAATTATCTCATATATTGACCAATACAGAGAAAAGCAGCTTAGTGTACCAATTTTTATTCCAAACAATGTCATCCAAGGTCTCACTCAAATCGACTTTGCATCCTTTAACTGCCTCACGTGGGGCAGCCTAATTGGCTGTTCCAAAAAAATGGCAGAAGTTTGAGTAAAGCAGCGGTGGGGAGACAGTGAGAGGAAAATGGCAATTTTAAACAACAGCAAAAGTTTGAGTAAGGAGAGATGGAGGAACATTGTAGGGTTGTTGTCTTTTTATTTAAAAACAACAACAACCAAAAACAAGTTTCCACAAAGAAATAGGAGAGATGTGTACAACATAAAAGCTAACACCAAAAAGTAAACACAGCAGAGCATTTCCAAACGCCCTTCTTAGGATTATTAGAGTGTGGTAATCAGGGTTAGAACTGATAAACCTTAACATTTTGACCGCCTTTCTAGAACTACAAGAACAATGTGTGTGTATTGTGGTGGTTCGTATAAAGAACTTGGCAGGAAACGATAAATGGGCAGATGGCCAAAATTTAGCATGGCTCACAAGTTGTTCAAGCCTTATTTTGCAAATTGACATAAGTTGCTGGACGTAACTTATAAGAAGATGTTTCATTCCAAGGATTGCAAAAAAGCGTGTGTGGGTGGATGGATGGATGGATAGATAGATAGATGATAGATAGTATGACAATGCCCAAGATTCATTGTTTCTGTTGGTAACTCGTGGAAGATAGTTTGAAAGACAATGTAAATGGCATTGTTTAATTAAAATCCAAATATCATACATCTGTAATGTCAAATATAGATCAAAACTATGTTATAGGACAAAGATGTTAACTAATTAGCAAGTAAAAGAATGCAAAGCAAATGCATAACAATTCTTCAGGGAATTTGCATATATGACCAATTTCCCTCCGGGGGTAGTCTACAAAGCATTGTTCTGAAGATCAAAAGAATAAATTAGCATCAATATCTATATTGTTTATAGCTGAAATGAAAAAAAAAAGGAGCTGTGGGAAATCCCAGCTATTTCTGACCTGAAATCAACAATTCATGGTCTTGCTGTCCTGAAGAATGTCAAGAGGTGCCATAGTGGGAATGTGGTCAGTGCTGAATACCCAGCAAAACTGTTCTTCATTTCATCATACTATTTCTCGGCCTACTTGCAGAGGTTATGATGTGATGTTAAGGAATCCATATTCTGGATGCACGCCAGACTAAGAACACAGGAGCCCTGATGGATTAAACAAATGTTTCATCTAGTCCAGCCTTCTTTTCCCAGAGGTGGCAATGAACTCTCCCTGATCTTTGTCCCAGCATCTGATGTCTGAAGGCATTCCACCTCTGAACAATTCAGTGCTCATATGCGATTTGCACTTCAACTATGACTGGGTTAAGTCAGTCAGAGAATCACTTATTTTATCATGGCTTTTTTTCATTAGTCACACTTAAAGCGGCTATTGTTTTTGAATTATTTCTGGATGTAAATGTAAGGGTGCATAAATTGCTTTTGATTTGCTATAGAGATGACATTGTTAAAAGAATGAGGGTGTGACATATTCTCTCTCTCTCTCTCTCTCACACACACACACAAACAAACACACACACACACAGTCATTGTTTAACGTCTGAAGAAAAGCCCTACAAAGATTGCTAATTATTTTGTCATTTCGGGTTGGTCCTAATAAAGGCATTATTCCAATGATATTTTGATTTTTTAAAAAAAAATCCTGGTGGACCAGTGGAGCTTCAGACATTAGATCCAATGGTAGCAAGAGCATAAGGCAAAGTCTTTTCTTCTTTAGGGGACCATCCGGAGCAGTGGGAACTGCTGAACAGAGATGCAGTGAAAGAGAGGTGGAGGGTTCTTGTACAAATGGAAATTCTTCTAGCATTACCAGTACATTTCTGAGCACAATTGAAAGTGTTGGTGCTGACTTTTAAAGCCCTAAACAACCTCGGCCTAGTACACCTGAAGGAGCGTCTCTACCCCTATCGTTCAGCCCGGACACTGAGATCCAGCTCCAAAGGCCTTCTGGCGGTTCCCTCACTGCGAGAAGTGAGGTTACAGGGAACCAGGCAGAGGGCCTTCTTGGTGGTGGCACCCATCCTGTGGAACGCCCTCCCTTCAGATGTCAAGTACATAAACAACTACAGTGGAACCTCGGGTTGTGGATGTAATCCGTGATGGAGGCACGACCACAGCCTGCAGCGTTCGCATCCTGAAGTGCCGCCGATTTGGTGCTTCTGCGCATGTGTGAGCGGTGAAACCCGGAAGAAACTCATTCCAGTACTTCTGGGTTTTGGGGGGTCTGCAACCTGAAAACACGTAACCTGAAGCGTCCTTAACATGAGGTATGACTGTATATGACATTTAGAAGACATCTGAAGGCAGCCCTGTTTAGGG
The DNA here is from genome assembly GCF_964106915.1 of Podarcis gaigeae. NCBI lineage: Eukaryota > Metazoa > Chordata > Lepidosauria > Squamata > Lacertidae > Podarcis > Podarcis gaigeae. Next base: position 7,482,628 of record NC_139677.1, on the reverse strand, counting down.
AAATTTTAAATGACTGATATTTTGATGTATTTTTAATCTTTTGTTGGAAGCCGCCCAGAGTGGCTAGAGAAACCCAGCCAGATGGGTGGGGTAGAAATAATAAATTATTATTATATATAAGATATCAATCAAATCAAAAGTTAAGAATGGAGTGAAAGTATTTCGAAGATTATATGTCAAAATATTGTTCTAAAAATGACATGTTAATAGGCTTCGAATAAAAAATGTAAGCAATAACAAAACCAGGAATGAAAGAAGGAAAAATCAGAATTTAACAAAAATAATTTTTATAGAATAATAAATAATTTATTATAGAATGCAAGGGGGGAAAAGGTAGAAAGAAATATAAAGAAGTCGAGTTGCTATGGAGGGAAGTAGAGGGTGGGTGGTGGGTTTTATAATTAAGTGTATAATTATGCAGCTGTTGTAATTTAGATATTGTATTTTATGTGAAGGAATCATTGGGAATTTTGGTTATTATGTATATATGTCAAGTTTCAATAAAGATCTTTGAAAATTAAAAGAATAAAAATAAAAGTAAATTATTATTATATTACTATTATAGCATAAATTTGCTCTTCCTAGTTTTGGACAATCACACTCAGGGGTGGCGTGTCCCATTTCACTGCTTGAGAGAAAACAGTAAGTGCTGCTCTGCCACCCACACCACAGAATCCCTTAACTAGGTTGTGTGGCAGGAGTGCAAAGCAGCGATCCGTTCTGGTGAGATCTCACCAAAATCTCACAAGATCTTGCATGCTTCATGAGATCTTGTGAGATTTCAGTGAGACCTTGCACAATTTGGGTGAGATCTCATCAGAAACTGGCACCAGTGCTAGCAGCGCTTCTCTGTGGGTGGTGGACGGTTGTGGGGTACCCACAGGGGCACTGCCTTGGGGTCTTTCGTCACTCAAGGTGGCTGCTTCACCCCACCTCATGGATAGGTTGGCTCTGATCTCACTGCAGCACCATACAACACAGAAGTGAGTCAGGGGTCCCATTAATCCCCTGAAAAGGGTTTTTTGGGCAGTATGGTGGTCTCCAGAAGAGTTGGTTGAGTTTCCTTCTGTTATGTATTGAAATTCTCACCCTGGCCACCAGGAGTATTGTATATTTAGTTTTCACTCAGGTCCACGTCAGTTATTTTAGGCGGGAAACCCTGGGTTGTTGTTGCTACAATGTTGACAGCCGGCTGCCTATAAAAGCAAGCCGGCTGAGCTGTTTGCTGTTCAGTTCTGTTCCAGCTTCCAAATAAAGAGCAGCTTTGGAAGAATCGCTGTGTCATCTGCTATGTCTACCCACTATTCAACACCTTCCACTTGCACAACTATTAGATGCAATCCTTTGTTTTATAAAGAGATATTTTCTTTGAAGCTTCAATTTTCTGTCATATTCCATTGAAAAATATTGAATTCTCTCCCCAAAGAATTTGTTTTCTTTCAAATTAACATTTGAAATGAGATTATCTACGAGGCTCAACCATTCTCTCCCCATTAACAGAATGCTTGCGGTTTTGGAGAAGTGCTACACTGCTTAAATCACCTTGCTTTTTCCCCACAGTCCATCATTTAATACAACAAGTGGAAGTAGCTCATCATCTTTTCTAAAACATTTCAGAAGGAAGGGTGACACCCTATTCAAATGGAAGACTGGGAAAGATTATGGAAAAAAGATTTACAATTCACAGCATACTATTCATTAAAGGAAAATTGCTTGAAAATGGTTTATAGGTGGTATGTGACACCTAATAAATTGGCAAAAAATTATAAGACAAATACAAACACATGTTGGAGATGCAACCAAGGGGAGGGAACCTTATTCCATATGTGGTGGACGTTAGGATTCTTGCCCAGTGTTTGCAGTCATGGGATTGCTTTTATCACGTGACAGTGTATGTTTTCATTCCACATAATGGGAAGTGATGGAGACAGGATGTTTTTATTACTGTGTTTCCGTGATGTAGGACTATTGTCCTTTGTTTCTTTCTCTTTGCTGTTTGATGAGAAAGGGGAAGGAGCTAAGTCAGAATGCTCTGAGTGTATTATATGTGTAAATAAAGTAGTTTAGCGAAATGCTGCGCTACTGAGTCAGTCACGCGAACTGCCAACACTCTGCAGAATCCTGAAGTGTGCTGATGCCTCTTGGTGTCAGTCGCTGTGATGTTTGGGAAATTAAAAAAATGTTTGGGAAATATATATTGGGCAAACATTTAGTAAAAAACCAGAAGCTTTCCTATTGTGCATTATGACTATAAATATCTCAACGGATAAAAAAAGGGTGTTCCTTTACATGACGACAGCAGCCAGAATATTAATAGCAAAAAACTGGAAATGAGAGATAATACCAACTAAGGAAGAGTGGGAAAACAAAGTGTGTGAATATATGGAATTAGCTATGACGACAGAGGCAATAAGGGATCAATCGAGCCAAAGATATAGAAAGGAATGGGATTGTTTTGAAAGATATTTACACAAGCATGTTGTCTAATGGGGAGGAAAAACATTAAGAGGTGCTGAAAATAAATTTCACAAAGGGAGAAAGTAGCCAGGGAAGAACCATTCTTTTTAATGACAATAAATAAAGTGTAAAACAACACAGTTTGGAGAAAAGGGAGTATGAAGAAGGGAGTAAGGAGGTGGGGAGGAAGTTAACTTGGAGAAAAGGAAATTTATGGTGGGAAATGTTCTTTGGTGACTGTCATTGTACTTTGAAAGGGAAAATTCAATGTATGTAAGTAAGAATATAGTATATATAATTAACAGGGAGTGGAAGAAGATTTATGCATATGTATATGTAATTTTGAAAATGCAATAACAAAAAGAATTCAAAAGGAAAATTTACAGAAAGTTCTCTAGGGTACTTGTGAAGTAGGCATTATAGTCATTGTATTTATGTACATATATTTTGTGCCTATAAATCCTACCAGCAGCACATGCTCCTGCTGTCCCTGGGACCAGGCTCTGAGATTACTATGGTGTTTTGCCCCTCCCACCAACTGCCCCTCTTTCCTGCCCATACACAAATAATTATTGACTTATTTTTGGAGGGAGCATGTCACATAATCCCTATGTTTGTCAAACTATATGTCCTATTTTAACCACACAGACAGACACACAAAGAGTTCTAGGGGCAGCAGCTAACTATTCAGAATGTTGCCTGTTCTGCTTTAATGCTGCTATTTTATTTTTTTATTGGCTCCAGCAGCTCTCACAAGATCTGAACTACAGGTGAAAAAATATTGCCCAGAATGATCTTCAAATTACTTCTATATTTTTCCTCATGACTGCGGAGTTGCAGCCTCAGCTAGGAACATCTGGATCTCCAAAGGCCAAATACAGTGGTGCCTCGCAAGACGAAATTAATTCGTTCCACAAGTTTTTTCGTCTTGCGAGTTTTTCGTCTTGCGAAGCACGGTTTCCCATAGGAATGCATTGAAAATCAATCAATGTGTTCCTATGGAAACTGCCTTCAGACCAGGTCCGGGGACAGTCTGTCCCCCGACCTCTTATGAAGGCTGGGGGGGGGGGACAAGGGCTTTTCTTCCCACCCCCAGCATTTTAAAAAACCCCGGGACAGCAGAGGACTTCTCCGCTGTCCCGGGGTTTTTTAAAATGCTGGTGGGCGGCAGCGAACGCTTCGCTGCCGCCCGCCAGATTTTAAGATCGCCCCGGACAGCGGACTTCTCCGCTGTCCCGGGGCGATTTTAAAGCCCCCGGGAAGGCAGGCGGGGGGGGGGAGCAAAGACTTTCGCCCCCCGCCAGCCTTCAGAAGAGGTCCAGGACCTCTTCTGAAGGCCGGCGGGGGACGAAAGTCTTTGCTCCCCCCCGCCTGCCTTCAAAAGCCGTCCGGGATAGCGGAGAAATGTGCTGCGTTTCTCCGCTCCCGGGAAGGCAGGCAGGGGGGAGCAAAGACTTTTGCCCCCCGCCGGCCTTCAGAAGAGGTCCAGGACCTCTTCTGAAGGCCGGCGGGGGGCAAAAGTTTTTGCTCCCCCCGTCTGCCTTCAAAAGCCGTCCGGGATAGCGGGAAGCGCTTCCCTGCTATCCCGGACCACTTTTAAAATGCTGGCGGTGGGGAGCAAAGCCTTTCGGCCCCCACCGGCCTTCCTGGACCTCTTCTGAAGGCCGGAGGGGGGGGAAGGCTTTGCTCCCCACCGCCAGCATTTAAAAGAGGTCCCCGGAGATTTCCCTATGGGCTTTCTTCTTGCGAAGCAAGCCCATAGGGAAATTTGTCTTGCGAAGCAACTCGCAAACGGAAAACCCTTTCGTCTTGCGGGTTTTCCGTCTTGCGAGGCATTCGTCTTGCGGGGCACCACTGTAAAGCCTTTTCCCACCTCTCCATGCTTGGGCCATGTGCTGACTCCATGAAATTCTGCATTTCTCAAAATGGGCATATTTCCCCTGAACCAGGGACTCCAAAATAGCCTGAAATCTGATCAACTAGCAGCAACAATCACCTTAGCTAAAGTTTAGAAGAATCATCCTTTTTGGAGCAGTGGAGATAAATCTAACCAGAATGGCGGGAGGGGGGGTCCGAGAAACTGAGGTACAGAGCCAGCTTGTAAATCTCCTCTACTACTATTGCTTCCTGCAAAGAATTCGGAGAAAAAAATCACTTGAGTGGAATCTGCTGTGATTTTGCTTAATTCCACTTGTGAGTTAGTCAGATTAAGAGTGCCATGAGAATGTAGACTGCTAAGTAGCCAAGGGTGTTTCACATGTCTTAATTACAGCATGTTTATATTTCTTCTTTATGATGTTCTGCTTCCTACCAAATTAAAGGGGGGAGGGGGAATCTCAAGGAGAAAATTCCCCAGGCAAACGAGACATATGGCTGCATCGTATCAAGCCTAAGAAGAGGAGTTCTGTTTTTTTACAAATGCCGCTTATTTTACATAGCACAGAGCATAATATACAAGAAAATCTCGTTTCAAAATTTAAAACCAGGGAGCTTTTTCTGCACTGCACATCCAAAGCATTGCTGAGTTGCACTCGCATGTCCTCTTTCGTTCAAATCTGATTGGACCAAGTTGCGTGCACCAACTGTCCTCAAATATGATGCCAAAGCCATATGACCCAACGGCCTCGGAACATGTCTGTGGCTCTGCTTCCAACAAAAGTTTGGTTCTCCAGAAAGAGATGCCATGAAAATTCTTAAAAAATGGCGGCCATACAGCCAAGTCTGCCCTCAGTTCCTAGTCACATGCACCCCATGGTGTGGGTGAATAAGGCCCGCCATGGCATCATAAGGCCAATGCAAGTAAGTGCCACCTGGTATAATCACCTAGGCAGGCAAAATTTAACAACCGAATTTGGTGCTCCGAGCAATAAACAAGCATCCAAGAAATGAATCTTGGTCCACATTCCTGCCCTTTTCTTAATTGCTCATTCCCAAAGGAACTAAGCCTGCCTTTCCTGAAAATAGTGAGCACATGGGGATGGAGAAGGCTAAACAGGATTAATATCAGAAGCAGAAATGTTTTGTTATTGCAGGGGAGAAAAACGAGAAACATACAGCCATTCCTGAAGCCAGCACTGCAGTCCCTTCTCTAGCTGAGATATAGGGCTGAGCCCCCTAGTATGGCTGAAGGGAAGTCAGCTCGTCCTTTAAATAGGGACCAAGCCCCTCCTCAGACCCCCCTCAGGAATGTACCAATCGGCACCAAGGATTTTCCTGCTCTGCCCCTCTCGCCCAATGGTTACCCTACAAAGTGAAGGCGATGAAGGTCCTGTGTGAGAGCCTGGAGGCGGTTGGAGGATGGATGGCAGCTAACAGATTGAGGTTAAATCCTGACAAGACAGAAGTACTGTTTTTGGGGGACTGGGGGAAGGCTGGTGTGGAGGATTCCCTGGTTCTGAATGGGGTAACTGTGCCCCTGAAGGACCAGGTGCGCAGCCTGGGAGTCATTCTGGACTCACAGCTGTGCATGGAGGCGCAGGTCAATTCTGTGTCCAGGACAGCTGTTTATCAGCTCCACCTGGTATGCAGGATGAGACCCTACCTGCCCGCAGACTACCTTGCCAGAATGGTGCATGCACTAGTTATCTCCCGCTTGGACTACTGCAGTGCGCTCTATGTGGGGCTACCTTTGAAGGTGACCCGGGAACTGCAATTAATCCAGAATGCAGCAGCTAGACTGGTGACTGGGAGTGGCCGCTGAGACCACATAACACCGGTCCTGAGAGATCTGCATTGGCTCCCAGTTCGTTTCCGAGCACAATTCAAGGTGTTGGTGCTGACCTTTAAAGCCCTAAACGGCCTTGGTCCTGTATACCTGAAGGAGCATCTCCACCCCCATCGTTCAGCCCGGACACTGAGGTCCAGCTCTGAGGGCCTTCTGGTGGTTCCTTCACTGTCAGAAGCCAAGTTACAGGGAACCAGGCAGAGGGCCTTCTCGGTAGTGGCGCCTGCCCTGTGGAACGCACACCCATCAGATGTCAAGGAAAGAAGCAGCTATCCTATTTTTAAAAGACATCTGAAGGCAGCCCTTTTTAGGGAAGTTTTTAATATTTAATGCTGTATCATTTTTGATACTCAATTGGGAACTGCCCAGAATGGCTGGGGGAACTTAACCATGGGTGGGGTATAAATAAATTATTATTATTATTATTATTATTATTATTATTATTATTATTGAGGGGGTCTGGAAATATGCCAGTCCCCTTTAGCCAAATAAAGGCAGAGGTGTTGTGGAAAGAGTTCAGATTTATTGCAGACTGCAGTAAGAATGGATGATCCAGAGGAATTTTCCAAATCCCAGACCCCAAATACAAACTGCAAGGCACTTTTGTAACATCCTCTTTATGTGATTAGCTCATGAACACTCCCTTTCAGCAATAGGATTGGATAACTGAATGTGTGGGCAGCTTGTGGGCCCCTAAAACTAATTTAATTGGTCAGAACAGCCTGCTCCTAAATTACTACGGCAACAAGTGTATTTGAGCAAAGCATAAATTCGCGATTCTTCCGCCTCATGCCAAACCTTGCTTTTCCGCTGTCTGCTGCATGAAGACTTGTCTGCATCAGGAGAATGCACAACTCTGAAGTTGTGAAGACCAGTTGCGCTTCTGCTATGTGGAGCTGGTAGGAGAGGCCCAACTTGTCAGCAAAAAAGACAAAAAATGCATATTCATCTCACCGGTGGGGGGGCGGGTGCAGGGAGGCTGTGGGATCTAACGAACATTACTCTAAGTGTGTAAAACAAATATATAAACATTTCCCGACTAACACACCTGCATCTGGTTCTATTCAAGGTTTAATTAGCAAGCTGGCAGCTCTTGAATGAAAAACAAGAAAAGAGATGGAGGATAAAAGGCTAGGTTTGTGGGTGCTGTGGGCTCTGACATACTTCCTGGGCCACAATGTCTACCTGGGTCCCAGATCATAATGTCATGTAGGTACTTGGGAACAAAAGCTGTAAGGGAAGCAGCAAAGGAGTCTAGAAATGTTGTGAAATGCTGAAAAGCTGCAGAATCATTTAGCATGCTGAATCACTGTGACTCATCTTAAGGATGATTCATTCTCTTTATAAATATTGTATCAGCTTGCAGGAAGACTCTGTGTGTGTGTGTGTGTGTGTGTGTGTGTGTGTGTGTGTGTGTGTGTGTGTGTGTTTGTGTGTGTGTGGTGGAGCTTGTGCTCAATGGAGACTGACTTAGTAACTCTCTGTATGCTCTGAAGCTAGTTTAATCTTCTGTTCACTGTGCTGTTATTTGCAAACAATTTTATTTTAACACAGTAAAGCTTTTATTCTTTTACTTGTTGTGACATGGGGTTTGTGATTTCAGCTCTCTTGACATAATATGCTGGAGACAGTTCTCTAGTAACACTTCTTTATTTAAGCAAGAAGACTGAAGACTGAGGAGGGGAGAGCTACATTTATAGGGACAGGGAACAAACTAGAAAGGATACATTTTGGAGGGAACAATATCAGGCAATCACAGTCCTGCCTTTTGGAGGCAACCAATAAGACAGAGGATCCAAATACAGCAGCTTAAATGAACCAATAGTAGCTGTACCCTCTGGAACCAAAAGGCAGTCACTTTACCCTAATGCAAATACAGACAATAATAATACAGATATAAAATCCTTTGACTCAATACACAACATTACTGAAGAAGACTCTGGGGGGGGGACTAGACTGTGTGGAAAATGAACATAAGATTTAAGCTGCAGTTCATTCCTTTTCAGCTTTATATTCTTGTTATTTAAAAAATGCACCCGGACGTTCCCTTGGTTTAAGGTGCCATTTAGCTCCTAGCTTTCAGATCTCAGTTTCTAACACTGGTTACCCACAATGGGCTCCTAAGAATACTAAGAAAACTATCAGTAACAACAGAGGGCAGCCATCTTTTCGTACATAAAATTGCACAGCAAATGGTAACCACATACCAACGTAAGTTTCTCCTGTTTCCACTTGCGTGTCGAGGTCCCCAAGCCACCCCCCAAATAACTCACAACACACACTTATTTTTTGTTTAAGGTTTTTGGCATAATTTTGGCCACAACTTTATTTGAATACAAACCGTGACTGGTTGTTTAGGCATTGGTTAAGACTATCTGTCCCCCCGCCTGGGGACAGAACTGACTTCCGGGCACCACCGAAAGACAGTGCGAGGGAAAGCAAGTCGGGGAGAAATGGAGCTGAGACACAGACCCTCAATTCTCATCCACATGCTCCCCGAAGGCTTGCCGACCCCAGTCCCATTCCAGGGATTGGACGAAAAGATGGCAAGCCCCAGGATTCCTTTAACGGAATTCCCTTTCCGCAGCAACCATGGAGGGCCAGGCCCAGCCTATCCTAACCCCTCCTCCACCAATTTATAACCAATGCCTAACCGCAACCTTACAAGTTGTGACGATTTGCTACGCAGTAGGCAAAAACCAAATGGCCCAGCCAATCAGCCAGATGGACAAAATTCCTACCAGGCCCCCGCTCCAAAGCAGACGACCCCATGACAGGCACAGCAAGGTCAAAGCAACAACCCCGTACTTTAGGGCGGGTGGGCGGGTGATCCGTTGCACGCAGCAAAGAGAAAGCTCCAGGCTGCATGCAGAGTATTTAAACATTTTACCCCTCCCACCAAAATTGCAACATAACTTTTACCCCAGCATCCCAGTGAACCAATCACTGCCCCAGGCCATCTTTAGAGACCCTGCCTGGTAACGGAGGGGTGGCTCAGCAGACCCCACCGCAACATGTGTTCTCCATGAAGGAGAACACGCTTTGCAGCAGCAACACCACCACACCCCTTAAGGAAAATGACAGAAGCTGTACTATTGGCACTACTAATGGTAAGTCCCACCCCTAAGAAGCTAATGCAGAATTTCAGGTTAATTCCCCTACCTCGCTTCTCTCATTGCAAAATAGAGCAAAAAATTTACAAAGGGTCAATGGTACACGGCTCTATTTCCTAGCTTTGAAACCAACCTGCTTTCTGGGTTAAAACCTGCATTGATGAAAGCTTACAATCTAGTTAAGGGATAAACATTTGATCAAAAATAACAGCTTAAACAGCAAGGAAAGAAAGAACCCGGTCAATGCTAATAAAAGCATCTTCTGCGGTTATAATCAGACCAACTAATAAAAACGTTCCTGTAAGGGAGTATCATAACTCTGCCTTCTAAAAACTTGAATCCCCAGTTATCTTCATAGAGCTCCCTTTGCAGGAGATAACCTGAGGTACCACTGTACTTTGTTTAAGTACTTAATTTGTTCCGGAGGTCCGTACTTAACCTGAAACTGTTCTTAACCTGAAGCACCACTTCAGCTAATGGGGCCTCCTGCTGCTGAGGCGCCGCCGAAGCACGATTTCTGTTCTCATCCTGAAGCAAAGTTCTTAACCTGAAGCACTATTTCTGGGTTAGCGGAGTCTGTAACTTGAAGCGTATGTAACTTGAAGTGTATGTAACCTGAGGTACAACTTTAAGAGCTGCAATGATCAGCACCCTGGTTCTGATAGCCACAGGCCACATTTCAAGTCTTCTCCTGATGGCACAGTTCGGTGAGCACTTGTGGAAAGAGAATTCAGCATTCTAAATTGTTAGAGAGGTGTCCTGAAGCCATTTCTTTACACACAAAATGTATGCATATTGATGATTAAAACTCTTTTTCCTTAGCTTCTAGAAGTGCCACGGTTTAATTTTCTTCCCCCCTCCACCCATCCACCGGTGTGATAAGTCTTCTTGCTAACTTGCAGTATATAACAGCATGATGCACAGCATGTCATAGGAAGATTTGAAAATATGCATATTTAGCTACTCTTGCTTCCTGCATGAGTTTGCTACACGAGTCTTGGAGGAGGCATTAGGGTTTCTCAGGAGGTAGCAACCATGCCTACTTTTCGAGGCTGTAATAACCAACATTAAAAAAATATATTTTGAACTTGTGCAAATCAGCACTTATGGTCATTTGACTTCAGTTAATTATGGACTGGAAATGCTTTTCCATTTACTTTCAAATCCACTGCGGATCATCCGAACTGGTATGCTACAGCGCCACAGGGAGTAACCTGTGTACTATCTCCATTGGCATATGGTAAGAGTTTTTCCCCTCTCACTTTACTGGCCAGTTTTACAAACAGCCCATTAATTTTTCATGCTGTAGCAGTTTTTGGCATAACTTCTGTAAGACTCAACATTTGCTGACATGGCATTAAAAACTTTGATGAAATGGGGGGGAAAACAAAAAACAACCCACTCCTTTTAGGCCATTCTGCTGATACTGCCTAAAAAATATTTTTTTGTCTCTCTCTTGTGCTGTGTTTTTATTCACTGACACAGGTTCATAAAAACTATATCCATTCGTTTAAGAGCTCGTTTGCTTTGACAGTTCATCTCTTTTGCATGCTGCTTCTGGCCGGTTAGTCCAAAGATGCGCAGAATGTTACAAAATGAGGCTCTTCATTTAATAATAAGGAAGGCAAATCTGAGTTGGCAGCATCATGCACAATGAATCTGGGGCTAGAGCACAAAACTAGCAGCATGAGGAGCAACCCAGGTAAGAGACCCTTGCGCTCATTCTGGGATGGCAACTGTGTGTAACTGAGCTGTGCAGGCTGGATGGACAAATGATGTCAGGTGGAAATACACAGTGTAAATGAATATACTAACCAGCACTGTCAAAGCCCATGTAATTCTCTAAATTTAAGCAACATGCTCCAGCATTAACTGACAAAACAGACAAGCTTTATCTTTCTTCTATTGAAAACACCCTTAAGGTTAGCAAATAATGGCTTGATTCAGATGTATACAGTGGTACCTCGGGTTACATACGCTTCAGTTTACAGATGCTTCAGGTTACAGTCTCCGCTAACCCAGAAATAGTACCTCAGAATAATAATAATAATAATAATAATAATAATAATAATAATAATTATTATTTTTATACCCCGCCCTCCCCAGCCAAGACCAGGCTCAGGGCGGCTAACAACCAATAATAAAAACAAGTTGATTGAAATACAATATAAAAGATTAAGATACAACACTAAAACATTAGGATGCAGCCTCTTCACAGGAGGAGAAGGTTAAGAACTTTGCTTCAGGATGAGAACAGAAATTGTGCTCTGGCGGTGTGGCGGTAGCAGGAGGCCCCATTAGCTAAAGTGGTGCTTCAGGTTAAGAACAGTTTCAGGTTAAGAACGGACTTCCGGAACGCATTAAGTACTTAACCCGAGATACCACTGTAATGGTAAACCATGGTTTGGCATTCCGAGAACAAGCCATGGCTAGTTTCAGGCTTATTCATTCCCCACTCCGCTCTCCTCCTCCTTTGTGCATGAGAGCACAAAATGGAAAGCATCTACTTCCTCTTTTGAACAAGTCACAGTCTCCTCTCATATAAAAAATTTGGGGAACTATGGTTTATTTTAAATGTGATTTGTTCAAATGAACTAGGATCAAATCTTGCGTTCAGATCCTGCTTTGATAACTAGCCGCATCATAAACCACAGGTTTCTGAGGTTGGATATAATGAGAAACTGCGGCTTGTTCAAAATTTAATCTCCTCTCCACATGCACATAGGAATTGCCAAGGCTAAGAAGCAGCATGTGAATCCAACATTCGCCACACCTCATTTTGGTAACACTAAGGTTTAGTGACTAAACCATGGCATAGTGTTATGTCTGAACTCGGCCAATATCTGGATCTCCTCAGTAGCACAGAATTATAGAATCACAGAATTGTAGAGTTGGAAGCGTCATCTAGCCCAACCACTGCAATGCAGGAATCTCAACTCAAGACAAAATGTTCATATTTCTTTACTAAATTTAAAATTGATCAATTATCTCAAAAAAACACCCAAACCCAGCTGAATAAATTGTTGTAGTATCACATATATAACACAGGAAACAATAAAATAAAATGAGATTTGGTAACTGTAAATTGGGAATTTAAAATTGGGAGTATAGACTTCAACTAGTTTTTAAACTAGGATTGTAGACATTTTTTTCTTGCAAGTGAAGCTGCTTCAGGTATGGTGATGAAATTATGGGGAAGAGCTCCACTTGCTAAATGCCTTCATGGCACACATCTGCTTAAAAACCCAAAACTAAAGAAAGTAAGCAAACAGCCAAACCTGATTTAAAACCAGTGTAATTGTTGTAACTTACACAAACATAAACTTTGAGGTGAGTGGTACTTACTTTTAGCTATGGTAAAAAAGTCAGGACCCAGGACTTTGCTCATTCCTTTCTCCCTGTTCTAACATAAATTCTGCCATTGACTTTCTTAGCCATGGTTCAGCATTACATAAACCACAGTTGACTCTAACCGGGTTTGCAGAAAATGTTCAATATCCCCACTTAAGCAGACCATACTTAGCATGCAATCACTCTAGTCTAGCATCTTAAGCATGGTTCAGAAAATGTCAACAGTAAATCTGTAGTGAGTGATTTCTCTCTGTTGCTTCACTGATGCTGTAATATCCATGGTTGGTTTAAGACTAAAGCTGGATATAAGGATGTACACTTTGATTGCATACTGCAGTTATATATTAGTTATTTATACTAAGATATATGCAACACTTTTCCAGCAATAGCACCTTCTGATAACACCACCTGCAGTATCAGCAGATAACAATAGTACCAGTGGTAACAGAAAAATATAAAATAAGTTAAGCACCTTACCTTTCCGCACCAGTCATTCTTTGGAACCAACTCAGCTACAATTCTCTGAACTACCACCAAAGTATCATAGAAAACATTACTCCATACTTAACAGCTCCACAATGAGCTTCTTAACTCTTCTGTTTACCTCAGTATTTTAATTTGCACTGGTCTGATTAGGTGGAAGTAGTAATGGCAAAGCAGATGGTTGTCAGAAATCTGCTTACCCCAATCATGCATTTGAGAGTTTGGTGAGCTGCGCTTTGCAGCTCAGAACGCTATGAAATATTCCTGCATTAAAAAGCCTCCCAAAATCAAGAGCTGGCAGAATGGTTGGTGCTTATCATTCATGTTGTCATTTGGGGCTTTTTTGCTTTTCCTTTTCCAGAAGGGTGATATGTATAAAGTACAAATGCGGAAAAGTGAGACAAAGTCCTGTTTTTTTAAAAAACAAATTAATTAAAAGCACAAACATATCATAGAAGCTTCAGATCCTTTCTCAATTAACTTTCAAAACAACCTGGAACAATGGACTCCTCTACAAAAATCAGAATGATTAATTAGATTTCAAGTAGCTGTGGAATATTAGGCCAAACTCCAAAAGAATGGGGATTTTCTTTGAATATGTCGTGCACAAACATCCTATACCTCTTTGTTTCTTTGCATCAATCTTATACCAAGGAATTCAAGTGATTGACTCAATTAGCAAACAAAGAAATCTGAGGTTGTTTGGATAATTAGCCAGTTAGACTCTGTCAGAAACAGATACATATAACACAATTAAGGGACTTGAAAGTAACCATCCAGAACAACAAGAAAAGAGAAAAATAAGTGCTCAAAAGCAGAGGTGTAGTTTGCTGTTCTGTACCTGCTTGTCTTTTGATCACATTATCGTCACTCAAACCCAGTCTGTCTGTTGCAGTTTGCATTTCAATAAACTTGTGTTCTTGGCCCAGTAGGGCAAATTTGCATGGCATCACAATGCAAGTGTTTTCCATTGTGGAAAAAAGGAAGAGGGGACAATAGCCAGGGAGGTGTCAAAGGAGGTCAGTGTGGAGTCGATAATATGTGAGCAGGGGAAGGAAAAGATAGTCCAGTGCAAATTATGTTATGTAATTTTGTGTTTTCATTTTGCAAATTGCCTTGTGATCTTCAGATGAAGGGCGGTATAGAAATTCAATAAATAATAATAATAATAAATCCATTACAAATCCACGCAAAATCCATTACAAAATGCTTGCTGCTGCATACACCTGCAATAACACACCAGTCTGAAGATTCCCTAGGTCCCAAATATAAATCAATGAACTTTCTCCATCTCTATTCATAATATGTTCATTCCCTCTGAGTTTGCCCTGCGGCACTGAGAATTTGTGGGGAAATGTTTTTTCTAGCTCTTTACTGATGTTTCAGAAAGGCCTGTCTTGCTCCAAATGCCTTCCAGCCAGCCCTCCACTGTTCCCAGTTTTCCCAGTTGCTCATTTGCCCCCTTCCTTGTGAGCCCCCTCCTTTCCCCAGAAACTTACCTTCCAGCAGCTGTTTGAGTGGAAGAAGGGAAGCTAAACGACTGAGCCCAAAGAAAGTTCCCAATGAAAGATAGATGTTTGGCTAGGGCTTCTGGGTCCTTACAAAGGGGCTTTTGCCATGGAAATACCCTGTTCATAAGGCTGTGAGCCTCATTAAGGCCTAAAATCATCATTCCCACTCCCATTCATTTTGGGGAAAGGGGAGGAACAGAAGTAGCTTGGAACGCCGCAAGCATTTCTGCACACCTAGCCAAAATCCAAAGGGATTCTGAATTCAAAACCATGAAACACTTGTTTAGGTTCTTTCCACCAACCCACCTCTGAAGCTTGCCAACATCACTGGTCAGAGGTCACCAATGGCTGGATGTTAGCATGCTTTATTTAGTTATTCTGTTAGATTTCTGCCCTACCCAGGGATGCTGAGAATGGGGAAGAGATTTAACACACACACACACCAGTTAGGACTTTCTCCCTATGGCAACTGAAGCCTTAACGTAATGTTACTTTCTGAGAAGCTTGCTTGGAAATAAATTATATAGCAGTGGGCTAATTTAGATGCAGTGGGAAAATGCTTCACCTTGCTACACTACATTGCCGTCTTCAAGAAGGCCACGTGCTTCATTTATTTCTAGGTAATGATGTAATCTACATCAATATGCCAGTCCTACCATATAATTTCTCTTTCCCGGTAAGTGCTTATCTTGCACTTTTATAAACATAATCGCAATAGGAGATTTCATTTCGGGGCTTGCAGTCCATTCCCCATATTAATTGCCACCTGCCTAAACACAGCAGTAAACCTCTTGAATGGTCAGACTTTTCCCCATAACTAGCCAGTCGTTTAAAAATATTATTATATGAGCCTGGCACCATCTAGAATTCTTCAGACATTTACTATTCCATGGTACATATTTTTATGTTTTATGGTGTGCTTCCCCCACCCTCCTTCAGACTTCATTCAGATGTGCAGGGGTTTACCAGTCATGTTGCATCACCACACAAGTTCAGTGCCACCAGGAGCTGGCCAGGTGCTTTTCGAAAGCTTACAATCAGAATACTCAACAGTATACCACTGAATATCAGGTGATGGGTGTCACAAGTGAGAGATACAGCTATTGCACTCATGTCCTGCTTGTGGGCTTCTGACTGGTCAGTGTGATAACACAATGCTGGAGCAGGTCAGGCTCTGTGAGTTAACCTTCATTTTGCACCTGTAAATCTTCTTTTAGTCTGTGAATACAGCAAGCCTCCCATAGCAGAAATGGGGTCTATTCTATTTGTTTAACAATGAAGGGCTTCCTAGGTAAAATCAAAACGCTTAAAAATAAAAAGGAAGCGAGATCTGAAATCCAAAATAATGGTACCCCCTAGGATTGAGCGGAACACTTCTGAACAAGCCTGTGCTAGAATATTAAAGCAAGAGTGGGACTGAATAATTGTCCTCTTAGGCAGGGCGGCAGGGCTGAACAACTGAATCCATAATGGGTGCAAAACTTTCCTTGCTGGCAATTGGCATTACCAGGTTTAGAATGTGCGCAGATCGGCGCAGCACCCCTGTGCGATGCGCCCGTGCGCAGATCACCGCAGTGCCTGTAGGAGGCTTGCCCCACCCCCACTGCTCCGGGTGCTGGAACAGCTAGCTGCACCCCTGGGCGGGGGCCAATTAACACAATTTGTACAATTAAACCAGATTGTATCTTTCCCAGGCCATGTAGTGTGGTTTCCCCTGGAGCAGCCCAAATCTAATACCAACCCCGTGGAATTAAGGGGGCATACCACCCGAGGAATCATAGGGACCCAGGAAACAGACCAAACATTCTCCCCTTTTTATAGCCATCTCCTCTGCTAGGGTTATCCATGTGTTTGTTCACGGCTGCCCTTTTCCATAATATGTCTTCCTCGCTTTCTCCCACCTCAAATGAGGTGCTTCTTATTGGGGAAGGGGCACGAAAATAAAATATGTCCAAAAGGGTGCAGCCAGCATGGTCGAATCTGGATGGGGCCACCAGTGGGTGAGCACGAGGATCAGGAGCTTGGGGTGGTGACACAAGACACTCTCTGTCGTCTAGCAACCGTGTCACCCCACTCCCTTCCGATTTATACCCAGTGAGTCTTTTCTTCAGTACCAACAACGTTAAGACAGACCTCTTACCTTTCATATATAGGAAGCAGCTGAGGGTGTTTCTACTTTTGTTTCCTTTGAGAAGAAGCCTTCCTGAATAGACTTTGCTGTGGGAAAGTGGCAAGTCAGTGGCAAGGCCTTTTGATGGGTTTGTTGTTGTTGTTGTTGTCATTTAGTCATGTCCGACTCTTTGTGACCCCGTGGACCAGAGCACGCCGGGCACTCCTGTCCTCCACTGCCTCCTCCAGTTTGGTCAAACTCATGCTGGTAGCTTCGAGAACACTGTCCAACCATCTCGTCCTCTGTCTTCCCCGTCCCCTTCTCCTTGTGCCCTCCATCTTTCCCAACATCAGCGTCTTTTCCAAGGAGTCTTCTCATGAGGTGGCCAAAGTCTTGGAGCCTCAGCTTCAGGATCTGTCCTTCCAGTGAGCACTCAGGGCTGATTTCCTTAAGAATGGAGAGGTCTGATCTTCTTGCAGAGTCTTCTCCAGCACCAGAATGGATAGGTCTGATCTTCTCAAGAGTCTTCTCCAGCACCAGAATTCAAAAGCATCAATTATTTGGCGATCAGCCTTTTTTATGGTCCAGCTCTCACTTCCAAACATCACTACTGGGACAGGTTGGCAGATCAATTGACAGAGTCCAAAATGCTTTTCCTGCACCAAAGCTTGATATAGACTCCAAATAAACCCTTTCATCACCTCCTATCAACATCCCTCTTGACCATGTTCAGAGATGGTCTGTTAACTGTCTCTCACATTGGCAAGACTTAGAGCTTAGACTGTTGGTGACATCATGCATGACATCAGAATGTTATGTTTGCATTCAGCAAAAGCTGTTTCCATGCCAATAGTAGTGACCAGTAAACCTCTGCAAGCAAGTAGCCATCTGCCTGCCTGTAGTTCAAGGTATAATTTTGTTTTCATAACCCAAGCTTGAAGAATGCAGTTTCTAGTATTTAAAAACAGTACAATGATCCAGTGAAACAAATTGACCCAAATACAGTATTAATGTTCAGATGTGATCCACTTTTACCCTCAAAATCTACCATTTTGGAATATTGCTTATACAATATTCAAGATAGCTCTTGAATATGCATCCTGATTTGAGGATTTATTTTTACTCATACCGGTTTTTCGTTTTAAGCAAACATTCTGTATGAAATTAAAGCCTATGGATCAAAATAATATTTTTGATGCTGTTTAATCTTACATCTTACTGCTTAAAACTACTGCGTAGTTTAATGCAATTGCTTTTGTGGGAAGAATCGGCTTAACACGTTATCGATAATCCTAATGCAACTGTATCCAAGTTTGTCCTGGGATTTTAAAAGGTGGGTTTAAAGAGAAGATGTGCTTACAGATTTGCTTGTGAGTCAAAAACACAGAGAAATTACCAATTAACGCCCCCTGGCTTAATGTCTGCAAATACATTCTGCAGTCTCACATATTGTGATTGCTTACTTCCAGTGCATGCCCATGTTCTTTGGGGACTGAGCTACATTAGTAAAAAAAAACCACCAGTGTTTTAAATGTGTTATAGACATGCAACACCAGATGGTGCTGTAGAGCACAAAACCTTTCTATGTGGTTTTACATAGAGTTTTTTCTTTCTTTTGTTATAACGATTTAATTTATGACTTATTTATAGCAGGGTTTTTTCCTGTGTGTAGATCCACCCTTGGTCTTTCAGTTCTAGCTGTTTCTCTGAATCTCAGGATACTGTGAGAGCTAATTAGCTTCTTCCATTTCCATTACATAAAATGGTATGTGATAGTGGTAAAGGGTTGTGTATGGTGGGAATTAACTGACAAATGGAAGAGGCAGAGTTTGGAAGAGCACTAGAGCACCCAGGTCCTGCTTGCAGGCTCCCATAGGCATCTGACTGGCCTAATTGAGCAGGGATCTTCTCATGTGCTAACTGCCCCACACTTCTGTCTATCCACATGTGGTATCCAAAATTTATGCTTCTTAAAACTGAGGCTTTATCTGCGGAATATTCCTAATAGCTTTACTTCATGAATTTGGCTATTGTTTCTTTAAATTAGCCTGAGCTAGTGGTCATCACCATATATTGTGGCAGTGAATTCCACAAATTAATACTATTTGTGGTATGAATAGGTCCTTTCTTTTCCACTGCCAGTTAGTTTCCTGTGGTGAGCCGGGCCCGTGAATTGAGAGAAGGACTCTACCAATTCCTTTCCTTTCTTATTTCTGCTTCTGCCCTTTGGGACAGGATCCAGTCTTGGCCAAAGCACTGAACCCCAGGGTTAACCTTTAATTAATGAACAAACAAAACAAGGTGTTAGAAGAATGAACACCTCTTGATTAAATCATTGGCAAAGAAAGCTGTTGAAAAATAAAGGTGTTCTTATTGCAGAACCAAAATGGAAAAGTTTACATGATGGGATGGCACCAGTTTAGAGTCAGCCCTTGGCATAAGGTTGCCGATGGACCCCCCAGTGCTGTTCTCTTCTCAGTGCTGCTGCCAGTTGATTGTGTCAGGAAGGCTTAGTAATTAATAATTAGCAGTAGTAATTTTGAAATCAGTGTAACTTTTCAATATGTAATTCTTTATTTTCGTAACATTTGTTGTTGCTTAAGTCACCTCTTGTTGCTGTGAAGGAAATGCCTTTGCAACCCAAAACTTTAGGACCCTACGCCTGTAATAAAATATGGAAATAACTCATTCGGGCTCTCTTACCCAAATGCACAGATAGAATGATGGAAAGTTTTGCTGTTGATTTAGATGCTGGGGGGATGGGGACACACCTTTTTGATTAATTTACCAAAGTTTGCTAATAATAATAATAATAATAATAATAATAATAATAATAATAATAATAATAATAATTTATTATTTATACCCCGCCCATTTGGCTGAGTTTCCCCAGCCACTCTGGGCGGCTTCCAATCAATTGTTAAAAGCAATTCAGCATTAAATATTAAAAACTTCCCTAAAGAGGGCTGCCTTCAGATGTCTTTTAAAGAGAAGATAGCTGCTTATTTCCTTCACATCTGAAGGGAGGGCGTTCCACAGGGCGGGCGCCACTACCAAGAAGGCCCTCTGTCTGGTTCCCTGTAACCTCATTTCTCGGAGCTTCTGTTTGTTATTATTGGCTTGTTCTGTCAGCTTGACATGTAGCAAAAGATTCCTGCATTGCAGAGGTTTGGAATTGATGATCACATAGTCCCTTATTTTGGTTAATTATTTGCTAGTTGCAGAAATGCAACTTGTCAATTTCCTTTCTCGGGGCTTTTCTCCCAAGGTGTTTCCTTCTGTACAGCATAAATGAAGAAGGATGCCTCTTTTGGTCAAAACAAAATAAAAAAATTCCTTCCAGTAGCACCTTAAAGACCAACTAAGTTAGTTCTTGGTATGAGCTTTCGTGTGCATGCACATTTCTTCAGATACCTTGCTTGTGGAGCTCCTGAAAGCATCTGATTGGCCACTGTGGAAGCAAGGATGCTCAGCTACATAAATAGACATTTGGTCTGATCCGGCTGGGCTCTGTTTTTATTCCTATGCAGCAGAGGGCTTGAGCACAGCAGAAAAGAGGTCAGTCCTTTTCTTGGAATCAAATACAGGGGCTCAGATTGTAAAGCATATGAGTCATCTTCCAAGCTGGGACTGCTTGAACAATTCTGTGACGTTTCATTGGCAGCAGTCTAACAATAAAGTCACACCAATTATACTGACAAGATGGGACACTGCCGCAGATTCTGCCCTTTGCAAATTTTCTGTGTTTTGGGGAAAGAGCAGAGTAAACAAAGCAAGAAGAAAACTCACATAGCAAACACAAGGCCTTTATGAACCCAAAGATGCTAGGTATGGCAGAAGCTCTTTGAAGGTAGCAATCAGCGAGTTGGCAACAATATTGTTGTGGGTTTTTTGTCTGCCAGCCGACTGAATAGGTCTAGCTTGATCAGAGTCTAGGATTTAACAAAAGAATGTTCATGTTTCTTAATGACACATAATGGGCAGTTGATGTCTCTTGATAGTGGGCAAGCTCACTGAGTGTTTTGAATGGGAAAGCTATCACAGCATGGAACTGTAAGACAGACCCAGCAAAGGGGAGAGGAGCTGTTATGTGTGGGCAGCCTACCTGGAACAAAAGGAGCAGTTTTAGAACAAAGAAAGGGAGAGTCAGAAGCACAAAGAAAGCTGAGAGTTGGAAGCATTTTGAACTGCCCATCTCAAGAGATCTGATATGACACAGCACATTAGAAGCTTGGTAGGAGTGCATACAGTAAGCCCACAATTTATGCACATTTAAAGTGTGTGCATTCAGCTTTATGTGCTTGGCAAAGCACTATTTTTTTAATTGTGTGTGGAATATATGGACAACTGGGGGGGAAACTTTGGCAATCCCACCTGCCATTTTACCCAATGTGTTTTGACTATATGCAATTTTGGCTTTAGGTGCGATCTCCATAACATAACCCCTGCATAAGTTGTGGGTTTAGTGTATACATTTGCCTCCTCTTACTGTCTATACATATATTTGTGAATAAAATAAATATTAAAATGTCACAAGAGTTCAATGCTCTCTCCTCCAAAAGATACCAAACCTTTGGTAGTGCTGCCCCCAGGAATGATCAATGGTTGTCTTTTCCAAACTGGGCTGTTGACTCTCATTTAATACATTCAGGTGATGGAAACGGATAACCCAGGGGTAGGCAAACTAAGGCCCGGGGGGCTGGACCCGGCCCAATCACCTTCTAAATCCAGCCCATGGACGGTCCATGAATCAGCGTGTTTTTACAAGAGTAGAATGTGTCCTTTTATTTAAAATGCATCTCTGGGTTATTTGTGGGCCATAGGAATTTGTTCTCGCCCCCTCAATATAGTCCAGCCCCCCACAAGGTCTGAGGGACACCTGCTTTTCAGCCACCTGCTGAAAAAGTCTGCTGACCCCTGATACCCAAGAACCTCATCTGAAGGAGGCAGTGGCAAGGATGCTGGGCACAGGAAATTTGTTTTGGCATAATCATTTGTGGCTTAAAGTTCAGAGACCACTACTTCAGATGCAAAGGAGAGTAATACGCCTGGATCTTGTGAATATGTAGATTGACAAAAGGACACTCATATACAAGGTGTTGCTGGAGAGGGCAGTGGGGTCAGACATGAATGAAGCAGGTCAGGACCAATTTGTGGAGAGGAGCCCTCAAAGTATTATCATGTGTGTATGTTTGTAAAATCTGAGTTTTTACAGAGCAATGTCTATGTTGACCATGTGTGGCTCTTGAGAGAGACAAGTTAAATTGGTTAATAGTGAGTGTGGGCATGGGTAGATAACTACGGACAAAGTACACTTCTCAAGATGATTTCAAATTTTCTGTTTGTTACCAATTTCCTGGGCAACAACATCAGAATTGACCTTTAGTTGTCCCACAGGAGTTCACCCATTATGCAAATACGTCAAAATACTTCTCAGTTTTCTGAGATTCTTCCTCCCCCCCCCCCAAAAAAAAAATCCAATTAGGTTTCTCGTTTACAGTTATTAAACTACTATCCTTGGTAAGCCACCAAGGAGCTTGTAGTCAGTAAATTAAGTAGATTTAGATGGTGCGTATCGAAATGTAACACTTTCCTTAAATTTGCACAATTAAGCACAATCCAACGAAGCAGAGTTTTATTGGCGATTCAGTTTAATTCAAAGGGGAAGATGTAGCCTGAATCCAAACTGCATGCACTTAGGATAGCTCTGGATGCTGCCTTGCAATAAATAGCAGGGTTGCAGCACCAGCTTTCGTGAGAATACTCTCTGCTCTGCTCCCCTCCCCTTCTTCCTGCTCTTCTGCCATAATTGTGCAAAATTCCTCCTTGCTGTGAGGTCTCTAACATAATCTCTCTGTGTGATGAGTTCAGTGGACAAATTTGTATTTTGCAAGACACCTGAACAACTGCAAGCTTTAGAATACCAGCTATTATCATACCTTCTTTAAAATAAAATAAACCACAAAAGGTCAAGTATTTGGATAAAACCTGGAAAATTAAATAGGGGCGGATGGATTTGACTCTTTCAAGTCATTTGGGAAAGATTAGTGCATGTAATCATTTGTACATGTAATCCCATCCTGTTTTCTCATTCACCTATGAATTTAAAATATATATTTCACAAAATCAAAATGTATTTAAATGTATATTATTTCTTAGAATATGTATTGATGGGGTGAGCTCCTGTTGTTCAGTCGCAGCTCCTGCCAACCTAGCAGTTTGAAGCACGTCAAAGTGCAAGTAGATTAATAGATACCACTCCGGTGGGAATGTGTTTCCGTGCGCTGCTCTGGTTTCACCAGAAGCTGCTTAGTCATGCTGGCACATACACCGTATGCTGTATACCAGCTCCCTCAGCCAGTAAAGCGAGATGAGCGCCGCAACCCCAAACGGTCAGGGGTCCTTTACCTATATCTATCTATATCTATATCTCTGTGTGTGTAATCTTAAATGTGTATTTTGACATATGTGAAATTCAGTCCTGTTCATAGCTACTCAGAAGCAAGCCTCACTGAGTTCAGTGAGTATAGGATTGCAGCAGGGATGCCATCTGCCTCCAATTTTCAAGAAAGGGGCCAGGCCCCCTCAATATGCCGCAATGGGCCTTGGCGGGCATTCCTGCCACCCCAGAGGACCTTCTGGGGACTACGTGTAACTGCAGCAGGCTCTGTCAGACCTTCCTGTGGCAACAGGAGGCCCCGTCCTCCTACCACATTATGTCACACAAAAAAAGGTTGGGCAGAACCTGTTGTGTGTGGATTGTAGCCTTTAACTGCCACAAACTGCTTTGCAACGCTTGGCATAGGGCAAAATCGAGTGGCGAGCTGAGTTCCATGCGTTATTTCAAAAGGTGTGGATCAGGTAATTTCATAGAGGATTTTACAAAAACTGAATCGGGAATCAGCAGAAAACTTGCATGCTCAGGAAGGGATTATTTCATTTGCAGCCATTATGCATTAGAGAAGTAAAATCCCAGAATGTATTTTATGCAGTTAAACCAAAGCCAAATTTTATTCCATGTCATCATGAAACCCAGTTGCTCGTGTTGATCTAATATTCGTGTTAGAATTTCATTCTTTCTGGTCAAAGGAACAGAATTATTAATTTAAAGAAAAGTGGCCCCGCTATATGCCCAGTGATAGAATAAATGAAACCAATGGGAGCAAATGCTTCAGGTATGGCTAGAATTTCCAGCTCTGTTGTTGCTGTTATTATGATGTCATCACAAACCTTTGATGTATGTGTCTGGCTGTGCAGACTACTATCTCTGATGACTACATTGCCTGAGAGCTTTCAGACCCTTGATGTACTTGTCTAGCCTTAGAGCCTAGCTCAAAGTGTGCATGATGGATGAGATTTTCAGCCAAAGCTTTTGAACAGGCGAAGTTCCTTGCTGGGCTCTCAACACAGCTTGAAGGTCTGTATAGACAAACACATAAACCCACACATGTTTGAGTACTAGAGCTACAACAGCTCAGGAATCAGCTGTTGTGTGGCCAGCTTCTGCTAGTGCAACTGTTGTGTTTGATGCTTTTGTCACACGGACTTTAAACTCTGCTATCTGCTGGTGCAAAGGCACTTGTGCTAGGAGACAGAGCATTGGGCATGGCCGTTTGCATTTAGACTTGGAGCATCAACTCTGGGTGGATGCACACAATGGCTGACCTCTCTTGCTTATTTCGTGTGTTTCCAGTTCACCTTTCTTCCATCATACAACTCAAGCCAGTATACATGAGATTTCTAGGAACTCTCCACAATGAGGCATTTGGACTGTGCTCCCTGCCACATTCTCATCGCCCTTTAAAAGAAAAATATCCCACTGTTTTCTTCCTTAAAAAGATATAGGGGAACTGCAGTGGTAATGTTTATAAGTGTGCCTACATTCTTTCACTATTTGTGAAAAAAAATATAGTTGTGACACATTTCCTACACTCTGTAGTTTATAAGGTCAAAGTCTTGTTTGTTATAATTTTCAGTCTAAGATTACTGTATATTATGAATATGTCAGTATTGTATATTATAAATGTATTAAGAACCCACTCGAGTCATGAAGCCATGAGAAGCCTACAGATTTTATAATATTTGTATGTACAGTGGTACCTCGGGTTACATACGCTTCAGTTTACAGACGCTTCAGGTTACAGACTCCGATAACCCAGAAATAGTACCTTGGGTTAAGAACTTTGCTTCAGGATGAGAACAGAAATTGTGCTCCGGCGGTGCGGTGGCAGCGGGAGGCCCCATTAGCTAAAGTGGTGCTTCAGGTTAAGAACAGTTTCAGGTTAAGAATGGACCTCCGGAATGAATTAAGTACTTAACCCGAGGTACCACTGTAGATCCTTATGAATTGTTTGGTCAACTGCTGTGCAGCTAGAAAGGAAAACTTTAATAGCAGTTAGTAATATATCTTAGGTAGCAAATAGTATTTGATTCAGCCTTAGTAACAAAAGATTCCTTCGCATATAACAAATCTTAGAACAAAAAAAAGTGATGAGGTTGTAGGATCACTATCTGAATGGGGTGGGAAAAGAATAGCTAAAATAATTACCGGTATGTACTAATTAGAAGCAATCAGTCCTGAAGTTTTCAACACTGCTTGTTTTTTGGAGGTGATTTCTATCCTAAAGACTAAATGCATTTTCAATAAATAGTTTGAATCAATTCAAACTCTTTCAATCCCCTCAACAGCTCAGGTAATCGTTAAAGTTGAAATTCTAAGCCTGTCTCCATAGGGCTCTGGTTTCCAGAGGCTTCCCCACTCCAAGTACATTGCACGTGATGGTTTCAAGCATCAATGACCCCCAATTTAGTTGTTGGGGTCCATAGGAACCAACTTTTTTAGCCCCCCCCCAAAAATTGAGCCCCCCCCAGTTAATGGCCATTGACATTCAAATGGTGTGTGGGGGGGGGGTATGGTTGTGTGCTGTGTCATGTGATTGGTTATGTGGAGCAGGGCTTACATGCCCCCCCCCCATATTTCATTCAATTTGGCACCCCGCTGGGGTCTTCCGCCAAAAGACCAGATCAAATCAGGTGATATCATTTCCTTTTTAAAAAAATAATAATAATATTTATTAACAGTTTAAAGATTACAAAAAAGAAGAAAAAATTAAAAAGACAAAACAATACATTACAAAAACAAAAAACACTACAAAAGACATTAAATTAACAAAACAAAACAATTAAAAACACATCCAGTAATTTCGATATCTTATCTTTCATCACTTGTTTCAGTGACCTCCTCACACCTCCCTTTTTGTATTCCACTTCAATTAACTGTTTCAGCAATTCCTTCCTCTATTTTATGTACTATATTTATCTTAACATATTCTAACCTTATTTTTCCCTTTAACGCATTAACAATCTATTTGTACTTATGATAGTTCCTTATAACATTTCTGCTAAAGCCATATAACTTCATTCCAACATTTTTCTAACATTCTTTGATTTTACAGTATTTCTGTAAATAATCTTTAAATTTTTTCCAGTCTTCTTCCACCAACTCTTCTCCCTGATCTCGGATTCTGCCAGTCATTTCCGCCAATTTCATATAGTCCATCAACTTCATCTGCCATTCTTCCCGGGTGGGTACATCTTGTGTCTTCCAATGCTTCGCAATGAGTATTCTTGCTGCTGTTGTCGCATACATAAAGAAAGTTCTGTCCTTCTTTGGCACCAATTGGCCGACCATGCCCAGGAGAAAGGCCTCTGGTTTCTTAAGGAAGGTATATTTAAATACCTTTTTCATTTCATTATAAATCATCTCCCAGAATGTCTTAATCCTTGGGCATTTCCACCAAAGGTGAAAGAATGTACCTTCAGTCTCATTACATTTCCAACATTTATTGTCAGGTAAATTATAAATTTTTGCAAGCTTGACTGGTGTCATGTACCACCTGTAAATCATTTTCATTAGATTCTCTCTTAAGGCATTACATGCCATAAATCAGGTGATATCATTTCCTTGGCTCCTTTGAAAGTTTTCTGGATCAAACTTCTGAGCAATCGGGCGACCTGTTTTTGCTCTGTCACTGCCCTGTCTCAACCATGTGTATGGTAACATCTGCAGTATATAAAAAAAAATACAAGACTATTTATAGCATTTGCCCAGAATGAACATGCAGAAATCTCCAGCCTATATTGCAGATACAGTTGTCTATGTTATCTTTTATTGGGATAGCAGCTCAGAGCTATTCCAAAGTCATTATTCTGGATATCATTTGCCACCTCATTTGCTACAGAAAGATCTCTCATACAGAACTCCTACACGGAAGCAAATAACACCGTCTACCCTCTCACCACTTTTACCTACATGCTTGTCTGTGTCTCTGAGACTTATTACTGCGTGACATCACTTTAATGAACCTTAATCAACTTCCTTTTGTTAACAGAGCTTTCCCCTAAAATTTCAAATTGCTGCATTTATACTCTTGGTGGAGCTTTTGTTTTATTTATTGGACTTCTGCTTTACATTATGCATAGGGTTCCTTTATCTGTATTTTAACCACATATAAGGCATTGTCAGTGGAGTGAAAATGATCTAATAAATCTTATCGCTACCACTCTCTTCTTCATCGTTCTTAAAAAAAAAAACAGAAAAAGAAAAAAGTGTCTCAGAAGGTGTCAGAAATATAAAACCATTTGTTTCTGCAACCTCCCCAAACATTTTTACAGCTATGTCAATGTTGGTTCATGGTTCCCGCTTCCCTGTTTAATAACGGAGAAGCAAAAGTTGAAAGTAGTGGAAATCAGGCTAGCCAAAAGTAAATCTGTGATTGTAGAAATGACTTGTCTACATTTTTATCCAGTTAGCAAGTCAGGAGTAAATAATCTAATCAAAATTTGGTCATCCCGAAAGTAACATTACAGAATCCTGTTTACATTAAGCCAACATTTCAGAAGCTTGCAGTGACAAAACTCTTGGTATTTCTGTGCATCAGATAGTAATGAGACAAAGGAAGACAGAAGATCAAATATCTATTTATTAATGTTTTTCAGAAATCCATGGAAATGGTTTCTGTCCCTTAAATCCCTGGTTCTAAACAAGAAAAAGAAATGGATAGGTTTGTTCTGTGCAATCAACTGTACAGTTTGGGCCATTCCTCATATGTGGTACCCTGTGAGCAGCACCCAAAAAGCAGGCTAGGTGCAACCAAATGAATATATATTTATTCATTATCATCGTATTCATTAGCAACCCACCCCTGTCTCAAAATAGACTGGTGTACGATATGAACATGTATATCTTCCTACCAAAGTGGCTTGCTGAGCGGGGTGGAGCCACTTATGGTAGCTCTGTGGCAGAAGGGCTGCTGTTGCTTAGCAGCAGGGGGAGAGGTGAGGTGGCAAGGAAGTTGGTGGAGGGCAAACACCCCAGCGGAGCCAGTTAGGGGGTCCTGACTGCGTTTGCACCATGCCAACCTCCCAGTTGCCTTGCCTCTCCCCACCACCCCTGTCAGCAACAGCAACCCACCTGCCAGAAAGCTACTGAGCCGCTTCTGTCATGCAGACCCTGACAGGCCTGCTCATCAAATGGTCCATGCACTGAGTACATCATTACAACAGGGTGGTAAAGATGTAATATGTTTTGACACAACCTGACAGTATCTCATTTTGTAAGCTTTCAGAATGGAGAGGAATGCTTACCTGGTGAGAAAAGAAAAGTAGTCCAGCTGGCAGAGGGGAAAATCTAATTTTCCAATGACTCTGATGGATATTTGTCATCAGTTAAAGGAATTATTCACTGCTGTGACCCTCCTTAACTTAAGCTTGACCCAAAGAAGATCAAAGATTCCCTAGCAAGAGATAATTAGTAAAGATATTAATTTAACAGTCAGAGGCTAAAAGAGATTGATTTATTAATTTCTCTAAAGGGTTAGAGCTCTGTATGTTCTTTTAAAACATTTTTTCTCGCTTAAAGGAGATATGTTTATGTCTAAAACATTTTCCAGTAATTTATATCATATGTGAAGCTTACTCTTTTGATTAGGGGGCTCTCAAGTTTTTTCAGTAGTGAGACTTTCAAGCTGTTGATTCCTGCATGGTTCAGGATAACTCAAATCTTTGTCATTTGGGGGGGGTATGTGTGTAAGTGATACCTGGCTTTATTTTTTGAGATTGACACCTGTTGAAGAAATGCTGCCAGAATATGAAGGGACAGCAAGCTCCTTTTCTTCCACATCTTCACAGAATAGCATATAAGGCAGGAATGGGGGAAATGCGGATGTTGCTGGACTTTTACAGATCCATTATCTTTGACCATGCTGATGGGGGTTAGAGTCCACCAACGTCTGGAGGGCCACAAGCTCCCCATCCCTGATACAAAGGATTCTGTTCCTCATTCTTCCTTATCCCCCACAGCTATGTTCCTTGTGATGGCTCTACAAACATTTTGAAGAACATTATGAGAGAAGTGAGGATCTCTTTAATGACATGGTCACTTCCCAGCAACAAAACCCAGACGCAGAACTCTGAAAAGTGACTCTACAAGAGATACAGATGGCAGAGCCAGCTCCTGAGACCAAGAGGACAGACACACCCTTGGGCAAATCACTTGAGAGGTGAGTACTGATATCTGCGAAGATATGCTTTGCCAAGTACAGTTGTGCTTTGGATCCCAAATGCCTTGGTACTTGGACGTTTTGGCTCCCGAACGCCACAAACTTGGAAGTGAATGTTCTTGTTTGTGAATGTTCTTTAGAAGGCAAATGTCTGATGGGGCTTCTGTGGCTTCCTATTGGCTGCAGGAGCTTCCTGCAGCCAATCAGAGGCTGTGCTTTGGTTTCCAAATGTTTTGGAAGTCAAACGGACTTCTGGAACGGATTCCGTTCGACTTTCAAGGTACGACTGTATACCTAAAGCTTGGGATATTTATGATAGCCATTGGGCTGGGGTAGTGTAGTGGACTAGTGAAGGGGAGACCTGGTTCTAATCCCTGATCCGCCATGAAGCTCATCGGGTGATTGTGAACAAACGTCAGGGCTGGAATCAGATGCAGGTCAGCACGAAGAGTCAGAGTCACTTGTCAATGAAGTCAACTCTTTATTCAAGGAAATGGCATACAACTCAGCAACACTTCTCAGTAGGTTTTGCCCCCATAGATCTGTTGCCAGGACAGAAGCTCCCTGCCTTCTCCTCT
This sequence comes from Podarcis gaigeae, assembly GCF_964106915.1. Taxonomy (NCBI): domain Eukaryota; kingdom Metazoa; phylum Chordata; class Lepidosauria; order Squamata; family Lacertidae; genus Podarcis; species Podarcis gaigeae. Next base: position 7,452,741 of record NC_139677.1, on the reverse strand, counting down.
TTCTAAGACTCATCCTCTCCCAGATGTTTCCCAAGCAGCCTCAAACTGCTCTGGTCTGTTTTGCTCTTCATAGTCTTGGAGACTAGGTGGGTAGGAGAGCTTGTTGCAGCTGGAGAAGAAGACTCCCAGGATGCTTCAGCAGTCTCTTGACCACCACCCCTCCTCTGCTTCAGCCTCAGAGTCTGAACTGTTCCCTGTCACAGCTTCGCCCTGCTCACGAAACCTTGTTGGCCCTTCAGCATCCAGCACCTCCTCCTAATCTTCTTCCTCTGACCTCTCCTTGGTGTCCCACCACAAACGCTCTGGCTCTGAGCCTTCCTCCTCTGGGGTTTTCCCTGGGAGTTCCTCAGCTGGTGCCTCCCACCAATCCTCTTCAGCCACTCCCTGACAAGAAGTCACTCATACTTAGCATATGTTTCTTCACAGATGTGTCATGAGGATAAAATGGAGGGTGTGGCAGGACAGTGGGTGGGGAGCATGAGCACTGCCTTGAGCTCCTTGGAGGAACAATGGGATATATATGGGAGTCATGCGTATTTTAAGGAGTAAAAGAACCAACTTGAAATATGAGTCTCTATTTCAGTATAGAATGCTGCCAGCTGCCCACTGTCTTGACTTTATTAAATTTCACAAAACTGGCTTTGGGAGACTCTATAACAGGCTGACATAGGGTGGATTTTTTGATACATGTTTGTGCATTTAGCAGATATAAAATGGAGTTGCAGTTCACAATGGAAAAAGTTATTTTTAATTATGCATGAGCATGAATATGTATTTAGTGAAACAGACCCTAAGGGTTTTTTGTGGGGCTTTTTTTTTTAACTCTAGTCAGTCTTGCAAAATTGTTCTCATTTAGGGTACAAGTTACATTATAGCAGAAATCATGATTGAAATTCAAATCCTAATACTGTTAAAACACAATGTTAACAATGAAAATGCTTAGAGTGGCATTAAAAGTATCTAAGATAATGAGAATAAATGATGTGAATTAGAGTTAAATTAACAACAGATAATACAATTGCAGATCAAAAGCCAGATTGCTGTGTTATTAATCTTACAGTAGAAAAGCTAGGATGAGGGGCTTTTCTCCTCTTTAAGTTCTCTTTTGAGAAGCATAGCTTTATAGAAGTTCTCACTTTGGGAACATTAGCATACTCATAACAGGAACATTCTAAATATTCATTCGGTGTGTTCATTTCTAATAAATCTAACTGATAACCAGGGGAAAAAATGTGTAACATGTTATGTTTATTCCAGAAGTCCCTGTAATACAGCAAAGTACAATCAGGAGGAGAAATTATTGGGTCTCGTAGTTAGTAAAACATGGCATTTTATGGTTCATTCTAGAAAGATACAAATTATGAGTCCTATTACATTGTGGTTCATACAGTATAATTTCGCAAATATATATCGAGCTGTTTATTTGAAAGAAGTGGCGTTGCCTTTTCAGCAAAAGTAGCAGGTGTTTCAGTAATGATGTATTTTGGATGTTATTGGTTCTTCCTTCAGAGCCCTCTTATCATGCAGAGTAATTTGGCAAGGATGTTCAGTCAGGTTTCATTTCAAGAAAAGCTTTAAGCATGGATTTAGTTTGCAACCAGTTCAAGACAGTACTTAAGCACACTTTGGATTTCATATCTTCCAACAGTTCCCAAATGGAAAAGCGGGGGGGGGGGCACTCTCCTTGCATACAGTGCTGGATTTAGGGTGGTTCAGGTGGTTTCCCAGCATAGGGGGCCAAGTTGAGGGGGGCAAAATTGAAAAGAGCCATCACCGAGAAGATTCATTTGGGGACACCAAACTTTGGCCGTGCTCAAGGTGCAATACTACCAAAGATTATCAAAGTCCGGTGGCACATTGGGACTTGCAGGAAGAGGAGGGCAAGGGGCATCAGCTGCTGCTGCTGAGCTCATCGGCTCTGTTGCTGGCATGGAAGTGCCGCCTTGTAAACACACGGAGCGGGTGCTTTCTCTGAGACCCAAGGCAGGCTGATGGAAGCCTTTAGGGCAGCTCAGCCAGCCCCGTCTTTTTTCCATATTCCATCAACAGTGCATGTATATGGGGCGCTGGGGTGTGTGTGTAAACTGATGTAGAATAGAAGGTCCCTATTTTCATCTGAGGAATATTGGAGGAATATGCCATAGTTGGAACAGAAAGCAGGTGCTACATGTAGAATTCTCCATCTCTAATCCAACCTAAGCATGTCCAGCTTTTGTTAAAATGCTAAAGCCTTAATAACAGAAATTGGTGTCTAAGCAGGGTGGGAGGCTAACAAGGAAGGTTCCTCTTTACCTGCTGATAGATGCTGATAGGCACCTAGCTTTTCCAAAGGGGATTACACTCATATGAACCTTCCTGGGACTGAGGATTCCTCTTGCCGGCCCACTGTCAAGGTCCATGAGATTGGTGGGCACTAGAGACAGGCACTTTTCCTTTATCTCTGGGATTCTCTCTCAAAGTAAGTACATACGCCCCCAGTTTGTTAACTTTAATTGGACCTTGGAAACTTGTTTCAATCTGTATTTTACGAGGAGTGCTGTGCTAAGCTCTTAAACTGCAGCCATTTTTAGTTTTGTGATTGGATTGCTTTGTGTGTATTGTAAAAAAATGTGTCCGGAGGGCAATCAGGTTCAGAAACCACATCCTATGGGGAATGCTTGAAAGAGTCAGGTACGCTTAGCTTGGAGAAGAGAAGATTAAGGGGAGGCATGATTGCCGTCTTCAAATATGATGGCCTTTCGCATAGAAGATAAAATATGTTTCTGAATGCCAGTTGCTGGAAACAGGACATTGGCTTGATCCAGAAGGCTCTTCTGAGTAGACATTCTCTGTTGCTCCAGCAAGCAGGACTAGAACTAGGCGCACAGGAAGAAGCTGCCTTACACTGAATCAGACCAACTGGTCGCTCTAGCTCAGTATTGTCTACATGGATGGGCGGTGGCTATCCAAGCATTTCTGGCAGGGCATCTCTCCCAGCCCTACCTGGAGATGCCGTGGGTTGCACCTGGCACCTTCTACATTCAAGACAGATGCTCTAGCACTAAGCTGTGGCCCTTCCCCTCTGTAACTAATGAATGGAAGTTGCAGGAAGCAGATTTCATGTAACGTTCCTAGAAACTTCATAACAGTAAGAGATAGCTGACATTGGAACAGATTGTCTTGGAAGGTGATAAGATCTCTCTCACTAGAGGTCTTCAAGCAGAGACTGGACTGCCATTTGTCAGGTCTTCTCTAGCTGCACCCCACATTACAGATCCTGCACTTAGTACACTGTGTTGGACTAGAAGACCACTAGATGACTTTCCAGTTCTCAGAGTCTACATTTGTAAGCCTCCTTGGGAGAGCTTTGCCTTGAATGGCAGCATAGAAATTCCTTAAATAAATACATTTTTGTGCAATGCAGTAATCAGTCTACAGGGTAGACATGACCATAGACAGCAAGGTCTGTGTTGGGGAGATTCAGTTTTCTACTTGAACATGCATCCAAGACAGCTCTCACTCACTCACTCCAAGTGCGTAACAAATTATAATAATTTTTAAAAGGCAAATACGGCCTCTTAAGTTCCCTCCATCTTCTCCTTTTAACTTACTAGCATCTGTTGCTCTTGTTATTATTTTTACTGTGGGGTACATCATCTTCAGGTTTTACCAAGACTAAATAAAAATGAAGTACAGTATCTTAACGTATTATGCATGTCTTAATACCGCATTATCTCCAACATGTCTCCATCAAAATTGCATGGTTGAATAATGCCTTTTAATGGTTTAGTACAAGCTAAGTTTATAAATATTCATGTGTAAGCACCCTTATTAATATGTGTTAGATAATGAATATTAATGACTACCTTACTCATGCAAAAGCAAATGAACACTGTATGAGATGAGCATGGGTATTTTCATTAGGACAAAGCAAGGAAGATCAGCCCAGCCTCTTGCAGGTGATACTACTATTGACATTCTTCCAGTCATACTGTAAATAATATTTAATTGTTTTACTGCCAATTATCTCCCCCTGCCCAAAGAAGAAATGTGATCTGTTCAAGATATGAACATATTTTTGTTTTAAGACTCCCAATAGGCAGGAGTATGATTAAGCCAAATATTTGACAACAATTAAACTAAACCAATGAGCATTTGCATTAATTTTATGAACACAGTTTCAGTATCACTATAATTTCATAATTTTATTAGCATGCAATGCATACCTAACTCACAAGCTTAGTATATAAGAGGAACAAACTGATACTAACCATGTGTACTTAGAAGTAAACCCCACTAATTTAGTGAGATATGCTTCCAGGTTAGTTTACTTAAGACTGTAGCCAGAATTCCTAAAGGGACTCGAAAGTATACATCAAAATAGATCATTAAATAAGCAGTTAATAAATACATTTTAATAATAATAATAATTTGTACACTTAGCTGTACGGCTAGTTCACACATGCTGGTCCACTTGAGCGGCAGCAACATATGAACAGCAGCAGTGGTATGATAGAATCATACAGAACTGTAGACCTCAAATCTCCTGCAATGCAGGAATCACAACTAAAGCATCCATGACAGATGGCCATTGGGATTTGAATGTATATTGCAGATAGGGCCTAATTTACATTCCCCAAACCAATACACAAATCAAAACATAGATAGCCTTTGAAATTCACACTTCTCTGTCCATTCCCCCACTTTAAAATGTATAAAAAATAAGCACAAAAATGCTTAGAATTTCCATGCAGATCTATGTCTATATCTATACATAGAGCAAACTGTTGAGGAAGAGGAGAAACAACAATTTATTTACACCCCGCCACTCTGGGCGGCTCCCAATAGAATGTTAAAAACATGATAAAACATCAAACATTAAAAACTTCTCGAAACCTTCAGATGTTTTCTAAAAGTCAGGTACAGTGGTACCTCAGGTTAAGAACTTAATTCATTCTGGAGGTCTGTTCTTTACCTGAAACTGTTCTTAACCTGAAAGCACCACTTTAGCTAATGGGGCCTCCCGCTGCTGCCGCCATCACGCAATTTCTGTTCTCATCCTGAAGTTCTTAACCTGAGGTACTACTTCCGGGTTAGCGGAGTCTGTAACCTGAAGTGTCTGTAACCCGAGGTACCACTGCAGTTGTTTATTTCCTTAACATCTGATGGGAGGGTGTTCCATAGGGCAGGCACCACTACCAATGAAGCCTTATTTACCTAGGGATCCATCAGCCTGTTGGGGATAAGCAGTGTCCAGTGCACAGCGGAATGATGAAAAGTACGTGCCAACATGCTCTATATTACTTTATTTACACTTCAAAGCTGGTAATTTACAGAAAAACATCTTCCCTCTGCCGGAGCAGAGAAAGGCATCCTCTCTCCTCTAAAGCACGGAGAGAATCACACTGAACTGCAAAGAACAGTGAAAAATAGGAAACCAGTGTACGTCACATCCAGTCTCCTTTCCCGTGAGAAAACCCAACAGCACTTGACCGTGGAATGTAAACATTGTCTTGTGACAAGCATTTCGCTGCTCAGTGAAGGAAGCAGAAACCAACATCCTCCCCCTTTCTGTGAACATCACTGGGCAGCGTGTTCGTACAATATCAGTACAAACCCAACTTCTGCACATAGGTACAGTGTTGATCCCTTGATACAATCTTGGACAATACATCAGCAGGAAATTCATTACCTGGCATATAGGACACCGTTACGAGTCCCTTTTGAATACGTTCCCTAGCATGTTGCAACTTTAATTGCAAGTGCTTCGTGCTTTGCTTACAACCTTCAGAATTCAGCAAAGCCAAACATGCTTTGTTGTCCTGGTAAACCTGGATTGGACATTTGACAGGAATTTTCATGTCTTTGCACAATTGTAACAACCATTCACAATCCTTAAGTGAATAAGACAGTGCATTCAGTTCAGCTTCACAAGTACTTAAGCTAACTGTTGTTTGCTTCTTGCATGACCAATCAAATAGACCCTGATTGTACTTATAGCAAACTCCAGACGTACTTTTCCTGTCTGTAGTGTCACTTCCAAAACTTGCATCTGCAAATATCTCAAGACCACCAGACTTCTGATTGTTAAATCTCAGTCTGTAATGCATAGTGCCTTTCAAATACCGCGCTATGCGTTTCAGAGCTTTCCAATCCTTAACAGTAGGATTGTTGACTTGTCTGCTTAGCAAATTACAGCTAACAGCAATGTCAGGTCTTGAACATCTGGCAATGAAGTTTAGCTTGCCTAGCACACTTCTGTACAGTGTAGTATCAGAAAATGCTTCTTCAGTGTCATCTACCTGATAACCTGTTGTCATCGGTGTGTCTACAGGGTTAGCATCCATCAGGTTTAGTTTGCTTAACACATCAGCAATTTTACGTGACTGGTGTACTAGAATGTTACCATCTTGATCTCTCTCTATTTCCAGAGATAGGTAGTTGTTTACCTCACCAAGATCTTTCATGTCAAAGTGCTCTTTCAATTGAGCTAGGGCATTATTGTACATTGTGACATCCTTCCAAAAGAATAAAAGATCATCAACATAAAACAAACAATACAGTTTCTTTTGCCCCTCCTCTTTGACAAATACACATGGATCAGCTTTCCCTTGCTTAAAACCTAGAGAAAACAATACTTCAGTGAGTTTTGTGTGCCAACACCGTGCACTTTGTTTGAGACCATAAAGGGACTTCTTCAGAGCACAAACAAATCCCTGTTTTACCTGTACGCCATCAGGTGGAAGCATATAAAGTGATTCATCTAGAGATCCGTACAGAAAAGCTGTATTCACATCATGGTGACTAATGTGTAGATTCTCTTCTGCAGCTAGCTTGAGCATAAGCCTAATGCTCTCATACCTCACGGTGGGTGAGTAGGTCTCGTGATAGTCTTCACCTGGTACCTGTGCAAAACCTCTGGCTACCAATCTGGCTTTGTGTCTGACTATCTTGCCATTTTGATCTGTCTTCGCTTTGAAGACCCATTTGCTTCCAAGCAGTTTCATTCCTGGAACTACTGGAACAAGGTCCCATGTTTTGTTCCTTTCCAAGGAATCAAGCTCAGCCTTCATGGCATTTAACCATGGCTCAGCTTCCTTTGAATCCAAATCCTGGATTTCTTGGAAACTTGAAGGTTCAAACACCTTCTTGGAGCTTTTAACAGCTGTTACTGCTATCTTAGCAAACTCATCAGCAAATCTCTTTGGAGGTCTGCCTTTTGTTGCTCTCTGTGACCTGCGAATTAGCCTTAAGTCTTCAACACTCTCCTCTTCCTTCTTAGGAGAAAAGTGACCTATTGTGAACAATGGTTCCTCCAATTCTTGATCAGAGCTTTCAGAGGGTCGCATAGAGGCTTTCGCACTCTTGAAATCCTCTGAATCACCCGATTCAGTTTCAGACTCAGACTCAGAACCTTCATCAGTGGGTGTGGGTTGTTGCGGTTGCTTTTGACTATCCTCAGTTTCATCACTGTCATCAGGATAACATTGGAAAATTCCCACATTCTCCCCCCACTTGGCATTGTACTCAACACTTCTTGTGAGCTTAATTGTCTTAGAGTCAGTCATCATTATTCCGTAAGACCCTTTCTGATAACCTAGAAAGATACCATGCAATCCACGCTTGTCTAACTTGGAGTTTTGTGGTGAGTGAACCCACATGTCAGAACCAAAAATTTTCATGTGTTTGATGTATGGCTTCTTGCCAAACATCTTCTCATAGGGGGTACAACCAATCGCTGAAGATAACCTGCGATTATAACTGTAAGTGAAACATGAGAGAGCTTCGGCCCAATAACTCTCTGGAAGATTGGCATCATGCAGCAAGGTTTTTAACCCTTGAAGCAATGTCTGATTTGCTCGTTCCGCAAGTCCATTCTGCCATGGCGAACGAGGACTAGACAAATCGTGTTGAATTCCTTTCTCAGCCAGAAAAGCTTCAAACTGCTGAGAAGTGAATTCTCCCCCGCGATCACTGAAAAGAGTCTTTACCTTCTTACCATGCACATTTCCCAACCAAGCACAGAATTCCTTGAACCTTGGAAAAGCCTCTGATTTCTGCTTGAGATTGTACACATAAATATACCTGGAAAATGCATCAATGAGAACCATGAAGTACCTGTTTCCACCCAAAGAGGGCGCTAGTGGTCCAACCAAATCAGCATGAACAACCTGGTATGGTTCTGTAGCTTGCCTACTAGACACCTTACCTTTCGCAGCCATTTTCACCTTGTTTGCTGCGCATGCCTTGCACTTCATGTGGTACCTGCAGGGTTTAATAGTCATACCTTCAACCAAGGCAGGCATTTTAGATACTGCCTCAAAATGCAAATGACCAAATTTTCGATGAAAATCGTGAATACATTCTGCATGCAAACTTTTGTTAGAACCTGCAATGCAACAAGTGTCATCCTGCACAACATCATCAAAATACAAAACATACAAACGATCAACATATTCAGCATGCAATACATAATCATTTTTCTTTGTGATGATGCACCTTTTGTTCTTAAAGGAAACGTCAATTTTCCGCTCATTCAGCTGTCCAACGCTGAGCAGATTATGCTTGGCATCTGGCACATAAAGCACATCCTGTATCGATAAGTCCAAACTGTGAAGAACAACAGTTCCGTAGCCTTTACTGGGGATTGTGTGGTCATCCGCCTGGTGAATCGCACCTTCCTGCGGTGTAAAAGACACGAACAGTCGCTTATCATTGCACATGTGATGCGTTGCAGCCGAATCAACAACGAAGAAAGATCTAGATGTCTTCTGGACCTCTGCAACCTTTGGAGTGAAGCGTGAGACCATTGCCTTGTGCTGCGTTGTCCTGGACACCGGACCTTTGCCTTTGCCTCGGCCTTTTCCACGCGATGAGCTTTCGCTGCGCTGCTCTGTCTTGGCCCTGGGATATCTGCATTCCCTCTTCATATGGCCTAGACGTCCACACGAGTAGCATTTCACTGCCTTCAAAGCTTTGGCGCCATCTGGTGGTTCCACTGCACTATGGGATGACGTCTGTGAAGTCTCCCCCTTGTTGATGCAGCTAGCACCCCGGCGATCCGCTTCATTCAATATCACGGCAGTAACATAGTCCACTGTTAGCTGAGCAGTTGGCTGTACAGCAATCTGAGTCGCAACAGACTCCCAACCTGAACCCAAAGATTGTAGTATCATAAAGGAATACACTTCCTCTGGAAAGTTGAGTCCTCTCTGTTGCAGCTCATGTCTCAGATTCTGCATCTCCATCAGATGTATACGCACATCTCCACCTTCAGCAAGAGCCATATTATGCAGCTTGTTAAAGTAAAACATTGTGGACCCAGCTTCTGTCCTCAAGTGAGCCTCTCTCAAAGCGTCCCAAATTTCTCTGGCTGAGGTCTTATCACGCAACAGACAGAGCTCTTCTGGGGATACTATCAACGTAAGAGTTCCCCTTGCCTTGGAATCCATAGCTTTCCATTCATCTGTAACTGGAGCTGGGGGGGTCTCTGTAATAACTTTAAACAGACCCTCTTTCCGCAGAATAGCCTCTGCATAGAGAACCCAGTCCGCATAGTTCTTCCTATTGAGCTTAGGAATCCCACAAGCATCCTGAAGGGCCATCATGACTTTGGCATTAGCCTTTAGCGTCATCTTTGCTGCTTTAAATCAGGCTGCTTTATACATGCTGCGTCTGTGTACAGCTGCTTCAATCCAAAAGCAAATTCAAAACAGCCTCTGCCTGTGAACCTGTGCCTTTCTGCTTAACTGCTTTGCTTATCTGCAGCTGCTTCAAACCGCATTCCAAAGGCAAGTTCAAAAGTGAAAGTTCTCTCTGCTGTCTTAAATTCATGCTGCGACACTGCTGCAGCTGCTTTACTTTCGATTTCCCCCAGCATAGGAAAAATTTATCCTTCTAGCCTTTTGCCTGTGCCACGGCAAAACCGGCTATAAAAGTTCAAAGTCCAGCCATAAAGCCATTAATTAGAAGCTGGCAGGCTGTCCGGAGCTGTAGCACATACCTCATCAAATCATCTTGACGCACAGAGATATCGTCCGATCCGGCCCTCTGCATTCCGATCCTTTGCCGGCACTCCAATTCTTTGCTCCTTTGTTCCTTTGCCAGGAGCCCGACTTCTGGAGTCCATTCTCAAAACACTGCGTTTTTCTGGGCCCGGAACCAAATGTTGGGGATAAGCAGTGTCCAGTGCACAGCGGAATGATGAAAAGTACGTGCCAACATGCTCTATATTACTTTATTTACACTTCAAAGCTGGTAATTTACAGAAAAACATCTTCCCTCTGCCGGAGCAGAGAAAGGCATCCTCTCTCCTCTAAAGCACGGAGAGAATCACACTGAACTGCAAAGAACAGTGAAAAATAGGAAACCAGTGTACGTCACATCCAGTCTCCTTTCCCGTGAGAAAACCCAACAGCACTTGACCGTGGAATGTAAACATTGTCTTGTGACAAGCATTTCGCTGCTCAGTGAAGGAAGCAGAAACCAACACAGCCTCGCCATCCCCGGACCTTGGAGGGAACAAAAGTACCAGGAAAGCAACTTCTTTGGAGAAAAGAGTTTATTGCAATCTGTGCACAGAGACAACCAGCAGGATAGCTCCTGAAAACTGGCTGTGAAGAAATACATTTCAGCAAGCCTTCTTATACCTTTTGAGCATTTCCCCCTCCCCTCCCATTCCTTCCTCAAATTTTCCCAATCAGCTGGCAAATGTTCAACTTATTCCCTTATATGGCAGATCTATATTGCTTGCTAAACATTCCTCATACGTGTCTTTGTGCTAGCTAAGCACTTCCCCCTCCCCTCTTGCTTGTACGTGCCTTTTCTTATCTTTTGCATGCAAAGCAGGAAACGTGAGGCAGGAAAGGCCTTCTTAGCAGGCTGGTTAGATTTGCAAACAGCTGCATTTCTTGCTGACTGGCAAGGCAGGAAATGGACTCTTGACCTGGCAGAGTTAGTAAACAGCCATTGTTTGCTAACTGCCACAACTGCAAAAACAGGAAACAGCTCCCAGTCTGCAGAGCTGAAAACAGGAAGCAGCTTCTGGCCTACAGAGCTGACGCATTTGCGGTTTCTGCTAGCTGCCTAACCACAACTGCAGCTTTTTAGCTTCTTTTGCCTTATAATATTCTAGTTAACCCTTCCTTCTCCCTTCACCAAGAAGGCCCTCTGCCTAGTTCCCTGATTTATCCATCATCACCCTGAATCTATTGTTCATTCATTTGTATCCTTTGTCTTCCTCTGAACCTCTGTGAAGACACACACTGAATCATTCCAGGTCTGCGTCCTCTTTCCCTGCCTGTGTTTCTTGGGGCACCCACCCACCTATCTTGGCTTTCCCTTCTGCCCCAAACAATGCACCCAGCCCTCATTGCGTTCCCTTTCTTCATGGAAGGTGATCAAGGGGTTGGGAGGGAAGCTTAAGCCACACTGTGGCAAGAATGTGAGCATTGATGTGGAAGAAACTGGAGTTTAAGTTGCTGTTCCCTGCCCCTGCCATTTTGATTTTCCTACTCACATAAGAGTCAAGTTTGCATATAAATACCCTTTTCAGAGATTGCTCACATCAGCAGGATTTTGCATTTATTGCAATGTGTTTGTTGACTTTGTAGTGGTGCTTTTCTTTTTTAAAACATGACCTTCAGTCGATCAGCTTTACATTATGGTGAATAAATAATATAGCACTTGTACTGTGATTTCAAGTGTCCAGAGTGGTTAACATATAGTACTTGTTGTAATAGCTGCCTTGAGTATCCTTTGAGAAAAACATGGCAAGCAGGCCCAGCCCTATGATGAGGCAGAGTGAAGCAGCTGCCTCAGGCGGCAGAAGTTGAGGGGTGGGGAGGGGACAGAGCTGTGAGTGCCCTGTGGCCTGCCCTGTGCCACTTTGCTAGCCTGCTGCCCTCAAGGGCAGTGAAAGATATTTTCCCAGTATGGGCCCTGGAGAAGGGTGCCATATTGTCCTTCATCTTGGGCAACAAAATGTCTTGAGCCAGCCCTGACTAATTATAGCAATGCTGTGATGTAAGAGAGTGACAAATAACCGACCCAGTGGGATTTAAACTATTGGTTTCCCCCGATTCTTAAGTTTTCTTCTCACTTTTATAGCAAAAAAGAGAACCATTTTACTCTACTATTCAGCCCATTTAAAAATGGAGTCAAATCCTAAGTAACACCCCCTTTGCGTGGCGAGTTCCCGCCTCCCCCCTCAGAAATAAAGACACAAGACACAAGAATTCGAGTTAATGGGTCAAATTAGGCCACAACTTTATTGATTACAGGAATTGAGCAGTATTGGCCTTAGGCATTGGCCCTACCAACTAACCGGCTTCAGGTTGCATGCTTGAAGGCCGGTGAGGGTTAACCAACAGTAGGGGGAGTCCTGCTGAGGCATGTCGACTAGGACCTCCCCCTGCAGTTGCCGCGCGGGGGCCCACACCTCCATAGGCTTAGGACAAGGCCACGCCCCCTGGAATCCTTTACCGGACTACCCTTTGATTCAGGGGAAGGTGATGGCGCTACCTTCCCTCTTCATCTGCATAACAATAAAACAGTACCCCACCAATGCCTAACCGCCAATACCGTGGAGTTGTAACGGTTTGCTACGAGGTAGGCGAAAACCAAGTGGCTGGTGCCAATCTGCCAATTGGGAAAATTCCTACCAGGCCCCTTGACGGCGACCAACCGAGGTCCATAGCAATGTCATATAGCCTACCTAACAGGTGGGAGGGGAGGGAAAACCAGGTCGGCTGCCAGCCCCTGCGAGTGTGGGGAGGGGCGTGAAGCCCGCAAGCCCACCTCCTCCTTATCTCTGAAGTGGCTTTGCGGGAACAAAAATTGACACCAGGGCACTTAAGAGAGGCTATGTCCCAATCAAAAGGCAATGAAGTGGGCGGAACCTCTATACAGCAAATCTTAATTAGCATGGCTGAGAACCTTTGCTAAATAGGGCTCATTCATGAATAAACTTTATAGGAAGATCTTGGCCATGGCTAAGGTCGTGGCTGAGTACTGTAGTTTTATATCAAGTGCTTATATTAAGAATTTCGGTGATAATTCTTCTTGCAGCAAATTGCAGGAAAAAAACAATACTTCAGCAACACTTAAAGCGGATCAACTATAGAAACAAGAAGCTCCCCCACATCAACAGCTTTTAGAGCTGGCTGTTGTGTCCTTGGGAGTTCACTGTTGGAGTTCAGTAACAACTAACGATTTGCATGGGTATATAACTACAAAAGAATGTTGCACTCTTTCTGTCTTTCCATCTGTGCCACTGTAGATATGTACTCAAAAGAGATTGATCCAAACTGAATTTGTGGCAGGCGAGATGCTGGCATACTTATGTTGATCTGACTAGAAACTTTCAAGGAAGTTCCCCCCACTGCTATCCTTTCCCTTCACTGCTCATGGTGTAAACAGTACATAAAGTAGCACTGGCTTTGGGGAGAAAACAAATACAGATTTTGCCCCCTAATCAAATATTTGAGTTTGGTAGGGAATTACAGCATCACTATTGAAGTTAGGACTCGGGTGGCACTGTGGGTTAAACCACAGAGCCTAGGGCTTGCCGATCAGAAGGTCAGTGGTTTGAATCCCCGTGACTGGGTGAGCTCCCGTTGCTCGGTCCCAGCTCCTGCCAACCTAGCAGTTCGAAAGCATGTCAAACTGCAAGTAGATAAATAGGTACTGCTCCGGCGGGAAGGTAAACAGTGTTTCCATACACTGCTCTGGTTTCGCCAGAAGCAGCTTAGTCATGCTGGCCACATGACACGGAAGCTGTACGCCGGCTCCCTCGGCCAGTAAAGCAAGATGAGTGCCACAATCCCACAGTCGTCCGCGACTGGACCTAATAGTCAGGGGTCCCATTACCTTTTATTGAAGTGGTTCCTTAGTTTAAAGAAGCATCACCATGAAAAATATGCAAAGTAAGACTGTAGACTTGGGAGTTACGTTGGGGCCCCAACTGTAAAGAATCTAAAACCCTTTCCTTTTAATTGTCATTTAAAAAGGGTTGCCATATGTCCGCTTTTTCATGGGTAGAGTCATAATAGCGATCCATTGTTAAAAGTAGTAGTCGGCAAAAGTGTCCTCTTTTTTGCTCTTCAAAATATTGTTGTTTATCGTTTAGCCGTGTCTGACTCTTTGTGAACTCATGGACCAGAGCACGGCAGGCACTCCTATCTTCCACTGCCTCCCACAGTTTGGTCAAACTCATACTGGTAGCTTCGAGAACACTGTCCAACCATCTCGTCCTCTGTCGTCCCCTTCTCCTTGTGCCCTCAATATTCAGAGTCTTTTCCAGGGAGTCTTTTCTTCTTATGAGGTGGCCAAAGTATTGGATCCTCAGGTTCAGGATCAGGGCCGTCTTTAGCAGATGCATCGCTGGAGTGCAAATATCCGCTCAGTGCCCCCAAATTACCATGGATAGTGGGGGGCGGGCCAAAACTGCACATTGCCAGCCATGGGGTGTGTGTGCGCAACTCTCCCCCATGCCGCTGTGGGAGAGCAATCCCCGCAGAGGCTTGGGAGGGAAGCTGCGCACCCGCCAGCCATATGTTTGATGGGGTGCAGTTGGCGTGCGTGCAGGGAAAGGGGAGGCCACCGGCAAAGCCGTGCAGGTCCCCCACTCGCTGGGGCGCCCCTGAGAGGCCAGCGCCCTGGCGCAATGAACCACTAAGCCATATGGAAAAGACGGCTCTGCTCAGAATCTGTCCTTCCAGTGAGCACTCAGGGCTGATTTCCCTTAAGAATGGATAGGTTTGATCTTCTTGCAGTCCATGGGACTCTCAAGAGTCTCCTCCAGAACCAGAATTCAAAAGCATCAATTCTTCGGTGATCAGCCTTTTTTATGGTCCAGCTCTCACTTCCATACATCACTACTGGGAAAACCATAGCTTTAACTATACAGACCTTTGTCGGCAAGGTGATGTCTCTGCTTTTTAAGATGCTGTCTAGGTTTGTCATCGCTTTTCTCCCAAGAAGCAGGCGTCTTTTAATTTCGTGACTGCTGTCACCATCTGCAGTGATCATGGAGCCCAAGAAAGTAAAATCTCTCACTGCCTCCATTTCTTCCCCTTCTATTTGCCAGGAGGTGATGGGACCAGTGGCCAGGATCTTAGCCCTAAATGATACGCCTTTTCCCATGTGAATTCAAAGGAATTCCCAATCTGGCTCAGTTGACTCATTTTCTGTCCCTCTCCTGGCCTTACCTCAGGAAGTGTGATAGACTGTTTAATTCATCCCCTGGTGAAGCTCACATGCACAGCACATGCTGATGTCATTTGCTGAAATGTACACCCATTTCAGGGCACTCACAGAGACTACTTGTGCTCCAAAGGAGAGGACAGGCTGTGCCAATAGTTCCTAGCCTTGATAATTTCTACTGCACCCAAAATGGCAACTCACTTCTGTGGACCTATATGCAGGCCAGGAAAGTTGGGTGGCAATTTCGCTGAGTTTTACAAGGAGCAGGAGGAGTTCTACATATTTTTGAGAACATGGCCACCACCTAGTTCCCTCAACAGGGCCTTATTCAAAGCATTATGAATAATGGAGTGCTTTATAGAGCATCATGGGAGACTACTGTGCTTCTAAAAGCAGGATCACATTGCATTTACAGAGGGGAAATGGCTCTTTTGGATTCAGATAGAAAATAAAGAATACCTTTGCTTTTTAACAAATTAATTCATAGGATGAAGATAGAGAGAATAAAAGCAAGGTCCAAACTGATAATTTTATGCCCCTCTGCGTTGGCCGGAGAGCTCCCTTTGTGTAACAATGTATAAGGACTCCTGACGGACAAAGTGCGGCCCTAATGTTGGCCAAAGTCTAAGTGGGCTTCCCATTAAGCAGGTGTGCTATGAGGGCTTATATATCTTCAGTAAAGCACCTGCTGGTACTCAGGTTACACAAGCCAAATTTGGTGTTTAGGCAACACACCAGTTTCCCACCAAAGTCAAAACACCATCCAGTATTTGGGTTTCCCATCCATTTCCCACCAATGCAGTTCACTTCTGCTGTTTGGATTTTCCACCAAACAGTGAAAGGCTAACAGAGACTTGGCAGGAAATCAACACAGATAAGCTTCTGCCAATCTCACACATTGACACTTGCAGTAGGGAGTTATCAGCTTGCCTAGGAAGCTATCTAGAAGCTTACAATTCCCACACACTTGTATCTCGGAGTAACAGGAATGCGAAACTACCAATTTATGGAATAAACAGAATTAACCATTTTAAGGGCCAGGCCCTCAGAATTTCTAGGCACTATATGGACGTTTGAGAGCCTATTGTGGGCACAACCCTGTCTCGTCAAGATACCAATCATTGTCCACAATATGGCAATATACATGTCTGGTGTTTGCATCTGTGGCCAAGCCACATTTTAAAAGGAAGGAGAAAGAGGCAAATACCACTGTTTGTACTGATAAGACCCCATCCCCCAAATATGTAGAAATCCTTCTCCCTTGTGACAATTCCCCATTTCTTTCATTTTATTTATTTATAAAAAAAATAGATATTACAGCAGTTTACAACAACATGAAAACACAGAGTCAGACAAAGTTAAAAACAAGTTAAAAGCAAAAATTAATTAAAAACAAACACCCATAGACCCTTGTGGGGGTGTACTTGGCCTGATGGAATAGAAAAGTTTTCAGCAGGGGTTTAAAAGTTGGCACAGAAGGCGCCCGCTGAATCTCTATCAGCAGGGTGTTTCACACGACTGGGTGATGACACGAAAGGCTGTTTCTGATCCCAACCACAGCAATCTTCCAAGAAGGCCTTCCAAAATGGAACTCCTGCCCTAGGTCTACTGATGAATGGCAGCATCAGGAAAGCAATGAAGGAGAATTCTATTCCACCTCTCACAAAGAAGCAAAACCCTGGCCATTGTTCTGGCCATTGAGTGTGAAGCCATTGGAATGGCAGAGAAGGACCTGGCACCTCCATTTAATTTTATTAACACTTAATATAATACAGTGGTACCTCAGGTTACGTACTTAATTCGTTCCAGAGGTCTGTTCTTAACCTGAAACTGTTCTTAACCAGAGGTACCACTTTATCTAATGGGGCCTCCCGCTGCTGCCGTGCCACCGCTGCGCGATTTCTGTTCTCATCCTGAAGCAAAGTTCTTAATCCGAGGTACTATTTCTGGGTTAGCGGAGTCTGTAACCTGAAGCGTATGTAACCCGAGGTACCACTGTATTGCCATTGATTTGGAGTACCGGAGCCTGTTAGTTAATACTGTGCCCCGATTTTCCCAATGGAAATGCAACCCTGGGTAAATGCCTGGAAGCAGGACATTCCAGGATAAAATCGGAAATTGGGATTGCTTCTCTAAATCAGGGCCGTCCCTGGAAAATAGGGACACTTGGAGGGTCTGCACTGCATATCATTTTATTTTATTGCTGTTTAACCTTTAATTTAGGGTTACCAGACATCCCCGGTTCCCGGGGACAGTCCCCAGATTTGCAAATCTGTCTCTGGGAAATGTGGCAGCGGAGCCCCAGCAGCTCAGAGCCAGCCTGGTAGTGCTGTTGGCTCTGGCCGACTTCAGGAGCTGCTCTCTGCCGTGGCACCCGCCATTTTTCCACGCCGGAAGTCCCCATATGATGTGTCTTGTGCGCATAAGATGTGTCTTGTGCGATCCCCTTCCCCCTTCCCCCTTTGTTTTGACTGATCGGGGGAGGCTTGGGAGTTGTGCGCAGGCGGCCATTGCCCAGGTTTTTTTTAACTCTGCGCATTTATGTTTCACAGGGTGCGAAAGTAGGGCTTTGCACCTTTATACAATATGCATGTGTGCTTGGGCCCAGGGTCTTTTGCCTCACCATCCCCACTACTGACTCCCTGTTGCTACTCAGCTTTAAAAAAAAAAAAAGTGTCTCCAGATACATTGAAAGAAATCTGGTTGATTTTTTAAATAATATTTATTCAAAGTTTAAAGTTACAAAAAGAAAAAAGAACAATACAAAATACAAAAAAAAAGAGTACAACAGCAACAGAAAAAGAAAAAGAAAAAAAATACATTCGCTTAAAAAAGAAAAAGAACAGATTAAACCTTTACATAACTTTCTTCCTTTACTTGTTTCTTTGACCTCCTCACACCTCCCAATTTTGTATTCTAGTTCAAATCGTTTTTTCAGCAAATCCTTCCAACCTTATTTTCATTTAAGTAATTTAATTTAATATATTATAGTTTAACGTCCTCTCTTTCATCAATTTCATCAACTCATTTTTACTTAATCCTTTATATCATTTCTACCAAACCCACCTAATTTTCTTTTTCCAACATCTTTCTAACAATCCTTAATTTTACAATATTTTTGAAGATATACTTTAATTTTTTTCCAATCTTCTTCCACCGACTCTTCTCCTTGGTCCCAGATTCTGCCAGTCATCTCTGCCAATTCCATATAGTCCATCACTTTCGTCTGCCATTCTTCTCGGGTGGGTAATTCTTGTGTCTTCCAATACTTTCCGGTGAGTATTCTTGCTGCTGAAAGAAATCTGGTAACCATATGTTAGTCCCTTTTCCATAGAAACCATACTCAGTGTAAAAGGGCATACATTGACTTTCTTGCCTCCTCCTTAGGTCCCCTACCATAAAATTGGTGGTTGAGGTCTGATGCTAGAACTGACTCATTTAAATGGGTATGCCAGTATCTATTGCAGCCAGTACCTCTATTCTGTGTACAGTGGTACCTCGGGTTACATACGCTTCAGGTTACATCCGCTTCAGGTTACAGACTCCGCTAACCCAGGAATAGTACCTCGGGTTAAGAACTTTGCTTCAGGAGGAGAACAGAAATTGTGTTCTGGCAGTGCGGCAGCAGCAGGAGGCACCATTAGCTAAAGTGGTGCTTCAGGTTAAGAACAGTTTCAGGTTAAGAACGGACCTCCAGAACAAATTAAGTACTTAAGCCGAGCTACCACTGTATTCTGTAATGTCAGGGGAGGTTTGTGGGTTGCTTGTATTTTCTTTCAAGGAATTCTCCACAGTCCAAGAAAGGGAAGATTAAGAAAGAAAGAGTAAATTAAAGACCTTTAAAGCGTGGGGGTGGGGGTGGGGAGACACACAGAGATACAACAGAGTCAATATTTTCAAATTACCATCATAATGGAGCTTAAAATAGTTTCAGCAGTATAGTTTGAATGTGTCAATAAAGTATTGGATACAGAAGCACTGGCTGATTAAAATGTATTTAAAGTTTGAAAAGCCTTCGGCAAGGTCTTTTACAAGATGCTGTTCCCAAGTCAAACAAAAAACAAAACCTACATATCTAAGGGTCAGGAGGTAAAGTACTGTCAAAGATCAATAACTGGCCCCCAAACCTAGAAACAAGAGTAAAAACAAATTGTTAAATTTCAGCTTCAAGGTTGCATAACAAACACAGGGATCAGATAAATGCAGCTCTGCAACTGCATTTAGACTTGCTTTCTTCAGATAAACAGATTGCATAATTTTGTCCCCAATAATAGAAGAAAGCATGGAACTCTGTGGGATGGTATAACTACAGCTCTCGATTCTTGCATGTAAATTAGAAAGGGGGTTCACTTTTTAATTCAAAGCTACCTAACACACACTTTCTGAACCAATATACAAACCAAAACCCACCTTTCACTCAAAATTCACACTTCTCCAAATTCTGAAATGCAGTTGTCTAACTCCCCCCCACAAAAAAAAGCCATACAAAAATGTGCACATTAGAATCATAGAATTGTAGAGTTGGAAGGGAACCAGATGATAATCTAGTACAGTGGTACCTCGGGTTACATACGCTTCAGGTTACAGACTCTGCTAACCCAGAAATAGTGCTTCAGGTTAAGAACTTTGCCTCAGGATAAGAACAGAAATCGTGCTGCGGCAGCGGGCAGCCCCATTAGCTAAAGTGGTGCTTCAGATTAAGAACAGTTTCAGGTTAAGAACGGACCTCCAGAACCAATTAAGTACTTAACCCGAGGTACCACTGTACAACCCTCTGCAATGCAGGAATTGTTTGGCCCAACGTGGGGCTCAAACACATAAGTCTCATGCTCTGCTGAGGGGAAAGAGTGTGGAAAATGTGCATATTAGAGGAAACAATCTACAAAAATGTAACGTATTGGGGGAAATAGCTGGAAAACGTGTATATTAGGCAAAGTCAGAGGGTTTCAGTGTAACGCAACTGGATCAGCTGCAGGGGGCACCACAAAAATGTTGTAGAATAGAGCACAAACGTGGGTGGGTATGCCAAATTTTAGTGACACTGGACACTTGAAATTTGAGAGCCCAAAGTCCACCACTGGCAAAATGGTGTATATTCACAGATGGTGCCTGGAATTGTGTGTGAACATTAATAATTGCTTTTTAAAACAAAACCACACGCTCATGAGCAAATGAGATGGACTGAAGTTAAGGCTAGAGAAATGAGAAGCCGGGATAAACAAAAAAGCTATTAAACTAACGTAAGTAGAAATGAGACACATAAAAGGAGTTTGAATTAGGGACACGTTTATTGGCATAACATCTGCAGGCAAAATGAAAGCAGAGTAGGAAGCTATTCTCGAATGACTCCCTTGTGTATGCAAAATCCTGTCCACGTCCAGGGGAATGAGAAGCCAAAGCTACTAGGCTGGATCCCCTCGACCAGTGAGTAGGGAGACCTTTCTCCACTGCCTCTCTGGGCCCCACAACTCCTGGCAAATGAGATAGGTTAGCCTCAAGAATGTTCTATATCCAGGATACGTCCTCCAAGCCAACGAAGCTGGCTTCCAGAAAGGCCCCTTAGCTTCAGAGGTCCCATTTGTGGTCACCTGCTCACTTCTCCCATACTAACTTTTCCTGCAAATTCCTGCTCAAAATGTGGCCAGTTAATATGACACCTGCGCTGAAATCCTTACTGTTTCTGGCCTGCAGTAAAGAGTAGGTGAAATAACCTGTTCAACTCGATCAATCTGTGGACAAACAAACAAAA
Source organism: Podarcis gaigeae (assembly GCF_964106915.1). NCBI lineage: Eukaryota > Metazoa > Chordata > Lepidosauria > Squamata > Lacertidae > Podarcis > Podarcis gaigeae. Next base: position 7,431,809 of record NC_139677.1, on the reverse strand, counting down.
TGCTTCTCATCCTTTAGGTGTCTGGAAATTCTGGATTGAAAACCAGAGTGGGAAGACCAAAAGTGACCAAAGAGAACATGATGTGGGCTTATAAACTCCACGGCCATGCTCCATTAACTATTCCCGCACCTTCCTGCCACAGGAGTGGAACGAAGCTTTTAAATTATTATTATTATTATTATTATTATTATTATTATTATTATTATTATTATTATTATTATTTCTACCCTGCCCATCTGGCTGGGTTTCCCCAGCCACTCTGGGTGGCTTTCAACAGAACATTAAAAACAGAATAAAACTTCAAACATTAAAAGCTTCCCTGAACAGGGCTGCCTTAAGATGTCTTCTGAATCTAATAAACAAAAAAATAAACACGGAGGAGCAAAAATTGACTTACGAAGATTTATTGATTAGATCGGAAGACAGCTGGAAACTAAGACCATATGAAGAACTAAAGGGAAAGATGACAGGCTGGCTACAGTATCACCAAATCAACGCAATTTGGTCGGAGGACAAAAAAATTGGAATGAATGAAAAAAAATCAAAATTTCAGATTGAGATAATTGAAAGTAATTCTAAATTATTGTCTAAAATGTATAAAATATTACTGGATTGGAATACAAAAGATGAAGAAATCAAAGAAGTTATGGTTAAATGGGCAATAGACTTGGGGCATAACATAGAATATGAAAAATGGACAAAATTGTGGAATGAGGGAATAAAATTTACGGCGAGTGCTGCAATCAGAGAAAACCTAGAGAAGATGATATATAGATGGTATATAACACCAGAAAAACTAAGTAGGATATATAAGAATGGAAATAAGGCTTGCTGGAGATGTAAAACAAAAGAGGGCAATTTCATACATATGTGGTGGGCATGTGAGGAAATAAAGAAATTTTGGGATATGATATATAATGAGTTAAAAAAAATATTTAGATACACATTCCCTAAAAAACCAGAGGCCTTCCTACTAGGTATTATTGGAGAAGAAATTAGGAAAGAAGATAAAATTTTATTTCAATATTCAACAGCAGCGGCCAGAATGTTAATTGCCCAAAATTGGAAAAGCATAAATACTCCAACGATGAGGGAATGGCAAACGAAATTATTCGATTTTGCTGAATTGGCAAAAATGACGCAGAGAATTAGAAACCAAAAGAATACAAAGTTAATTGATGACTGGGTAAAATTTATGACATATATTGAAGGTAATCATAGAAACCTACCAACTATAGCAGGACTGTTATAAAACTTCCGATGTAAGAACTAATAACCAATACCAGCTGTAAAAATGAAACTTTTAAAATTAGAAACCCGAAATCAGGAGGGAAGGAAGTCAGACAGTGTGTATTATGTATTAGTTTTTATTTTTCTGTATTTTTCACCCTTTCTTTTTCCCTTTTTGTTTTGGTGCCTTTAATGTATCTATGTTTTTTTTCTATTTTTTTTTCTTGTGTGTATGTGATTAGTGAAACTCAATAAAAAGATTTAAAAAAGAAAAAAGAAAAAAAAAGATGTCTTCTGAATGTCAGGTAGTTGTTTATTTCCTTGACATCTGATGGGAGGTTGTTCCACAGGGCGGGCGCCACTACCGAGAAGGCCCTCTGCCTGGTTCCCTGTAACTTGGCTTCTTGCAGTGAGGGAACCGCCAGAAGGCCCTCAGCACTGGATCTCAGTGTCCAGGTTGAACGATGGGGATGGAACTGCTCCTTCAGGTATACTGGGCCAAGGCCATTTAGGGCTTTAAAGGTCAGCACCAACACTTTGAATTGTGCTCAGAAACGTACTGGGAGCCAATGCAGATCTCTCACGAACGGTGTTATGTGGTCTTGGCGGCCGCTCCCAGTCACCAGTCTAGCTGCCGCATTCAGGATTAGTTGCAGTTTCCGGGTCACCTTCAAAGGTAGCCCCACATAGAGTGCATTGCAGTAGTCCAAGTGCAGCCTTGAAACATCTCTGACTACAATTCTATCATCGAGCTAAGTTTTAAATGGATTTTCTGGAGACCCATGGTGTACCAAACAATGTTTCCTCCTCCTGAATATGGATATTCCAAGGAACCCAATTTCATCCCCCTGCCTCAGTTCCCATTGCCTCTCCAACCCACTGAACAAGCTCAGTCCACATTGGGTTGTTTTGAGTGGAGATCCCTCTCACCAGCTATCAGAGTTTTCCCCTTCAGTCAGGAGATGCTGTGTAACTGTGTAGTTCTACATACTTTGGGGCTTCCCCTCTTTTGGGCTAATGGTCCTATTTTGACTACAAAATGATCCTCACTCTGACAGCGTGTTCAACATAAGATGCTCATTGGGTGTCTTTTGGGAATTATCAGTATAGTGGAGTTCCAACCATGTCTTCCTCAGAAGCTAGCTTCACCAAACAGTGCACAGCATTTAATGTTCTCACCCTAAAGTGGTACACTTTTGCAGGGAAATGTTCAAGGAAACACAGGCATCAATCCATCCTTCAACCCTGCACATATGCAAAAAAACAAAAAGCAAAAAAAGCAAAACACAAAGCAAAAGAAGAGCAAAAGAGACTTTGCTATGTGCTTGAGAAGAGACAGAGTTGTGGAACACACACTATTAATAATTGAAACTTGTAAATAAATAAAGCAACAAAGAGCTTACTGTCATTGAAATGATTAAGTGCCTTTGGTCTTTTCTAGCTCTGCTCAGCAGCTGCCTGGGAAAAGAAGCATTTCTAAACAAAACGTTTCCTCCTTTTTGCTGCTGTACCCTCTGCTGTTGTGAAAATGCTGTCTTTAAGATTCTCCATCTTTTGAAACTAGAAAAGGGGGGTATTTCTAGTTTTCTTCTTCTAAAGTTTCAAGCGTACACACAGCATAGCTTGTTCGCAATATCATAGACATTTCAAAGATATTACTGCCATTAAATTTGATTTTCTATATTTTAAAAAAACTTACGAGGTGTTCCATTGTCATTTTTTTTTTAAAAAAAAAAATAGTAGTTGTTTTAACATTTCTTTCAAACTCCAGGCTAACACCTGCAAGCTACATCTCCCTAGCCATAGTCAGGCCTCATCATCCTGGGAAATAGTGACGAGTGGGGTGCCGCAGGGTTCTGTCCTGGGCCTGTTGTGGTTCAGTATCTTTACTGGATGAAGGAATTGAGTGGACGCTCATCAAATTTTGCAGATGACATCAAACTGGAAGTCATAGCTAATGCTACAGGAGAGAGAATCGGAATTCAAAGTGACCGTAACAGATTGGGGAACTGGGTCCAAGCTAACAAGATGAATTTCAATAGGGACAAATGTAAAGTTTTGCACTTAGGTAGGAAGAACCAGATGCACAAATATTAAATGGGGGACACCTGGCTTGCTAGCAGGTAAAAAAGGGTCTAGGGGTCTTGGTGGACCACAAGCTTAACAGGAGTCAACAGTGTGATGCAACAGGTCATTTTGAATTCTGAATATGTATTCTACAGCATTAGCTACCCTTCCCAGTTTGGTGTCACCTGCAAATTTGATGAGCCTCCCCTCAGTTCCTTCATCCAAGCTGTTTTTGAAGACGCTGAACAACAATAGGCCCGTGACAGAACCCTGCCGCACCCCACTTGTCACTTATTCCCAGGATGGTGAGGAACCATTAATGTATACTCTTTGGGTTTGGTCTAACAACCAGCTACAAATCCACTCAACAGTTACCTTGTTCAATCCACATTTTACCAGCTTCCTTGCAAAAATATCATGGGGGACTTTGTCAAAAGCCTTGCTTAAATCAAGATACACTATGTCCACAGCATTTCTCTGATCCACAAAGTTTGCAATTCCTTTTTTAAAAAATGCCATATTGGTCTGGCATGTCTTATTTTTGAGAAACACATGCTGGGTTTTAGTAGTCACAGTATCCTTTTCTAAATGCTCACAGACCTACTGTTGAATTATCTGTTCTAGGACCTTTCCTGGTATCAATATCAAGCTCACTGGTCGGTAGTTACCTGGGTCTTCCTCCCCCCCCCCTTTTTGAAGATGGGGGCAACATTTGCCCACCCGCAGTCTGCAGGGTCCTCATCTGTTCTCTAAGAATTCTCAAAGATCATAGACAAAGGCTCTGAAATTGCTTCCGCAAGGTCCTTTGGGACACTTGGATGCAACTCATCAGGCCCTGGAGATCTGAATTTATTTGAAGTAGCTAGGTGTTCCCTTACTATCTCTTTTTCCTGGGCCACAGCTCCCTCCTTACATCATTTATTCTGTTATCACTAGGTTGGTGAGAGGAAATATGAAAACCATCTTCAAATATCTCAAGGGCTGTTACGTGGAAGAGGGAGCGAGCTTGTTTTCTCCTGCTCTGGAGGGTAAGACCCAAACTACCGTAGTTGCTTCAAGTTACAAGAGAGGAGATTCCAACTAAACATCAGGAAAAAGTTTCTGATGGTAAGAGTTGTTGGACAGTGGATCTGACTCCCTCAGGAGGTTGTGGACTCTTCTTCCTTGGAGGTTTTTAAGCAGAGGTTGGGTGGCCACCTGTCATGGATGCTTTAGCTGATATTCCTGCATTGCAGGGGGTTGGACTAGATGACCCTTGGGGTCCCTTCCAACTCTATTCTATGGTTCTGTTTCTAAGACAGAGCTTGCTTTATTTGTATGGGTTTAAGCATTCCTGACTCTGAGCTGGACAGTGACCCTTCTTTTCATCCCCACCTCCTATAAGTCATTTGCCACTTTTTCCTGTGTTCATCAGACATTCTTTACCTTACATTACCTTATGTCTTCAGGCTGTTGTGGAAAGCAGGTTTTTTTATATTCAACTGCAATGGCCATGAAACCAAATTCTGGCTTACTAGAAATGTTTCTTGGGAGAAAAGTGTGATTTACAACTGTTCTAATTAGGCTCTACTGTCAGTTAAGAGTTAACTTCATTTTATCTGATTATTTAACAAACAAACAGTTTTATGCAAAATATAATCCAACCATCACTTCCTGCTTCACTGATCTTTTGTAGTATTCTGTATGCCACCCTTCATTTGCATGCTGTCTTTTCAGATTGGCAGCTCTTTGGGGCAGGGGCTTAGGGTCACATTAGTATCTGACCCACTGTCTGCCTGCCTGTCTGTAGCCAGAGCAGCACAGCAATGCTATAATGCAAATCCAGTCATGTGGATCTGAGGCCAGAACTAAGTCTACCTCTGCATTTTTGACTGGCGTTTGTGAGATAAAATCATCCAATAATTCATAAGTTTTAATGCTGAGATTCTGACAGATTTAATATCATCACTTGGTTTTATAGCACTTGTCCTAGGTACTCAAATTGCTTTGCATTATGTGCATTTTCTCAGTGACCCTTACTACAATATGCTAAATCAAGCCAATATTATTAACCCATGAGGGACACTGAGTTTCAGAGAAAACATCCTGACTAAGGCCAGGCAATAAGTTTATTCCTCATGTCTGAACTAAGGTCTTCCCTGCCTCAACCACAGCAAGCGTAACAGATCTGTGGCACTGCCTTAAAACACACACACACCACTTCCCCCTTCTCTTTCTACAATATTTTTTTTACAGTTGTATAAGTATTTCAATTGCCCTTAAATAATCAATATTGCCCTTAAAAAAACAAATCCATCTCAAATGAAGTTCAAGACTGCAACCTGATTCAGACTAGATATAATTTCCTCCACATCAGAAACCTGCTTCCGAAAGATCGCTTGTAATTGGTTACTATGGAAGCCCTCTAATGAATGTCTCTATTGTTTAGGGGAACTGGCTTCCAGTCAGTTTTTGGACCCCCTTCAAAATTCCAGCATTTATAGGGGTGCCCCATCCCTTTTTGCCACCTGAGCCCAAATAGGAATGTGCCAGCCAATGCCCCTTATGCCCTGCCACTGCCCCCCAACACTTCTGCCAGAAGAAACGAGCTAATACGGGCATAGGCAAACTCGGCCCTCCAGATGTTTTGGGACTACAATTCCCATCATCCCTGACCACTGGTCCTGTTAGCTAGGAGTGATAGGAGTTGTAGTCCCAAAACATCTGGAGGGCCAAGTTGTCCTATGCCTGAGCTAATAGGAAGGCACACTTGGCAAACCCTCACTGTGATCAGCTTGGCCCCAGGTCATGACTTGCCTGCGGGTATCTCAAGCCTTTCCTTGGGCCTTGTGACATGTGTTCTTCCTCTGCCTTGGTCCTCCACATCCCTTCCATTTGGGTTTCTTGTATTTTTTAGTTTCCAAACCTGAGAACAGGACTTGTCTCACCTTTTAAAAAATAAATCAGTGTCAACTGCTTTAGGAGACATCTGTCTGAAAAGCAGGGAATTTTAAAAAAAGAATTAAAATTTAAATTAAACTTATTATTGCTGCTGCTGCTACTACTGTACATTTACAAGAATATTTACGGGTGGCACTGTGGTCTAAACCACAGAGCCTAGGGCTTGCTGATCAGAAGGTCGGCAGTTCGAATCTCTGCGACGGGGTGAGCTCCCGTTGCTCGGTCCCAGCTCCCGCCAACCTAGCAGTTCAAAAGCACGTCAAAGTGCAAGTAGATAAATAGGTACCGCTCCAGCGGAAAGATAAACGGCATTTCCGTGCGCTGCTCTGGTTTACCAGAAGTGGCTTAGTCATGCTAGCCACATGACCCAGAAAACTGCGGACAAACGCCAGCTCCCTTGGCCTATAGAGCAAGATGAGTGTGCAACCCCAGAGTCATCTGTGACTTGACCTAACGGTCGGGGGTACCTTTACATTTACCTTTATACCACCCTTGAAGTGCATGGAATTAAATTTGTTCTAACCACTGTGGCACACTGACTATCCTAGAATCTTGGCAGAGTGCATTCCATTTCTCCAAGGGCTGTTCCTCAGCAACGGAGCCTGTGACCGTTTGAACTGAGATTCTTGTATCCTCAGTGTGTTGACTTTTGCAGAGGTTTTACTTTAGTGACCCTTGCTTCACTTGAATTAGAATATGGCATCTGAAAGACTCCTGGAGGTAAGTGAACGTTGGCATTTCCAATGGACTTGAACCCTAGAACAAAAATAATGGCATCACCAAATTTGGCAAAGAGCTGTCAGAGGTCAGAGAAAGTGCTGAGCTTTGGGCAAGTTTATGGAAGGGGAGAACAAATGCTGTAAAGGAAAACTTAGTCTTCATATTGTAGTCAGTTGAATATTATTTTCAACAGAGCATTCTCTATTCTCTCTCTCTCTCTCTCTCTCTATATATATATATATGTGAATCCAGGAGAGGGTTAACTTAAATTTCTAAATAAATGGCCTCGGTCCAGTACAGTGGTACCTCGGGTTACATACGCTTCAGGTTACAGACTCCGCTAACCCAGAAATAGTACCACGGGTTAAGAACTTTGCTTCAGGATGAGAACAGAAATTGTGCGATGGCAGCAGGAGGCCCCATTAGCTAAAGTGGTACCTCAGATTAAGAACAGTTTCAGGTTAAGAACAGACCTCCAGAACAGACCTCTTAACCCGAGGTACCACTGTATACCTAAAGAAGCGTCTCCACCCCCCATCGTTCAGCCCGGACACTGAGGTCCAGCGCTGAGGGCCTTCTGGCAGTTGCCTCACTGTGAGAAGCAAAGTTACAGGGAACCAGGTGGAGGGCCTTCTCGGTAGTGGCACCCGCCCTGTGGAACGCCCTCCCACCAGATGTCAAAGAGAAAAACAATTGCCAGACTTTTAGAAGACATCTGAAGGCACCCCTGTTTAGGGAAGCTTTTAATGTTTAATAGATAATTGTATTTTAGTGTTCTGTTGGAAACCGTGGAGTCAGTCTGATGGAAGGGCTTCTCCCAGTGCAGACCAGGGAGAGACCGGAGGCCTGGCGGAGCTCTGCAATCCGCTAAGACAGGCCAGCTCCATCAGGCCTCCTCTCCCTCAACTGTCATCTGGGGGCAGGCATTTCATCAGGCTACCACCGTGGGGGAAATAGGAACAGCACTTCTAGACATTGGGGCCTGATTTTTTCAGTTTCTTTTTCCTTTGCCCTCCTTGCCCCTTTTCCTTGTGTGATGTATTTCTCTGTGTTGGTTTGTTTATTAGAATGTAAGTCTGCAAGTAGGGAGTGTCTTGTTTTTGATTTCACGTAAGCCTCTTTGGGAGCCCTTTTGGGGTACAAGAATGAATGAATCAGCTCTCTGTGGAGACCATCAGTTTGTTTCCATTTTAATGCAGACCTACCTCATCTGTGCTTCCCAGATCAACACGCAAACAGAAATTTGCTTTGAGATGCTCACATGTCCCCATTTTGCAAATAGGTTCTCCACTCCACCCTGCGCCATGTACATGTTAGCATATTTAGAAATACATCATAAGATACCTGCTTTCAAAAACGTGAAGCGTAGGCTTAATAGCACACAAAATGGATGTCTTAGGAGAAATGCACTCTGTGGGTGTGAGAAGGCAGCCATTTCCCTTCTGATCTGTATTTGTCACAAGCAGCCCTGTTTCGGTTCTACGGAAGTTCAGCTTCTGCCAAAATTCAATCGGGAGTTTTCGTTTTCCCCTCTTGTAGTTTTGCTTGCTTGTCTTAGGACAGAATGATTCATTTATGGCTACCAAGGTTCAGCCATTTTTTCTTTATTTATATTCCTTTGTGTTTCTGTTTTTGGTTGTTTTCTCTGTTCTGTTCGGTGAGGAGAAGACAATAAATACTGTTAATAGACAAATTAATAGTATGCTATAAAATCCTTAAAACAATGAACACTCCCACTTTACATTGTGGGTGCCCTTTGCAGGATCGCGCGTGGTGCTACAGTTCCCACGGAGCTTACTGGCAAACAGGGTCTGACAGTGTTAATTTCTGGAAATTCACGCCTAGCCTCAGTAATCAAGTTTCTTGCTGGGAGGTGGGGCCAGCCCCATTTATAAATAGGGGGTGGAGCCGACAACAGCCAGGCAGTCAACTCTGGAGATTCACCCTCCCTCCCCTCCCTTTGTTTAATGTTTCTTGTTTGCAGGTTAACTTTTTCTTCCTCTTTAGCGGGCGCTGCTACGGTCTTTGACTGGTTGCTGTCAAAGTACCGGGAAGAGATTTTCCTGCATTGGCAGGTTTTGTCTTCCCCGTAGCAATTTGTCACAACTTTGACGGTTATGGCCTTGGGTGGAATCCTTTAGTCTTTTTCCCCCCTATATGGGGGCGTGGGCATGAAGTAGTGACTCACCCCCCTGTAGTAGCGATTCCAGGGTCCCCTCTTAAAGGGGTTATATATATGGATGTCACTAGCCATACATTGAAGGGTTGTCAGGGAACTACTCTGCGTGCAGGGATATGGGCTAGGCTGCCTGCTACACTTACGTCTCACAGAGCACCCCCATATCCCATTTACCCTGATGAGCCCCAGTTCCCCCCGGCTGTGGGGCTGGAAGGGATACACACCCAAGGCCTAAGCCAAGGTCTTCCTACATTCGGAAGTTTAATAAAATTGTGGTCTAATTTTTTCCCCCTATAATGTTGTCAGAGCTTTATTCCTTCCTTATGATCCCTGGGGGCCTGGGCTGTCGCCGCCTTGTCCATGTGACATTTCAAACCTTTCTTACAGAGAAGGGAAGATGCTATTTACACAAATACCCCCATAATTCCTCTTCTCCCCTCAGCATCTCAACATGTTCTACAGTGTCACATACCGCTGGCAGCGCACCCAAAAGATCCAGTGAGGACCGACGGAAGCATCAACTGACAGCTGTTGCCGTGGGAAAGAAGGGGAGGAAGCGCTACGAGATCTTTCCGACCTCCTGAAGAAGACCAAAGAATATGTGAGTTACTCAAGGGAATCACTGCAACCACGCAGGGATGTCAAAACCCTTCAGGCTGCCCCTTCCAGGTCCACCCTGCAAAGGGCCCAGTGGACAATCAGGCATCTGAGCGCATTAGTGATCTAGAGAACAAAGTTGGGCAATAGTACAGCAGATCCTAGCAGGCTTTGCAGTTGGCATGGATCAGCCGATTGGTGCCGATTGTAAACCTTGTTTTCAGCAGGAACTGGCTGCCCTCAGGAGTTTGCAATTGGGAAGAGGGCTGTTGCACCCGGGTCCGGCTTGCAGGCTACTCATAGGCATCTGGTTGGCCACGGCGAGAATGTAATGGTGGACCGGATTGGCTTATTGCAATTGTGTCCAAACTTTTTTTCAAAGAGGGCCAGATTTGATGAAGTGAGGGCCAACCAGAAGGCCAACCTTTTTTTTTAGGATTGAAGTTGGCTTTTTTATGATTTTACCCCAAAGTTGTTGAGCTGTTTTTAGGGTTGAAGTTGTTGAGCTTTTTTGTAGGATTTTACCCCAGGAAATAAACTGCCACAGGAGCCGAATTAAACCGACCGGATTAGGCCCCCAAAACGCCCTTTGGACATGCCTGAGCCAACAGGGTTCTTTTAGGCTGCAGTTCCTATTGAGAGTCTGTGGCTCAAGCTGGCAAGCCTGAAGGTGCAATTTAATGTCATGTAAAGTGAAACTGCAAGGCTACTGCTTAGAAAACACACCCAGGGAATTCTGAGTCTACCCTGGCAGCCATATTGTCAGTCCAGGTCACAAAGTGTTCATGCCAAACCTGTGTGGCCAGATTGTTCAATCTGTAGCTTTAGTTGCTCACCACATGGAACAGGAAAAAGCAGAAAAAATGAGATCCAAACCAAATTTTGTGGTTGATGTACACCCTTTTTCCCCTCCATTGGTTTCCCTAAAGACTAAAAGGCTGTGTGTGTGTGTGTGTGTGTGTGTGTGTGTGTGTGTGTGTGTGTTATGTATTAAGATTAGTTGCCGTTCTCACTCAGGGCCACCAGTATGTAAATGAAGGATTGAAAACTGTCACTCCTGATTGGTTAGCTAGTTGTGAGTTGCTACTGTTTCAAGTTACTTAGTATTATATAAAGCAGCCAGCTAGGCTGCAGTCAGTTTGATTCGAGGAGCAGTTCTAACTGCTGCAATAAAGAGCTGTGAATCCAACAGAGCTGTGTCCTTTGTCCATCTCTTCCACTATTCAACAGTCTAAACGGCTCAGGTGCAAGCCGTCTGAAAGCCGTATTCCCTCCTACCAACCTGCCTGGGTTTTGAGCTCTTTGGGGAGGCCCTTCTCTCAGTTCCGCCTCCCTCACAGACATGCTTAATGGGGCTGCGTGACAGGAACTTCTTAGTGGCTGCTCCCAGACTTTGGAACTCCCTTGCTAGAAAAGCCAGACTGGCTCCCTCCTTGCTGTTCTTCTGTCAGTAGGAGAAGACTTTCTTTTTCCAACTGGCTTTGGTGAATTGACTGCTTTGAAATAAAGGGCTGGTCTCTTGCTGTTTGATTGTAATTATATGTAAGTTTTTAAGCGAGTTTATATAAGTATAGTTTTAGTTCTCTCCATGTTTAATTGTTTCTTAATGGTTGTTTTTTCTATGTTTTTAGTGCTTCTTGTTTTTTATCTGTAAGTTGCCTAAAATCCAGTAAGGGGGGAAAGCGGGTTATGCATAAATATCATCATCATCATCATCTAGCAGTGCTTGGTGGCCGAAGCACTGCCATCGATAATAGGCAATGGATTACTGAAATAACTCATGATAGTGAAGTTTACATTATAAGAACACATGTATTGTAAAACAGCTAATAAAAAGAAGTAAAAAACAAACATTGGGAAAGGAGGGGTGGGAAGTCGAAAAGAAATTTATGTTGATTTTTTTTGTATATGATATTAAATGTTTTGGAATACTTTTAATAAAAATAATAAAATAAATTAATAATAAAATATAAAATATAATAAATAATAAAAATATAATAAAAATGAAAAATGAAAAAAGATAATGGGTTGCTTCTCTTAGCAGCAACTTCTCTAGGTCTCTTCTCAGCCACTTGTAGCGCTTCCCACATCCACTCTCCTCTGGCCGAAATTGGCGAGAGATGGGAACATCCTGCAAGGTGGTGGAAGTGGTGGGCTGGGGTCTTGCACTTCTGCCACCTGAGGCTGGTGTTTCATCACACCTCATTGGTGGGCCAGCTCTGGACATTTGCCTTCAAGGCAGTGTTAGGGGACTTTAGGCCTGCCAGGCAGCTTCAGCTGACCAAGGCACACTCACCTGTCCTAGACCTGGCATATATAACATCAAATGCCATCCAGATAAAGACAAATTTGGGCCCAAAAGGTGGTTGCAAGCAGCTGATCATCAATGCTTGCAAAAAGCTGTGTGCAGCACCTTGGAACCCCAGTGGTCATTTCCTATGAGAATTTTTTCCCCTTTATTCCCCCCCCCCAAACCAGGTCGGGGAAACCGAACCAGGTCGAGGAACAGCGGGATGGCGGCGGTGCGCCTCCCTGCTGTTCCCCGAGCTTGTGGGGCTGGCCGATGTCTGCCCGGTGCGCGGGGCACTCTGCTTCAGCGCGCCCTGCCCGCCGGGTGGCAGGCTGCTATCCACAGCGTGGGGAGCCCTGCGGGGAACTCCTGCAGGGCTCCCCACGCTGCAGATGTCTGCCCGGCGCGAGGGGCGCTCTGCTTCAGGGCGCCCCTCGCGCTGGGTGGCAGGCTGCTATCCGCAGCCTAGGCAGCCCTGCGGGAACTCCCGCAGGGCTGCCTAGGCTGCGGATGTGTTCCCGAAGCACCGGGCGCTCTGCTTTCAGCACGCCCGGCGCTCCGGGAAGCAGGCTGCTATCCGCAGCCTAGACAGCCCTGCGGGAGTTCCCTGCGGATGTCTTCCTGAAGCCTGGAGAGCGAGAGGGGTCGGTGTGCACCAGCCCCTCTCGCTCTCCAAGCTTCAGCGAAAGCCTGCATTCACCCCATAGGACGCACCCAGGTTTCCCCTTCATTTTTGGAGGGGAAAAAGTGCGTCCTATAGGGTGAAAAATACGCTCGTTCTCTTATCTCTATTCTGCAGAGTCCCACTGACTATAAATATAGGCCAGAAGGAGCCTGGGTTTTACTTTCTCTTTCTCCCTTCTGGCCTCGTGATTCTGTATATAGGATGCTTAGTGCTAAGGTTTAGTCTTATTAGGGACGCGGGTGGCGCTGTGGTCTAAGCCTCTTGAGCTTGCTGATCAGAAGGTCGCGGTTCGAATCTCTGCGACGGGGTGAGCTCCCGTTGCTCAGTCCCAGCTCCTGCCAACCTAGCAGTTCGAAAGCACGCCAAAAAGTGCAAGTAGATTAATAGGTACCACTCCAGCGGGAAGGTAAACGGCATTTCCGTGCACTGCTCTGGTTCGCGAGAAGCGGCTTAGTTATGCTGGCCACATGACCCAGGAAAACTGTATGTGGATAAACGACAGCTCTCTCGGCCTATAGAGCGAGATGAGCACCGCAACCCCAGAGTCGTATGCGACTGGACTTAACTGCTAGGGGTCCTTTACCTCCCCCCCCCCCTTTAAGCCTTATTATGAGTTAAATTTATAAATGCTGCAACTGGATTTTGTATGGACTGAGCCATGGATTTGATAAACCTTTAAACTACATTTGCCTTAAGCACAAGTAAAAGCTCTGCTGGATGAAATATTGCCTCTGATCTATTTTGGGGAACTCTGTTGAACTCTACTATGGTGTTTTCAGTTTTTCCTCCACACGTATGACAGAAATAAGTGGTAATAGAATTAGCATGGGATCACCACCCAGTTTTTACACATTTGGGCTCTGTTCAGAAGTTACACTAAAGCCACAAACACGGCAGGCAGCCGCAACTTACTATTCACTTGGCAAAATGCAGCCCACCTATATAACAGCATCTGACAGGTTACAGTGCAAGGGTGGGAGGTAGCATTCAGCGATGGGCCATCCGTTGAGCTTGCCACCACATCACACAAAAGTGTTCTGGTTTTTGTTGTTGTTTGTTATTTATGTATTATTTCACTATGAATATCTCGTTAAAGCAAGTTCAGTTTCTAGTTTGCAATATGAACTTCCTGGGGTGCCAATTAGAATGTAGTTAAAGGATGCATGACCCTCTCTCCTTTCGTCATAAATTATCCTCTGGGATCGTTGCCAAAAAGGAGAGGTCGTGCAAGCTATGTCACTATTTTAAAGTGTGCTTTGCCGTAATGTGTTCCACTCAATTTGTACAGAAACGAAGAGGTTTAGCACACACATACACACATGAAAAACCCTCAAAGCCCCTCTCACTTATAATTCTGTTGCTGTATCCCAACTCCTATAGAAAGCGTTCAGAACTAGGGCATGAAGATAAAACTGTTTTCAAGGCAATTCACTTTGTTTTATTATTTGTTAAATAATATGGACAATTCGGCTGCACCACTGGGGAATCAGAGATATTCCTTATTCCAATAATCTCAGTGTTCTGACAACTTTAAAAAGCATACTGTTATTTGTTTCTCAAACTCAGCTGAAGACCATTCTAAGCAGGGGGGCTTAAAATTAGTTGATTGTTCCACTTTTTCGTTGCTGATATTCCACTGTTCCCATATGCATTCAAAATGTAAATGAAGGTCTCACAATAGATAGGAAGTTCCTCGAGGCAAAAGTGTCTTCTCCTTTGCAGTGAGCGGCATTACACAATGTTGGCAATCAGAAAATGAACAATAATAATGTTTAAGACTTCCATCATTTTAAAGGACATGCAGTGTCCCCAATGAACCTTACTTGTCATTTCCTTCTTAGCAATTAACTTCAAGGCTTACATAAGCCACATTTTCAGCTCCCTTTTGTTTATTTTATCCTTTTTAGCCATTAATTTAGAATTCCAAACATTTAAATAAAGCTTTCAGCTAAGTTTTCTGTACATAAGAAGGGCACCCCATGGAGCAAACTCTCGTATCCCTGAATGCATACTGGATACACTATTCTAATACGCTATGTCCAAGTCTTTTGTATTTTGTTGGCATTTGTCTGTCTCGAGAGATAATGGAGTGTGCATCTGATGTGACTGTTCTGGGGTGCAAGCCAGGGCAGTGTGCATGGGGGTCCTGGGCTGCCCAGAGGACAAGACCCCCCTCTTGGCCTCGCTGATGTAGTCCAAAGGAAAGCAGAGCAAGACATTTGGGAGCAGGTTGGCTGAAGGAGTTGCTGGAAGGAGGCCTACAGGGCACCACCCAACTACCTTAGGGACTCTACTCCGTATTTGTGTAGGGTTTTTACTCGTTAGCCTTTTCTTCTCACAAAAATATCCTACAAGGCAACAGAGGTTTAGGAACAGAGCTTTCCTTCTCCTAGATGGGCTACCTTCCCAGGTTGACGAGCCCCATCTGCCCCTCACTTGCCCATATAGCACATGCAGAAACTGCCTTCTTGACCATTGGACACACTATTGGCATGCTCAATTTTTTTTGATGATTTTATATTTTTTTAATAACAATTTTATTGAAAGTTTTTAAACATATTAAATACTAAAATTCAAACTCATTTATAAGAAAATAACAAGAAACAATAATAAAGAAAAAGAATCCTTACAAAACACAATTGCGTAGAAAAGTGAAAGAGGAAAAATGGAATAGAGAAAGAATAACTAAAAAGGCCTTTTATCACATTTATATTGTTCACATCATATCATCTATCCACACATAGGCAGATTCCCCATCTCTCACCTGGGTGCCTTCCTCTTCTCCCAGTCTCCCACCTTGAGAGATCCTTCCTACTCTGCCTTTCTTTCAGGTACCTCTCACCTCCAACTGTGCCCTTCCTGTGTGTGTCTTCCTTGATTCAAAATAAAGGAATCTTAATATAAAAAATATAAAAATGGGTAAAAAGGAAAGGAAAGTCCCACCTCTCCATTTGACATTTATCTTTAACAGCAATTATTCAGAATATCTAACATACGCACTCCAGAATAATGAAGGTTTTATTTTTAATTGTATTGTTTTACCAATGTCCTGTTTGCCACCCCCAACTCCTTTGGAAGGAATGGTGGGACTGAAACTTAATAAGCGTGAACAGCAACATCTGGGAAGTCACAGGTTCCCTAACCTTGCCCTACCCTTTCCTCCATAATTTGAGCTGTGAGGATGACTTTCGTTGCAGCTGGCACCAAGGGTAAATTGCAGTCTGTGCTGCTGATCAGGACTGGAGAGGAGGGCAGGGAGGTGCATATAAGAAAAAGAAGCAGAAGAAAGAGTGGGAGAACTTAACAAAGGCATTGGGGGGGGGTGCCTTTGTGATTTGTGCTGGTGACATAAGATGTCCAGAATGTGGAGAGCAAAATCTCATGTTCTGGTTCAGAATATCTGTGTCAGTCTGTCTGTCTGTCTGTCTGTCTGTCTGTCTGTCTGTCTATCTATCTATCTATCTATCTATCTATCTATCTATCTATCATACCACCCTTCATCACAAGATCTCAGGGCAGTTCACAAAGAGCCCTGAGTCCTCCACAGGTTTCTTGGACTCTTAAGAAACCCTTCAAGTATTCCTCTCCCTGATTCCTCCCAAAGCTTCTTGAGTTTCTTTCTGAGATGCCCTTGCATCTGTGGACCCCATTCCACCAACCCTGTGTTCTGGACAGGACATAAGGAAGGACGTGAAATTTTGACCCCACCCCACCCTCTCTATTTATCCCTCTCTACTGCCAGCTCCCTAGTTTCTACAGCAATTTGTAGAACTGTATGAATCCACAGCATAGCCTCACCATAGGTTCACCATCCAGTCTCTGGAACAGTCTTCAGAGTTAGCAATTGATGTGCCATCTTGCTATATTTTCTTTGTGAAATTCAGTTTTGTGGATGGGGGAGCCTCTGATCTCTTCTTTGTTGCTTCCCCAAGTACCTTTTGTGAGCATTCTCCACAAATATAAAATGATCTGAATGATTCAAGCTCGAGTGCATTTGATAAGCACGCCTATTTCTGGGCTAGATCTGTTGCACAGACAACAGTCTATCCTCCAGCAGAACAGACCCAGGATCACAGTGGGAAGCAATTTTCTTGGCACATTTGAGCGAAGTCATTTATGTTCCAGAAGGTCTTATTCCCCAAATAATAGCTTGCAGACGTGTATAGAGACATGCAATCTGAGCAAGCACAGTAGCAGGGTTGTGTAACTGCCAATTTGGCATGTATTGCACAGCAGATATTTAGATCTGCTGCTTCTATTGCTGTCTATGCTTCTTCTTTTTAAACTGGGAGCATGATGTGCAATTAGGCCGGTGCAAGGGATAATCCACAACAGTGATTCAGGTGTGCATTGGAAAAATTGTATGTCTGATTTTTACAGATAAGGACCCCACACCTGTAATGCCAGTAGAAAGATGTTTGCCCTCCAAAAAGTTCACAGTTGTGTTCACTGGAAAGCATTTGACAAGAGCAGGCCAGTGAAGTCAAGGGCTGAAGCTCTGGGGCTCTGGGCAGGAGTATTAATGCAAATGGCAGGTTGAGAAAGGCGCATAAAGCCAGGAGACAAGCAGAAAGAAGCCAGGTGTGCGATCTATTTCTCAGATAGAAGGAAACTGCCAATAAAGTTCTAAGGGAAAATAGGGAACTGTGCTGAGGGATTTTTGATCAGTGAAAAATGCCCAAGAGGTGTTCTTGATCAGAGATTGTGATGCCCATTTGAGAGGTGGCAAAGCACTGCTAAAGAGTTGCCCCAGAACCTCTTGTTCAAAGTATCTTCCGACCTTGTTGTCAATATGAAAACCATTGGTGCCAACAGCCTAGTATGAGACACAAATCTGTGTTAAAGTACAGTGGTAGCTTGGTACTCAAATGTACAGTAATCCATTCTGGAAGTCCGTTCAACTTCCAAAACATTTGAAAACCAAGGCACAGCTTCCGATTGGCGCAGGCGCCACAGAAACAATAGTCGACAACCACATTGGATGTTTAGCTTCCGAAAAACGTTCAGAAACCGGAACACTTCTGGGTTTTCAGCGTTCGGGAGCCAAAATGTTCAAGTACTAAGGCATTAAAGAATCAAGGTTCCACTGTATTGGGATCTGTAAATATTATAAGCATTTCCAAAGCATTGACACACTTTTGGGACGAACAGGATGGAATGTTAACAGTCTACCACAGAGGGAAGCTTACTGGAACTATTTGTGTTGCAGATGTGCAGAAGATCAGAGCAAAAATTGTCCAATTTGCAGCCATGGGATCCCAATGCACCCTAGGGTGGCTCTTTATAAGCCATACGCGGTTCACCTGTCTAATGTGCTTGGGAGCTTGGTGCAATGTATGGAGGTGGAGCCAAGCTGACACTCCTGCTGACGTGCCTACACTGTGCCAAGCTCACTGCACCTTGCAGCTCCTCTCTTCCTCTCAGTACAGTGGTACCTCTGGATGCGAACGGGATCCATTCCGGAGCCCTGTTCACATCCTGAAGCAAACGCAACCTGCGTCTGCGTGGGTCGCGATTTGCCGCTTCTGCGCATGCGCGTGACGTCATTTTGAGTGTCTGCGCATGCCCGAGCGGCGAAACCCGGAAGTAATGCATTCCGTTACTTCCAGGTCACTGCAGAGCGCAACCCGAAAATGCCTAACCCAAAGCATATTTAACCCGAGGTATGACTGTAAGTGCTTGCAACTCAGTGTGCTCGGAAGCCATCAGAAGATCAGTGCTCAACTCACACAACCTCACCAGCCGCTACAGGCAACAAAACCTTTCACACAACTAATTCAACCCTCAGCAGTACAGGTAAAAAAAAATATATACCAGCATAAATGAATTCTGCTTCACATCACACACACACACTTCCCAGATTTCTGCTACCAGTGCTGAAATAAATTTCTACAGGGACAAACTCATATCTCTTATTGTTCCTAGAGGAAGCTTTACAGACCTAACAATATAGCACTTTTTAGTCCCTGCCAAATCTTTTATAGCAACATGGTATGTGATTGAGATTTATAGGATTACTTTGCAGTCCTCCAGATTTTATTGTAATCCACCAGAGATTCATGGTGGATTGTTTCTCTAAACCCCCCAAAAAGGGCATCTCTCATGCCTATCCTAATTTTCTCAAAGAACAGTTCACAAAGGATGTTCACAAATATTAGGCTAGGGCTTGGTCACATTTTGTGGAAAAAAATGTAATGTACTCAGATCATTAGTTCATGCAGCCTAATTCTGTGCTTCAGAATGAATAAATTCAGTTTATTTGTTTATTAGGTTGATTGTTTTGAGATTTACCCAACTTCTCAACAATGCTTTTTAAGAAGCATATAAACCAATATAAAATATAATGAAATTAATTTATAATCAGAGCATTATTAAGGCGATGGTTCATCTAACCATAATAAACAACAAAGAATCATAACACTACAAGCCTTGATTATTAGCATTTCAGTATCATGTCAAATGAAAGTTTTACCTTCCTTTGAAATAACAACAGCAAGCTAAAAAGATGAGCCTAACCAAACAGAGTCCTAAAGGTATGGAGCCACCATTAAGAAGACTCTGCTTTTATATGGAACCAGAACCCTCAGCAAACCCTCAAATTATCTTAGATCACAAAGGAGTGGATGGGGTGAGAAACATGGTGAAGGCATTCCTTCAGATAACCAAAGCCCAGATCATATTGAGATTTTAAAGCCATAGTCAGTATTTTGAATTGTGCCCAGACACTAACCGGTTACAATAGGTGTAACTGGGAAAAAGCTTCTCTGCACCATTTGCATACCAAACATTAAGCCAAGTTTATCAGCACTCCTAGGCAGCAAACTTGCTCCTCTAGGGATGTGTGATCCCACCTGGAGCAGCACATTAACTTACTCGGAAACTGATTGGCCCACCTACAATCAGCACTCATCCAGACCACTGCCAATTCTAGATAACTGTTCACAGATTTCTCTGCTTTGCTTGTTGTCTACAAAAAAGGCAAAACATAAGTAGCAGAAGATGTGCGGTAATTTTACTGAACATTGTGTATTGAAAACATACTGGTCTTAATTTCAGCTGAGCGCTGTCCATTTTGGATACCTGTGGCTATGTTAGCTAACAGGAACATGATAATGGTTTCACACCAAGATGCAAAATATCTGCTAACATTAAATAAGATATTTTAGAGGAGAAAACCAATCTCCATGTCTTGCATGGTGCCATGTCCTTCAGTCTGAATGTCTATGGGACATATGTACAGAATGCATCTTCTCCCAAGCCTGCCTTTTGAGATCATCTTTGATGAACTTTCTACTACAAGTGTTTACAGATGGAAAAATGCACCAGAAGTCACTTTGTTGATTTGGATAGGGGGCTGCTTCGTTTCGGAAAAGACGCTGTTTGCTTCAGATCCAAGGTTAAACCTCAGTTTGATTCAGTTTTTGAATCTTTGGGTGTCTCCCAATTGATTGTGATTGGGAACTGGCTATAATCTTTCTTTAAATGAGGGGGGGAAGAGGGAAGAATGGACCCAAAATTAGACATATGGGAGCATGGTTTGAGGGTGTCTGTAAATAATCTTTAAAGTTTAAACTATTTTTAAGGAGATGCCAATAACTTGTTTATTTTTTTAGTGGAAACGGGGGGAAATTGCAGACATAGTAGCCCTTTCTGATTGGATGAAGCCAATCCAATTTCAGAAAAGTAAGTACAGATTTCTTTTCTGAAAAGAGATTTCAATTGTTAAGGCTTTTTATTTGTTTAGGGAATAGCCTATAACTTTTTTAAAAAATATTTTTTGTTGAACTGGATTACATTTGCAAGTATAGCAGACCCTTTGGAGGAAATGAAGCATGTCAAATTTAGGAGTGATAGGTGCATTTCAAGTTGATTTGAGGGAGCGAACTTACCTTGTTACGCTTATCTTTACACATAAACTGCCTTGGGGACAACAGAAGCTTTGCCAGGCAATTGATGAATGGCACTTTATTGAAAAATAAAACTATATACTAATGTAGTGCCTGTGCACACTATAATACCATGGCTGTGTTTTTGTGCACGTGCAATCGAGAGAGAGATACACGATACAAGCAACACAGGCAAAGAATCAAACTGATATTATACAATTACTCAGAGGCACACAGGCATACAAATATTTAACTTAAATAAAATGCAAGCAGAGCCAGAACGTACGTGTGTGTGTGTGTGTGTGTGTGTGTGTGTGTGTGTGTGTGTAGGAAAGTCAGTTACCTAACAGTTTTTTCAGAAGAGAGACACAAAGGGATTGATTTTTATGAAAGAATGTAGGCTGTGATCTACTAACCCCTCCCATCACTGCAAGGATTTCTGCTTGTTCAACGAGACTTCCCACCCCGCACTCTCCCCAATTGTGCTCCAGAGGGTTGAGGGAACCCCCTGAACAGATTTGGGGGGGGGGATGTGGGGGAAGGAAAGGGGAAGAATAAGATCACACAGGGAAAGCAGCCTTGGCTTCAGAATTCTTTTAGTGCTACTGTCCCTAAGAAAATCAACTAGCAGCTTGCAACAGAGTACTGAAAACAGCAGCTTTTGATACCTTGCTTCAACATTGCTCCCAAAGTCCTATGATTGGAGAACCCTTGTAAAGTCATTCCCTGGTTGGAAGCTGTCAGTGCATGGAAACTGCAAGCCCTTCCTTCCCACCCCTCCAGCGCTCTCCTTTTCTCATAGGCAACTGAAAACAATTTCAGCTATCAAATACTCTGCTCTTAGAGCAGGCAGTACTTGAGAAGTCTTAGGATTCTGCCTTATCCAGAACTTGAAGTCTACTCAGATGAAGAGCAAGGGGAACAGGGCTCTCCAGCAGGTTTCCACAGTGCCAGGAGCAACCAAACCTTGCTATCTCTGCCATAGGTCTTCAGGTTCCCACACCAGATACCTGGCTTCCTAGTCAGCTCTCAGACTGCCCTGTCTTCTCCAGGGCCACAGAAGCAAAGGAGATGGCAAGCCAGACCAAAGTGCCCAGCTATGAGGCTATGAGTCAGGGGGAGTCCATGGAAACGCTGGTCCAGATCAGGGCCTGACAGAGAGCTAGGGAGTGAGGCTCCAGCCCCTGTGTAAACGGTCAGTCTGAGCTGCTTCACTGCTGAAGCAACCGCTCTCCTCCTCCTTCCTGGCTGGGGAAAATAGGTAGATAGAGGGGCAAATGGTTTGATGCAACTTCATATTCAAAGGCAGTCTCAGTAAGAGCTAAGCAATGGCTAGTGCACCCCACAATAGTTGCTGGGCAGTCTTATGAAAAGGCTAATAATAACAACCTTAATGAGCCTTGAAGCGAGACAGTTCTATTACCCTTTGCAAAATGCACAGCTTTCAGTCCATTTGGGGAAGCTTTGAGAAAGTACATTGCCACTATTATTTCTAACTTCAATCCTAGTCAGATACATTATATGCATGCTTCTATGGATGAAATTCAAAAGAAGTTACAAGTATTCTTGACAGTTGACAGTGTCTATGAAAATCATCCTTATAACTAAAAGAGGCAAATATGGATTTATTTAATTAGAAAAAAAATCTCTGGATGTGAAGAATAATGTTTCAAAGAGATACTTAATATAAGCAGAAATGACTTTTCCTTCATGGAAAATTAAGTTTTTTCCCCCTTTCTATTAGCATTTCAATTGAAAACATTTCCACTCATTTCCTTCTTAATGGAAGTATATAAATAGCAATAGCCATTAAGTACTGCATTTTTCGAAAAGATTTTTTTTTTTACATTAAGAGCCTTAATAAAGTCTCAGAGGAGCAGCACAAACAGTGTACAAATGAAACAACTAATTTCAATCTCATTTAATATATATTGATTTTGTAAGGATTTGTTTTTATACCTGTTTTAAGCCTTTAGCGTAGTTTTCCAGGTGGTGGTCGCCTTAAATAATAATAAAAAAAATCCAGAGAGGATTACAATTTTATATGCACATCTGCATTAGGAGGATTTTCCAAAAGGCTTAAAGTTTGGAACATTATGAGCAATCAGGAGACTTTGAATTCACTGAGACACCTTTGAAAATGTTGTTCCATAGAATAGGTCTCTATAGGAGAGTTCCATTCTGGGACTAAATGTTTCAAATTTCTTCTAGAAATGCTCTTCTCACAAAAGTTAATTGTGAAATGGCTTAGTTTGTGCTTTCCAGCCTGAGGAGCCTGTTCCCGAGTTGTTGTGAATGAATAGAACACAGAAGCTGGGGAAAATGAAAATGTAACAACAGTGTGGAAGAAAATATATATATTCTGGTAGTAACTTTGGCTCACTTCGCCTCACAATCTTATTCTGATCAGGTCCTGAAGTCACTTCCCTAATAACTTGGTTGTTCTGGGGAAGCAGAGCTACTTCATCATCAACTGGTCTGTCTTGTATTATAGCTGTGACCACACTGATTGACATATAGGAAGCCCTTCATAAGTGGGGTAACGAATAAATGTACTTGGCCAGCTCCCAACCAGTCTCAGAGAGAACTTTTGACTAACTGAACATGAGGCTTCTTGTTACAGATAGGTAGCCGTGTTGGTCTGCCATAGTCAAAACAAAAAAAATTCCTTCCAGTAGCACCTTAAAGACCAACTAAGTTAGTTCTTGGTATGAGCTGTCGTGTGCATGCACACTTCTTCAGATAGTTATTGTTGTGACGTGGAGTTTGTGATTTCAGCTCTCTTGACATAATATGCTGGAGACAGTTTTCTAGTAACACTTCTTTATTAAAGCAAGAAGACTGAAGACTGAGGAGGGGAGAGCTACATTTATAGGGACAGGGAACAAACTAGAAAGGATACATTTTGGAGGGAACAATATCAGGCAATCACAGTCCTGCCTTTTGGAGGCAACCAATAAGACAGAGGATCCAAATACAGCAGCTTAAATGAACCAATAGTAGCTGTACCCTCTGGAACCAAAAGGCAGTTACTTTACCCTAATGCAAATACAGACAATAATAATGCAGATATAAAATCCTTTGACTCAATACACAACACCCCTCCCCCCCTAGTGAGCACAGCAGACGTAATCTCTCAGGTACTGTGGGGTCCTACAACTTCTACTTGATCTCCTGACAACAGGTGTTGCCAGTTCTGGATTGGGTGTCACCTGTGGTAGGGGGGCTGCTATAGGGGTTTCGTCAGGAACAGAAGGAGTCCCAGACATCTCAGGGTCCCCTACCTGTACCTCGTCATCCTGAGGACTAGCAGACCCTGGTTCATTTGCTGAAGCCCCTGGTGATTGCACCTCTGGGCCATTTTCACTCTGGTCTTGCAGCTCTGCGTCGTTAGCCAGGGATCTCTTCCCTGCTGAGCGCCCGGCGCCTCAGCTGATCTATATGTCTCTTCCAAACTTGCCCATTTTCCAAGGTCACATAATAGGACACAGGTCCACTAGCCCAGGTGACCACACCAGCCACCCACCGCGAACCTCGTGAATAGTTCCTCACCCAGACCAGATCTTCAGGGGCGAGATACCTTGTTGTGTCAGTCTCAGCCTGGGGGTTTGCTCTTGAATTACGGTTTGGCATTTTATCCGGGTGGACATAATCCAACACCGTTACCAATCTTCTACCCAAGAGCAGCTCAGCTGGCGACTTGCCCGTCGCAGTACACGGCGTCGCATGCTGCAAAAATAACATTCGCGCGATGCGAGCTGACCAGTTACCCCCCATTAAGCGCGCAATGGATTCTTTGGCTGTTCTTACCATGTGCTCCGCCTGCCCATTGGAGGATGGGTGAAAGGGCGCGGATGTGACCCCTCTTATGAAGTTATCAGCCAAGAATGCCCTGAATTCTTGGGATACAAAAGCTGCCCCATTATCTGATACAATGGTCTCAGGTAACCCGTGGGTTACAAACAGCTGCCTCAACACCTTGATTACGGCAGCTGATGCCATGCTAGGGACCATTGCCACTTCTAACCATTTGGAATATGCATCGACGATAACCAAAAAGACCTTCCCCTGGAATGGCCCAGCAAAATCTAAGTGCAGCCGGCTCCAGGGAGATCTGGACTGCTCCCACCAGTGAACTGGTGCTCTGGCCACTTCTGGCCGCACCTCTTGGCATGCCTTGCATGTTCGTACCCATTGTTCTATGTTCTGGTCCATTCCAGGCCACCACACATAACATCGGGCTAGCGACTTCATCCTGACCATTCCCGGGTGTCCCATGTGAAGTGTCTCAAGAACCCTGTTTCTCAGTGGTGCTGGGATGATCACCCTATCTCACCACAGGAGACAACCCCTATGCATGGACAACTTGTGCTGCCTTGTCGCATAAGGCCTGAATTCGTCTTCATGCAGACCACCTGGCCACCCCCTCCCCACCCAAGTGAGCACACGGGAGAGAACAGCATCTTTCCTCGTTTTCTCAGCAATATCAGTAGCCGTTACAGGAGCCCCAGGAAGTGTTTCCAGCATCATTATGTGCTCCGCTGTGTTTCCAGCATCATTATGTGCTCCGCTGGAAGGGGCAATCGACTCAGCGCATCAGCGTGGCACAACCGCTTCCCCGGCACATGGGTCAAGGTGTACTGGAACCCGTTCAGGAATATAGACCAGCGCAACATTCTGGGGGAGAGAATTTGTGGCGTTTGTTTGTCCGGGTTGAACAACCCCAACAGTGGTTTGTGGTCCGTTTCAATGGAGAAATGACGACCGTACACATAATCATGGAACTTTTTGATTCCTGCCACAGTTGCAAGCGCCTCTTTGTCAATTTGAGCATAGTTGTGCTCCGTGGGTGACAACGTACGGGAATAGAAAGAGATGGGCTTTTCCGACCCATCCGGTTCCCTATGACTCAGCACCGCCCCCAGGCCGTATTGAGAGGCATCACATGCCAGGACCAGCGGCTTCGATTCATCATAATGAGCAAGGACGCTCTTGCTACTCAGCATTCCTCGCAAAGAGTCAAAAGCCTTCTGCTGCTCCTGCCCCCATCGCCACACATTCTTTTTCTGCAACAGTCTATGTAATGGTTCAGCTACCGAAGCTTTCTGGGGTAAGAACGAATGATAAAAGTTAATAAGTCCCAGGAATGACTGCAACTCCGTCTTGTTCTGTGGTCGTGGTGCCTCGATGATGGCCTTAACCTTAGCATCTGTGGGGTGGATGCCTGATGCATCAATTTTAAACCCCAAGAATTCCACAGTTGGCACCCCAAAACTGCATTTTTCCTTTTTTAGTTGCAACCCCACCTCCTTGAACTTGAGCAACACTGCACGGACACGCGCAACCAGTTCCTGTGGGTCTTTTCCAGCAATCAAAACGTCATCAAAAAATGGCAAGACCCGGCAGACCTCTTAACAGGCGTTCCAT
This sequence comes from Podarcis gaigeae, assembly GCF_964106915.1. Lineage (NCBI taxonomy): Eukaryota > Metazoa > Chordata > Lepidosauria > Squamata > Lacertidae > Podarcis > Podarcis gaigeae. The sequence goes on along the minus strand of NC_139677.1, from coordinate 7,405,788 downwards.
GAGCCCTTGAAAAATCCCTGGGGCCACACAAACTCCAAATTGTAATCTATTAACTCTGAATGCCCCTTTATGTGTGACAATAGTCTGTGCTTCCGCTGATTGTGGGGTTACTGGCAGCTGTTGGTAAGCTTGTGCCAGGTCAAGTTTGGCGAACATCTTGCCCCCAGCCAGTTTAGCCAACAGATGTGATACGACTGGAATGGGGTATGAGTTTCCCCTGAGTGCCTTATTGATAGTACATTTGTAATCAGCACAGATCCTGACTTCCCCATTTGCTTTAAGGGGCGTGACGATTGGAGTCTCCCACTTAGCGGAGTCCACGGGTGAGAGAACTCCCTGCTTGACCAATTTATCCAGCTCTGCTTCGATCTTGGGTTGCTGTGCAAATGGCACTCGCCTTGGTTTGAGTCGGATTGGGGCCACCCCAGGGTCCAATTCGAAGTCAACTGGGGGCCCTTTATAACAACCCAGTTTTCCATTAAAGAGACCAGCAAATTCTTTGCATAATGCCTCGCTCATCTCAGGGCAGGTTTGGATTGAATTAAGCCCTGATATACTCAGTCCCAGGGCGGGAAACCAGTCAGTGCCCAGGAGACTGGGGCGACTGCCCTTCGCAATCACCAGTTTGAGTACCGCCTGTTTGTCCCGGAACTGTACTCTCACGGCACACATTCCCATGACATGGATGCGGCCCGCTGAGTATGACTGCAAAGTTGCCGGGAAGGGCTCCAGAGGGGGCAACTTACCCCTGGGGAAGAATGTCCTCGCGGTCTGGTCCGACACGATAGTGAATCCAGATCCGGAGTCCACCTCCATGTCGCACAGCTGACCCTCAATCTTCACCTTGACGTGTGCCTTGCCTTGTGCTGGAAACTGCACGACCCTCCCGTTGATCTCCGTTACGTAGTGGCAGTCCTTTAGAACATGGGTTGCTGTGGGCGGTCTGCGATGCTCCAGTCTAGGTGCTCCTGTCGCTCCCAACGCCGCCGATCTACAGACCCTGGCGATGTGACCTGTCTTTCCGCACGTCCGGCACATTGCATCCCGGAAACGACAACTCTTCCGCTCATGGTTTCCGCCACAACCAGGGCACCTGCCTCGGTGATCTTTGTGCACTGCGCAGGCCTGACGCACTGACTCGACCCCACGGACTGGGCTCTGGCTCGGAGTAGCCTCTAGCTCGTCCATGGCATGTGCAACTTCTATCTGTGGCTTAGGGACCCTGCGACTGGCATCAAGCACCTCTCTTTCATAATTCTCTGTGGCGGTGGCCTCCTTCAAGGCTGAAGCAAGGGTAACCTCTTCTTTAGCAACGATGCGTCTTCTGGCTTTCTTGCTGCTCAGACCACCGACAAACCGATCCAGGAGAGTCTCTTCCAGATCTTGGAAGTCGCAGTGCTGAGCGAGCTTCCGCAGTTCAGCTAGAAATGCAGATACAGACTCCCCAGCACGCTGCTGCCTCTTATGAAACTCCATCCGCCGGGCCATCTTGGTCTCAGTAGGTGCTAAATGGCTTGTTAGGCAGGCAAGAATATCTTTGAGAGATGTCTCACTTAGCTTCACTGGGGCAAGCAATGCCTTGGCCAGCTTGAAGGTCTCAGGCCCACAGTAGCTCAGGAATGTGGCCCTTCTTTTGCTGGCATCGGTGATCCCTTGAGCCACCGCGAAGAACTCGAAGCGTTCGACGTAGTCTTCCCACGTGTGGGGCTCTGATGGCTGGAAGGGCTCCAATACCCTTGGACTCTCCATTGTCCTGTGGGCAGGGTCGTCTTCTCAGCTGGCCAGTGAGTCTTGTTCTTAGCTACAATCCGGACTCTGAGGCAGGGCTGCGTTTAACCGCTCCTCAGCATTCCGGATCCCATCCTCGTCGCCAGTTGTTGTGACGTGGGGTTTGTGATTTCAGCTCTCTTGACATAATATGCTGGAGACAGTTCTCTAGTAACACTTCTTTATTAAAGCAACAAGACTGAAGACTGAGGAGGGGAGAGCTACATTTATAGGGACAGGGAACAAACTAGAAAGGATACATTTTGGAGGGAACAATATCAGGCAATCACAGTCCTGCCTTTTGGAGGCAACCAATAAGACAGAGGATCCAAATACAGCAGCTTAAATGAACCAATAGTAGCTGTACCCTCTGGAACCAAAAGGCAGTTACTTTACCCTAATGCAAATACAGACAATAATAATGCAGATATAAAATCCTTTGACTCAATACACAACAGTTATCTTCAGATGGTTATCTGAAGAAGTGTGTATGCACACGAAAGCTCATACCAAGAACTAACTTAGTGGTCTCTAAGGTGCTACTGGAAGGAATTTTTTTTGTTTTGACGAGGCTTCTTATAAGACTCCTGGGCTGATTAAGGATGCCACTTTGTCAATGGCATGTTGTCACTTCCTGCCAAGCCTGAAAACAACCAGTTGGCCAGATCTCCAACTGCACTTCCCATGTAGTGTGATCTGAACTGTGGGTGATGTGAGCTCTCGCTTTTGCTGCTGGCCTAAGCAATAGGCTAGTAGCCCTCTCCAGCATGGTCAAACTAAGATCACATATTACACATGGAGAACAAAACGATCACATTATATTTGGTGCCAGTGAAAGTAAGAAGACTGATTATGAATGAATGGCATATAGAAAGAACAGTTTCTGGCTTCTAGCAAAACATTTTGTTTCTGGACTCACGAACAATAGAGAGAGGATATTTATTTTAGATACACAGCGAGGGGGGAGAGAGAGAATATCTGCTCCTTCTTTATAACTTACATCTTTGACAAATAGCTGCTCAAGAAAAAAAAGGTGTGAGAAAAATGGCCATAAAAGGAGGGAAAGGGTATGCCTGAAATACTGGAAGAAGTCCCAAGATGCTGAGTGGAATTTTTATTTAATAAAACACCAATGTTAGAACAACATATTTATCAGTTCAGAAGGGGGAAAATGTCTAAATGCACTACAGGGAGAAAAAGGGAAAATAATGGGAAATCAAGTTAACCACCTTTTATGTGAAAGAAAAGTATAATCAGACCATTTCTGCAATGAATCTGTGCTACTCTAAAGCCATCTGTACTATCCTTCACACACACACACACACACAGAGAGAGAGAGAGAGAGAGAGAGAGAGAGAGAGAGAGAGTACAAAAGATAGAAAGCCAAACCCTGTTTTGCTTTACTTTTATTTGGTTCAGTAGTGCTGGCATCCTCCAAAGATGAACATGCAGCATTGATAGATTATTTCTTCTCCTCATGTTATCCCTTTGCCAAGCTATCTTCTTGTTGGGTGGCACTTTGTACATGTTCTGCAGGAGGCATTCAACCCAGTAGTTACAACCAAGTGCCCCATGCTTAAGTTTTGTCACTCTAGTTCTGAGAGTCCAGGAACTTTAATGACGATGATACAGATACCTATATTACTGTGCATGTGCAAAAACACACAGACATACCTACACTGTGGTGCTGTATTGGAAAGGAAGATTGGTAGTGATGGGCAAGCTTTGTTTCAGGGACATTTTGTTGTTGTTGTCATTTAGTTGTTTAGTCATGTCCGACTCTTCGTGACCCCCTGGACCAGAGCACGCCAGGCACTCCTGTCTTCCACTGCCTCCCGCAGTTTGGTCAGACTCATGTTCGTAGCTTCGAGAACACTGTCCAGCCATCTCGTCCTCTGTCATCCCCTTCTCCTTGTGCTCTCCATCTTTCCCAACATCAGGGTCTTCTCCAGGGAGTCTTCTCATGAGGTGGCCAGAGTATTGGAGCCTCAGCTTCACGATCTGTCCTTCCAGTGAGCACTCAGGGCTGATTTCCTTCAGAACGGATAGGTTTGATCTTCTTGCAGTCCATGGGACTCTCAAGAGTCTCCTCCAGCACCAGAATTCAAAAGCATCAATTCTTCGGCGATCAGCCTTCTTTATGGTCCAGCTTTCACTTCCATAAATCACTACTGGGAAAACCATAGCTTTTACTATACGGACCTTTGTTGCCAAGGTAATGTCTCTACTTTTAAAGATGCTGTCTAGGTTTGTCATTGCTTTTCTCCCAAGAAGCAGGTGTCTTTTAATTTCGTGGCTGCTGTCACCATTTGCAGTCATCATGGAGCCCAAGAAAGTAAAATCTCTCACTGCCTCCATTTCTTCCCCTTCTATTTGGCAGGAGGTGATGGGACCAGTGGCCATGATCTTCGTTTTTTTGATGTTGAGCTTCAGACCATATTTTGCGCTCTCCTCTTTCACCCTCATTAAAAAGTTCTTTAATTCCTCCTCACTTTCTGCCATCAAGGTTGTGTCATCTGCATATCTGAGGTTGTTGATATTTCTTCCGGCAATCTTAATTCCAGTTTGGGATTCATCCAACCCAGCCTTTCACATGATGAATTCTGCATATAAGTTAAAAAACAGGGAGACAATATACAGCCTTGCCGTACTCCTTTCCCAATTTTGAACCAATCAGTTGTTCCATATCCAGTTCTAACTGTAACTTCTTGTCCCACATAGAGATTTCTCAGGAGATTTCAGGGACATTACCCTACCATTACTGAAGTTTTCATAAGTTTTCAAGGAGCCAGAGGTTTTGCCCAGAACAAAGTCTGAAAAATGTTATCAACAGAGGTCAATAGTCATCCTTGTTTTTCTCTTTTTAGAAAGTAAGTAGATCTGTGCCTTTGGTATGCCTAAACCAATTTATAGATCCATTGAATTAATTGTTCATAGTTACACAGTGTAGAACAAGTGAGTTAAACAGAGATTTGGGTGTTCCTAAGTAATAACCATACACCGTATGGTCTATAAAGGGGGCAGCACAATCTCCACCCCCACTTTTTCTAAGTGGCATCTCGGATATGCAAGATACCCAGAAGCTTGCTGCAAGCTTCAATTTCTTCCCTCTCAAGAGTCATTGACTAATTTCCCAAAGATTAAGACAAACTCAGGGCTATTGCAAGGAGGGTCTGATTTGGAATTGATTTAACACCATGTGTATTGAAACTGTAAATGTGCTCCTTCATACACATCTACAGTTTCAATACATCTCCCATCTCTTTCACAGCACAATCCTAAATGGACAGGTCTTCCACAAGTCTCATTGTATTCTATGGAGCTTCCCCCCCCCCCCCAGGTGAATGTGTATAGCAGGAATGGGGAACCTGTAACCCTTCAGATAATAATAATAATAATAATAATAATAATAATAATAATAATTTATTTATACCCCGCCCATCTGGCTGGGCCTCCCCAGCCACTCTGGGCAGCTTCCATAGAAACCAAAAATACAGTAAAATATCACACGTTAAAAACTTCCCTGAACAGGGCTGCCTTAAGGTGTCTTCTGAATGTCAGGTAGTTGTTTATTCAGATGCTTTTGGACTCCGTTCCTACCAGCCCCAGCCAGCAAGACCAATGGTTAGGGATCAAGGGAGATGAAGCCCAACAACATCTGTAAAACCACAGGTCTCCTTCCCCCAGGTGTCTAGGATTATAGCCTGAATTTCTTCTAAAAGCATGCACAGGAAGCCCTGAATTGGTTTGGAGCACTAGAATCGTGGGGGGGGGGGGGGCATGTTCTTTATCTCACTATCTTTATCTATTTATGAAATATATAGCTCTTTATCTTGATATGAAATTTATACACCGCAGTTCAAAGGCCGATCTGCCAATCATCTAAAACAAAAATACGGTAGAAACATACCGCATAATATAAAGGTAATGGTTCCTTTCCCCTGTTATACTGTGATCCAGTTCACTCTTACCCATTCCCCACCAAATACAGTAGAACACACTTTTGATCTGAAGGAATATGAATTGGACTGCATGCCACTTTTAAAGCATTTTGAAGTATGGAGTTTCATAACAATAATGAATGCTCTAAATGTATTTATTGTATTTTTATTCAGTATTTTTCTCTAAAGAGGCCAGAAAAGCACACACTATTCTCTCCTCTGCTTTTCACCTTCACAATAATAAGCAGGTTTTGCCTAGAGATCTATGGCGGCTCATAACATTTTGACTTGGCAGGGCTGCAATTTTTAACCTTGCTGTTTTCGTCACTTGTGCAGCACTTGTTTAGGAAACTGCGTCATTACACATGTACAGGGGTGCCAATGTCCCCTTCTTTCTCAAAAAGGAAAAATAATGTCAGTTATTCTCTGTAAATCTGTGGACAGGGGGAAAGCTGCTTTTCTGCTTAGAGACACATGGGCTACAGCTGCATTTTTGGATTTGGATTGGCAGAGTGGCACAGAGAGCTGATTGGTCAGAGAACAGGAGATTGATATAAATGTCTCTGTGGGGGGCCACTAGGGGGCGCATCGGAAGATGGCTGACAATAACATCTCTCCGACCCACACGAGGTAATTAGGAGGCTGTGATGGGAGTAAATAGCCTCCCTGCCCCCCCAAGCGTGGGGGGGGGGGACTGCCCTTGCCTGCTGTGCCCTATACCACCCCCGAATTTGTGGGGATGGGGGCACTAGGCAGAAAGCCCTTGTGCGGATCTCGGCGCTCCTGGACGCTGTCTCTGATCCGCGCCACTAGCTGCAACAACTTCAAAAGAAACAATTAGGAGGAAGCGAATGCACATATTTCAAGGAAGAAGGGGGAGTAAAGACTGCTAACTGAAGAGATCTCTGATAAACAAGACGGGTCGGAGGAACAAGAATAAATCATGAGAAGACACACCAAGGCTCGGTATGTTTGACAACGGGACTGGATGGGGGAGGGGAAAAACTTTCTTTTCTCTATGTTATAACTAAGAATCCCCCCCACACACAAGTCACAAGTCAGAAATGCCATTTAAATGACTTAAGCTGTGGATTTAAGGCTGTGTGGAGATAATTTTCTAACCAAAGCATGTTTCAAGAAGATCGTGGAAAGTATAAGAGCTTTGGAATGACGCAGTAAAAAATACCGTCGCCATTTTGGCAAGTTCTGTCAGAAGACTTAAGTCTGGGAGGAGGAACAGAGCTGTTTTTATATTGTGGGTGAGCCTCCTCAATGGGACTAAAGAGCGACAGATTTGCGAGATTAATGATGGAAAGTGTGCTGTTATTTATGAAAGTGATGGTATATGGAAACCAACTGGATATGATGATTGGACGAACGGAGAAATTCACACAAGATTACAATTGGTGTTTACCAGATTAAGGAGATTATCAGAAGAGATCCAAAAGAAAAAAAAAGAAAAATATATGAGCAAGATGAGATGTGGAAACAGCAAGATAAGACTGGATAGAATTATGAACATTATTTGGACAGATTTGTGGATATTAACGCAGCAGCAAGATGATGATCGGAATCCCCCTTCGGAACTTGAAATACGGGTCCCCTCAACAAAAAATTTAAAATTCGGCTTTGTAATTCGGAATTTATGTGATGTGATGTGATTTGATTTGATTTGATTGGTCGGTTAATAAAAATTATTTTTTTAAAAAAAGATATAAATGTCTCTGTAATTCAAAGGAACTATAAAATGTTTGGTGTGAAAGAGTATATGGCTTTGAGATTTGGAGGAAGATATTTCCCCCCCCCCCAAAAAAAAAAAAAAATATATGCTTGAGATTTTCAGTGGGAAGGCTGTGTTCCAGTGGAACAGTCTTTACTGTGAGAAATACTGTGAATTTCACTGGCCCAAATCCACACAGTGAGATTCAGGGCTGAGTAAGATTTGGAACAAGGTATACCTTATCCTCAAATCACTAGCAGTCCCCTCATTGGCGCTTTATGTAACAATAATAATTGCATTAATATCTAAAGCTGAGGATGGATGTATTCCTAAGAGCAATACTGGATCAAATAGACTTAGTAGAAAAACAGGATAGAAATAATTAAATGTGTCCCATCTTATGCTGATGTTGTGGGATGTTGGTTTGTAACTCCAAAGTATAGCTTGAGTAGCTTTGGTGAGATATATGGCACACATGTACAAGAAGGAAAATGATAGGTAGTTGTAACAGAATATTTCCAAAAGGCTGAGTATCATTCAGCAATCCCATGACTGTGAACTCAGCTACATTAGTAAAAATAAAACGTTATGAATGTGTTATAACACTGTGACACCAGATGGCGATGTAGAGCTGAAATCGGAACTCTATGAAATTTTCCATTGTGAGCTTTAAAATGTTTTTTTCCAGAGCATTTTCACAGTGTTTTTATAACTGTGTAGATGCAGCCTGCGTGCAACTAAAAATTATGTACGTTCAGATGAATATTTCCCATCTTTTATGAAGTGATTGCGCCTCTTTTTCCCCTCCCTCCTTCTGCCATGATTTATTTCCCCCATATTCTCCACCTACTCTTAAAAGAAAAAGGAATAGATAAAACTAAAAACTGCAGGTGTGCTCCCAAGCCATGTGTCCTCCATGATTAGCACACCTAAAGGACAACTGCGGAGCTTTTAAACAGCATGCCTGGAAGACTCCTTAGGATTTACACACCCTGGCATGGGGCAGGTGTCGTCTCAGCCCAGACCACGTTATTATGCACGACTGCATGGAGAACAACCAAGAGAGAAGGTGGTTTGTAAGAAGGTGAGAGGTGTCAGGAAAATCAATAAATGCTCTATGTGATGGCCTGTAAAACCAGCATAACCTATTAAAACACTGCAAGTTAGGGCAGCCCTAGGCACCAATAACTCACGCTTGGCAGACTATGAACTTCTATGTCTCCGATTATAACCTTTGTCAGCAGCCTCAGGAATGCACAGGGAGCCATTTATACCTGGCAAAACGGACTATTTGGAGAGTGAACAGAGGTCAGCACTCTTTATGGGAAACTAGGTTGTGTTCAGGGGTATTCTGTAACCCTTTATAAGCATTTAACCGTGTCCATTGCCACCTGCCTCCACCCATTCTTCACAACTACTATATTTTCCAACACCTCGTATAAACACTTCCCCTTATTGCATGTGCTTCATTTCCTTGTGTATATGATATATTTAGACTTAGATACATGAACCCATAAAATCAATGCTTTGCATATCCCTTTCGATCTTCCCACTCCCTATTTTTTCATTTCAGATTTCTGTTTTCTCTCATTTTCTTTATCTCTTCGCCCTCAGAAGTACTGCTTTCATGCTATTCCCCTTCCTCCTTCTCCTCTGACAAAAGGAGATTAGAACTGCTGTAAACATTACACAGAATGAGCAGGTACAGCAAGGAGGCTGGTGTGACAAGTCATCTCGGCTGTACTACTTTAGATTGTCTTATTGTTGAATGCTCCCCATGCCTTGCTTTGTTTTAGGGAACAATCCTATAGAAGCAAGCCGGAGTTAAGCTGCCATAACGTACACCAGATCCGAACTCTGTTCAGCAGCACTGAGATGGCCTAAGCCTGTAAGAGTGTTGAGTGGGGGGAAAGTTTCTAAAATAGTGTTTCATCTACACAGCCCTTTTTGCTGGGCTGGTCACATGACTAGGTTGAACAGTCTTAGGATCAATCTTAATTTGCCCCTTCTCTGCCCCCCCCCCCCGCCATCCCCAGTATGTTCCTTTATCTGGCCTTACTCTGGCTTAAAATCCCTGGGTTCAGTGAGCCAAGAAGGGGGAGATACATGGGCATATCTCCATCTGAAGGTGACATAGGCCAGTTTCACGAGGAGCCTGCTAGATCATGCAGGCATTCACAATATCCCAACCTGCTCATCCCAGAAGATCCTGCTATAGAATTGCTCTCTTAAACACTCTCTGTGTGACAAACTAGCACACAAGATTAGTCGGTCCCTGCTCCTGCCAACCTAGCAGTTTGAAAGCATGCCAAAAAGTGTAAGTAGATAAATAGGTACCACTCCGGTGGGAAGGTAAACGGCATTTCCATGCGCTGCTCTGGTTTCGGTGTTCCGTTGCACCAGAAGCGGCTTAGTCATGCTGGCCACATGACCTGGAAAAACTGTCTGCGGACAAATGTCAGCTCCCTTGGCCAGTAAAGCAAGATGAGCGCCGCAACCCCAGAGTTGTTCGCAACTGGCCTTACCTGTCAGGGGTCCTTTACCTTTACCTGTTTAGGTGGCTTAACGTAGCTATCTCCCCAATGTGATATGCTAAGGTCTGTTGAAAATTCTACTGGAAATGGAAATGGGTCCAGAAATTGCTTCAATCCCTGTCAGGAACAGAAACATGGATGTGAGCAGAATTCACTATTGTTGGTCTTTTTTAGTCCACAAATGTTGTATTAATAATTGCATTATTTTCTGCTTTGTTTTTGATGTTTCCCTTCCATGGAAATACATTACACTATTCATTACATAATTAATTCAGCCATGGCGGATTGTAAGACAAATAACCTAGTTTTTTGTGGAAACCAACTGGAGCAGAACGGAGGCATAAAGGGGAAAGTGGCAACATCACCCTCCACCCTTGTGATAACAATTATTTTCTGCAATGTGACACTACAATCATGTAGTCCAGCACCCCAAAACTCCGAGTGGTGTGAGATTCCTGGAGTTCCAAGCTCTTACCCAGGGTTCCTGTTTCCTTTTAGAAATGAGGCACAGCAGAGACTGTGGTGTCTTTATAATATATGGTTTATTTCCACATATATACAACCTGAGTCTATCATGGAGGGTCTTGTTTCTCCCACAGCCACAGCCTTGGGTTCAAACAGAAATCAGCTATGGCTGTCTCTAAGACTTTACCTGCACTCTATAAAGGATCGGGAGAAGGCAACAAATATCTCTCTACTTTTCATTTAGGTCACAGGTCTATGGGACTTACATCTGAGTAGACACATATAGAATTGCATCCTTGGAATGCAATTAAAATGGGTTCAGTATATATAAACAAATGCATTTTCTCATTTGGAACCTTCTGCATTTTGTTCCTTTTAATCTTTTCTGCTTGTTAATTTCTTTCTTTCTTTAATGTTCTTCATGATAGCATTAGGGATCCTTTTACAAGGAAATACATTTGACCCAGGTTAAGTAATAATGGAGCTCAGTGTTCTTCATAACTTTTTAATATCAGTTATTCTGTAATCAATTTAATTTTAATGACTGAAGTTACAGTTACATAAACTTAAGGCAATAATATGATTAGCTGAAATTTTAAGTAAATTACCCAGACATTTGCAACCGCAAGACAGCTGTGAAATAAGTTGATTTAACTAATTCAGATGATATAGCTCATCAGCCATTTGAATATTTGCAGGGAAGTAAAATCTGTTTATAAAAACAGTATGAAGCTTCGCCCCACCCTTCTTCAAGATGTTAGAATGAGAAGAGAAATCCATTCTCTATGGCAGCCAGATGCTTCTGTCCCTAATAGTTGGACACTAGATGGAAATTTGGCAGGTGCAACTCTTATGCAAGCTGCACCTGCTCAAGTTCCATCTTCTGCACAACCATTAAAGGGGCAGGAGCCCTGTTGTCTTTTTCATCTGGGCACCCCTAAATTCTGATGGTCTCTTACAAACCATTTGCTCTAACGTCAGCTGCTTTTGCCTGCTCAGGGAAGATCAGTTGTTGCTGGAGCAAATTGACCCAAGTCTCTTTTTAAACAAACAAACAAATTAGAGAACATCTGAAGAGGTTGGCTGGTGTAAAAGGGCACCTGATATTGTTACCTGCCCCTCTGTTTCTATGTGAAGCATGGGGCAGTAAGCCAAGCAATTCAGAATGCTGATGGCCAGGAGCTCATTCACCTCCTTTAAATTTTGCAGGACTTGATCCATGCAATGGAATATTTGAACTGAGAAAGGTCCTCATTAAATCTGGCAATTATTTTCTGCTTCATCAGTCAATTACTTGCCCGATTTTGAAATCTGTTAACTGGGCAGGACATGCAGAGATTTCTGGGTCCAGGAATAGAGCTCAAAGTGAGTTCACAGGTAGAGTCCATACATTTCAATGGTTCTGGGGGACAAAAGGTGCCATCCAATGGCATCAGCACACTTGTACGTTTCCTGAACCCATGGGATGCTACATGTTGTCCGAAGTGGACCTGCAGCTTCAGTGAGCCAAAAATATTTCTAGCAAAGTGTTTGCTGGAAGCCGCAGAATGAATGTCTTCAAGCCTTCTGAGATGAGGGTGACAGAAGATTTGGGAGAGGGCTGGAGGGAGTGGGAGCAAAAGCTTCTTCTGTACTTCACTGTATCCAGAGCAAACAACAATCTTCTGTATCCAGAAGATTAAAGGTAAAGGTACCCCTGACCATTATGTCCAGTCGTGGATGACTCTGGGGTTACGGCACTCATCTTGCTCTATTGGCCGAGGGAGCCGGCGTACAGTCATGTGGCCAGCATGACTAAACCACTTCTGGCGAACCAGAGCAGCGCACGGAAACGCTGTTTACCTTCCCACCGGAGTGGTACCTATTTATCTACTTGCATTTGACGTGCTTTCAAACTGCTAGGTGGGCAGGAGCAGGGACCGAGCAACGGGAGCTCACCCTGTCGCGGGGATTCGAACCGCCGAACTTCTGATCGGCAAGCCCTAGGCTCTGTGGTTTAGGCCACAGCACCACCCGCATCCCTTATCCAGAAGATTAGAGGGTTGCAATTATTTTGTACTACATTGGTGAGAAGGCACTAGATACCCACAACAGCATGCAAAATGTGTGTGCAGTTCCAACCAACCAACCAACAAACAAACAAAAAACCCTTGCCAGAAGCCTTAAAAGATTTCAGACAGTATTGTGAGCCTAAGAAACAACCAGTGTTTAAATTCTGTCAGTTTTAGCAAGTCAGAATAGCAGACAGGAATTGTTACCTGGGCAAGAGTAAGGATCCAGCTAGCTCCCAGTTATCTAAAGAGGAAGCTAGATCCAGTGAGGGGATGTCACACACGCCACAACAAACATATGGTGTCATAAAATGGAGACAGTTTGTTTCAATACAAATGCATACAAGAATAATGAAGTGAAAAAACGTACAAGCATAATTATCACTTTATAAATAAGAACACGCACATAGCAACTCCACCCGACGATCTCAGATGCATTTTCTGTTGACTTTTAACTTATGTGTAATGTTGTCTTTCTATATTTTAACTTAGTAATAGTTGTGAATAACCCTATTTTACACTTGTTTAGTGTGTCAGGAACATTATTAACTTGCTGACAAAGGAACATTGCGCACTGTTCCTTCTAATTATTTAATCTATTCCCAAGTCATGAAACAAGAAATCTCACCTATTCCTTACATAATTGGAATGCTGAAATATTGTAGGAATCATTTTGGGAGGTCAGATACGTATGCATAGCTGAAGCTTTTGTTTCCTCGCAGAAGGAATGCATGTTGCAAAAGGAAAGAGTAGTCAGTCATTCAGGTAACTTCTCCCTTAGTCTCCTTCTCCTGGTTTGCAGCTTGTTTTAAAATATGTGGCAGCCAGTTTGTGAGGAGATTCAAATCAACCATGTTGTTTGGTCCACCATGGCCTAACATGGTAGTGGTCAGGGATGAGCAGGTGGCTTATGACGCCCCGTCCTCTTTTTGTTGAAGAGGACTTTCTGATTTGAACTTTTTGCTCCTCTGGTTTTGGCATCAGTTTAAAAGGTGACAAATGGAGGGGTGCACTTAGGACTCATCTAAGAGCCAGTGTGGTGTAGTGGTTAAGAGCGGTAGTCTCGTAATCTGGAGAACCGGGTTCGCGTCTCCGCTCCTCCACATGCAGCTGCTGGGTGACCTTGGGCCAGTCACACTTCTCTGAAGTCTCTCAGCCCCACTCACCACACAGAGTGTTTGTTGTGGGGGAGGAAGGGAAAGGAGAATGTTAGCCGCTTTGAGACTCCTTAAAGGGAGTGAAAGGTGGGGTATCAAGTCCAAACTCCTCCTCCTCTTCTTCTTCATCTACACTTGTGCTTTTAAACTCTAAAAAATGAGTTTTCAAAAGGGTTATGATAATCAAAGCCATGTGATGTTCTTTAAAAATGTTCTTAATGCGTTATTAAAAAGTGACACCAGACCAAAGGGCGCTGCAGAGCTCTCTCTCTGTCAAATAAGTGGGTAGGCATTGTAGGAAAGGAAGCAAAAGAGAAACCAAATGCCTTTACGTTTTAGAATGATATCAAAAACATTGTTCTAAGGATGTTTAAAGAGTGAGTATAGATCCAGCCGGCCGCGGGTGGCGCTGTGGGTAAAACCTCAGCGCCTAGGACTTGCCGATCGCATGGTCGGCGGTTCGAATCCCCGCAGCAGGGTGCACTCCCAGCGCCTGCCAACCTAGCAGTTCGAAAGCACCCCCGGGTGCAAGTAGATAAATAGGGACCGCTTACCAGCGGGAAGGTAAACAGCGTTCCGTGTGCTGCGCTGGCTCGCCAGATGCAGCTTTGTCACGCTGGCCACGTGACCCGGAAGTGTCTGCGGACAGCGCTGGCTCCCGGCCTATAGAGTGAGATGAGCGCACAACCCTAGAGTCTGTCAAGACTGGCCCGTACAGGCAGGGGTACCTTTACCTTTACCTATAGATCCAGCCTGAGTTGACCTAGTCAGACTAGCCATCTAGCTCATGCCCAACAGAAGCACATCATCCTTCAGCTGGTGAAAAAAAATTATGTTAAGCCCAGTGATGAGCACCCAAACTCCTTCTCCATCCCTTCATTCACCAGCCAAAAGTAAACAAGAAACCAGGAAGCAGTAATTCTAGCAGCACGTTTCTTCTTTGACATTATAAGGGGTGATTTAACCAGGATATCATACTTTGTAGGTTTTTAGAAGAGCAGATTCCCTGCACATTCCAGGCAGATCTGATTATTAATAAAAATGACCCTAGTTTACTCCAACTACTGTTTGATCTATTTGATCTATTTCCCACCTCCATTCGCAAAGCAAGAGCCAACAAGCATTTTGGATTATGAGCAGGCATCTTTTAATTTCGTGGCTGCTGTCACCATGTGCAGTGATCATGGAGCCCAAGAAAGTAAAATCTCTCACTGCCTCCATTTCTTCCTCTTCTATTTGCCAGGAAGTGATGGGACCAGTGGCCATGATCTTCGTTTTTTTTGATGTTGAGCTTCAGACCAGGATATGAAAGAATAGAATGTACACTATATGGTGCATTAGTTGTGTGCATATGAATTTACATGCATGCACCTCCTCATATTCAGAAACTAAATTTCTGTACTGCAAGGGTCAGGGGGCATTAAAACCGGATGAATGGCAACTGTAGGGACCTGTGTCCTTTTTTTTAAGCAATTGGCTTTTCAAAAGAAAGGAGTCATGTCTCAGAGGTAAAACACCCGCTTTTCATGTGAAGGTGACAAGCACAATCTTTGGCATCTCCTGTTAAAAGGATCAGTTGATGCAAAAGACCTTCTTGCCTGAAGCACTGGATATCTGCTACCAGTCAAAACAGACAAATAATCTAACCTGGTAATGCTGTTTCCTATTTCCAGTAAAAACAAAAAAGGCTATATATATGGTGGTGATTTTTCAGGCATGAGTATCAAAAACAGTAGGAATGAGGGAGAATTTGGTTTGGCTCACATTTTAATGTGGATCTACCTAATTCACACTTCCTGTGAACCAAAACAAAATGCTTATATTGGGGAAGAACTTGAGTGCATGAAATAAGGCTGTACCCTAATAATAGTAAGAATTACATACAAAAATACATTATATTAGGAGGAATTGCCTTTTAAAATGTGTACTTCGTGGGAGACGTGCACTAATAAAAACCACAAACTGATACAGAAATGTGAACCAAAGATTGGGGGGGCGGGGGAATGAGAAACTGAAAATGACAGGATCATCTGTCCTCGCAGAAAACCAGGCCTGTCCTTGGTAAATAGGGACAACCTGAATCTGTAGGTGGCCTCCAACTAAATAATATAGCATTGATTTAAAAGTGTCTTCTCTGTGCCATTAACTATGACATTACACTATAATTTTGGAAGGAACTGACAACAGCCATATAGTGGATGCACCACGGCAAACGTTGAAGAATGAACACAAGTATTTTTGATGAAAGTGCTTATTAAAAGGTGAATTTAACCTATTACCATATCACCACTACCATTGTGATTTTGTGTTGAATTAAGACAACTCAGATAGCCCTCTCAAATGTGGCAAATTTAAACATAAACACAAATGAAAGCATGCAAATTTTGCTTAACTGTAAAATAACCAAAGTTCTCAGTGCCTCAAATGTGCATCTGGGAATCAATGCTTGCTGAACAGTGTGTTGCACATAGACCTTGGCTAAGTGTGCATTGATCTTTAACAGGCAGAGCTTAGGGACAGTGTGTGTGTCGCAGAGCTGTTCTGATTGCGTTTGTCAGGGGTTCAGAAGGAGAGACACAGGAGGGGGAGCAAATGGAGAGTGAGGAGGAGGAGTACGAGGGGGGCGCAGGCAGTGACAGTGGCCAGAGTTATTCCACAAGCCTCTCTAGCGAATCGGAGGACTCACAGAAGGGAGCGCCGGTGGCCAGAGCAAGGGAGATTCCAAGGGAGAAACCTCAAGAGGGAGGGGCCAGCGGGGAGTCCCTGAGCAGCAGCTGGAGATCAGGACCAGCGTCTCCACCAGAGCGCAGTGGGGAGAGGGAGTCCCAGGAGTCGGGACCAGTGTCCTCACCACCAGAGGGAGGAGAGGAGTCAGGTTTGGCAACACCCACATCAGGAAGCGGGGAAACGGTCAGAAGGAAAGTCACCGGCTGGGCGCGCGCGCCAAGTTCAAATGTACAGGAGCGCGGCACAGCGGGGAGCCCGGGAAGGGAGCCAGGTCCTAAAGCCCGCCGGAGGGAGGGGCAAGACTCAGGAGGCTCCGCGTCAGAGGAGTCCAGGAAGGAGGGAACCCCAGAGGGCAGAAGGACCCAGCGCAGGAAAGAGCAGCGCAAGAGGTGGAGCCGGGCTAGAATCTTAAACTGGTGTGGGTGGAGCAGTGAGTCAGAGGGGACTTAGCCGGTCTAGCGTTAAGACGTGGGTCTGCGCGCCCAGAGCTTGGAAATGGAAACTAAACTTCAATAAAGACTTTTGTATATAATATCCACTGGGCGTTGGTCCTCTGTGAGCTGGGACCTAGCGGCAGTCCTGACAGCGTTGTTTCTGTTTCTCTTGATTGCTGCATACCCTCCAACCTTTCTCCGATGTCAATAGGGACGTCCCATTCCATAATGATAATTTTGCTATTTGTGCCCCACACATCTTACTGGGTTGCCCCAGTCACTCTGGGCAGCTACCAACAAGCATAATAAAACATTAAACATTAAAAAAAAACCTTCCCTATACAAGATTGCCTTCAGATGACTCGGGGGTCAGATAACTCCATACCCTCCACCATTTCTCTGATAAAAATAGGGACGTCCTAAGGAAAAGTGGGACATTCCAGGATCAAATCAGAAACCAGGATGGCTTCTCTAAATCAGGGACGTCCCTGGAAAATTGGGACACTTGGAGGGTCTGCAGTTGTTAATATGGAGGCGACTCATACTAGGAACAAACCATTCCACTATCAAAGCTACAATGGCGAGGTAGAAATTTGGGGATGCAGATGAAGAAAAAGATTATATGCTAGATCAGTGTTGCCAGCTCTTTGGGACTCGTGGGCACAAGTGAAAATGGAAGAGAATGTCATGGGCAGCACCTATTCTGGTGGCATCCCCAGAGTCCTCCAGAGTACCATTGCACCCAGGGACACCACAGTGATGACCCCAGGGCTAACTCCACAAGTCCCAGACTGAGCCAGCCCCACAAATTCCCAAGTTCTAGCTCTTTGTTCCCCATTTTTCCCAATTTGTCAGAGTTCATAAGTTCAGTCTATGCTACATTCTGAGTGCAGTTCCATTTTTAATTATAATTATTTTTAATTAAAAATGTACGGTGGCTTTGAATGTTCTGTAATGGTGTATTTATGTAGAAATTAACAACAGATTATGTTATTAATGTACTAGCTACATGTCCAGTGCCTCCGTTTTGATTTGTGTCAGAAATAAATAGAGAATGGCCTGACTGACTCAACACCCACATTTTATTTGTTCTGACTAATATGCTGTATATTTATTACATACATTTCCATCTGACCTTTCCCATAACTTGAGGCAATCTGCAAACAAGATTCAACCAAGTATACTTCAAGATAAGCACATGCTTACCTTTTCCACTGAAAGCAGTGGGGCTTAACTTTATCTGGCAGGTGCCCTAATACACAGGTAAAAGACCAAAAAGCCATTCTCCAAAAGCATTCTAACAAATCCAAAAATGCAAAACGGATATCTCATATTGGCAGTAATAAAACCAACAAACCAGTAGATGAAAACAGACAGCAATGCAGCCCTCTAACACATCTTGGTCTTGTTTTAATACAGTGGTACCTCTGGTTACGGACTTAATTCATTCCGGAGGTCTGTTCTTAACCTGAAACTGTTCTTTACCTGAGGTACCACTTTAGCTAATGGGGCCTCCCGCTGCCGCCGTGCGATTTCTGTTCTCATCCTGAGGTAAAGTTCTTAACCAGAGGTACTACCTCTGGGTTAGCGGAGTCTGTAACCCGAGGTGTTGTAACTCGAGGTACCACTGTAGATGCATTTTCTACTCTAGAGGAGACCCTGTGTGCACATCAGAGTTGGACTTGTGAGGCCAAGGTTCAAACCTCTACTCAGCCGTGAAGCTCACTGAAAGGCATTGGACTATCTCAAGGGCTGGTTTGGTGTACGAGGCTTTGGGAGAGGGTATGGGATAAAAATATAATTAATAATAATAATCACAAGTGGCAATGCACCTTCATCTGAATGAATGTTTGTGACCTCAAAAATTCTGCTGCTCTGTAACTTGGGGGGGGGGGGCAATATATTTTTAATGAGGAAATAAGGAAACATATATACCGTATTTTTCGCTCTATAAGATGCACTTTTCCCCTCCTAAAAAGTAAGGGGAAATGTGTGTGCGTCTATGGAGCGAAAAATACGGTATATATGTCAGGAGGCTTTGGGCGGCTATCCCTGAAGCCAGGAGACCCCTCTTGCTCTCCTGGCTTCGCTTCGCTTCACTGCAGAGGCGCTACGCAGAGAGGGAGAGAATTTTTTTTTCTTGTTCTCCTCTAAGACTAGGTGCGTCTTATGGTCGGGTGTGTCTTATAGAGCAAAAAATGGCACACTATTGGCATGGTATCGTCCCATTCTTTTCAAGACATAAAGAATCACAAACTGCTCCCAGTCTACACACTGGTGTTGGCTCCTGGATAATTAGAGACATTCATTTGCTGAACTTGTTGCAGCGGCATCTAATTTTGACTGTCCAAAATAAGGATATATTTGACAATTAATTGCATTCTTAGAAGTAGTTTAATACAAGCAAAAGTGAATTCATATAAATCAAAAGTAAATCCAGGATACATTAACAGGTAGCTGAAGCGCTTCCTCTTAGTGTCCTGCAGTAGCTTTGGGCAGTTGGTATAGCCTAATTGGGAAATAACTCTTAATTTTAGGGTAAATGTGTTGTTTAGTGTGCGGCCCCTGGTGAGCTTCTTCTGCCAAAACAGATCTCCAGCCATAAAAGATAAATGAATCGCAGGCACATGCTAATTAATTTGTCATATATTTGTGCTAACATTCTTCTGCATAAAGCAATAAGTCTTCAAGAGTCAAACTAGAAAAAAGAGACAAGGTCTTCATTGTTTTGTTTCTTCTAATTCAAGCCTCTTGGCGGGTTGCATTTATCCGTGGCCTTACACCAGCCAGGGCTGATCTAGATAAAGGAGACACTGAGCAACAGCTGTGTTTTGGCCATTTCTGCCAGTCTTGCTAATCCCTACTCAAACACAATGAATAATCAATCCCACAGTCCTCGCACTCTGAAGATGGCTAGCACAGTGGTGCAGTGGAGCTGGAACATGGAGCCAAGTAGCTCCAGTACTATTTTTCCAGTAGGAATGGTGACACCATCTGCTGCTGCGTTGGTACTTGACAACGTTGCAAGCCTGGTGTGGAGGGAAGGAACAGGATGCCTCTGACTTAACAACATGCTCGCCACTTGGCCACCCTTTGCCAACTCATTATTCTATGACTGACCATCAGCTGATACAAATGAAATTGATATTCTGCTATGTATTACTGCAATTTGGGATCTAGTTGGCAAATATATGTCTCGGGAAACAATAGAGGAGTGCGCTTTTGGGGGTGAGGTCAAACTGTTGGAATGTTGCAGCACCTGCTGTGGCTATAGAGACATATTTTGATGCAGCTGGGGCAGATTAAGGTGCCTGTTGTTGTTTTTCCTGCTGCTATGGATACACAACTTGATATATATTCATATAATGGATCTATATATCTGCCAGCAGTGCTGGATTCTTGAGGGCAGACCATGGACTCTCTTTAGAGATGTGACTAAGAGCTCCTGCACTTCAGACTTTGCCACTGTCTCACTCCCAGAGCCCTGCTGTCTATTACAGTGGTACCTCGGGTTAAGTACTTAATTCGTTCCAGAGGTCCATACTTAACCTGAAACTGTTCTTAACCTGAAGCACCACTTTAGCTAATGGGGCCTCCTGCTGCTGCCGCACTGCTGGAGCACAATTTCTGTTCTCATCCTGAAGCAAAGTTTTTAACCTGGAGCACTATTTCTGGGTTAGCGGAGTCTATAACCTGAAGTGTATGTAACCTGAAGCGTATGTAACCCGAGGTACCATTGTACTGGACAGCAGTACTAGACAGCAGTTCTGAAATTGGGAACTTATCCTAGGACTGGAGGTGAAATAGGCAAAAGATGATGTTCTATTGACCTGGCAAGGGCAGTACAACAGGATTCTGGTAATTAAACAAGTTTGACTGATCCACAGGTTTTGTATTACTTTCCATTTCTATGGTGTTTAGAAGAGGACTTAATCTCTCTCTTGAGCATAAACCTGGGCAGTGTGGATGGAAGTCCTGGGCTGCCCAGATGACTAGGCCCCCTTCTCAGCCTCTCAGATGTGGTCCAAATAGTACGAGAGCCTGAAGGGGACATTGAGGTCCAAGCAACCACAGTTCTGGGTAGCTCACTAAGCTAAATCCCAGGTTCAGCTCTTGTTCCAAACCACAAAATCCATGATGCTTCATTGATTCACCAATAGAGGTAGTTCACTTTCCCTTCAGATTGTTGGCTATAAACCAGCAGGGAATTTAAATCATATCACTTTTCAGCTACAAAGCTCTTTCAAGGCTGCCCTTGGTATTTCCAATAGATAAGAATTTCAGCCTAGAAAATCTCCACCTGTCACCATTTATCATGATCACTTTAATAGCATCTCCTGTTGACCAGATCATCTGGTCTGCCTACTGCAAACCCTTTACTCTTCGCAGTCCATTAATTTTACAAATTTTAATTGTGTACATTTTTGACAGCTTTAATTTTCCTGAAATCCTGGTGTGATCTTATAGTCAAGAGACAAGACTTCTAATTGGTCCACAAAGTTTTCCTGCAGATACTTTGAAAAGAAAGAAATATCCAAATTTGTGGAAGGAATAAGGATTATAAATGTTCAAGATGGCTACAAAGAACACTCACTAGATATGGATGCTTATGGTGGGTTTTAGTGCCCTACAGTATATTATGGGCAAGGAGTGCAGTTTGCTCCACAATTTGGAAAGGATCTCCATGTTTGGCATCTAATGGAACATTCTCAGATCAGATTGTAGACATGTAGATTAGACTGCATGTTTTCAAACAGGGCCATATTTAAGTTTGATGAGGCCCTAAGCTACTGAAGGTAATGGGGCCCTTTATATGTCCATCTGTCCTTTGCCAACAAAAAATTGTCGCTGTTTTTTGTGTTGAATATATGCTATATGGTCATTTATGGACCCAATACAGTGGTACCTCTGG
Organism: Podarcis gaigeae; assembly: GCF_964106915.1. Taxonomy (NCBI): domain Eukaryota; kingdom Metazoa; phylum Chordata; class Lepidosauria; order Squamata; family Lacertidae; genus Podarcis; species Podarcis gaigeae. The sequence goes on along the minus strand of NC_139677.1, from coordinate 7,384,080 downwards.
TTGCGAACGGGATCCGTTCCAGAGGCCTGTTTGCAGCATGAAAGGCGCAGTGCATGTGAGCATGCACAGGTTGCAATTCGCCACTTCTGTGCATGCATGTGATATCATTCTGCGCGTCTGCGCATGCATGAGCAGCAAAACCAGGAAGTAACCCTTTCCAGTACTTCCGGGTCGCTGCAGGACGTAACCTGAAAGAACGTAACATGAAGCGGACGTAGCATGAGGTATGACTGTAGGTATCTAAAGCCATTTGCACATGCATAATGTAGGCACCCTACATATAGAAATGAGGAAACCAGTGATATTTTAGGGAGCAGGCTAGCAGGCAGGGCCAATTACTTACATCATAGGAGCCTACACAACACAAAACACTGTTGCTGTATGTAGGTTTTTTTTTGTTTTTTTATCTTATATTTTTTGGGGGCCCCAAGAGAGTGGGACCTAAGCTATAGCTTGCTTAGCTTACACATAAATCCAGCACTGTGACTACAAACCATTCCAAGCATTGGGTTTTGGTTTTGGTTTTATGAGGTAGTTTGTAGGGCTTCCCTGGTTCTTGCCCCCCACCCCCCAATTTCTTAGTGCATGTGCCATCCTTCTAGGAAACAATTCTATGATTCTATGAACTATTATGGGATCCCTGGCTCCATTCTCACAGGCTGTACCTGAAACCTAGGGAAAAACTTCAGTGCAGGTTATTAGTCAAGGTGTGTTGTGGGTATGACCTTCCTCTTCACTGGATGTCCTGCTGGGATTCCAGGGCTTGTGAACAGAGTCCATGCAGCAAAGTTGTGCATGTACTTGGCAAATGTCACAAGATCTGGGACAGGAATAGCCACTGGATTACTGATTTTAGTGATATTTTTGACTTCAGAAGCCTAGGGGGTATGTAAATACAGAGCTTGTTTGCACCAGTGGATAGAATGATGAATGTGGATTGAGGAGACCTGGATTCAAATTTATGCTCCGCCACTTTGTCAGCCTAGGCCCCCCTCACAGGGTTGTTGGGAGGATAAATTGGGAAAACCGATGCACGCTGAATTTCAAGGGTAGCATTTTGGGGTGCCATGCAAACCCCGAAAAATCTGTAACTAGAGGCGTCGCTTCTGTGCACGGCACGCAGAGTGCTTATGCGCATGTGCAAGCAGCAAAACCCGTATGTATATACTTCTGGGTTTGCCGCGTCCGTAACCCGAAGATTCCATAATCTGGAAGTTACGCAACATGAGGTACCACTGTAAACTAAGATATAACCTTCCCCCATGAAGATCAGAGCGGCAGTAAAGAAAGCCTTACCGAAGTTTTCTTCTAATTCACTAACTACTGCTGTTGCCTATTTCTAAGTTCCATGTGGCAGAAGCAATTTTTATTTTTAGGTAGTATTTTAGATTTTAATGAAAATGTGGTTTTAATGACAGTTGTCATTACGTTAAAAGCTCAGAGACAGCTGTTAATGTCAGCTTCTGTGTTGTTGCTATTCACTGATCGTGTTTTCCTTTTTAAAAAGAGCTGTGATAACTGCATATCAATCTTTAACAAGAAGTGGAGAAATGAGATTCCTCCCTCTCCCCCCCCCCCCCCCCCGCCACCGCCCAAGTCAATACAGGTAACACACTGAATATTTAACGGACACATAATCTGTTGGATGACAGAACATTTCTCAATATGGCATCAGGTACCTTTCTTTTTCATCATTGGCACAGATTAAGGCTGTGTTTTGTTTGCAAAAATGCAAGATGCCAGCTTCTACCTTTTCAAGCTGAAAATAAAAATCATTAGAAAGTGTTGTGGGTTATTTTATGAACACTTTCCTGATCAAAATATTTGCTTTCTTGATTAAATTTGGTTGCCTCTTAAGCTGCAATTCTAAACACACTTACCAGGGAGCAAATCCCATTTGGTTCAGAGAGGTTTACTTTGGAATCAACATACACAGGAGTGTGTTGTTGTTAATATGGAGGGGGTTTTTAAAGTGACATATCTGAGCATTTGTTGAGACATACTGTATGATATTGTTGTTTGCCAAAGATGTTTGGCTTGCAAGTCAAAGGGTGGAGTGCCTGAGACCTGTCAACCTATTCTGGCACTTGGCACAGAACTTCCCACAAACACACCACCAGGTAGTAACAATGGAACGATGGCAAAATAACTAACATTTTGCTGTCCACACATGACAGCCTGAATCTGCTGCCTGAAGCGGCCAACTCACAATGGTAGGGCGAGTCCTGATTCAAATGAATGTGATGCCCCTCAGTTAACTTTGCCCTAATAATAATAATAATATATCATTTATACCCCTCCCATCTGGCTGGCTTTCCCCAGCCACTCTGGGCGGCTTCCAACAAAACATTAAAATACAATAATTCATCAGGTATTAAAAGCTTCTGGTAATTTCTTTGACATCTGGTGGGAGGGTGTTCCACAGGGCGGGCACCACTACCGAGAAGGCCCTCTGTCTGGTTCCCTGTAACTTCGCTTCTCGCAGTGAGAGAACCACCATAAGGCCCTCAGCGCTGGACCTCAGTGTCCGGGCAGAACGATGGGGGTGGAGACACTCCTTCAGGTATACTGGGCTGAGGCCGTTTAGGGCTTTAAAGGTCAGCACCAACACTTTGAATTGTGCTTGCAAACGTACTGTGAGCCAATGTAGGTCTTTCAAGACCGGTGTTATGTGGTCTCAGCAGCCACTCCCAGTCACCAGTCTAGCTGCCGCATTCTGGATTAATTGCAGTTTCCAGGTCACCTTCAAAGGTAGCCTCATGTACAGCGCATTGCAGTAGTCCAAGCGGGAGATAACTAGAGCATGCACCACTCTGGTGAGACAGTCCGCGGGCAGGGAGGGTCTCATTCTGCGTACCAGGTGGAGCTGGTTGACAGCTGCCCTGGACACAGCTTTGACCTGTGCCTCCATTCACAGCTGGGAGTCCAAAATGACTCCCAGGCTGGGCACCTGGAATTGTGTTGTGTGTTTTAGACTGTAAACCTGTGGGTGGGGAGTGACTTGTTTTGAATTTATGTCAGCTATTGCGGGAGCCTTTTTGGCTAAAATCATAGAACCGTAGAGTTGGAAGCATAGCTGTCAACTTTTCCCTTTTCTTGAGAGGAGTCCTATTCGGAATAAGGGAATTTCCCTTTAAAAAAGGGAAACGTTGACAGCTATGGTTGAAAGGGATCCCAAGGGTCATCTACGCCAACCCCTCCAATTCAGGAATCTCAGATAAAGCATCCATGACAGATGGCCATCCAACTGTAGTCAGATGCTGTAAACAAACAGATGAATTATTTATTTTGTTCATTTCCGCACTCCTTCTCTATCCAAACAATATCAAAAGCAGCTTATAAGGTACTAAAACAAATGAACAATTGTTTGATCATAGTTTGTGGCTGTAGCTGACAGTCTGTGTTTGAGTCTCCCAGTTCAATTCAGGACTCATTCCAATGCTTTGAAGTAGCTGTGGTGTGACTCAGGAGAAGCTGGAACTATCCTGTCCTGGATCACAGTCCCAAACTGATTTAGGGGTCTCAAGCAGTGTTTAATTAGGATTTTCAACCCTAATTAAACATGTGGTTGTGGAGTGGAGAGAGAATCGTATCGCCTCCTGTCCCCCCATTTGTGGCCACATGCTTAAGGGGAAGGGGTTAAATTCAGTGTTTGAAATTTGCCTGGCGCATTATGCATCTGGCTATCGGCCATTTGAAACCAAGTGAAGATGCCAGGATGGTGCCTGACTTCTCCACCATCTGGAGATGTTGCCTGGAGATCCTTGGATCTTGACTGTTTTCACACACGAGCAACACATTCTGTAGAATTCTACCTGTTATATTTTATCTGCACAATCAGAATGAATTTCAGGAACCAAAAAGTTATATTGAAAAATATGACTTATGAGGCATCTGGCCCAAGAATGGCAACCAGGCATTCTGTTTTGAGTACGCTAACCCTGGTTTGAGGAGCCATTTGGCACCTAGCTTATATGTCTGAGTTTCTAACACTGGTTAAATTACATTGTATTTTCTACAGTACAAGGATCTTCTTGATTTTTAATTGGAAGAGGATTCCAGTATTTTGCTTTCTTTAGTTCTTGCTAAGGCATTTTCTATAAAAGTCTTTAAGTCCTTTGTCTTTAGGAGCCCAGGAATATATTATATTATAAATATTCTTCACATGGGGTTGAACTAATAGCAGCAGCCCCAAGTGCTTGGCATTATGTAGAGCAACCCTGTATTTATTTGTTTGTTAATTTTGCCACTGTCACCAGCAGTCCCAAATGAGAGCATAAAAAGCACAGTGTAATATCAACACATTTTGTTTTAAATCAGGTTTATTTCCAGATGGCTCAGCTTCTCACTTTAAACGTTTTGTTGGATATTTTGATGTGACACCACCGGTAATAAAGAATCGTCTTTAACATTGTCATTTTTCATTAATCCTGCTGTTAAGCAACTACAGCCAGAATTCATTACAATGGGTATGAATATTTTTGAGTCATCAAATTGGGACTTTTGCCCCCCCCTTTTTTTGCTGCACTGCAAAATTAGCATGTACACAATAGCCAGCCAAAGTTAAGTACTTTGACACCACATTAGTTTCAATGGGAAGAATTAAGCATGTGCTCCAATAATCACAGTGAACGCAAAGGGCCCCCAAAGTGCTTAAATCTGGTGGGATGCACAGAAAGGGAGGATCAGAAATATGTGGGGACATGGACATAGCCAAGGGGGGAGCAGGGGGGAGCTGCCCCTTTAGGTCAAGTAAAACAATAGAAATACTCAGTGCTTTTTTTTCTAAAAAAATGTTTAGGGGTACTTTCATTTTCCTACTCATATTGAAATACTGCTCCTCAATGAGGCCAAACTTAGATTCACAAAATGTTTAGGGGTATGTGTACTCCTGCGTACCTCCAGAAAAATAGCACGAAATACTCAACTAACTAACAAATCATGTCGGTTCTGCCCCCCCCCCCAACATAAATCCTGGCTAAACCAGGGACTTAGGGGACCCCCATTCAAATGCATTGTGGGAGCAGCCCTAGGCACAAGTAGCTGCCGTAAAGCAAGCAGCATTGGTTCAGCTGATGTAAAATTGCAAACCCTGTTCAGTAGCAAACTATTTCATGACCACCTCTGCCACTTTTGTGGACTGCAGTATCATTATCCAGAAATACAAAATCAAACCATTTGCATCTCAAAGCCAACCTAGAAAATGAGGACCAAAACAGACATGAGCTTAAATGTGTGTCAGATTTTTATGTCATATAGTGCAACCCCCCTGTTTTGAGCCAAGCATTCCAGATTGACAGAAGCCACCCCAGCTTCTGATGCCAACCGGCGAACTCCCGTTTTGGCTCTGCCACCAGGGCCTCGGCCGTAACGGTGTGTGGCAGTGGGAGGGGGGAGATAGTGGTGGCACGTAAGGGCAGTGGCATGGTGAGGCAGCCGGGGTGGCGTAAAGGGGTCAGTGGCAGGATGGTAGGGAGTGGCGGTGTGGGGAGGCAGTGACTGTGAGATGGTGCAGGGAGGTCATATCCCAATTTGCCCTCCAGATGTTGTGTGCAGGATTTGAAAAATGCAAGTTCCATCACATGTAAAAAGGTAAAGGTAAAGGACCCCTGACAGTTAAATCCAGTTGTGAACAACTCTGGGGTTGCGGCGCTCATCTCACTTTACTGGCCAAGGGAGCCAGCATTTGTCTGCAGACATTTTTTCCAGGTCATGTGGCCAGCATGACTAAGCCGCTTCTGGAGAACCAGAGCAGCGCACGGAAACGCCGTTTACCTTCCCACCCGAGTGGTACCTATTTATCTACTTGCACTTTGACATGCTTTCGAACTGCTAGGTTGGCAGAAGCAGGGATCGAGCAACGGGAGCTCACCCCGTCGTGGGGATTCGAACCACCGACCTTCCGATCAGCAAGCCCTAGGCTCTGTGGTTTAGACCGCAGTGCCACCCACGTCCCCCATCAGATGTAGGGAGTGATAATTAATGGGATGAGAACAAGAATGTAAGTGGAAGTTAACCTTATCCTTTTCTTGTAGTCCTAAAGAAAACCCCTTTTCTGAAACAAGGGTTTGCATAGGAAGGAAATCATGTGTCGGTATGAATGGGGAATTTCCAAAACAAAGAGCAGCTTCAAATAAGGCAGGGGGTGTTTCCTCTGCACCACAGCAAAGGAGGAAAGGGTTACATTTGCCTTTCATACTGGCTCTAATCCTCTTAATTATTAGCACCCCAGCTGATGTAATTTGCATATTTAAAAGCCTGTATGTTTCATGCAAAGATTCATCATGTCTAATTTGGGCCTTGTATCTCCCACTGAAATTTCTGAGAATAAGTAAATACAGTCCTGGTATTATTTCAGTTTTGTCTTCCGTTTTTCCTCTCTCCTTGGGATATCACAATAACTGGATTTGAACTGGCAGTAATCAATTTACTGTACTTCAGATACTGTGAATCAACATTATATAATGTGGTTTTATAGGATTTAGCCCTGGAAAAGAATGTGTAAAATATGTTTCTTAGCAACACATGCGCATTCAAGCTTGCAAATCCATATGACTAAAATAGACCAGAAACATATAGCAAATAATGCCAGGCTTTCATTAACCTCAGCAGGCTTTCTTTTAATGCTGAAAACAGTACAATTGGGGCATTTAAGTGGTCAGTTTCACACAAGTAATTACTTAGACAAGTTTTTAAATGTAGATATTAATGGATATTCATTGGAATTATTTCTTGTAAAAAAGGTATTCAATATTGGCCACAGCATCTAAGCAAATAATATATGTACACTACTTGATTCTGATGACTGTGAAGCAGTGAAGAAAACTGTTAGTTCATATCACTTCCATTTTTCCAAAACTCATGTCACTTTGCATGCACAGTTCTGTATAGCAGAAAAGTTGGTGTTAAACTTAAAAAGCCTGTCCCAAGTCATTTTGGTGTCTCAAATGGAACACCAAATGGCACTCCCCTATTCTGCTAGGGCCAACCTTTAAAAAGGCTTGTTGACTCATTCAGACACCGATTTCTGCCTTCACCAGTGTTTATACGGGGAGAACCGTGTCTTTTCCATACAATTCTTTTGATGCTTGAGGTGGCATAGCTCAGTCAGTAAAGCATGAGACTCTTAATGTCAGGGTCGTGGGTTTGAGCCCCATGTTGGGCAAAAGAGTCCTGCATTGAAGTGGGTTGGACTAGATGACCCTCATGGTCCCTTCCAACTCCACAATTCTATGAATTCGCTCTTGAGAGTAATGGAATGCCATTGAGTGCTTTCACTCTCGGGGAGACTTGATCTACTCTGTCCAAAGAGCATGGCAGCAAGGAGCTCTGTGTGGTAGCAACTTGTGATTTTCTTAGCTGCTTTTTCATATTATTGCTTGCCTTTTTTCATATTATTGCATATCTGAGCAGTGCTAGATTCCAGGGGTTCCAGGTGCCCAGGGTGGAAATAAGGCACAGCATAAAGACTGGTGTCTTTATGATATATGGCTTATATACACATATATAAGGGACTTGGGTGGCGCTGTGGTCTAAACCACAGAGCCTAGGGCATGCCGATCAGAAGGTCGGCGGTTCAAATCCCCGCGACAGGGTGAGCTCCCATTGCTCAGTCCCTGCTCCTGCCAACCTAGCAGTACAAAAGCACGTCAAAGTGAAAGTAGATAAATAGGTACCACTCTGGTGGGAAGGTAAATGGTGTTTCCATGCGCTGCTCTGGTTAACCAGAAGCACCTTAGTCATGCTGGCCACATGACCCAGAAGCTGTACGCCGGCTCCCTCGGCCAGTAAAGAGAGATGAGCGCCGCAACCCCAGAGTCGTCTGTGACTGGACCTAACAGTCAGGGATCCCTTTACTCAGGGGTTTACTTCACACATATATAATATTGCAGGGATTAATACTGTGCAGTTTGAAGTGACTAGATCCATAAAAATGAGTCCCTTTGGAATAAAAACATCGTCAAAGCCCATAATTTCTTCTGTCTACCCTTAGGACCTCTTTTCCTATCTTGAGCTGCAGCTTCTTCCTTCGACCAGGTTGGGTACTTCTTTCCTTTTGGGTGAAGACAGGGACACCTTCCCTTTGTTCTCTCAATGGCTCATCACAGTTCCATTATTTTCTTAATGGCTCATCTCCCAGGCAATCTCCTGAACACGGGAAGCTGGGTACAGGGATTAGGAGTTTGGCGTCCCGTTTAACACACACAAGCCTTGATTGGATTCTAACACTTACGGGACCCAGGAATTTAGGGGAGCCTGGCACCCACAAACTCATGAGAATATTTTCATTAGAGATAGGGGTTGAGGCACCAGAATTAATTTAGACATATTTATTCAGAAGTAAGTAATACCATGTTCAGTGGAATTTGTCACCAAGTCAGGGTGCACAGGGTTGCAAAGAAGAAGAGGAGGAGGAGGAGGAGGAGGAGGAGGAGTTTGGATTTGATATCCCGCTTTATCACTACCTGAAGGAGTCTCAAAGAGGCTAACATTCTCCTTTCCCTTCCTCCCCCACAACAAACACTTTGTGAGGTGAGTGGGGCTGAGAGACTTCAGAGAAGTGTGACTGGCCCAAGGTCACCCAGCAGCTGCATGTGGAGGAGTGGAGACACAAACCCGGTTCACCAGATTACGACTCTACCGCTCTTAACCACTACACCACACTTTTGGGGGTTTTTTTGGGTTTTTTTGTAAATATTTATTAAGATTTTTGTAAAAGAAAAGCATAAGTAACAAACAACATTGCTTATATCATAACAAAATTTCATAACTTGTTTAGACTTCCTCACGTCTCCTGCTCCCACTTACATTGTTGAAAAGTTTTTTCAAGCAAATTATCATCTTGTTTACAATCTTATATCCACTCATTTAAATATAATCTAATAGTTCTCCCAAAGGGTTTGTCTTTTCCTTAATCTCACTTATCATCAAATTCCAATCTAATTTAGTGGTGGCCAGTTATTTATGATCAAGCATCCTTCTTAAGGGACACAGGTGGCGCTGTGGGTTAAAGCCTCAGCGCCTAGGACTTGCCGATCGAAAGGTCGGCGGTTCGAATCCCTGCGGCAGGGTGCGCTCCCGCTGCTCGGTCCCAGCGCCTGCCAACCTAGCAGTTCGAAAGCACCTCCGGGTGCAAGTAGATAAATAGGGACCGCTTACCAGCGGGAAGGTAAACGGTGTTTCCGTGTGCGGCTCTGGCTCGCCAGAGCAGCGATGTCACGCTGGCCACGTGACCCGGAAGTGTCTCCGGACAGCGCTGGCCCCTGGCCTCTTGAGTGAGATGGGCGCACAACCCCAGAGTCTGGCAAGACTGGCCCGTACGGGCAGGGGTACCTTTACCTTTACTATCCTTCTTAACATTCAATCAAGTTACAATATTTTTGTAAATAAATTTTAAATTTCTTCCAATCTTCTTCAATCCTTTCTTCTCCCAGGTCTCGGATTCTGCCGGTCATCTCTGCCAGTTGCATATAGTCTATCAGCTGCATCTGCCATTCTTCCAGTGTGGGTAGATCTTGAGTCTTCCATACACCACACTTTTGAACAAGGGTTCAAAATGGCAAAATGGTCACCAGCTTTAGAAATATATCTCCAACAGTACCAAATTCCTAATTAAGCAAAGCAATTGTGGCTGCCACCATTGTGCTTCTATAAACTCATTTTATTAACTATCTAATTCTGATTCTTCAGTAGAACAAAGTAACACAAACATTTAAAAGAAGGCCTCTTGCCCATCAAGATTAGTTTCAGATGACAGCCTCTACTGCACAAAGAATGTGGATGAAGTAATCTATGCTATGTGAAATGGGAGGAAGAAACATATATTGTCAATTTCTTTCTTTTCTCAGGTTTGCTTTGCAAAGCAAAACATTCTGCAGTTTTCATCAAGCAGGATATCATGGTAGACGGGACAGATTATGTGAACAAGGACATCTGTGTTTGGCAAACCTAGAATTTGTAGTGCCCTAACGTTCTTCAACTGGATATTTATGCAGCCAGACATTCTCCATCCTCTGTCTCCCTCAACAGCACTTTTCACCTGTTCAGTGAAATGTGGGAGCGGGGAAGTAAGACCTCATCTGCTGTCTCTCCTCCAAATCTCCATGAATCCATCCATAGGTTGGAATATAGCATTGGCACATGCAGCTGTACTCATTGTTAGGGCTGGGCCATGGGCAGAAGTCTGAGGTGAGCAAGCAGCAGGAATCAGAAGCCATGGGGCAAGACAGTTTTTAGGACCCAAAGAGGCAGGAGCAGGGAGCAAGGCAGAAGGTGGAAGAAATCAAGGACTCATTAACATGCCACAGCTCAGGAACACAATGGTGCTCAAGCAGGACTCAGTTTTGATGCCCAGAAAGTTCTATGGATCAACTGGATGGGCAGAGTCAGAAAGCTGCTACATGCAGTTCAGTCACTGACCACACAGAGCTACCATACACAGATCCCTGACACACACGGGTTCTGTACACCCATTTAGGTTTCTGTCTTTTGCAGGCTTCACAGTTGTGCAAAGATTATACGTACAACATATACATGCAAAAGTTCAATTCGGACCTTTCTATTAATATGTGGAGCAGGGACAGTCCATAAGAAGATCCAAATTCCTCCCAATATAGATCTTCTGACTGAATTGGTTCGTGAATCATAAATTCACCTCGAAATTAGAGACTGCTTTAGGCCTCATTATTGAACCTAAAGCACGTGAAACGCAACACATGAAGGAATATGAATGCTTGTCGAGGACAGTTTCCAAATGTTAGACTTGCTGCTTGTAGCATTTGCTTATGTGTCCTCTAAAAAGTTGTGGTTCAGGAAATTCTGTTTCCAATTCATTCTTTAAAAAAAAAAAAAGACTGCATGCTATATATGTAGGAAGATTTCAGGGGTATTATAAACTCATTCCTAAAAGTCAAAAAGTATAACTTGTGACAAACAGAAGCTAGATTGACTCTATGGGTAGGTGGAAAATGATTCTGCGAGATGGATTTGTCACAGGTCTACACGGAGAAGCTTCCAGCTCACAATCAATACATTAATCTGTCTATTCTAGTAAAACAGGTTAGAGGTAGGTGTGCATTGGTGCTTCTAACAATTTGTGTCACAATTTATCAAAACAAAACAAAACAAAAGTTACAGAATGGAAACCATATCCTGTTTTGAGTTTCCATAGACTTTTATGGATTATTTTCTGCTGGAAGATTCAATAGACAGAAACAAGCGGTACCTGTGCCATGGAATTTCAATAATGGAATAATAATAATAATAATAATAATAATAATAATAATAATAATATATTTATACCCCGCCCATCTGGCTGGGCCTCCCCAGCCACTCTGGGCAGCTTCGATAGAAACCAAAAATACACTAAAATATAACACATTAAAAACTTCCCTGAACAGGGCTGCCTTAAGATGTCTTCTGAATGTCAGGTAGTTGTTTATCGCTTTGACATCTGCTGGAAGGGTGTTCCACAGGGTGGGTGCCACTACCGAGAAGGCCCTCTGCCTGGTTCCCTGTAGCTTTGCTTCTCGCAATGAGGGAACCGCCAGAAGGCCCTTGGCGCTGGACCTCAGCGTCCGGGCAGAATGATGGGGGTGGAGACGCTCCTTCAGGTATACTGGACCGAGGCCGTTTAGGGCTTTAAAGGTCAGCACCAACACTTTGAATTGTGCTCGGAAACATACTGGGAGCCAATGTAGGTCTTTCAAGACCGGTGTTATATGGTCTCGGCGGCCGCCCCCAGTCACCAGTCTAGCTGCCACATTCTGGATTAGTTGTAGTTTCCGAGTCACCTTCAAAGGTAGCCCCATGCAGAGCGCATTGCAGTAGTCCAAGCGGGAGATAACCAGAGCATGCACCACTCTGGTGAGACAGTCCGCAGGCAGATAGGGTCTCAGCCTACGTACCAGATGGAGCTGGTAAACAGCTGCCCTGGACACAGATTTGACCTGTGCCTCCATGGACAGCTGTGAGTCCAAAATGACTCCCAGGCTGCGCACCTGGTCCTTTAGGGGCACAGTTACCCCATTCAGGGCCAGGGAATCCTCCACACCTGCCCGCCTCCTGTCCTCCCAAAACAGTACTTCTGTCTTGTCAGGATTCAACCTCAATCTGTTAGCCGCCATCCATCCTCCAACTGCCTCCAGACACTCACACAGGACCTTCACCGCTTTCACTGGTTCTGATTTAAAAGCTGGGTATCATCTGCATACTGATGAAGGTTGAAGGTTGACAAATTCACAGTAAACTGACCCAACCATAACTTGATTGTCAAGTTTCCTCTTACTTTCCCCAGTTGAAAACTTAGGTCAACCTGTGGCTAAAGATGGCTTGATCCCAAGTTCTCCACCTCTGCATCCCTGGTCAGAAATATTAACTGGAAGCTGGAGCTGGATAGGCCACAAACGGAAGGTTGGAAATTGCCTGGTATTTATATCATGACTGTCCAATACTGAGCCCTCCTTTTTCCCTTCCTGCCAATCACACAGACTTAGGCTAGACACATTCCTATTCCTTTCTGTGACTAAAAGGGTGCTCTGACACATGAGTGAATTCAGATTGTGGCAGCTCATTAAGGTAGCATCCAACTCTGTTTGATTTTTTTATGGATTTTATCACCACCATACATTAGCCACCTAAATTTTCACATTCACTTTTCATTTCCCTTGATTCAGAATTCACTTTTCCTACAGTATGATTACTACACTTTTTAGCACCAGCAATGTTCAAGACACTGTACAAAACAGAGAAATATACGGCCTACGTCAAAAGGGTTTATAAACAGAAAGCAGAGCAATTGAAGAAGGCATCTTGGTTTGAATGCAAACCATAGATAAGATAGGGCAACGTGAGCAATCAAACACCTATAAAATTTCCAAGAGATCCAGTGTGGTGTAGTTGTTAAGAGCGGTAGACTCGTAATCTGGGGAACCGGGTTCGCATCTCCGCTCCTCCACCTGCAGCTGCTGGGTGACCTTGGGCCAGTCACACTTCTCTGAAGTCTCTCAGCCCCACTCACCTCACAGAGTGTTTGTTGTGGGGGAGGAAGGGAAAGGAGATTGTTAGCCGCTTTGAGACTACTTCAGGTAGTGATAAAGCGGGATATCAAATACAAACTCCTCCTCCTCCTCCTCCTCTTCTTCTTCTTCCAAGAAAAAAAGGAAAAAAGAAAACAATTGCTGTATTTTGGTTTTAAATGGATGCTGTTTTGTCTTTCATCTGTTTTCATTACAGATTGACAGAGATCTCTGAAGGAGACTTTCTAAATTCAGATGGAAGGATATCAGGGTGTGTAGCACAGGGGAGTGTATGACTTTGAGGTTTGTGGGGGAAGTTTTTTAAACAATGCATGAAATTCCACTTGGCAGGGCAGTGGCCCAGCAGGCTTAGTGGCACAACAGGACAGGGAAGCCCCCATGTTTTGAGACCCTAGAGAGGCAATTATCAGAGACAACACTGAACTATGGGAATCAGTGCTTTAATGCAAGCTGCCTCATCCTTCCCTAAAGAGGCAGATTAATGTTAGGATTCCAAGACATACAATTAAAACACCACCCTGGGAAGTATATTTGAGTAGTAACTATGGTGCAAAAGGTGGTTTCTTCTTCTTCTTCTTTTGCTCACAATAAAGCATTAAATGAAATGAAAGGTGGTGAAAGAGAAAGGCAGTATATTCTTACAAACCAGAGCTATGTAAGATTTGCCTTGTTAAATATTTCTTAAGCAATTTTTAATTGACAACATATGTTCAACATCACATAGCAACGTGTGCAAAGCACTTTACATCTGTCATAGCCTCCTGAAGCTAATCCCTCTTTAATGTGCTCGCTTCCTTTGTATTGCTGCAGGCTTTGTTTCTGTTTACTGTCTTTTGAAAGGAAGGGGGGAATCAAGTTAGCTGTCAGCAAGAACAAGCTTATTCTACAAAGATTTTAATTCTATTAATCTTTTGACTGGCTATCTTTTTGGAAATCATTTCCAAGGACAAACGATGCACATGGAAGGAACAAGCCAAATCTGACTTTTTTCAAGGTGAAATTGTGCACTTGTATAATTGGGGCTTTCCTAAAGAAAAACTAAAATACGGAAAGAAAGGAAATTCTGGGGGGTGGTAGGGGACTCGATTTGATTATAACCACTGTGTTTATATCTATCATCTATCTATCTATCTATCTATCTATCTATCTATCTATCTATCTATCTAATCTATCATCTATCATCTATCTATCTATCTGTAAAAGTTAGTTCCTAGCATTTAATCACATCAAGTAAAACCAAGAAACAGAATCAAAGATTTTTTGGGGGGGGGGGGTCTCCACAAGCCTGCTCTCCCTCAGTCCCTTGAGATCATGATTAGCTTTTGGTAATGGGGAACACATCCAGGTTTGTAAAAGCCAGCCTTGCCTCCCCTGCCCCCATGGTAAAATCCTCAAGCATGGATGCACATTTGGCGGATGGGTAAAAGGACAACCACAAGGAGGTGAATTATGAAAGTTGGTTGGTGGGACAAGGGTCAAGGTCCAGCCAGTTTCTCTGATTAGCTTGCTCCTATTCATAGCTGTCAACTTTTCCCTTTTCTTGCAAGGAATCCTATTCAGAATAAGGGATTTTCCCTTAAAAAAAGGGGGAAAGTTGACAGCTATGCTCCTATTTATCGTGGGTGGTGCTGTGGGTTAAACCACTGAGCCTAGGGCTTGCTGATCAGAAGGTCAGTGGCTTGAATCCCTGCAACGAGGTGAGCTCCTGTTGCTCAGTCCCTGCTCTGCCAACCTAACAGTTCAAAAGCACATCAAAGTGCAAGTAGATAAATAGGTACCACTCCGGCGGGAAGGTAAACGGTGTTTCCGTGTGCTGCTCTGGTTTGCTAGAAGCGGTTTAGTCATGCTGTCTTGAGGACAAACGCCGGCTCCCTCGGCCTATAGAGCGAGATGAGCACGCAACCCCAGAGTCCGCGACTGGACCTAACGGTCAGGGGTCTCTTTACCCTTTACCTATTTCTCAAACATGACTTATTAAATAAAACTGAAATATGAATATGGAGATGAAGAGGAAATTTGACTCTCAGTGGCTGGGTGTCACCAGCCCACATCTCAGTGCTGTCCTTGAGTGTACCCTTCTTCTTTCCCTCAAGTTAGTAGATATTTACACTTGGGGGGGGGGGGATAAAGTGGTTCACCTGAGGGCAAAACCTTTATTGCAGGTCCTGTCGCCTCTTTACAGATATTATTGAAATGCTACTGTGGGATGTTTGCCATAAATAAGTCTGTCATCCATCTGTCGTAGTAACTAGCACATTGATAGTAAAGTATAGAATACTAGCAGCCTTGTATCTGGAATTGCTTGAGAATTTTAAGGAACCAAAAAACCAATGCAGTTTTGCAATCAGTAGTTTAAATCAGCGCAGTTTTGAAAGGTCAGTCCATCATCTTGTTACAAAATGGCATCCAACTGCATTTGAAAATAGATACAATCCAGATCTGAGGAACCATCATGCAAAATTTGGTTAAAATCCATGCAGTTTTGAAAGGTCAGTCCACCATCTTTTTAAAAATGGCCTCCAATAGTATCTAAACATAGACAAAAACCCACTCCTCACTCTTGGGAATGGTCATGACAAATTGGATGACAATATATTTAGAGGTGTCCAGATTAGTGCATTTTGGAACTGCCATGCTAAATCTGGCGACAATATCTTCAGAGATGACAAAATAGCTTCAGTCTTTCTGGACTGCAATACAGATCATCAGTCCTTGCAGGATCATGCATTGCAGAACTGAATAAAATGCAGGGGCAGGCAAGGGCAAGAGAAAGATCCCAATGTGCATGCGCTCAAAGGCACAACATTGTGAGTCACCAGCATCAAAGCATTTCCAAGAACCGTGTGCTCCTGTTGTTGTGACAGACAGATCTGAGAATTAAATTAGAACACATGGCTTCCAAACAAGGCATGGTGTCATGCTCAGAGAAATCTTGGCAAACTTCTGCTACAGGAAAGTAAAGAGACTTCCTTGCCTTCCATCAACTCTGTGACACATCGAGCCAATGGGAAGGCATTCTGTGAAGGATGGGATTGTAGTCATGCAAACATAGAAGCGGCACTACCCTGACCTTGTCTTGATCTATCAGCTTCAAGTTTTGAGTGAAGACTCGCAGTAGCGTGCAGCATTATGAGGCATTAGTGCCAATGATTGACTCGGAAAACATTAGCAAAGGGGTAGAAAAAGTCCTTGCACACTGATTTGCAATACATCTTTGCTTCCTTGTAAAATTAACTCTGCATCTTAGTGTCAGATATATGACTTGTCTGCTATGACTGAGACTCTTCCTTTTGTTTAATCATGTGTCATTACAAATAGACTGTTCATGCATGCAAGAATAGAGAGGTTATTAGGGATATTTTTTAGGTTCCAGATGAGTATGATGGAGAAGAAGGTCATTCTCTTCGCTTATCATATGTAGGGTTCACAAAATTATGGGATTGGGAAACCCTGGCTGCATGGTTTGCTAGAGAATTTTGCTTATGCATCTAACCACCACTGACAAGGTTGTGTAGTTGTTTATCTATTTGACACCTGATGAGAGGGCGTTCCACAGGATGGGCAGCACTACTGAGAAGGCCCTCTGCCTGGTTCACTGTAACCTCACTTCTCACAGTAGGGGAACTGCCAGAAGGCCCTCGGAGCTGGATCTCAGTATCCAGGCTGAACGATGGGGGTGGAGTTGCTCCTTCAGGTATACAGGGACAAAGCCATTTTGGACTTTAAAGGTCAGCACCAACACTTTGAATTGTGCTTGGAAATCTATTGGGAGCCAACGTAAATCATTTAGGAGTGGTGTTATATGGTTCCAGTGGCTGCTCCCTGTCACCAGTCTGGCAGCTGCATTCTGGATTAGATGTAGTTTCCTTCAAAGGTAGCCCCACATTGCAGTAGTCCAAGTGGGAGATAACCAGAGCATGCACTACTCTGGCGAGACAGAGCATGGGCAGGTAGGGTTTCAGCCTGCATACCAGGTTGAGCTGGTCGACAGCCGCCCTGGACACAGAACTGACCTGCGCCTCCATGGACAGCTGCGAGTCCAAAATGACTCCTAGGCTGCGCACCTGGCCTTTTAGAAGCACAGTTACCCCATTCAGGACCAGGGAGTCCCCCACACCCGCCCGCCCCCTGTCCCCCAGAAACACAGCCATCCTTTGAAATGTGCACTTATCTGAATTTTGTGATGCAGTTCTCCAACCAAACATTTTTTATAGGGTGTATTAAGGAAAATGGGCCTAAAGTGACCCACATTAGTGAAAATAGCACAAAAGTGTATTATATTAGGGGAAATTGCTTCACAAAACATACACATGTGTGTGTTAGGCAAAATTACAGACAAAAATGTGTGTTAGATATTTACGCTGAAATGCCAGTGAATTTTCATAATAAACTGATGTGGAATTGTGAAGAACTGAGCATGAGATTGGAAAAATGAGAATCTGACAGACTACTGTCATATCCACATACTGATTTCAGCTCAAAATCCATGACCATAGCCAGTCCTGCAATGATACAAGGGGCCACCTAATTCACTATTGGATAGTTGTGAATTTGAAAATCCCAGAGTGCTGAAGTTAAAGACACAAATAAAATCCTGGGACGTTTTTCTTTCCCCCACAAAGCTGGTAATAGGTTCACAATTAATCATTTCTGTCTTTAAAGATGTGGCTTTCCAGCAAATAAAGTTTTATGTCTTTCAACACCCAGAGTAACAGGAAGACACTTAGAAAATTGTGGGAAGGCATCCAGTCATCAAAGCAACTCATATCTAATCAGATAAGAATGTGATGGATTTAAAAGTCACTGAAACATTAAAAGAGCAAGTCCATGTTAACAGTTGTATGTAAAGCTAAAATGAATAGGAACTTATTTCCCTTTCGTAAATAACATTAACACCATGAAAGCTTTTTTGTACAGTTTCCTTGAAAACATCTATTGTACAGTCCTACCCCCTAGTTCATCCTTATTCTTGATCTACTCTACTGTAATGGAATTTTTACACAGAATTTCCCATTCTTTCAAAGATCAGCCACAAGGGAAATATTTTTACTTTTCACCTCTAGGGCACATGGCAGAAAACTAGGATGGGAAAACCATTTGGTGGGGAAATAATTGTTTTTATCTTTATATGACAACCTTATTTTAAGGCCCGATTGATTTATGGTTGTTATTAGAAAATCATTTGTCAACTTAAGAAGAAAAAAAAGCACATGTGTGAAACAAGGGGGGTTAAGCAGGTCCCTTTCGAGACACATCAATCCATTTGCTAAAGAGCAAAAGCTTGTTCTATTCTCGTTCAAGGACCCTTCATACAATTATATCATATTGCAACCAGAAGTAGGTGGTGAAATCATTTTACCCCATAGCCTCAAGAAAGGAATCCAAAAAGGTCACATTTGAAAAGGTCACTAAACCACTGAATATATTAGTGCTTAAGGAAGGTGCTAATGGGTTTCAACATTGAAAGTTCCAACAATAATGATAAGAAGGAAGAAACAATGCAGCTCAAAAATTGCACTCCTTTCCCCAATATGTCTACATTTTAAGCATTTGTTGCTGCTTTGGTACTGACCATCAGATTGTATGAAACATTGCATTTTTGGTATTGTTTTCACTTTGTTTTTAAATTGTTGTACTTTTTTATTAGCTGGCCTAAGCTGTTACAACAGGAACTGTGGGGTATCAGAAAATAAACAACAAAAACCTTTTGGCCTTGTTAACTCATTTTAACGCTTCCAGAAGAACCCCAAAATCAAAGGATCTGTGGCTAAAGCAACATCTGCTGACCATTTAATAGACTCCAGTGGAAAGTTGTCAAGTTGAAATTCATATGCAGATTTGACATTGTTGGGCTGGGACTGGAATGACTAGACCACAACTGAAAGTATCTGACCCTCTTTGTGTGTTTTTGCACACTGTTCAACTTACTTGGCCAACTTCTTGTTAGGTTATTACACCCACTAGGACTGGGTAGAATAATAGAATAATAGAACTGTAGAGCTGGAAGGGACCACAAGATTCATCCAGTCTAACTCCCTGCAATGCAGGAATCTTTGGTCCAACATGGGGCTCAAACCCACGACCCTGCTCTACTCTCATGCTCTACTGACTGAGCTATAATGAATGTTGACTGGCTGTTGCTTGCATTTGTGCTCTGCATATCATTGGGGCATGCTTATTTCTTGCACTGTTGGGCCTTCTAGCCTACAGTAAGACAGCACTTTGTGCAGCAACAACATCCTTTCCCAAGCCATACTTGTCAAATGTTGTTTGGGATTTGCACTTAAGTCTCCATCCAACACCAAATCTGAGGTTCAGATTTTCTTTTGAGGGGGGATTTGCACTGCTGCCCACCTTCAACTGATGGACAGAGCAATTCACAAACAATTCAGTCTAAAGTATAGAGGCCAACCTAGAGCATTCTCACACCTGAGGCTAAACTTGTGTGTTCCTACATCCTACAGATGCTTCCTACAGGAATCTGGTTGGCCACTGTGGTAACAGGATGCTAGACTGATGCAGCATTTGATACAGTGGTACCTTGGTTCTCAAACATAATCCGTTCTGGAAGTCCGTTCCAAAACCAAAGCATTCCAAAACCAAGGTGAGCTTTCACATAGAAATGCAAAATGGATTAATCTGTTCCAGACTTTTAACAACCCCTAAAACAGCAATTTAACATGAATTTTGCTATCTAAGGAGACCATTGATCCATAAAATGAAAGCAGTAAACAATGTACTGCCGTCACACAATCGATCAATCAGTAGCTGAACTGGGTTCCCCACAGTCACAAAAACAAAACAAAAAAGAGCCGCAAAAACAAAAATGCAAAATAAATAGCAAAAACAGACAGACCTCAGCGTAACACTCAAATCAGAAGTGTAACACTCAAAACGGAGCATGTTCAGCTTCTGCAAAAGGTTCGCAAACCGAAATGCTTACTTCTGGATTTGCAGTGTTTGGGTTCCAAGGTGTTTGGGTACCAAGTTGTTTGAGAACCAAGGTACCACTGTATTCTTATGCTATGTTAACCTTTTGAGTTCTCATGTCATTTGTCCAGTTATTGTTCATGAGAAAAAAATGGATGAGAGGCATGTCTAATGAAAAGGAACATTTTGGCAAATGTAGGTTTTATGTCTGCATTACATACCTGATAAAATGGCATTTGCTCCAAAGTGTTGCATGTGGAAATGTACAAAGTCTCATTCAGTCTGATCCAGGTTGCTCTTCATCGGTAGGAATGATACTTACATATATTTCAGTGCTCAGAAGCGCTATGTATCTCCATTCAGTTTAGCAAGGGAAGTTTTGGGAATTGGAAACAGAGATGCGCGCGCACACACACACACACACACACAACTTTCCACAATTTATTGCATTTGTATCCTATTCCACTTCCAATGATGTTAACGGCTATGTTTCACGCGCACCCACTGGGGTGAATGAAATTTAGTGCAGCATCCCAATATGTTGGTCAAAAAGACACAGTTCTTAACACAACAGTGTTAACCTTAGAAAATGGGACAGAAGTGTGCAATATTCCTCACATTTGAATGTGCCCTTAGTCTGCCAGTGAAGGAAGAGACTCAAGGCAGCTTTCACCCTTCATTTCTTCTGCTTGGCAATGCCATGAGTCACCTGCTTACCAGCTTCAAGTCCGTTTTCTGGTTAAAGAAGCAAATGGTTACCGTAGCAGCGAGCAAGCAGGGAGGAGCAAAAATAACATATCAGCTTTTGATTTGCTGGCCCGCTAGTGAAGAAAGTGTTGTGAGCTCCCCCTTTCATATTGTGTATGTATCTTCTTGGGTAGTACGTGTAGTTTTAAGACAGCTAATAAAAAAGGAACTATGAAAAATGTGGTACTGAAGGTATTTGACAGCCAACATATAGAAATGATTTGACATTGCATAGAAATCCCCGAAACCATCAGTCCTCTGTTTTGGGTTGCAGTTAAAACGACAAGCTGGATAGTTACACTCATGAACATAAGACACAATGGCCATCAGGAGAAGAAATATCGGTTCTTGACTTGAACACTTTTACATTGGAAAAGGGCTGGCAAAGATTTCTGAAGAAAAAGCATTTGTGGTGTCAAAAAAGCAAAGACTGTGACTGATGAAATCATACAGACACATACTGAAGGTAATGCGGCAATATCAAATTATAGGCAAATTTGGAGCAAAATGCTAAAAGTTAACAGGCAAACAAGGTAGAATTTGGCAATCTACCCATAAATAAATAAGCTATTTTTCTTTTTAAGTGAAACTTGTTTGCTAAACAGCATGGTAGATGTATGCACTGAGCAACGCTAGTCCTAGAAGGAGTTACATGAAGAATGTTTTCATTAAACTTTTTATCTTCTCTATACAAATTAAATGGGGACTTCTACTCTGGGTTAATGAGGGTATGCACAGGAAAGTGATGGATGGCTGGTGAAAGACCCTGTGTGAGAGGCAGGGATGCGAAGATCTCCCAGGGTGGGAGGCTGGGAGAAGAAAGGTGAGAGAAGGGTCCACCCCCTTCTGTGTGAGACATGGGTTGAGATCTGCCTTTGAGAGAGGGCTTTCTAATTTCTCCCCTCTTTTTCTTTTCTTCTTGCTTTTTTCTTTGTTTTTAATTTTTATTTTAACTTAGTTTGTTTTTATTGCCTGATATGATAAAAAAGTGCAATAACAACTTAAATTGGAAGCAACATTTTTACCATAATTTGATAAAAAGTTGATGGAGCTCCCAGGTACTCCCTCTGCTCACCCTGAAAACTCAAGGCTTTGGTTCTATGAGATAAGAGCTGCCTTCAAATGTGGGGCCTATTGTGATCGTTTTACTACTTATAATGCTCATTCTTCTCTTCCAATTTTTCTGTTGTTCCTTTTACACTGCAGTATCTGTTGTGATATGTAACTGTGGCCTTTTCGTTGATATACTGCCTTATCGTGCTAAACAGTGGAAAAGAGTTGTATGCCAGGATACAGCTCCTGATTTTGTCATGTGAGCGTCAGTGGCGTGATAATAAAAATGGCAAAACACAAAAGTGCTTTTTCAAGTTTGTGGGGTTCTCAACATCCCCCTCCCCGAAACAAATTAACATGGGAATGAGTGCTAATCTTCTCCTAGATTCCATTCTGTTTCCTGAAGAGGCTTTTACCATGTGTCAAAGATCACATAAACACAATAATTAACAGGTAAGAAAACATCAGGAAGATGGAATGAAGTGCCCTCTGAATGCAGCCAAGAACTGAATGTTGGCTATTCATTAAACCTGTTATGATCTTAACGACAGCACTACACAATTTCCTTAGGGTTTGCAGGCAGTAGATGCTGTGAAATGACTTAGCCATTTTTTTAATCATTCTGGAATTGCGGTGGGAAACAAAGAAAAATGAGAATTCAATGAGGGCGAGCTTGGTCTCAGAGTCTGCAGGTGTCAGCGACTGAGGAGGGGTGTGTTGCCGCCTACCCAAGAATGCCCCATGGATGACACAGAGGAAGAAGACTTAGATCCAGGACAGTAGTGGTGGGATATGGGGGACCAGTCTGTGGAAGGAACAAGCTGGGAGATGCTAGAAGCAGAGGGGTTGAGGGAGCATGGGGGTGGGTGGAGAAGAAGAAAGCTGTTCCAGGACAGGACTGGATGCTGAGAGTCTCAATGTGAGTGCAGACTCTGACAGAGAGGCAGAAGCTGTTTCTATTGCTCAGCAACTGGATAGTCCTGTTCCAACTAGCTCTCCTCATCCACTAACCCCCAGAATGAGAAGAGTCCTGCACATTGCTGAGCAAAGGGCCAGACAGGCCAAGAGGGGAAGCCCTCCCACTCGCCACAGTTTGCCGTCAGTGAGGGTGCCAGAGAGGGGAAGGAGGGGCCAGACGCCAGTTACTGCAATGTCTTCAAGTAAGGGAGATGAGCCTAGAGGAACGCTGTTGTGTTTTTACTTCTGTGAATAAAAGTTCATTGCATTTCACATCTCAAGTCCTTTTCCCTGACCTGTGGGTGACCTGCATTCTCTTGGCAGCCCCTTGGCAGCCAGGCCTCTGTATTTGCAATGCTCTTTGGAGATGGGAGACAATGAATAATAAAATGGGTGTGCTGAATGCTGTATCTGATTGACATACTGCAATTTTCATTGGCCATTTTCCGTGAAGCAATCTTCAGATTCATCTTGAATTTCACTTTAGGCACTTTGGTGCTAACGTAGATTGTGCAACTTGTCCCTCCCACCAAGATGTTTCACTAATCTGATCTAGGGCTGCCAACTTGAATAAAATATGGGGGGGACCTGGTAAGCCCCCCCCCCCCGCGTAATTGATCACAAAATGTGGTGCACACACCATTTGAATGGCAATGCCCATAAAAAAAATGGGGGGTGATCCTCTCAAATATGGTGTGTGTGTGAAGGTAGCTTGGCCTCTAGGAATTAGCTCTTATGATCTGATCAAATTTAGTTGGCTTTCCTCAAAATTCCTGTCACCTTGACAGGAAGGAACATGAAATTCTGAGGCACTGCTGATGTAGATTTTTTTATAGTGCTGAAGGCAATGCAGCCCAAAGACCACTCGAAAGTATCTGCCACAGAATAGCTATATATATTACAGATATATTACAGATGAACCTATTGAGTGTTAACTTCTGCAATCAACTATTCTGCACTGAAGCATTGTGTTTTAGGGAACTGAGCATTGCAGTTAGTTTACTTTCTTTTCTTTCAACATTTCTTAGACAGTTCCCTCTCACAATGTATCTCCTAGCTGTAGGCTTTCGGTCAAAGATTTGGCTGATTATTTCAAATTAATACACGATCTCTCATTTGTACAACAGCAGGCAAGGTACACCTCTCCTCTCTACCTTTTTAGTATGTATTAAAACCGTTTTATCTATAAAATGTCCAAAGTGACTAATAGCATCTGAAACCTGAAAAACAGGGCAACAGTAATAATCATATCAAAGTGGCAAACAGCAGATAAAATCCAGAAGCAGGCAGTCAAGAGCTAAAACATTATAGATATTTAAGATAGGCCAGCAGAAGTTTAAATTTTCATGGGGCAGCCTCAAAATCTAAAACCAAGAGGATTACAACAACTTCAGAACAGAAAGGTCAACTAAGTGAGAAGAATTGGAAGTTTTGCACCAGTGGAGTGCCCAGTAATCACCACTATCAACTAACCTGTTGAAAATATGCACATCCTTCCCTCTCTCTCATTCCTATCAGGGATGGAGAGACCATAGCCCTGCAAATGTTGCTAGGCTACAACTCCCATCATCATTGACTATTGGCCATGCTGGCTGATGGGAGTTGGAGTCAAGCAATATCTGGAGTGCCACAGGTTCTTCATCCTGTCTCTATAGTTCACAATGAATTTCACCCAGGAACCATCTGTAATGCTTCTATTTGATTTATTCCTATTGAAGTGCAGCACACTCTCCTTTTGGCTAGTAGAATGTCACAGTAGTGCTGAGTTTATTATTAGTCATTCCATGGCTCCAGGAAGCAGACCTTGATAGAAAAGCTCAGCAAATAATGGATGGCACATAGCACATATTTGTATAAACACTGCTGATCACTCTTCACTCACAAATGGAAGAACCGAGGTGGGAGCCAAGTGTGGGTAAATAATGATACCAAATGAGAGTCAACACATTTAAAACACAAGGAAGGTCATGATAAACCACAGTTACGTGGGAGCACAGCATATAAGAAACCGAGCCAGTGATTATGAAATATCTGTATCAAAATAGCAGCTAGATAACAAACAATATTGTAAGACTAATGCGTTTCCCACTAAAATGACAAGTTCATGTTTATATAAATGCTGCTGTATAGATGGGCTTTAGGTAAAGCTGAAATGGAAATTCTCAAATGTTCAATATTTGGGATTTTTCAGATTTTGGCCTCAACATATTCATATGGGAAACCTTCAAGATCACATTTTGAATGTGACAGGTTTAATTCAAAGTGTGAATGTTTTAGATTTCTTGGCGTCCCTCGAGTGTTTCAATCTTGGCAGGCAACCATTGTGAAATCTCACAAGCTGTCAGCTATCAAATATTAATTACTATAGCATGTTGTCTACCCTATGCTGTATGACAAAAAATGCACATACCATGACGTAACTATCAAATACTTTGCAGTATTAAATGCCTTTGCATGCCAGCCACCACATATAGCACACCACTGGTTTTCAGAGTGTCTACAGATCCCATTAAAATCCATAGAGATGACTACAGTTTCTAGAAAGATGAAGGCATTTGTTTAAAAATGGGGTACAGAAGTAGAAACCTGTTGGGCTACAAGCAGAAGGGAAGTGGCATAAAAAGGAAAAATGGGGAGAATTCAGGAAACTTTCACTAACACATACCTTTTAATACTCGCTAAAATTCAAACTTCAGAAAAAAATCTATGCAGCACTAGTCCTCTTGTTGAGATTTAGACGGTAATTCCCCCCACCCCAATATTATAGACTAAGCCCTCAGGGCTAAATTAGGTGTGTTGGTTGTGTAAATTCATGTCAATAGAAGCCAAGAGTACATCTGGGGGAGAGGTAGGAAACTGTTTTTCTTTTTTCTTTTTTCTGTTTCACACCCTGCTATAGTCCCAACATCATTTCCCATTTTGAAGCTCTTTGAAGATTTAAAGCAAGGGTCAGCAGGGGGCCAGTCCACTGTCCCTCAGACCTTGTGGCGGGGCGGACTATATTTTGGGGGGGGGAAATAAAATGAACGAATTCCTATGCCCCACAAATAAGCCAAAGATGCATTTTAAATAAAAACACACATTCTACTCATGTAAAAACACCAGTCAGACCCCACAAATAACCCAGGGATGCATTTTAAATAAAAGAACACATTCTACTCATGTAAAAACATGCTGATTCCCGGACCATCTGCAGGCCGGATTTAGAAGGCGATTGGGCCAGATCTGGTCCCCGGGACTTAGTTTGCCTACCCATGATTTAAAGGGTCCCAACCAGCACCAGTAGAGGCCTCTCTTGAAATGACAATAGGAGCTTCAGAGAGGAGATTTTCGTTGAAGCCATGGCAGGGAGAGAAAGAGTTAAACTTAATTTTGAGTCGACAGGGTCTGGATGTCGCTATTAGGTACACACTACACTATCCCCCCCCCCCCACATAGAAATGCACCTGTCAGTTTAATTTTGGGGGTCTGCCTTGGTAAGGTTTAGGCATTCATGGCACCCCAAACATGCACATCTATTTAGACACACACGCATACAAACATATGTATCCTGTGCATTGTACACAATAATATGCATGGTAAGAAAGGCATGCAAATAATATTCAGTCAGGATGATAATCATGGGGAGGGGTCTTTGCTGCCTGCCCCCGACACCTGCTGTGGTCTTTATACCTTATAAGTATACCATGTACTCTGAAGGTTAAGAGGGGCCCAGTTGAACCAGTAGGCTGTTTCATTGTGCTATAGACATTTTGCACATATCCGGATCGAACATCACAACTCAGCTCAAACATCTATTGTGGTTATACTTGCTCAGCATTTCAGAGCAGGTAGACGTAGGGGGCCCTTTTCAAGCAGCTCCTAAAGCAGTCTGCTGGATTATCTATACCACTTCCCTTTACATAAAGACAACCCCATCCTTGTCCACATTACATATTGGACGTTAAATTCTTTCCCCGAGAGACTAACTTTTCTTTTTGTTCTGCCTGAATTCATGTCCTCTGAAGTCTCAGATTTAAAAAGAGGAGAGTTCATATGGTATAATGCAGCTTCAAAAAGAAATCACAGTCTGTTTCTCCATTATAAGCAGGATTAAGAACCGCAAAAAATGAGCTAGTCCACTGCGTTTACTCCTGATCTTCCAACTGCCTAGCTGAGAAACAAGACCATTGTCATCTCTTCATCCTCAGTTTTAAGTCTACAAAAGTCTTTAGCATAAGTAATATGTATTAAAGTGTCAATAAACTGTCTGCAGTATTTGAGGCCTAGTTAGCATTTTTATTGAGCTCCTTGTGTTAGCATTTTCTGAAATTGACTTTTATTAATTACCAATTTAAATCCATAACTCAGATAGCACAGGTCACTAGTAAGTGGGTCATATCAACATTAGATGTTTTTACCAAGAGCAGTGCTTAAACTTCAGCAGATTTTGCTGGTAGCAATTAAAATAAGCATGTACCACAGCCTATTTATCATGGCAACTAGACAAGTTTAAGACATTTACATGGTGCTCTTGATGAAAGGTAGCCTTCCACCCTATGGCTGTTGTTCAATAACATGCTCATTTCCCATAATCGAGCCTAATTAAGGGAAACTGGTTATTTACCTGTCAGTAAAGAGGGGAAAAATAATTTTGAGTGTAAAATGCAGCCTGGGGAGATATAATTGCTAAATTCTTGACTGTCCTCCGTGGGAGATTTGGTGTGGAAATTATTGATATTGTTCAATTATGCTAGTGCCACACAGTGTTGGATTCCATTTTAAAGGGTTGTCAGCATTTCTTCTTCAAAGCTTAGCAGTAAGTTGTATTTATAAGGCTGCAAGAGAAAACTTCACCCTCCTCTAAGAAAACAAAAAAAGTCAATATAGAAGGAAATGTTTGGAAGCTTATTTGAAAAGAAGGACAGTTTTAGTCTAAATGTCTATGTTTTATTCCCATCCCATTTCATTCTTTCCCCGCCATCTAAAAGGTCTCCAAAATGACATTCAATACTCAAATCTTGAAATATGAAAACTCATTTATATGCTACCTTTTGGCCCTCAAAATGGCCCAGTGTGCTTTACGGCATTAAAAACTGACAGTCTAAGCAAATAAATGACAGTGCGAGCCTATATATCTCCACACGGAAGTCCCATTGAGTTTAATGGGGCTTACGTCCAGGTAATGGAGTATGGAATGCTGTTTAAGACTCCAAGCCTATTCTCATTTACCTGGTAGTAAGCCTCATTGAACACAAGGAGACTTACTTCTGAGTAGACATGCACAGGAGTTTAGTGTTACTCTGTTTTAAAAAATGAAAATGAAAGCAAACCTATAAGAAATAAACAAAGCCATTGTAATCCACAGGCAATGATTCCTCCCCCCCTCCCTTTATCAAATTGGTAATGGAAGCTGATAAAGCCATGAGATCCAAGAGGCCATCTTGGTTGTGAGTCCTGGGAGGGTTGACTGACTCCAGCTACAAAAGCTGAGGCTGCTGAACAGACTCTTGGGGTATTGTTTAGGGGCTTTTGTTGCTGTTGTTAATATTATTTGTTATTTATATTTATATTATTTGTTATTTGTATCTTTATTTTTAGATCTTATAACAATTGGTTCTCTCACACACATCCAGAAAAGAAAAAGACCGTATTGGCTTAGGGACAGGGGTGGAGACAAAATCAGTTCAGTTGGTATTTCTTCCTTAGCATAGAGAGGTTCTAAATATTTAAAGAAATTGATAGGAACCTATCTAATTTGCATTTCCCAAAGCAATATGCAAATAGAAATGTAGCAATCCTTCAAAAAGTGCACTTCTCTAAATTTTGCAATACAGTTCTCCTGCCTAAAAGAATTTTTGCAAAAAAGCATATATTAGGGGCATAAAATACACATTAAAATGTTTAATGCTAATGAAGTTTCCTCCACACTTTCCTTATAAGTTGATACGTAAATTAATTTAAGATGGGAAGCATGAAACTGCGAAAAAATTGACAGATTTATTGATTCCCTACTTAGCCATACTTTCTAGAGATTTTTAAAGGCCAAATCTTCCATCATCCCCATTCCTTTTCATTGTGTCATATAGTCTACAAATGGTCAAACAGACTGTGGAATAGATCCAAGAAGTCTGCAGGTCATCATTGCTTGTTTGTTTGATTGTTTTTAAAAAGAAGAAAATTTCACAAGAATCTCCATAGATTCCACTCCACTTGGTATCCTCCTGGTGTTTTTGATCACAGCTCACAACCTCGCTAAACCATTGGCCATGCTGGCTGGGGCTGGTGGCAATTTGAAGCCAAAATCATCTGAAGGGCACCAGGTTGGGGGAAAATGCCCTGTGAGGTAAAATTTGCGCATTTTCTCTCTCTCCTTATTTTCTATGTTTGCATTACAAGACACACGCCCCCCCCCAAAGAAAGAAATATGAGGACCACCCCTCCTCCCACAAAGCAAACACTCCCAACAAATTACATGGTGGGTTTTTTTTTTATGAAGGTGGGTGGTGAAGAAGCAAAGCTTTATGATAGTAAATACTGTACACAGGGTTTTATGCTTCCTGTATAAAATGTACTATAGAAATGTAAAGTACTTATTATCTTGTTTATTGTATTTTGACTTGTGGGATAAACCTCTAACTGATTGTCTTGAGAAGAGGTATAATCTGTTACACTCGGCTAACAGTACTATTTCCTTCTTTCTTATCTTGTGTTTGGTCTGTTCAGACATGTTTGTTCTTCTTGCTGATCTTTTAAAATGTGTTTAGCAAAGTAAATGATGGATGGATTCTATTAATGTCCTTTAAGTTCACGTGAAGTTTGCGGCACACTTTTTCTTTCTGCGTGCTTTAACGTTGGGTTGTGAGTTTTCAGTTTTCTCAATAGCGATAAACAGACGTTGGCCAACCGCTTCCTTGGATGGAGATGCACTCTCCCTGAGGGAGCAGGCACACAGCTTTTTTTTGGGGGGGGGGGGCTTCTGGATTCAGGTAGCCCCAGGTGGCCAGAAGACCCTTTACCAGCAACACCTGGTATAGTAGTTATGACCCTTCCTGCAGCAGGAGAGCTTGAGCACAGTAGTGAATTCAATACTGCAATACTGCAATGCATTCTATCTGGGGCTTCCCTTTCACTTGATTTGCAAGCTGCACTTAATGCAGAATGCTGCAGCCCAATCGCTGACAGAAGTGAGGCTGTGGCCTTCATCTAGACTTCCTTTTGTTATTGTTTTTAATTAAAGATTTTCTGGAGTTCCACACTTTCTAGGCACAGGTCTGGGCTTTCCCAGCGGGTTTTATTTTGTCCCAGTGCTTTCTCCACGAATAACTGCATTCTACTGCTAAATCAGAGCAAACAGCAATCTGCGGAAAATGTGACTGTCATTTGTTTCAATTCAGCAGCAAAACACATATTTTCCTGGCAAAAGAACCCAAAAAAGGTGGGGGGAAATGCTCAGACATGGAGCTTTGAATCAAATCAAATCAAATACCTTTATTGGCATCACAGTATAAAACATTTCGGGTCACTGGGATAATTAAAAGGACAAGGGTGAAGCTGTTGAGAGTCATAAGATCCCACTGTGATCGTGTGCACTTAGATATTCTGCTACGCCCTGTCTGTTCCCCGAAAAGGATGCTTTGTTGGGAACCCTTTCGGGTAAAATTGTGGCTAAGAAGGAAGCTACTAAAGCAGTGATATCTTTCTTTTTTAAAAAAAAAAAATATTTTTATTACTTTTAAGAAATACAGAAAAAAGAATAAAGAATGGTTATAAGAAAATAGAATAGAAGAATAACAAATTTTCATGTTCTTTTTCCATCCAATCTAAAGGACTTCCCCACATCCTCCAAACCCTACGTTCCCTGTCTTATAAAGCATCAGCAATTTGTTTTTGTTTTTTTAAAAACATTTTTTATTGCTTTTTAAAGATACAGAAATACAGAAAAAAGAATAAAGAGTGGTTATAAGAAAATAGAATAGAAGAATAACAAATTTTCATGTTCTTTTTCCATCCAATCTAAAGGACTTCCCCACATCCTCCAAACCCTACGTTCCCTGTCTTATAAAGCATCAGCAATTTGTTAACTTATTTCAAAACTTATTGTATCTTCCATTTTATCATGTTCCCTAATTTCAATTTTACTGTAACCCAATTCTTATATGCTTTGTATTAAACACAATAAAGTTGTTTCATTATTTTACCTCTAAATTCTTGTGTCTTAATTTTCATTTCATTAACTTACATTTGCTGAAGCTAGAGTTTCCTGAAAGGTGCATTTTTTAACATTCATACAGCTTATAGTGTTTTTTCAAATAGTCCTTAAACTTTTCCCAGTCCTCCTCAATTGTTTCTTCTCCCACGTCTCGGATTCTGCCAGTCATTTCAGCCAATTCCATGTAGTCCATCAACTGTGATTGCCATTCCTCCAGCGTGGGTAAATCTTGTGTCTTCCAGTGTTTTGCAATCAGGATCCTTGCTGCTGTGGTAGCATACATGAAAAAGGTTCTGTCCTTCTTAAACACTCTCTGGTCTACCATACCCAGGAGGAAGGCCTCTGGTTTCTTAGGTAAGGTAAATCTCAGTACCTTTTTTAGTTCATTATGGATCATTTCCCAGAAGGCCTTCACTTTCGGGCAGGTCCACCAGAGATGAAAGAATGTCCCTTCCGCCTCTCCACATTTCCAACATTTATTGTCAGACAGATGGTATATCTTAGCTAGCTTGACTGGGGTCATGTACCACCGGTATACCATTTTCATAATATTTTCCTTCAAGGCAGTGCATGCCGTAAATTTCAAACCGGTGTTCCATAACCTTTCCCAGTCTACAAACATAATGTTATGCCCCACATCCTGAGCCCATTTTATCATAGCGGATTTGACTGTCTCGTCCTGTGTATTCCACTTAAGCAGCAAGTTATACATTCTCGAAAGTAGTTTACTTTTTGGCTCTAACAATTCAGTCTCTAGTTTCGATTTTTCCACCTGGAATCCAACCTTTTTATCTATTTTAAAGACCTCCTGGATTTGGGCATAGTGCAGCCAGTCTCGTACCTTAGTTTTCAATTTTTCCAAGCTTAGCAACCTCCAATTGTCTCCAATTTTTTCAATTATTTCCCAATATTTAGGCCAATGGGCCTCCATGTTAAGTCTCTTACGTGCCTTGGCCTCCACCGGTGAGAGCCACCTCGGAGTCTTACTCTCCAATAAGTCTTTATATTTTGTCCAGACCATCAAAATTGCTCTTCTGACAATATGGTTTTTAAACAATTTGTGCACTTTGACCTTGTCATACCACAAATATGCATGCCACCCAAACGCATTGTCAAACCCTTCCAGATCTAGGACGTCAGTGTTCTCCAATAAAATCCAATCTTTCAACCAGCAGAAGGCTGCAGATTCATAATATAACCTCAAGTCTGGCAGGGCAAATCCCCCTCTTTCTTTCGCATCAGTTAATATTTTAAACTTTATTCGGGGCTTTTTGCCCTGCCAAACAAACTTAGAAATATCCTTCTGCCACTTTCCAAAACATTCCACCTTGTCCACGATCTGTAGGGCCTGAAACAAAAATAACATTTTCGGCAGTACATTCATCTTTACAGCAGCTATTCGGCCTAACAAGGAAAGTTTCAATCTTGACCATGTTTCCAAATCTCTTTTGATTTCTGACCAACATTTCTCATAGTTATCTTTAAACAAATTCAAATTTTTGGAGGTCAGGTACACCCCTAGGTATTTTACTTTTTTAACCACATTCAACTCCGTTTCTTTAGAGAACTCATCTGTTTCTGTAACTGTCAAATTTTTTGCTAAAACCTTGGTTTTTTGCTTATTTAACTTAAACCCCGCCACCCGACCAAAGTCAGAAATTAATTCTAACACTCTTTTAGTACTGGAGACTGGTTCCTGAAGTGTTAATACCAAGTCATCTGCAAATGCTTTCAATTTATATTGTTTCACTCCGACCTCAATTCCCTGAACCAACCGGTCCTTTCTAATCATGTTTAGCAACACCTCCAGAACTGAGATGAACAATAGGGGGGATAGGGGGCACCCCTGACGTGTCCCTTTTTCAATTTTAAACTCCTCTGTCACCACATTGTTTACTATCAATTTAGCTTTTTGTTCTGTGTAAATTGCTTCTATACCATTTTCAAACCCCCGCCCCACTCCCATCCCTTCCAAATTTTTCTTCATAAACATCCAAGAAATATTATCAAAGGCCTTCTCTGCATCAATAAAAATTAAAGCCGCTCTAGTATTAAGGTTTGTTTGTAGAAGTTCCAAAATGTCAATAATGTTTCTTGTGTTATCAAACAAATGCCTACCAGGGAGAAAGCCAGCCTGGTCCTTGTGAATCACTTCATTTAATACTTTTTTAAGTCTACTTGCCAAAATATCTGCAAAAATTTTATAATCCACATTTAGGAGTGAGATGGGGCGGTAATTCTTAAGTTGAGTCTTTTCAGTTTCTAATTTAGGTATCAATGTGATGAAAGCTTCTTTCCACGTTTCCGGTGCCTTCCTTCCCTCCATAATCTGGTTACAAACCTCCATCAAGGGTTGTATCAAATAGTCCTTTAAAACTTTATAATATTTGGAGGTTAGGCCATCAGGGCCTGGGGACTTGCCCAATTGAAGATTTTGAATGGCACTTTCAATTTCTTGCTGTGTAATGTTACAGTTCAGGTTTGTTCTCATTTCCAGGGGTATTTTTTGTAATCCATTAGTTTTAAGAAATTGATCCACCTCGGAAGCTTTTTGCGGCCCTTGTGAATAGAGTTCTTTGAAGTACCTCTGGAAGCACTTTCTAATTTCCTCGGGTTTCTGAACCATTCTCCCTTCAATCTCTAGATTTGTAACTGTATTAAGCTTTTGTCTCTTTTTCAACTGCCAGGCTAGCAGTTTCCCACACTTATTCGCCGATTCGAAGGATCTTTGTTTCATTTGTTTAATTTTCCATTCCACCTCTTGATTTATCAATTTTGAATATTGCGCCTGGAAAAATTTCACTTCTCTTAACACATCCTTCGACTTAGGCCTAGATCTTAATTTTTTCTCTCCTTCTCTTATTTTCTCCAATATCTTCTCCTTCTTTTCATTCCAGAGCCTTTTCTTAATCGTGTTTTGTTGTATTAGAAACCCTCTCATAACTGCCTTACTTGCGTCCCAGATTGTTCTTTTTTCCACGGTGGTATTCAAATTTATCTCAAAATAGTCCTTTAAAGTTTTTTGGGCCTTCTTCACAATCTCCTGATCTCTTAATAAGGTGTCATTCATTTTCCATCTAAAGGAACCGGTTGTATTAAGTCTCAATTCCACTTTCAAAGCATTATGGTCGGAGCAGGTTTTTGGGCAGATTTCCACTTTTCTAGTCTTAGGTGCCAGTCCTCTAGTTGTCCATATTTGGTCGATTCGTGTCCATGTCAGATGAGCTTCAGAAAAGAAAGTCCCTTCTTTCCCTAGAGGGTTCTTAACCCTCCATATGTTGACTAAGTCCATATTGTCTGTCATTTCAAAGAAAGTTTTAGGTAGTCTGCCATCTTTCGATATGTTGGCACTTTGTGACTTATCCATATTTACAGACACAACCCCATTCATATCACCCAGCATAATGATGTTACTATAGTCCAAGTAATCCAGCATAGTCTCATGCAGCTTCCTGAAAAATTCCGACTTTCCCTCATTTGGAGCATATATTCCTAATATCAAAAATTTTTCTCCTTGTGTCTGTATTTCATTCGCCAAAATTCGGCCATGTTCATCTTTAAATAAGAATTTCGGTGACAGGCTCTCCTTTGCATATATCACCACTCCTCTTTTCTTAACTTTGTCCGAAGAAATAAATTCTTGGCCTAGTCTTTTATTAATTAACACTTTTCTGTGGAGCCTTGTCACATGTGTTTCTTGTAGGCAGATAACGTCCAATTGTTCCTTTTTCAAAATGTGAAAAACTTTCCTTCTTTTTTCCGGGGAATTTCCGCCATTTATGTTCCAACTAAGAAGCTGCAGAGACATCCTGAATCAATTGACGAGTTCTACAATGGGGTATCTAAGCTTCCCTCCGGTCCCGGAGGAAGTAGTGCTGGTCCAGATCCAGGTGGTATAACTCTTGGAGGTGGTCCCGGTGGTGGTGGAGGCCAAGAAGCTGCAGCTCCTTTTTGCAGGTCCTCCTCGTGGTCGTGTAGGAACTTCTGCTGGTCTTCAGGTGATTTAATTTTTATTTTCCTTCCTTTGTAAGTAAATGAAAGTCCTTGTGGAAACTCCCACCTATAAGGAATTCCGTTGTGTCTCAACAATTTAGTCAGGTCTATATAGGTAGTCCTAAGTTCCAAGAGATATTTGGGTATATCTCTGTAAATTTCGGCCCTTTTGCCTTCTATCTCCAAAGATTTCTTGAAATGTAGGCCTAATATCTTATCCCTTTCTTCTCTTGATCTCAGAACAACTAAGCAGTCTCTGGACTTGTCTTTCTTTACTGATTTTCCCAGTCTAAAGGCTGTCACAATTTTAAAGTCCTTTTCTTCCTCAATTCCCCAGAATTTGGAGAACAAAAGTGTCAAAAATCCCTCTAAATTGTCTTGCTCCAGTTCCGGGATAGCCCTTATCCTGAGATTGCTTTCTTTACTTTTCAGTTCAACCAATGACAGGTAGGCTTGTTGTTCCCCTACCTGTCTTTTCAGAGGCCTTACTTCTCCTTTAATTTCATCAACCTTTATATTTGCCTGTTCTGCTTTTTGGTTGGCTTCCACAGCTAATTTGTAATTTTCTGCTGTAGCTCCTTGCAGTTTCTCAATTGCCTGAGTGTGCTGCGAAACCTGTTCAGTTAATTTGCCAATAGAGGATGTAGCTTGGTCAATTTTTGATGTTTGATTGTCCACTTTTTGATTTAAAACTGCCAATTGTTCCAAAATTTGTTTCAAAACTGTTTCAGATCCTCCAGTTGCCATATCTTCTGCAGCAGGCTGTGCAAGTTCCACCTCCTGTGCTGTCAGCACAGTTGGGACGGATGATCTGCGGACGACCATCCCAGATAGAAGGAGTGTACCGTTCTTCGGTCAAGGGTATACGATAGCTGCGCTCCCCTGCTAGAACCTCCAAACAAGCTAAAGCAGTGATATCTTTCTCCCCATCTGCCAGGAGAAACCTCATGGACTTCTTCTCAGAGTTATAGGCCGGAGGTCCAACATTTTGACATGGAGCTTTCAAACCTGTGCCTAGAAGTGTAGCACAAAATGAATTCCTGTCTGCATATTCAATTTCTCCCCAAAGATCTGAACTGGTTGCCCATTTGCTACTGGACCAAGTTCAAGGTGTTAATGTTAGTAAGGTCCCGAACAGCCTGAGACCATTTTACTTGTAGGAACACCTTTTGCTCCATATAAGCCC
The DNA here is from genome assembly GCF_964106915.1 of Podarcis gaigeae. NCBI lineage: Eukaryota > Metazoa > Chordata > Lepidosauria > Squamata > Lacertidae > Podarcis > Podarcis gaigeae. Next base: position 7,347,986 of record NC_139677.1, on the reverse strand, counting down.
ACTTGGTCGCTTCAGTCTGCAAAACTGGCATGGTTAGAGGTCCTACAAAAACACCCATTCCACATTTGTAGGAATTCAATCTTTTAGTGTTGCAACACCTACATTTTGGAATTCCACTGTATTCCTTTTGGCCCCTGCTTAAAACATTTTGCTTGGAAACATTTTTATTAATATAGACCTGATACATCTCAATTATTTATTCATATACGGAGTATATAGCTTGGTAGACCATGAGTAGAGACAGCTGTGGACACCCTATAACATTCCAGACTACAGAAAATATTTCTCAACTGAGGAAGAAACAATCAGAGGAGAAAGCTTAATATATAAATGCTCTGAGTATATTTCACTCTTAATATGAAAATGATCAACTTTATCGTCTTGTTCACAGGAAGACAATCACAAACATTTGCCAATATTGCTGAAATATCAACTGAATGGTTTTGCTACAAAACAGTTCTTATTTAACAAAGCTACTGCCTCTTCCTTCAGCATGGCAGATATACCGTATTTTTCCTTCTATAACACGCAGATTTTTTCTTCTAAAAAGGAAGGGGAAATGTCTGTGCGTGTTATAGAGCGAATGTGTGGTCCCTGGAGCCGAAAAAGCATGCAAAAATCAAATCGCGGCGCTGCACGCTGCACGGAGAAGCGAAACCTGAAAAGAGGAAGCGGCTGCTTTCCTGCATTCTGCCTCAGGGTCTTACTGCCCACCCTCCTCTGTTTCGTTGCTGTGTTTGCTGAAACGGAACAAAGAGCAGGGAAAGCCCCTCCCCTCCAGGCAAGCTCTGGTGCTGCTGCGGGAGAGGGAGAGAGAGGGGGGAAGGGAGAGAGAGAGGGGGGAGGGGGAGGGAGAGAGAGAGGGGGAGGGAGAGAGAGAGGGGGAGGGAGGGAAGGAGGGAGGGAGAGAGAGAGAGAGAGAGAGAGATGGCTGGCTTGGGTGGGGGGAAACTTTTGCCTTTCTTTCCTCCCTCCCGTTAAATCCCTCTCCTGCATTCTTAGCCAGCTGCTTCTCTGCACACCCCTCTAATGTCCCTTCTTTGTTTTTCCTTCGCTCCCCACTTAAAATGTGGTTACAAAGCATGGATCCTCAGGATCTTTGCATTGGGTCACCCCAAATTCACCATCAGATCACATAGCATGTCCATGGCTACAGCCTGCCCCCCAAAAATCACGCACCCACTGTTGCCTGGGGCTGCAATGGTGCAAAAATGTGGTTAAAAAGCATGGATCCACAGGGATTCTCAGGATCCTTGCATTGGGTCACCCCAAATTCACCATCAGATCACATAGCATGTCCATGGCTACAGCCTGCACCAAAAAAATCACGCACCCACTGTTGCCTGGGGCTGCAATGGTGCAAAAATGTGGTTATAAAGCATGGATCCACAGGGATTCTCAGGATCTTTGCATTGGGTCACCCCAAATTCACCATCAGATCACATAGCATGTCCATGGCTACAGCCTGCCCCCCCCCCCAAATCACATACCCACTGTTGCCTGGGGCTGCAATGGTGCAAAAACGTGGTTACAAACCATGGATCCACATGGATCCTCGGGATCTTTGCATTGGGTCAGCCCAAATTCACCATCAGATCACATGTCTGTGGCCACAGCATGAAGCACAAAAATTATACATCCACTGTTTCATTCAGAATGTTTTTTCCCTTGTTTTCCTCCTCTAAAAACAATGTGCGTGTTATGGTCAGATGCGTGTTATAGAGCGAAAAATACGGTAATCCCATTGTTACTTGTAGGATCGCCTTACACTGAATGCCGGTTCAATCTGTTACTGTTACAGTAGAAATGAAGTACTCATTTTGCACTTGTAACAAATTGAAGCATTCATACAATAGTTGCACTCTTTCCAAAATCCTTTGCCGAGGCCATTGCAAAATAGCTGCAGCCATGTGTTTGACAGGCCTTCCTTGGCTTGCATCAGCTACAGCAGGCACAGCAGAGAGGTACAGTGGTACCTCGGGTTACATACGCTTCAAGTTACAGACTCCGCTAACCCAGAAATAGTACATCAGGTTAAGAACTTTGCTTCAGGATGAGAACAGAAATTGTGCTCTGGCAGCGCAGCGGCAGCAGGAGGCCCCATTAGCTAAAGTGGTTAAGAACAGTTTCAGGTTAAGAACGGACCTCCGGAACGAATTAAGTACTTAACCCGAGGTACCACTGTAATGGGAGAATAGGAAGTGGTACCAAAGTAAAAATTTCCTCCTCCTGCCCATGAGATGGAATAAATGGCTGCTCACCTCTATAGCCTCTGATGCAATAAATACCTCCCAGGACTGAAAGAGGCAGGGCTTATGAAAATCCAATCAGCCACTTATGAAAGCTTTTGCTAATTTGCTTTTCCATTATTCATTCTAATTAAGGGAAATTTGAATATACAGGTACACCAGAAAGAAGAGGATTTATGCTTGACATCTCTTTCAGGTGGCTGCCGAGGAACTTGGGAAGTCTGACAACTCAGGATTAGGCCAGCAGATGGAAAGGAGATTTGCAATCTTACCAAAAGGCTAAGGAATCTACTAATGATATAGAACAGTCTATCATCACCGATATCCCAAAATGGAGATGGGCAATTTCTAAATTTAAAACTGGTCACCACAGATGTGTGTTTATGGTGTCTGCTGCACCTGGGTAAAAAAGATATGTCAGTATCTTTTCAGTAATAAGCCCTACTTAAGTTTGTTGCATGAGGACAATGATTAAAATTTATTAGAGAATTTGTTAACAACAATAAAAAACATTTGTTTCATTACATATTTTCAAAACAAAGAAACAAACAAAAAAACAAGCAATATGCAGTTTTTTGCCCACCACCAGATGGGACTTATTTGCATGCACATAGATTTAAAACATTTTTCTTTGCTTGCTCACACTTCAATATGTGTGTGTGTGTCTGTTTGTGTGACCTCCTCAACTTCTATGTAAATTCAGTAATGCAAAGTACACCAGGGTAGATTGGCAACTCATCTCTCTCATATGTTTATCCAAAGCATAAATGCCATTTATGCCAACTTCCTTTTAACTTCTACAATGTTTGTTACACATAATTTCTCCTATAGAATAGGCTGCTGTCCAGGCATTCCCTTCCCTTTTGTAGGGATGAGTTGTATCAGAGCACTACAGAATTAGCAAGGACTGTATAGTTTGAGGGCTCTTTGAATCTTGCTCTGGTAAATCCTCAAATGTCAAGATTAAAAGGCAGAATTTCAGAAGGTAGAACTGCAGGACGCCAAGCTCGTCCCTTGAAATTATACCTCTGCCTGCTTCCTATCCCGCCCCCCACCTCACAAACCTGAGTTATGGGCATCTATCACGTTGGTGGTTCCAGAACAAATTCTCCTAATCCTGCACTTCACATGTCCCAACCATCAGATACCTTTCCTGGCTGGTGGCCCCAGAGCCCTGTCCCGCTCTAGAGAAATAACTTAATGCTCCCCACTCCACCAACAATTTTGCATGCGTCTCTGGCCAGCCATTTTCCACATCTGCTGTTGCAGCAGCCAAAATATATTTGTTGGCAATTAAACTAATCTTTACTAGCTTCACAAAGACTTGAATTCTACCTGGCTTTCTTCTGTTGGGTTTTTAACGGATGCTCTGGTTTGTTCAGAACTGCAGGCAGCAACCTCGTGCCAAGACCAGCCCACCATCTTTTAGTGCATAGAGGGGGGAGGCTCGTGTGATGTTATTTCTTGTTGAGCTACAGATGTATTGCTTTAGCTGGAACCGCTGGATTTCTTCAAGACTGACTACTGTCATCTCTGCTTCAAGGATATATATCTGCTGCATATTGCAAGCATGCTGTCCTTTTGTTGCTGTTACTTTTGTCTGGAATAAACCGCAGCACAAATCATTCTAACATAGCAATATAAATCAGCCTCTCATGGTCAACAAGCCTAAGAGACTGAATTTCAACCAGAGAGGAGGGGTGGTGGGGGGAGGAGAGAGAGAGAGAGAGAGAAAGCTTACTTCCCAGAGAGCAAGTTGTTGGCATTTATCTTAAAGGATTGTCCATTCCAAGTAGCTAAGATTAATTTTATCTTACGTAGCATAAGCTAGGAATGGGAAAACTGTCTCCTCCAAATAAACTGCAAGTTTTGTAGAGGATAGAAAATCCAGGCCAAATACAAGCTATAAAGAAATAGAGAAATAATACCTATGAAGCTTACGTGAACTTGCCTTCTCGAGTCAATCACCGATAAAGTTATTTTTTTTCCCTGGGATTATGGCAGGGGAGGAAACGGTAAGCTCATTTCTGCGCACGCCACCATCCCAATTACCCCCCTCCTTGGAGATACCCTGCTGCCTAGTGGGAAGGCGAGGGGAGGGGCACAGTGGCAGGGTGGTACCCGCTCAGTGGAAAGAGCACCAGATTGGCTCCGCTGGTGTGTTTCCTCCCTGACAACCTCCCTGCTGCCTCATGCTTCCCCCTCTCTTCAAGAAGCAGCGACTCAGAATCCGAGAGGTCAGGTGAGAGCTGCCACCCTGACCCTACCCCACAATCTGCCACTGGTTTTAAGAGTATGGGACGTGGGCCAAGAAATCATTTGGTTTGAATTTTACTGCAGCCGTGAACGGCCCTGCTGCTCTCTCTCAGCCACCCATCTGATGCATAAGGGTAATAATACTATCAGACCTTACAGAGTTGTAAGGTTTAATGGGCTAATGCCAGTGGAGTGCTTTAAACACAGGAAAAAGCTAGTGGGAAAACATTGCTGTAGGAAGTTAGGTGTATGTTCAAAAGATGGGGTTAATGGGACCATAAGCAGTTTTTCTCACCATTCAAGATAGTGGAAACAGTATTCAGATCAGCCCTGTATGAGCAGTCAGGGCACAATTCCAATTCCTTACTTCCACACGTAAAAAGTAGCTTTTCATATCCCACTGATTTATCAGCTAAAATGATGGTTTGGTACCATTTTATTTATGAAATGGTCACATTCAGACACTGGGTGGTTTCTGTAAGGTGCTTCTTTTCCCCACAACTAATTTTTTTTAAAAATAAATATGCCATTCTGTAACTGTTAAGTACCATGATTTAAATCACACATTTACAAGTTGTTCCAGTATTACCGAAAGACATTATTGAATTAACATATTTTACTCTGAAAATTCACTAGGGATTTATGTAAAATACATTTGCATTTCGTACTTGAGTGCTTCCCAGTCAAAGTATTTCTTTTATTTCATATCTGAAATATAGTTTGCCCACCTCCGATGTTGACCCATTTTAAATATGGTCGTTCTTGAGGTATCTTAATTGGAAAATCAGACTTTTACAAACGTTTTGTTTTTAACCTTATAGTATAATACCTTTGGCTCCAATCTGGAGAATTTTAATCTTTCTTAATTTCCATTTAAATCAATGGGGCAAAAGTCCGTTGCAGTTATGGCTGAAATGAAAAGGTTTGTGCATTTTATAAACGGTTTTGTCCCCTGAGAAAAGCACCTCTTTCAGATAATTTGGAGGGAGAGTTCCTAAGGATATAGAAGTATTCAAACAAGCATTCTGTGGGGACAGGCTTTGATTTGAACAGGTATGAGGAGGCCAGGTCCCTGCTTTGCCAAAACAACTGGGCTATTGCTTCCTGCTTTGCTGCACTGTGTGACAACTGTGACAGCAAAGGTGGAAATGAAACAACCACAGGGAGGGGGCATTGGTCTGGTTGCCTTAGCAACAGGGGTATTTCTCACTCTCTTCCTCCATTCTAAGTGAAGGTAATGCAATAGGCCCCATTTGCCCTCTGTGACACTGGCAATGTGGGGCTGAAATGGCATCCAGAGAGAACTAATTACCTGTGTTCTGATTCTTGCAAAGCTAAAACAGCTGCATCCATGCAGAAGAGGGAGGTATCAGGGGAACGTCAAAGTTTGCAGAAATACAGACAATCACCCCTCCCTTTCAAGAAGGGAGTACAGTCAAAACTCGTGTTAGAGATGCTTCATGTTGCGTTTTTTCGGGTTACGGACGCGCCAAAACCCGGAAGTACCAGAACGGGTTACTTCCAGGTTTCGGTGGTCGTGCATGCGCAGAAGCACTAAATTGTGCTTTGTACACGTGTAGAAGCACTGAATTGCAACCTGCGCATGCGCAGATGTGGCACTGCGGGTTGCGAATGCTGCGGGTTGCAAACATGCCTCCCGCATGGATCACGTTCGCAAACTGAGCGTCCACTGTACCCTATATCAGCAGATGAGGACTGAGTGCATGCAGACAATGGAATGCATGGGTGTCTGGCTGAAACCCTGAACAGCAGCACTCCTCACTGCCAACATTTTAGTTCAGGGGTCAGCAAACTTTTTCAGCCATGGGCTGGTCCACCGTCCCTCAGACTATGTGGTGGGCCAGACTATATTTGGAGGGAGAGAGGAATGAACCAATTCCTATGCCCCACAAATAACCCAGAGATGCATTTTAAATAAAAGGACACATTCTACTCATGTAAAAACATGCTGATTCCCGGACCGTCTGCAGGCAGGATTGAGAAGGCGATTGGGCCGCATCCGGCTCCTGGGCCTTAGATTGCCTACCTCTGTTTTGGTTGAAGCTCCCACGTGATCACAGGACCATGAGCCCTGCCACAAACAGGAAGGTGAAGGGGATATACTTAAGGAAGCACCGTGGGAAGGCAGATATTGAAGGAATCAATATCTGAGTGACAGAGCAAGGCTTTGGCTGTAGCTAGGAAGAGGGCAATTTGGACTCCATTTAAGGCAGCAAAGTAGCTTGTGCAGCTTTAAAAAAGTGCAGCTTTTTAGAATGGCTTAAGCAATAACAGATCAAGGGGAACAGGGCAATGAACAATGCAGATGTTCTCAAAGACATTTTGGTCCCCTCAAATGGTGGATGTGTAATACAAGGTTTGACATAAATTGATCCACTGATATCAATAGCAGTTAAACATGATGTCATTTCTCCAGATTGTCACAGAGATCTGTGTCCCCATTTTGTGCTACAAGTGGGCTAGAGTTATCCCCTGGTAAAAGCATCTGGTTGCCTCTAGGAACTGTCTAGCTTATAGGTTGGCTTCAAGCTACCTAGGGGTGATGCACCAGTTATTTCTTGCTATAGTAGCCTATGGCTAAAATGTAATAAGGACATATTGTCACTGCTGCAAATTTTCACCTAAGGTGAAAGTCAAGAAGAATTTGCAATGGCTTCTCTGGGGAAACCACCTATAGGGATTTTGAGGAAAGTCCAAAGAGTCTTGATAAGAATTGCAAAAAAAAAAAAAAAAAAAAAAAAAAAATCCTCAGAGAGGCCATTGCCATCTGTGCTGTGGATCAAACTCTGTGAATCTCTTACACACACACACACACACACACACACACACACAGAGAGAGAGAGAGAGAGAGAGAGAGAGAGAGAGAGTTTTCTGTGAGCAGGACCTGCCCCAGTCATTTCAGCACCAACTTAATCTTCATCTGATACGAACACAAAGGTCTGATCCATGCCAAGATGTGTGCAAGCTTTCAAAAAGTACTGCAGTAGAGGCAACTTAACTACCTGTGACACATGTGCACGACAAAAACGTACAAAATCTTGGAGCTTATGTAGGAGACTGAAAGAGGGCTAATAATGAAGGGTAATAGGATGAATTACATAAAGGTAACAGGTAGTATTAATATCAGGGAAGGCTTCCTGACAATTATATCTATTAGCTTTTACTATAATCTCCTTAGGGAAAGTAATGAAGGCTTGTTAGCTCACATCTTCAAGAATATCCTGGACACTACACAGGAAGATATGGCACGGGAAGAAAACATGATGGATGAGAAATAAAAAAAGCTGTTGGTCCACTTAAGCCACTTCTACCCACTTCATGCTCTAAGCACATGGATTCTGCACTAAAATCCTGCAGCCAAAAAATCAAGGCATTGTGAAAAGCGTAAGTTAAGTTCACTAAGCTATTTGACTATATATTTGTCCGGGGGCGGGGGGGGGGGAGAACCTAGTTACAAAATGAATTTCTTTTGACACAATTCATTATATACAGTCGCAGCCTTTCTGAATGCTCACATATATGAAGAAAGTTGCAGATCACTTCTAGGAAGCAGTTGCCCAGGTAGGAACATGAGAGCAGCAAAATAACCAGATTGTACAATGGTGGTGGGATAAAATCAAGCCAAGTCTTTATTGACAGCAGCAGGCAGGGTAAGGGTTAGCATGGCATTAGGGCCAGGTTCAGTTCATCATTTCAGAAGTCCCAAGTGGATCCATTGGGTTTGAACTGCCCCAAACCTGTTTCATGGGAGTTGGCCAATGCTGAACCGTGCTGTGGTTCAAGCCAAGCAAGCAAGTTGTCACTGGGTGACCACGGTGCAGATTCCAACCAGACAGATACCCCAACCCAAGTTTGGAGGTGTCATGGTCAATATTGCCCTCTGACCTCTTACAAGGGGTCCCCTATACTATGTTGATCCTTCCCAATGCCATTATGCCCCCATACAATGTTCTTAGCAAGGCCATAATTTCACTGAGGGAAAGGTGGGGGGGAAACCCAACCAAGTGTCTATCAGGTTGAGAGGGGAAAACCAATTCTTAACAGCCCTGTTGTTAACCAGTGACCCAGAATTGCTCAGTGAAGGCTCTAACCCGAGGGTGGGTGGAAAGCTTTCAAGTCCAAGTGGTCCTAAGCTGCAGGGGAAGTTTTTCCCCTCCTCTTTGCCAGGGCTTGTGAGACAGCTTTCTCCCATGAGCCCAGCACACAGGCAAGACACTGGGCAAAACTTTGTCCAGTATTTTACTGCAACCTGTGGGCCACAGCACTGCTGGGCAAAGGCATCTTGCACTTACTGGGCATGGAATGAGGCCTCTAAGCAAATTGTACAATTGTGATGGGGGGCTGAAGTTGGCTTGGAAGGGGATGTTATAAATAAGATTAAAAAATACATCACACATTCAAATGTTGGGTACCATATCCATAGGGAATGAAATATCAACATCTCCATACAGGGTTGGTGGAGAAATTAAGTTTGCACATTCAGAAGTTTGTATTAGGAGAAATTCACTCTATAAAGTTGTTGGCTTTTCATGTGGATTTTTTTTTTAAGTGCAATGTGTTGTGAATATAGTGGAGGACCAAACGTGAGATGACAGCTTCACCCATCCTTATCTCCATATTTAAGGATCACAGCACAAGAACAAGGAAAGCACAATTCCCACTCCCTAAAAGATGTGACTTCCCCAAGGACTCTTCACTTCCAAATTCTGTGGGGCTGCCCCCATATTGCATGTTTTAACTCTTTAGGGTTGGCTGGTCCACTGACCAATCGCCAAATGGAACATATATATCTATAATATTTTATAGAAGTAGCTAGATGTTGAAACAGAATGCTCCAATGGACATATTAATCAACAATATTTCTGTGATTGAAGCAGCAGGAAAAAATTGCTGCGACAATCAAGGAAATTGCTGTTGCTCATGGGCCAGTTCATGCCATCTATATATAAAAAAAACCACCCCTCCGTTTACAGTGGCCTGTTAGGCACAGAAGTGTGGGGGGAGTAATATATGAGCTGTTATAACGACATTGGCAGATGCTGCTTCACAGCAGTCATTCACACAAGCTGCGCTATCACACTCTCAAGAATCACTGTCAATGTATGAGCAGCGATGACTGGCTTATATCCTCCGTATGTGTCTGCGTCTGTCCACTGGGCAGCTCTACACAGATGATTTTAGAGCATGTGCATAAACTCCATGTGCATTATCTGTTAGCTCCTGCCACTTTAGGGGAAGGGCCATGGCTCAGCGGGAGAGGACCTGTTTTGCATGCTGAAGGTCCAAGGTTCACTCCCCAGGGGATTGGAATGTCCCTTCTGAAAACTGGAGAGCTGCTGCCATTGCTTAGTCCTTGTATACAGTTCCTGCTTTCCACCGCTCACATTGGGTTCCCAATTTAATGGTTAGAGTGCTGGACTAGGCCTGGGGAGAGTTGCCATACGTCCTCTTTTTCTAGGACACCCCCTTTTTTTCATTATAAGACTCATCGTAGAGATCCATAGTTAAAAGTAAAAGGTAAGGGTAAAGGGACCCCTGACCATTAGGTCCAGTCGCGGACGACTCTGAGGTTGCGGCACTCATCTCACTTTACTGGCCAAGGGAGCCGGCATACAGCTTCCGGGTCATGTGGCCAGCATGACTAAATCACTTCTGGCGAACCGGAGCAGCACACAGAAACGCCATTTACCTTCCCGCCGGAGAGGTACCTATTGATCTACTTCCAATTTTGGCATGCTTTCGAACTGCTAGTTGGCAGGAGCAGGGACCGAGCAACAGGAGCTCACCCTGTCACGGGGATTCAAACCGCTGACCTTCTGATCGGCAAGCCCTAAACTCTGTCGGCAAATGTGTCAAAATATGATGCTTCCTGAGGGACCTTGGCCTGGGTGTATTCTGTTTCTCAGCCTACCACACAGGGTTATTTCTTGTGAGGATTAGAGGAATGTAGGCATGGAGCAAAAACTATGTATGTACCTTGACCTCTTTGGAAGGAAGGTCAATGAAATGAAAGAATGACAGTTGCCATACTAGGCTATTGCCCATGAGCTGTTTTTTGCTTGCGAATACAATGAAGCAATTTGCAAACTTGCTGCTTCTATGAATTCTTTATTCACAACAGTGAGTGTGTAGTTTTTGCTTTGGGAACAGAAAATCACAAATATTCATAGCATCCCAGTCCACTATTAATGACTAGCAATAGCCAAGCAGGTGTGCAACCCTTTGCTGATGAGCCCATCAGTTTGTTATCAGAAAACCTAATGTTAACAACCTCTCGGACACTGTTCCAAGTGCTGTGATGACTGGGATGTAAAGGGTGCTGATAGGTTTGCTTGCTTGTTTGTGGGGTTGGGAGGGGGGTAGGAACGATGTCATATTCAGGATTAGGGGTCATTTTCTAATTCTGGTTGATACATTTAGTTCAGGTCTCTGGCTCCTAGTGCTTTTTATATTTCATAAGACTCTAATTTATTTAGCGGGGTAGGGGCATTCAGTTTTATTTCAGCTAATGGTGAAAAATAAAGGAATGAATCGTGATGTTCTGGAAGGGCTTTGCTGTCCTGGAAGAACCTTGCAGGAGAAAGTTATATAACAGTAACTCTTAAACTTCCAGTTTTTGTTGTGGGAGAAACTTGTTTACAGATATAGATGATAGATAGATAGATGATAGAGATAGCTAGATAGATGTCAGTGATCTCAGGTTAGGAGAAATATTATTTTACCACTAAAGGCATCATATTAATATAATGAAAACTGTCTTTTGCAACTTAAATAATAATGTGTATCACAGTGGGATAAATAAAATATGCAGCAGTGGCAAAGAATGGGAAATGAAACATTATTCTTGATCATAGTCTGCAGCTGGTCTTGGGATCAGTTTGTTCAAACAGCAGAATTAAGTGGTAAAGCCTTTTCTGGACTAAATTATTTTAATATCACGTTTATGTATGGGGGAGCAGTAAATGTTGGGAGTTAAAACTTAATCTTCCCATAAAAGCCTGTTGTATCACATGATAGGAGGAAAGCTATGCTGAATCCTTCTCCATGAGGAGTCATGTCTTGGAGGGCATTTCTGAAAACAAGAGCACACAAACACCTGCCCATGTATATACAGGGTATACCTGCCAGTTACAGATGAGGAAAAACTTCACATGAATCTACCACTTTATATATATTTTCATGACCATCCTGGTTTTCCACAGCAACATGTTGGAGGGTATAAGAATGACACATGTCACACCATTCTGTGCATGCAATGTTTCACCAGAAGATCTCCCCACACATGGATCACCTGTACTGGATCAAGGCAGAAGTTGCCTATTTATTCACAGTAGTTCCACTGAGAACGAACACAGAAATAGGTTAAGAAATTTGTAAAAGGCAAGCCTTTATGTGATTATGCTTTTACATTTCTTGCTACAAAGTGTACATCGTTCTTAAAGCTTCAGGAAGGCCAGGAACTTTGCCCATGGCTTTTAATTGTTGTTTTTTAACATTATGCTAAATTGTATTAAATTATTCATCTTATGGCTGGCATTATTTAGGAGCTTCACATCTGCCTTTAGCTGCAGTACAAAGGTTAAGTTGTTAAAAATCCCAGTTGCCAACCCATGTTTGTAGAATTAGGTTTCTTTTAAAGTACCATTGCCTCACTTAGATAGTTGGTAATTAGATCTGGGCATTATCTCTTGGTTTTTTATTGAACTTCATTTTTATATCTAAAAGAACCTTTGGAATACAAGTCCCACCTCTGAGTGGTGTGGTTATCAGAAAGTCTATCTCCATGGAGTACTTCAGCTGCTGATTTTGAGGCAATACAACACTGCATATGTACATCATCATCAATGTGTATTATGTGCGCATCATACATGTGCAATATTTTAAATATTATGATACAGATAAAACTGCCACTTCAAGCCTGTCTGCAGAAAGTTTCTATTAAAGCGAATGTCACTTTTGTCTTTTAAACGTTTTATTTACGGAGCCGTGAGATTTACATCCAAGTAATTGAGAGGTGTGGTAAACCAGCCTGTGACAACCGTCTTTGTGTTATCAACACACTTGACTAGCAGCTTTTCAGAGTACAGAAAAAATGCACACCAGTGCAAAGCTTTTCTGAAGCCAAATATTTTCCATGCCACGTCAACACAAAGTACTCGGTGATCTTCAGGACATTAACATTAATTTTTCCTTTCCAGCAATTTTCATTTGAATTACTATTTTGAACAGCAAAACTTCTTAAGTGCAGTGAAGCAGGATTACTTTAAGAATTTTCATCAGCCTAAGCATTCATATTTTAAGTGGTGAGTAACATGAGTTCAAATTAAGGATGATGCAGATAACACTTAGATGCTTATATTCTGCTGTGGCTTTGGCAGAAAATGTGCCACAAAGTACTGAGCTGTCTAAGGCTGAAATCCTTTGGAGTGTGAGTAAATTCCTTGTGAGTAAATCCATTGAACTAAATGGGACTTACTGCCACGTAAGATCGTGCTATTAGTGTTCCATTTTGGCCCACAAACATAGGGTGCTAATGATCTGTGGGTCTAGTTGATATGTTCCTGGCAGAGACGTGCAAGCCACCCATGCTTTGCTTCCAAATTTATACTTTTTAGAGAATTACAAGAATTCAATGTGAGTTGTTGAAAGGACCAATTATTATTATTCCCTCCCTCCTCCGTTTCCTACAAGTAGGGTTGGAAGGGGGTTCTATTTGTTCCCCTTTGTGTAGCACACCAACCCAATTCAAAATTTATGCTGGTGAATCAGAATGCAGCTATCAGTCAGATCACACACTTCTCTGAATTTGTGCACTTTGGGTCCACAAAAGAAAAAATATGTATTTTACATGTGAAATGTAGGCATTTTACAGAAAAATGACATTGAAAAATGTGTGTTTTATGGGAGGAACATGTACAAAAATGTGTACTAATAACAATGTTTTTGTTGTGTGTGTGTCCTTTCAGAAAGTCCGCAAAAAAACAGGGCAGAATAGAACAGAACTGTGATTGAGTACTTGAACCTGACTTGGAATGGACTTAAGTTGGTTTCTCCAGCCCTGCCCACAAATCTCTAAACAGAGGCGGATTTAGTTTGCCCCACTGGATGCCAAGCTGAGAGGGCAGCACGGGGGGGGGGGGCACAACAGTGATGTAGAATGGAAGATGAGAGGCACGCGGTGTGTGCACCAAATTGTGTGCACCTTCTAATGGATCTAAATGGCAGAAGATTCAGTATGGATAAAACACTTCTCTAAGCAGTGCATCAACAATTTTCAGAACTTACTACCCCAAGATATGGTAAAGATAAAGGGACCCCTAACAGTTAAGTCCAGTTCTGAATGACTCTGGAGTTGTGGAGCTCATCTCACTTTACAGGCCGAGGGAGCTGGCATTTGTCCGCTCTGTAGATAGTTTTTCCAGGCCATGTGGCCAGCACGAATAAGCCGCTTCTGGCGCAACGGAACACCGACACCAGAGCAGCACACGGAAACACAGTTTACCTTCCTGCTGGAGCGGTACCTATTTATCTACTTGCACTGGTATGCTTTCGAACTGCTAGGTTGGCAGGAGCTGGGACAAAGCAATGGGAGCTCACTCCATCAAGGGAATTTGAACCCCCAATCTTTTGATTGGCAAGCCCAAGAGGCTCAGTGGTTTAGACCACAGCACCACCCGTGATATGGTAGTAGCCACTAATTTCTCAGGCAGGCATCTAACTGGCCAATGTACAAATCAGGATGGTGAGTTATATAGGCCTATGTAATTTGATCAATTAGGCACCCTATGTTTTTGTTTTTACTCAGTTTCTTCCTTTTGTGCAACAGACAACAAGAACAAGGAAAGGGAAGGGGGCGGGATGAAGAAGAGGAACCATATAAATACATCAATTTCCAGAAATGCTTCAAAAGCAAAAATCTTAATATTTACAACAGTACAAGTTGTGCCACAGAATATTACCATTTCTAGGCATGCAGCTTAGTATATACAGACATTTATCCAGAAGTGACTGACTCTGATATGTTACACATTCAAATGCAGACAGTGCAATGAGGTTGTCAGTCCATTGCGCAACAGCTATCAGAAATTTCGCCTTGCAGGCTCAGTCTTGTGTTGCTTGTATAGCTATAAATTTTGAGCCAGTTCCCTCCAGAGAACGTTGTAATTAGTAAATGGGTCCTAGTTAATCAATGAATGTCTCCCGGTCTCCTGCCTTTCTTCCAACACACCATATTCACACTGGGCTTTGCATGGTTTGAGGAAAACATTGGTAACTTTCTCTTTCACTTAAGAATGAATTATAGTTCACAGGCTGGTGATTTTTACATAAGAACTCAAAACATTTAAGTAGAGGAATAATTTGCCTCTTTCTTTTTTCGTAATAAAATGAGGGTTTGAACTGGTACACGGTGGTGATAAAGCGGCAATCAGAAAATGATGCCATAAAACAAAAGACAAAGAAAGCAGCAGACTTCTGGAGGAAACATGAAAAAACATTTAGATTTTATTTCTGGGCTACAAATAAGGAGAACTCTTCCGAAGATTTTGCACCATACTGGAAAAAAAGAGAACCCCCTTTATCATATTCTGCTTAATTTCTGCATTCAGAAAGAAAGTACTTAACATGTCAAGTAGTACTTAACTGCATTAGCAATTCCATCCTTTTCAAGGAGGATTAACAATCCCTCCTCATTCAATGTGAATACAGACCTGAGAAATAAAAATGCAGCTGACGGGGAAGAATTTGATTTTGCTGGATCTGTGTGTTTGATTATAGGGCTAAATAAAGGATGTGACCCATTTATTTTTATTATTCTTAAAAAGTTACATGCCCTATACATCCATTTTGTCTGAAAGAAATTGATTAGACCCGGTGCATACCATACAACTTCATAGTATCTTCAGAATCTGAATTAATAGCTTTATGGAGTTATGAAATCACTGTCAATGAGGAAATAATCGCTGCAAGGGAGGGAAACTGATGGAATTTTCTTCCAAGTAAGGTATTTACCAGCGTCTTTGTGTAGCTTCTTTGTGTTTAGCACTAGAGTCTTTGTGCAACCTTAGTGAAAGACTGCAAGAACTACAGAGTTTGTTAAAGCGACATTATTATTATTATTATTATTATTATTTAAAACCCACATTTTTTTTCCTCAGTGGCTGCCACTTATATTTTAATCATACGTTCTAAAACGAGAAAACGCTGAAATTTAAAATTAAGGGAGAGGTGGCAATTTTTAACTCAATTAACACATGGCACTTGGAGGGTATTAAAGAAATCCATGAAAATAGGAGAAAACACAGCCACACATCTTCCTTACAAGCATCATATGCTTCAAATCTTTACTGTGGATGAGGGCCTTAGAACTTTATTTATTTATAATTTTGGAATTTTTAAACTGCACTTTCACAGAAAATATAGCAAGATGGTGCGCAACATAAAAACACAAAGTCTGTATTTATTATCCCAAAGCCAGACGGCACTGGTACTTTCTGTCCAGGTGAGGAAAGCTCACCTCCTTCCTTGGCTATTAACATCTTGCATTAACCAAGCTATTTCATTGTGGCCACAGGCCTGACAGGGCACCTAAAGCAACAAAAGGTCTAGGAAGATGATTTCCCCTTTTTCCACAGCTGCTCCTTCAACACCTCCAAGTTCTCCAACAGACACATCCATCAAGAGCTCTAAAACCCAGCAGCAAAATGATAATTTTGATCTTTATTATTACATTTTTACTAGCTGGGTAGTATGGATGTGGATTGGTAGGGGAAAAACACCACTTTGATTTTCTTCTTCAGGCACTCAGATATTAACAAAGTAGAAGGGAATAGGAACTTCCATGTGCATGGGAAGCAGAAGGTTAATCCAAGGTGGCCTGTGACTTTGCCATCTTTTTATTTCATCTTCTCTCTTACGACCGATTCTTAACTTGGGCTGCAAGAACAACACATGCCCAACATGAAAATCTAAGAAGGCATTGTTGCTGGCAAGGTGACGTGGAAACTGCATCCACCTCAGGGATGGCATACCTGGGTATTTCGTAAACCACCATGCTTTTTGAAAATGCCAATCAGGAGCTAGAGCATTTTAACCTCCTCCTACGTAGTCAACCTCTATGATTGGCAAAACTTCAACCGTAAGGCATTTAAGAGACTGCATCTCATTAATCTGTGTGGTGTGAGGGCTTCAGTCAAAGGTAGAAAGGTAAAGGTAAAGGACCCCTGATAGTTAAGTCCAGTCGCGAATGACTCTGAGGTTGTGGTGCTCATCTCACCTTACTGGCCGAGGGAGCCAATGTTTGTCCTCAGACAGTTTTTCCACATCATGTGGCCAAATTGACTAAGCCGCTTCTGGCGAAACCAGAGCAGCACACAGAAACACCACCAGAATGGTACCTATTTATCTACTTGTATTTTGGGCATGCTTTTGAATTGCTAGGTTGGCAGGAGCTGGGACCGAGCAACAGGAGCTCACCCCGTCGCATGGATTCGAACCGCGACCTTCTGATCGGCAAGCCCAAGAGGCTCAGTGGTTTAGATCACAGCACCACCCGCATCAGTCAAATGTGTTTTCATTCAGAGTTCCTCTTATGCGGCAGAGAGTAGTTTTTATTCAGTCTTTCCAGACTACAATTGATAAAACAGCTCATGACGTCTTTTTAATTAGCAAGAGTGTGAGGAACATTTTAACAACAAGTAGTGAGAGATGGGGTCAAACACACCTCGACAAAACTGGGGTGTGGGGAATCCATACTGCTTTAATGTCAGTCTGCCATAAACCTGTGATTCAGATGGCCCTTAACTTAGACAAGGGACTAATTGCTATGTGCTGTTTTAGGGACCCATCCTTCCTTAATGTAGATAAAAATTCAAGTTTTTACCCTTACGGCTTTTAGAGTTAATTCTTCTCCTTCTGGAATGAATGGGGGCAGGATGTGTGCTTATAAGGCACTAGGGGTTCAAGTGACCCCACCAAATGCTGTTTCAATTGGGTTAAACACACACACACACCTATTTTCATACAATACAAATCATTCACTTCTCTCAACACCTCTACATCCTATATACATTGATAATCAAATGGTGGATGTTGGTGGGTGCGTCCCCTCCCAAAGAAATATGGTGGGCATTCTCTCTCTCTATTTTTATTTTGGATGGTTAATAATCCAATATAGTCTGAACATCCTTAAAAAGTCTCTTTCTTGTAGCCCTAGTTGATCAAACTGATGTAGGATGGATCTAGACCAGATTACCAAAGACACCAGAAGAGCCAGTCTCAAAATTGGTAGGACCTGCCATTGCTGACACCAAGAAAAGGGAAAGGAATCATCTCTTTGATCAGTGCAATGGCACAACATTGTAATATAAAACAGTTTTGTCTCTCCACCCCATGAAGTTGTGGAATGTAGTTGCTGTACAGCTACAGCAGTAGAGTCAGAGCAGCTATGTGATAGTTGGAAGGTCTATCAAATTGGTTGTTGTGACTGGTATTTTATAATTAATTATTATTGCACTATTGTTCCAGAGGTCCGTTCTTAACCTGAAACTGTTCTTAACCTGAAGCACCACATTAGCTAATGGGGCCTCCTGCTGCTGCTGCTGTGCCACTGTCGCACGGTTTCTGTTCTCATCCTGAAGCAAAGTTCTTAACCCGAGGTACTATTTCTGGGTTAGTGGAGTCTGTAACTTGAGGCGTCTATAACCTGAGGTACCACTGTATGTATTGTTATACATGCACTAATGGAAGGGTCTTTTGTGACTATATAGTTTTATTGGGAAAAGGAAACTCGAAAATGCATTTGTTTTTTACCGGCAAATTGTGTCATATTTAATAACTTCCACTAGCTTTCTTGGGGTGCATTTGACCTTGATACCAGATTGTATAGTCAGTTTTGGTTTTGAATTGGCAGAGGGTGAACCCAAAACATTCTCAGATCAACAAGGGGCAGATGGAGCTACTTTGGAGGCAGATCTGACCATCAGCTGCTAGATCTGATGGCCTAACCACCACCCCAGGCCATTTAGTTTGCAATCGTATTATTATGAATGTCAGGTTATTAGAAATGGCTGTGTATTTCTCAGCATCTTCCATAGGGCTAAAATATAGTTTGGTCTCAGATAAACGGGATATGGTGGGGTGGAAGAAGGGCTGTTCTTCATCAAACATTCATTTATAACATTTAAGCCTTGAGGAAATGATCAACTGCTAAACCCACATTTGATTAGCACTGCTGCAATTTACAAGCTTGTGTACATTCCTGCCATTGTTAGCTTCTTTTTTATTTCACTCTGAATAAAACTTCAGTTAATCTGTGGAATATCAACGAGGGCCTAGATACCCAACGGATCAGTTTATTTGTGCATTATGTGTGTCGAAAGAAAGCTAACATAATAAAACTGTTGAAGCATGCAAGTTAAGGCAAAGGCCCTGCTTCAGTTGAGAGTGTTTTAGGTCACCTGAGACTTAGTTAAAGCTGATGTATTAGTAGTGAAGTATTAATAAGGTAAGCACTGCTGTTTGTCATTGTTGCTTATATGTATACCGCTGGAAAAAGAGAGCTAACAAGAAGCTTCCCTAATAATTGTTGGGCTGTGCTGTAGATCTGTGCTATAATAAGACCATCCGTTTTCTTCATCTTTTAGTGCTTTATAACACCTCAGTGCACATAAAACATACAATTATATTAAATGATCTGAACGCATGCTTGGAAAATGAGAAAAATAATACACCGTTACAGTGTGGTTCATAACATTAAATAAAAAAAGGAAAAGAACATATTTTCAACCTGTGAGATTATTTCAGTTTACCTCTTTTGGGATGACCATATTGTTAAGCCTTCAGCTAATCATCAAGGTCACTTCTGAATTCCCACAAACTTTTTTCTTAATCTATTGGTATTTCAAGGAATATGTTTATGACATTTCACATCCATATTTTCTAGTTCTCGGGTGAGTGGAAATGTATGAAACACTGAAATTTAGATCAGATTATTTGAATTTATAGTGTCTAAAACTCAGAACATTTCGTTCAAAGATTACCACAATAAAGGACAAAAGTGGTAAGGACCTAACAGAAGCAGAAGGCATCAAGAAGAGGTGGCAAGAATACACAGAGGAATTATACCAGAAATATATGGATGTCTCGTACACCCCAGGTAGTGGGGTTGCTGACCTTGAGCCAGACATCCTGGAGAGTGAAGTCAAATGGGCCTTAGAAAGCACTGCAAATAACAAGGCCAGTGGAAGTGATGGTATTCCAGCTGAACTATTTAAAATTTTAAAAGATGATGCTGTTAAGGTGCTACACTCAATATGCCAGCAAGTTTGGAAAACTCAGCAGTGGCCAGAGGATTGGAGAAGATCAGTCTACATCCCTGGTGTTGGGAAAGATGGAGGGCACAAGGAGAAGGGGACGACAGAGGACGAGATGGTTGGATAGTGTCTTCGAAGCTACAAACATGAGTCTGACCAAACTGCGGGAGGCAGTGGAAGACAGAAGTGCCTGGCGTGCTCTGATCCATGGGGTCACGAAGAGTCGGACACGACTAAACGACTAAACAACAACAACAAAAACTCAGATGGGGCTAAAATGAAACTCTTCAAAGTCATTCCATTATTTACAATTTAAACCTAAATATATTTCTTCCCTCCCCCTCCCCAAACCTTCTTCTTCTTCTTCTGGGTAATTTTCAGATTACTTTCCTCTCACGATGATAAACATGGTACATATGAAGGATGTGAAAGCCTCCAACTCAAGGGTGGAGAAGCTCTTCTCTTCTTTATCAGATCCTAGTCTCACAGGCTGAATTTGACTAGTGGGTGAGGCTGCCCACATGTCAATCATTGGACATCACAAGGATGGCCAGTGATTGGGTGCTTTGACATCCTGAAGTAAGGACTTCAAAGCACCATGCAGAGATTGTAAAGAGCTCTATGCCTGAGGCTTTTGGTTTACTGCTTAGCTGATGGGCAGCAGAGCCAGACATTGACTGGATGAGCCAGTTCCCCACAGGTACAGCGAACACACTGAATTCTGCTTTCTAATGAAGTTGCTTGCTCAGCTGATCCAGCAGGTGTTGGCTTTACGGAAGCCAGCTTTCCCTTGCTAGTCCAAAATCAAGAGCACACAGTCTAAAGCACCAGATTGTTCATTGGCAACTGCATTTCTATGTCTTCCCCACCTGACATCACATATGACATCAGGTGTAGGGCAGATGAGCATAGTTTGAGGGAAATGGCCTCACAGGCCAAATTTGAAGTCCTGGAAGGTCAGGTTTGGCCTACAGGCTGGAGGTTCCCCATCTTGGCTCTAAATCAGTGGTGGCCAAACTTGGCCCTCCAGCTGTTTTTGGACCATAACTCCCATCATCCCTAGCTAACAGGGCCAAGTTTGGCCACCACTGCTCTAAACGAATGGGCTAGGCTGATTGTATGAGGCATGATCTTACCATTAGGCAGAGTGAAGTGGGTGATGGGGTGCAAAGCAGTGGTTAGATGTTGGTAGGGCCAACCCTACCATTAGACAGGAACGGGGAATCACCAGAGGATGCAGATACTGACAGGCAGCAGAGACAATCCCCTAGCTGGTCCTCTTGAGCTCCTCTGGCTTTACTATCTGTTGGAGGACAGAGTTGTGTATATCACACAGTCTCCTGGGGCCCCTAAACTAACTTGCTGCCTCTGGTGTGATGAAGGATACAGTCACATCGCTAGTGCTGAAGTCAGATTCAGCTGTCAGCCCACTTAGCTTCTGTACAAGGACTATGGATGGTGTACCAACTTGCCCTTCACCTCAGGAGTTAAACTGGTTTGGGCCAACACTGCCTTTTTGAAGAACAAAATTATTTGCATCTGTGCCATATGGCCTACTCTGCATCCCCTAAGTCTTTTACCCCTTAAGCAGGGTGGGGGACATTTTCACCAGTGCTGAATTAAGATTCAGTTGCTAGTCCATTTGGCTTTGGTACGTGGATTGGGGTGTATGAAATGTCATTTGACTCGGGTCTAATGATCTGCTTTCAGTGTGGCATTTCAGGTTTGTTTCCTTTAGGGGTACGTGAACAAGAATCAAGATAGTAAAATGTTCAATATCACCTATCAAAACTTCAGTTTCCTCGAGGATCCTGGAGCATTTCCAGAGCTCAATTAACTTAAATTAGCGTTCTTTTCCTAATTACATAACAGCAACAATAAGCCACAAATTCTATGAAAATGAACAAAAACGAGCTATGGTGAAGAAGTTAATGTGAACCTTCCTTCTGCATGAAATAAGACAGAGAAGAATATTGGTTGTCATAACTGCCTGGATAAATTTTCAATAATAGGCTTCTTTAAATATATTCATTGTAACAAGTGATGATACAAATATGAGAAAAGGATAATCAATACAACCATAATGAGAAAGTGTGATTGCCGATCCAGTTACATGAAGAATTAGAATCAACACAGTTTGACAATGGATCAAAGAGGCTTGAAACATAAGAAGAAAATAAGGTTTTGTTATTCTGTGAAGCAAATTTGATATGAAGTGTATGGGGGTGGGAATTTGTGGGCACATTTCAGTTGTACTGCAATGCGTTTTAGAGACTTAATCAGCTGCCATTGACAATCAGCATCTAACCTGCAAAGAAGTTTTCAAAATGTTGTTTCTTTCTTTTTAAATATCAACTAAGGAGAACAGGAAAGAAATGAAAGAAATCACTCAAATGGCAAAAATGCGTAGGATAGATCATGAATATAATGTGCAGTTGCATGAGGCTGTTCCTGTTTTGCAGGCAAAACTGGCTCTAAAAACTGGGAGAAAGAAGATCTTCTTACATAGACAGGAGAAGTTTGTACATTCAAACCTCAGTTTTCAAACGTCTCAGCTGCCAAATGATTGGGAAGCCGAACGCCAAAAACCCAGAAGTGAATGCTTCTGTTTTCGAATGCGCCTTGGAAGTCAAACGGCTTCCGAGGCGTGTTTTTCATTTTTCTTCCATTGAACTTGCTGATAGCCCTTTGATCCTTGGTTTTCGAACGTTTTGGAGGTCGAATGGACTTCTGGAACAGATTATGTTCAAAAACCGAGGTTCCACTGTACAGGGCTCTGAGTGTGAAGGTGAAATACTCAGAGTCGCAAAGTGATTTCATGCTCTTTATTCAGCTCATAGTGGTGAGGAGGAATGAATGAAAGTCCCCTCAAAGTATCTGCTTTATATACATTATTTACACAATGGGCTGCACATGATTGGCTAATTCTGGAATTCTACTGTAAGCCAATCAGGTTGTGGATTCACTTATATCTGGAGCATGATTGGGTGGTTCCTGCCAACCAATGATGCTGCAGCATTCTTCTAGGACCAATCAGACTGCTGCATTCTGAATCCTATTGTTCTAGGACCAATCAGACTGCTGCAGTTTGGATCCTATTCAACTCAGTACATAACAGAAGGAAAATATGAATTGTGAAGCTTCTGTGCAGTTGCTAAATAAGTAGGGTTTTTTTAAAATGTGGAAATGACTTCAGCATTTGGTGTCTCCAGTAAGACTCAGGAGAGGCAGCCAGTGGTTGGCCAGGAGTGGGTGGGAGGAAGGAATTTCGCAGTGCTAATAGTTTCCATTGGATTCTCCCCTCTTGTTCATGCCCACCATGGGATTGCTGTTGTGTCTCCAGTTAAATTCTTCCTTTTTTAAAACAAATAATTAAACCATCAGGACAGCCTTTATTTAAAGGTCCTTTTGTCATGTTTTTTTCTATCCCTAGGAGGCCAAGCAAGCCTCCAGGCACCTTACCTGAGCCAATTAGAACAACAAATTCTTAATAAGACTGCTCTTCCAAATCTGCAAACCTCATGAATACTCCCCTAGTTAGATTGCATATCTCTCTCTCTCTCTCTCTCTCTCTCTCTCTCTCTCTCTCTCTCTCATATCTTTTTATTTCATTTTTTGAGCACAAGGTAGAGGACAGAACCACAGCTTTTCTTTGTACAGGACAATTCAGTAGCACATCTTTTCTCCTTTGCTAAGGTTGGTTGTGAGACAAAGGGCCTCTTGAGAACTTTTTGTAATTCACATTGAGGGAGGGTTGGAAGAAGAGAAAATTCTGGAAGGTTCTGTTGAAATGCATGAACAATCCTATATGACTAAGATCACTTACAGCCCTGTTGACTCTGTGTTGTATTCAGCTAAGTTCTACACAGAGTAAACCCAATGAAAGTAATATTGTCCGCATCTGTCTGTCTCTGGAGACAATGGAGTGCACTTTCAGGGGTGAAGTCAAACTGCTGTGTTACCAGCACCAAAGTGACCCCCCCAGAGGGCAAGACTGGGCAGTGTGTGTGGAGGTCCTGGGCTGACCACACAACAAGACCCCCACTCTCGGCTTCACTGATGTGGTCCAAAGGAAAGCAGAGCAATATGTTTGGGTTGGCTACAGGAGTTGCCAGGAGACGACATACAAGATGCCACCCAACCATCTTAGGGACTCCATGCCAGATTTGTGTATGGTTTATTCCTTAGCATTTTCTTCTCCTGGAGATATCGCGCAAGGTAGCAGAGATTTAGGACCAGAGTTTTCCTTCTCCTAGACTCGGAGTAAACCCATTGAAATGAATGAGTCATGTCTATAAACTCAATGGGCCTACTAGCATTGAATGCCATCAAGTTATGCTAGAATTCATGTTTGTCGATCATGAGAGCGGGAGAGAGAATTCTGTTTTTTGTTGAAATGCAAGGTGTTTTTGGAGTGAGGGGAAAGATTTATTAAGCCAGTCTTCTGTTTGTCTCCACCAGTTCTGCATATCCAGAAGTAGTCTGCCTCACTTTTGAGACCCAGGGTGTGAATGTGAGGAATTGGTGACCAAGCCAGTGCTTAGGATGTGGTCAAAGGGGTTTTGAAGAACTGAGGTGTGACATCTCTGAGAAGTGGTACTTCAGAGCTTCTCAGGGACGTTTGCAATTTCTTCCCTATCTTCTCAGTTGTACTGGGATTTGCTGGAAGGCCCCAGGCCTCTTACTCAGGGGAGCTATCCCCAGGTATCTAAACCGAGCAGAATCCTGACAAAAATGGCAAAGTTGTGAAGCAGTTTTAGCCCCTACTCTAATGATGACCCTAAGCAGACCCCTCTACTTTCTCCCATATACGGTAATTGAGGTCTGCCATTTTACAACTTAATAGATAGGAATAAATTCAAAAGCATGATATCCAAGCATGCTTGGGGTTATAGATAAGAAGCAATGTGTTCTATCATTATTTGACTTCTCAATACCGTTTCCCTCTTTTATCAGGCTAATTGGTTGCCTAATTTGTAGATGTCACAGAACGATTGCAAACTCGAGTACTTCTCGATGTAGAAAGGATGATTTCTTTATTTGATATAATGAATGACAGTTTTCTTACAAAAACCTCTCATTCCTTCTCATGTTCTTAATTGCTTATCCATTAATCTCTAGTTTTTGATATCTATAATACTACCAATAGATGGAATATAAGTGGAATTTTCTCTACCCTGCCAATCAGAGCTATACACCTTTCAATCAACAGATAGGATTAGCATTTATAATCATTACTCAATTGCAAGGTAATCCACATTTTTCTCTAACTACCCCGCCTTTTGATTATACCAGAGTTGCACATTCAAAAAGAAATGAGAGGTTTTTTCCCCTCACTGGAAGTTATTACCACTGATGGACTATTATAAATATCTTTCACCAGAATGTTATTGCCAACCTCACCCCCCAAAAACCCCTCTAATAGTTATGCTTGTGCTGATTGTATTGGGTCATGCCAATGAGGACTTGTTATACAGGCCGACTATTATTTCTCTATGTAATGCTAATTCTTGTTGCAAGTTTGGTTGCATTGATCACTGTGAATAGCTAACTGAAGAGTGGCTTGGGAAACATTAACAAAAGAGCTTTAATTATTCTTCATTACTGGAGATGTTCATCTGGTAGCCAAGAATGTCTTTACAGCCTTTGGAATGCAATACTCCTAAGAGTTGGGGAAGGTGAGATGTGTCAGGACTGTCCCCCACTCTTAGAAGCAGCCTGGCCTCTACTTTCCACAGTGGACAAACCTGTGTTGATACTCCTGAACTCCCAATCTGATGGCACACTTACTTGGATTTTGCAATGCAGCTTTGGGGCACAAAAGGGGCACACACACAAATATAATTTTGCATTAAAAGTGCATACAAAATTTAAAATTGGACTTCCCATATCTCCTTTCACAATTCTACACAACATGACGTGGAATGGACCTGTGGCTGAGTGTAAGCAAAAGTGAAACCTCTCAGTCCATTTCTGAGATTACAAGGCCCAAACCTGAGACATAGGGGCAGCCCCTGGGGATATCATTAAGCATGATACATGATACAATAACCACAGTTGCTGGGGCCATGTCTTCAAATAAAGAACATGAAGTCTAAGAAGTCAGTAAATACCACACTGGTTGGAATCAAGACAGAAAACTTAGCTAAAGGGGCGTTCCTAGGTCCAGCTGAAGTATGGGGACCTTAATAATAATAATAATAATAATAATAAAAATAAATTTTAATAAATTTTATTTATATCCCGCCCTCCCCAGCCGAAGCCGGGCTCAGGGCGGCTAAACAACAAGGCGGCTTCTCACCAGCTTAGGGAGCCTGGGTGGAGATGTGATGTTTTTAGATGGGGGCACTCACAGTCAGGAGCCCAGACTGACACCCCTGAAGGCTGCAATTCTAAACAAGGACTTTCTCTCAAGCCCTCCTGCGGCCATCTGCCAATCTGTGAAACTTCAAAGCAGCCCTGAAGGTGTGGCAACCCCATGCCCTCTCTCAGTATTGGTGGTAATGTGGCTACAGCCAGGTTGCTCCAAGAAACATATGAGCTAAACCAGACCCAAAGAATTTGTGAGCTGCTGTGGAGAATCGTAAAACTGTGGAAATGACACCCAGGGTTATCTAGTCTAGCCCCCTGCAATGCAGGAATCTCAGCTAAATCATTCATGGCAGATGGCCATCCAACCTAGGCTTAGAAACCTACAATGAAGGAGAGTCCACCAACTCCCATCAGAGTCCGTCCCACTGTCAAACAGCTGTTACCATCCAGAAAGTTCTTCTTGATGGTGAGTTGGAATTGCCTTTCTTTAGGGAAATGGTATTTCCAACATGGTGCTGGCTCTGGTGCTGGCTCACCAGAGCAGCTTTGTCACGCTGGCCACATGACCCGGAAGTGTCTCCGGACAGCGCTGGCTCCCGGCCTCTTAAGTGAGATGAGCGCACAACCCAAGAGTCGGACACGACTGGCCCGTACGGGCAGGGGTACATTTACTTATTTCCAACATTGTGTAAAATCTATAAATAAGTGTGCTGTGTGATATAAAATTGCTACTTTCTTAATAACTGTAAGTAGTTAACTGTGAGAGATAAGAAGGCTACTTGCAAATGAAGCCTGATCATGACTTTGTAAATGAGCTTTGGCAGCTTGCTTACTGTCAACAAAGCTAAAGCTTTCACCAAGGAGACATTTATAGGCCTCAGAAGGTTTACAGTTAGGTTCAGAAGTTTATGTACCAGACATGAGAATAAAAAAAAGGTCAGGTTGTGGTAGGCCAGTCAGAGCATATTCTAATTGGCTCATAAATACAGACCAATGGACTGGAGCTAACGAGTTATTAAAAGAGGGTTGTGGATATAGACTATAAGTCCTGAAGGGGGCCAGGATCACCTCAGGCAGAGAAGAGCCTGAGAGGGGAGATGACTGCAGCAGAGCGTCTGCAGAAGAGCTGGGATCACTGGGATCTCCTTGTCAAGATATGATGGGAGAGGAAGACTCAGTTCTGCAACAGTTCTGCAAGGAAGCTGGGGAAGTCAAGTGCCTGGCAGGCTACCCACAGAGCCGGCCTGCCTTTGAAACGGGGTGAAGCACCCAGAGGCAGAGCTAGCTGCTGCGGCACCCGGAGCAGCGCACATTCTGTGCACCCGGGGTGGGGCCATGGAGGCGGGGCGAGCATCCCAGGGGGGCATCGCCCACGGTGAGCGTCCCAGAGAGTGAGACGCCCATGGGAGGTGAAGCTGCTCATGCCGGGCTGCTTCCTGGGTGGGGGAGGGAGGGAGCTGTGCTGCTTTGCGAGCAGCCTTCCTCCCTTCCCTTTTCCTTTTGACAGCTCGGGGGAGGCTCCCCCCTCCAGGAAGCAGCCTGGGAGTGGGGGACAATGGCCCACCACCCACCTGTGACTCCCAAGCCTCCCCCGAGCTGTCAAAACAAAGGGGAGAGGGGTGAAGGCCGTCGACAATGTGGCACAGCTCCACTCCTTTCCCCCTATGGCTTAGAGTAGGCTTGGGAGGCGTGGGTGGGCAGTGTGCCGAATGTCACCCCCCTCGGTAATGTCACCCCCTCGGTAATGTCACCCTCCTCGGTAATGACACCTGGGGCAGAATGCCCCCACCGCCCCCTTCCTCCGCCCCTGGAAACACCTGCCTCAGGCAGCAGAAGCACAAGAAGCAGCACCTCACCTTTCACACCTACTTCCTTTTTAAAAAAAAATAAATTTTATTAAGGATTTTACATTACAAGAAATAAAAAAGGGGAAAAAAAGAAAAAAAGAAAAAATATCCAACAAAAATTGTTAAAAACAATCAATCTTTTCATCTCCTTATTCTTCATTTACTTGTTTCTCCTCGTACCACCCTTTTTTGTATTCCAAATCAAATTATTAATTCAACAATTTCTTTCCCTCTTTTTGCTACCCAGATCTTATTCTTAAATTATTACAATCTTAGATTTTTACTTATATAAACCCATTTTTTCATATTCTTTTAACCCATCACAGCTAGAAACCACTTAGTTCCAATCCAACATTCTAAAATTCCTTAATTTTACAATATCTCTGTAGATAGTCTTTAAATTTCTTCCAATCTTCCTCCACTGACTCTTCTCCCTGGCCTTTCACACCTACTTCCATCGCTACCCTACAGCGGAGAAGTTGAGCCACAATGCCTTGCAAAGTGTCCCAGCCCCTGTTGAGTTCGAGAGATTGATGTTCCCGCGCACAGCATTGCTGCTCGTCTTCCCTGCCCTGGGTAAAATTTCCATCTTCCATTGGTGATACACCCATGATGGAGTCCCGTATAACCACTAAACCTTATTCTGTTGCTCTGTACTTGTGTTCTGTCACTGGTAACACTACATTTTTCAAACGTTTCTCCTAGTTCTAATGCATTTCACAGCTGGAAATTTTCCCCCTTCAATCCCTGGGTGTCTCCAGGAAGGGGAGAGAGAAACCAGCAGCTTCTTAAGCGTCCATCCTCATGTTTCTTCTATCATGAGGCTATGGCAGTAGTAGGAGCAACTTTGCCCGTTGGTATTCAGCTCTACAGATAAGTCATAATACACTGTTATTCTTTTTCCTCCTAGCATGATTAAAGCAGAAAGTTTCAATATGTTTTATGTTCCTGCAATTTTATTAGCCAGTGCTTAAAACGTCTACTTCCAGAGGACATGTGTAAAGGTCATGTGGTTAGCTGGCTTGATGGCTATCTTTATCACCTTGCCAGTGACTGCGCAGGCAGATTGGGGTCACTGCAGGCTGGGGGAAAAGGCTGAGCAGAAAATCTAAGCGAAGGAGGATTAGAAAACAATTTGTCTAGAAAATGACACTTCCAGAGAAAGAGTGAAGGAAGGCCCCTAGAAATACCGACTCACCTGAAAAGGTCCTGGTAGGTCCCTATGGGATAAATGGGGATTATAGTTTTTCAGGCTGAAGTCTATGCTAATTTTCCTTGTGTTAAATGATTAAAGCATGCCCTGTGAGGAGCTTATGCTAAACTCAAGTGCTCAGTGTCTCACTGGGGGAAGTAATTTGACAGTCTGAAGCCAAGTCTCCTGCAGGGAGTAATTTGCAGGGATGAACCAAATTCTCATAAAAAAAGAAGATGACTCAACTTGAGCCTGGTGAATTTGACCCACTCAGGATCTCACTGGTACTTGATACCCGAGGCAAATATATTGACAAGACAGGCCAAGCTGTTGCAGAGTTTGGAAACCACCAAATGTGTGGTGCACATGTGAGCCACAAAACAATAGGTCTATGCACGGTTACTCACATGTACAGCATGGCGTGCTGAGTCAGGAGTAAAGTTGTGCTTTTAACCCCTCCCTGACATCTTCTCTGCTTCTTTCAATAACCATGCCTTGTGTGGCGTTTTCTGCAGAATCTCACACGTTGCTTTACACAAAAGCATGCACAATACTTTACTGTTGCAAGAATCAGACACTATGTTTGGCGAGGGGCTAAAAGCTCTGCCCTCTTCCCAATTCAATATACATTTGCCCTACACATGAGTAATATGCATCTAGGGTTAAGTGTCTAGCTAAAATGGTGAGCAAGAACGTATGACATCTGTGTGAAGAAACAAATTCTATTTACTACTAGAATGTGGGATTACTACATTGCTAGTAGGCTCAAAGCAGACTAGGATTTTGTTCAGTCTGCATCTTTAGCTGAACCTACCTAATTCATACCTCCTGGACACACAGATTAGAACATGCCCCAAAATTCATATTTAAAATGTATACTTTAGTATAAAATATCATGCAAATAAATCTGTACCTTAGTGTAAAAAAAAAATATTTTGTAGAAAATGCTTATAAAAACAATGCACATTTTAGTGTTGTTTTTTATTTTAAAAAACCCCGATCTGTCCTGTTTCCACAGATTTATGAATGAATGCATGGAAAACTGACACGGATCAGAAATAGATTGATCTCTCCATCCCTAACAAAAGGATATTCCTCTTCATACAATGAATCATTCATGTAGTAAATTCCCTATTGCAAGATATGGTGATGACAGCTCACTTAGGTCACTATTTCAAAAGAAGAGAGGAACTTGTGGAGTTTATGAATTAGCCATGACAGCTGAATAGAGCCTCTTATCAACAGGAAGGGTGGCAAATTTCAGGTCCAGGGACCAGGTGTGGCCCTCTAGGCTTCTCACCTGGCCCTTGGAATACTCTCCAGGCCACATAGCTCACTGGCCCTCTTTCATACCCTAAGTGTTTTTGCGTGGCAGGACTGTGTCCTTGAGAAGTGATCATGCCTCTAGCTTGTCTGGATGATGGGCAGAGAGGGTTGTGTTAATTTGTTCAGAAGCTTCCACTATACAAAGGTAAAAATTGCACCTGCTCCCCCTCCCATTTTTGCCTCTGGCTCCACCCATGTGTGCCTCAAACATTGGCCCTTTTATTTGTGGGCAAATAAAAATGGAGGGTGGTTCTTTTCCTGCCTGTGAATAAGCTCTCCAGAAGAAGCCAGCTGACCACCACTGAAAACAAACAAAAGCAAAGAAACCAAGAATGGTGGGCAAGATTAACCTTTGGTCTGATGCCAACAAGAATCTTCTTTAAATTTGTGTTTGGTAGTAGTCATATTGTGCAATTTCAGCTGTAAACAATTTCTGCTGTATTACCATTTCAGAAGACAGAGATGAACCCAGTGCCAAAATGTGTCTTCAGCCTATCCATCATAGTTTAGCAAAGTTGTTGTTGTTGCTGTTGTCTCTTTGGACACTCAGCTCATGCAATTAGGAATGCCTAGTTACTGCAGGGCATAAACAGCAAAACACAGGACTAGTGAGAGTTTATAAAGGGGCTGAAAAGGGAGCCTAAGTAGATGGAGCAGGGTTACACATATTCTTTATCAAAATTCTCTAGGGCATATGGCCATGTTTGGACAATCATATCTGAGCTTATAAGCAGAAATATAAAATAAGCCTTAGGTACTTGCATACCACACCTTTGTTCTTCCCTTCGCACAAGCCAGGAAACAAGTCACACTTAATACAAGGAAGGCTTCAGATAACTATAGTTTCCATTACATCTGAACAGGAAAAATAGGTTCAATGGCTTCCTGAAGAGACAAGATAGAAAACCATAGCATAAAGTAAGTTTAAATCTTATGTTGTTTGGGAGCTATTAACCACAGTTTCCTGATTTGTTTTCAGCAAACTACAGTTAACTTAAGACTTCCTGCCTTGTTTGCTTGCTTGCAGGAGAATGAGGCTTGATGATATTATAATAATAATATTGACTTAAAGGTAAAGGGACCCCTGACCGTCAAGTCCAGTCGCAGATGACTCTGGGGTTGCTGCACTCATCTCCCTTTACTGGCCGAGGGAGCCAGCATTTTTCTGCAGACAGCTTCCGGGTCATGTGGCCAGCATGACTAAGCTGCTTCTGGTGAACTAGAGCAGTGCACGGAAATGCTGTTTACCTTCCCGCTGGAGCGGTACCTATTTATCTACTTGCACCTTGATGTGCTTTCGAACTGCTAGGTTGGCAGGAGCAGGGACCGAGCAACGGGAGCTCACCCCGTCACGGGGATTTTAACTGCCGACCTTCCAATTGGCATGTTGACTTACTGAGTCCAAAAATGATCAGCTGAGTGTGAACATTGTCCTCTGACTTTGGCAACCAATGTGATATTGGGCAACCAATATGATAAAAGGGCCTGGAAACCAAGCCTTATGAGGAATGGTTAAGGGAGTTGGGGATGAGAGGAGACAGAGAGGAGATAGCATACCATCTTCAAATATATAAAGGGCTGTCACATGGAAGATGGAGGAAGCTTGTTTTCTCTTGCTCTGGAGGGTGGGACCCAAACCAAAGGATTCAAGTTAAAAGCAAGGAGATTCCTACTAAACATCAGGAAGGACTTTCTGACAGCAAAGAGCAGTTCAACAGTGGAACTGACTCCTTCAGACGGTAATAGACTCTCCTTTGGTGGTTTTCAAGTAGAGATTGGATGGCCATCTGTCATAGATGCTTTAGTTGAGATTCCTGCATCGCAGGGGATGACCCTCAGGAGCCCTTCCATCTCTACAGTTATATGATACTGTGGCACACCTAGGATTTTTATTTTTTTTAAGAATCACGAATTTCAATTATAATGTTGTAACTTAAAAAACAACAACAACCTATTATACAAATTTTGAAATTAATGAAACCCAAAATTTGGGGGGTTCTTATTGAACATCCAAAAATGATTTTTTTCTCCCAGAAGCCCTGTCAGTACAAACCTCTTTTCTCTTCATAATTATTGAATCAATTTCCAAGTCCTTGCAAAATTCTGTCAACACACTATGTCGTTATTTATACGACAGCATGCAGATATAGACATAGATGAAGCATATATAAATGCTTTTGCAATGTTGTTGCAGTGTTGCTGTTGTCTAAAGGGGAAAAAAAGTACAGGTAATTCAAGGCAATGTATGCTTTGCTTGATTTATTAGAAGAAGAAGAGTTTGGATTTGATATCCCGCCTTTCACTCCCTTTAAGGAGTCTCAAAGCGGCTAACAATCTCCTTTCCCTTCCTCCCCCACAACAAACACTCTGTGAGGTGAGTGGGGCTGAGAGACTTCACAGAAGTGTGACTGGCCCAAGGCCACCCAGCAGCTGCATGTGGAGGAGCGGAGATGCGAACCCGGTTCCCCAGATTACGAGACTACCGCTCTTAACCACTACACCACACTGGCTCTTTTATTATTAAAATTATTAAAAAAATAATTCTGAAGTTCTGCATTTCCTTTAAGATGTACTTTGTGGAGTAGCACACCCTGGGAGAAATTATTTAAAAATTGCACTAATGAGTGTCAAACTGCATTGCAAGGCAGTTTGAAAATTGTCCTATTAATTAATGGTGTAATTAAGCTTTTGTCATTGACATATCATATTTCTGACAGGAATAGATGGCCTATGCAAGCCTGCGCCAGGCAGCAATCCAGGCAGCTAGTGTGTATAATGGATGGCAGCAATTTAATGCAGGTTTACAGTGATGGGACCACCTGCATTGGGGGAGAGCTGGCAATAGCATACCAAGCAGTTCTGTGCAGTGCATCTCGGCAAAATCGCCTTAGCTTAGATTGATGGAATCCTCCCTTGGATGACACATTAGCTCTTTGCCATTAAACCATAAAAAAAGTGTTTCTCGGTGCTTTTGTGACAAAAATGTCAATTAACTTCCAACTTTCATTTCCATTTAATTTCGTATTCCCTGACTCATTTGCATATTAATGTGAACGTGGTATAGAACAGTTTGATTAGAATACCTTGGTAAGGCTAATAGCATGTAATGCATACTTATTGGGTATAATAGTTAGAAAAACATGAAAGTTTCTGGAAAATTTATTACCATGGTAGTATCTTCACATGGGAAGGGGGGGTGGGGTGGGATAATATCAAGCCATTGACAACATGAGTAGGTGGCATATTCAATAGGGCCGACTAAAAATAGAATGAGGGTAGAAGAGAAATTTCTAAGTGCAAATGAGTGCAATATAAACCATTTTATTCTGTTCCTCCCTTGGCAACAGATCTCTATTAATTCTAATATTAATAATTTATAGCCTAGTGCAGTTAACAAGAACTCAAGAATTTAATCTGGGGGAGAAAAGAGGAAGAATGCTATGAGGAAAGAATTTAAGTGTAGGACAGATTTAGCTTCTTTGTGCCTACACAACTCACGTGCTCAGATTTGTTATTGCATGTCCAAGAATGCAAACCTTTGCTGTTTGTAACGGTTGAGAAATGTGATTCTTCTGCTGTCACTAACTAGCCTAAAATATAGGAAGAGCAAGGTAGTAAAGGCTAATGCAATATTAAAACAAGTACCTACCCTGATTTAAATTTCTGAAGTTCCCTGCAGCTCAAAACAGGAATGAGATTTCATGGACTCTGTTTAGGAGTGTCCATTTAAGGAGAGGAACTTCTTGACAGGTTATTTCCCTCAGCATCACCTGAGAAAAACCATACTAGCTTTACACAATGAATTACTAGTATTATAAATAGAGCTGAGCTTCCACCGCCCACCCCCACCCCCAAAAAGCAGGTATGGAAAGTTTGGCAAACTTCCCTTCTTTTCAGCAATTTGGGGGAGGGTCTTAAAAAAGGATGAAAAATATTCATGAGGGGTATAATCCAATGGATGCTCCCAGCCAGTTGCTGCTGTGCTGCAGTGAAACCACTGTGATGCATTGTGGCAAAATGGAAAATCTTACTGATGCAGGACAATTGTTTCAGCATCATGGGATTGCGTTTCCCTTCATAGGCACCAATTAAAACTGAAGACAGATGGATGGTTTTATTTGACTTCGGCAACACTGTCATGTATTCCTTCCCTGGTGCAGCTCCAACACTGTTCTTTGTTTCCAGAGCCCTTATTCTCCTCCAGTTGGTTCCTGCCATCCAGGGATCCCGCAGGGGATGTGGTGACATCAGAGCACCACATGGCCAATCAGGTTTTGATACATGGCAGGGACACTGAAGTCAAATGAAACCATTCTGTGAGCAGAAAAAATGGGGATTGCAAATGATACCAATGATAAAGAAGAACATAGGGAGCAGGGGAACTGGGAATTTCCACTGATAACTAAATTAACACAGTACATTAGAACCAGGAAAAATAGATGAAGACAGAATGAATGTATAACAACCAGGATCTCCTTTACTGAATATTGTAAAAAAAAAAAAAAAAAACAACCCCACAAAAATCACCCTGTTGATTCCAAAAATATTATATTTCTTAATGTTTGGAAGTTATTTCAGTCAGATTTTGATTTTTCAGAGATCATGGCTACTGTGTATAATATTTTGAAAGCTAAATCTGTTTTAAAGCTATCGTTTTATTATGCAGCTCTTTTAATTTTATTGCCTTATATATTTACATGTGATAAACCATGTTTCTTATATTATTTCACATTAGCAATGGTTAGTATCAGAGGTCTCTGTTTTCAGCATTTCATACCATTTTAATTTGCATATGCAATTATTTTTGTGGTTAAATTTGCAAATAAAACACCTCACAAACAAACAAAAGCCTTGCACATATTTGGCAGGCTGGCTTTATCCACTCAGAAAGGGCTACGATTCTTGTTCCAACGAAAAGTAAGGTGACTAGGTTGTGCCTACAGCAATCCAGTCCAAAGTCAGATCTGAATTGATCTTTGTTTTTGGTAAGGTAAAGGTACCCCTGACCATTAGGTCCAGTTGTGAATGACTCTGGGGTTGCGGCGCTGGGACCGAGCAACAGGAGCTCACCCTCTTGCAGGGGTTCAAACCTCCGACCTTCTGATTGGCAAGCCCAAGGCTCTGTGGTTTAGACCACAGCGCCACCCATGTCCCTTGTTTTTGGTGCACAACCCCAATTACTACCATTGTTAAAGAACAGCAGTCAACATGTCAGCAAATTGTGGAAGTTCTCTTGGAGAATGCCGACATCCAAAGATACGGCAATCCCACATAGCCATGTACCAAGGCTACTGCCAGTTTTAGGGTGGTGTGGGTGGTTCCCCCACATAGGGTGCCGAGCCAACAGGGCACAAAATCATCATCATCATCATCCTATATTTATGCAAGTACTTAATTGGAGCCTCCTAATCGAGCGTCCGCGTTGTGCGTGGGCCCAGGGCGCCACCTCCCATCTGTGGGGTGGGGGTGGGGGATGAGCCCAAGCCACATGATGGCCCCACAGTCACGGCACAGCCGATTGGCCAATCAGAGAGTGGTGGTGTGATTGTGGGGCATTTAAAAGATGGCGGCGCATTGCTGGGGCTTTCACCTGGCTTTGCGCCGCCAAACACCTGCCCACCCGCCCTCATTTTTAGGTGTCTGCTTTGGCCTTGCTCTGGACTTCTGTTGGCCACCTGTTTTGGAACAGGTTCTGGGTAGGAATTTTTTCCATTTGGCAGATTGGCACTGATCATTTGGTTATCACCTACCTCTTAGCAATTGTCACAACTTTGTAAGGTTTGGCTGTTAGGCATTGGCTTTGTGAGGTGTGGGGGAGGTGAGGTGCGGCCATCACCTGCCCCTCCAGGTACAAGGGTATTCCATTAAAGGAATCTGTAGGTCTGGATTTCATCCGAAGTCCACTTGGGGGGCTGGGGCCATGCCAGGACCCAGCAGGATCCCTGGGGTGAGCTTCAGTTGGTCGCCATCGACGGAGCTCTCTCTTTTGGTGGTTTCCCCTTACAGACTTCCTGCAAGGCGGGCAGGAGTCAGATATAGTTTTTGCCAATGCCTAAGCCAATACCAAGGGACGCGGGTGGCACTGTGGGTTAAACCACAGAGCCTAGGACTTGCTGATCAGAAGGTCGCTGGTTTGAATCCCCGCGACGAGGTGAGCTCCCATTGCTCGGTCCCAGCTTCTGCCAACCTAGCAGTTCGAAAGCACGTCAAAGTGCAAGTAGATAAATAGGTACCGCTTCAGCGGGAAGGTAAACAGTGTTTCCGTGTGCTGCTCTGGTTCGCCAGAAGCGGCTTAGTCCTGCTGGCCACATTACCCAGAAGCTGTATGCTGGCTCCCTCGGCCAATAAAACGAGATGAGCACCACAACCCCAGAGTCGGCCACGACTGAACCTAATGGTCAGGGGTCCCTTTACCTTTTTAAGCCAATACCACTCACATTTCTGTAATCAATAAAGTTGTGGCCTAAATTTTGCCCATCAACCTTTAAACTAAAATACTGTGTCAGTGAGTTTTTATTAATTTTTTTTGGGGGGAGTGCGCATGGCCTTGGCGACGCACAACTGAGAATATCCATTAAAAAGGGCAATGTTCCAAAAGGAATTATTGTGAAAATAAGAAATATTTAGAGGATAGGGTGCCAGATTTTGACTGCAAGAGCTTTCTTGACCTGTCTGCCTGAAACACTTCTCTGCCAGCCTCCTCATATGGCTGTCTGGTATCCCAGCAGCAGCAGAAATTCTACATTCCTTTCACCTTTTTTATGTCTGGGATCTGAAATGAAAGATCAAGAGAGAAAGGGAGCCATCCTGGGACAGTCAGGTTGGTTGAGAGAAAGCTGACCAGAAGGAGATAAGCTGTGGTGATTTTTTGATATATTTTTTTGAACACCCAGAAGGTGTTCGCATGCAGAGGTCATGTGGACCACACAACTTAGATACATTCCCAGCACTCATAATTTATGCTATTGGGTGACAGCATCAACCCGGGCATGTATACTACAGTACAGATTGATATTCTGTGTGTCTAGCATAATTATGCCTTGATCCCCTCTCAGACTCGTAACTCAAGAATGAAAATAAAATTGCCTGCTGCAGTGATGGCTTCCAGGATTTCTATCACAATAGCTGAAATAAATCTAAGTTACAATCTGCCATAGCCTTTACGCACCTGAGGGTCAGTGGGCAGCCAAGATACAAGAGTGTCCTGCAGTTACTGCCAAGTTTCAAAGGTGATCTCGGCTAAAGATCTGAAGACTTCATACTGACTGAATATGTTTCTAAGTGACTTGAGACACAGCATCTCTTTTGATGGCTTAGTGGATGTCCAATATATTTAAATTAAAATAGTGTTTCATTACATCGGATCAGACATGGAATTACTTTGCCATTAATTATAGGTAATCTGCACTTTTACATTAACTCCATTACCAGTAATAGACTTTTAATGTGGTACTTACATTGTGCTTAAAGGGTGAGCACTGATACTACTTGGAAATATCTAAAGGAGAGAATGAGAAGGGAGATTAGGGGGGAGAGGATAAGACGTGGGGTGGAGAAGGGAAAGAAAGGGAAAGAAGGGGAGGGAAGGAAAATGGGCCATCAAAAGGCTAGAGGAGGTAGCAGTGAAGAAAGAAAAAGCAGCAGAAGAGAGCAAATTAAAGGACAAAACAGGATAGGACATTGGTGTGATCATTAACATACTGAAAGCTTATTTAGTGCTAGAAGAAATAGGTCACAACTAGGACTAGTTTCAAATAGCTAAAGGCCATTTCAAATATTACACAATGCAAACGGATCTGCACCAAACCATTTGTGTATTTGCAATTATGCTTGTTACCACCACACTTTATACATTCAGGATACCTTTAAAATTGTAGCATTCTGGAAATACTGATACCAGCAGTTATGGATTTGGGGATCTGTTTATGGGGAATAAATATAACCATGGAACTCGGGGGGGGGGGGGGAGGAAGAATCACTGAATCCACAGTAGGCTTGGGAGTAGTCCATGTTGGTTTTTTCGCTACACTAGGAGGCAGGCCTCTAAGACATCAAGGCCTACCAGGACATTGTAGAGCAAATTGCAATCTCCATTAACAAACTGGACATCCAAAAAACAGTCTACTGTCTGAATTTTTGGAGGTGGACCAGATTAACTTTCCGCATGCTGAAAAAAGTGCCACAAAACTTGGGGCCAGTTAAACAAACTTTGATAAGGCGAACTGTTGGATTGAAATGTTCCTTGCTTTGCGTTTATTAAGGACTGGAAATTCATTTTGGACTTTTTGCATGAAAGAGAAAATGAACTAAGAGATGGAAAAGGGGCCCCACCCATTTGTCCTCTGGCACAGAGCACCCTTTCATGTGTTCTCTTAATGACCTGTCACCCAAGTGATTACCTGAACATTGGAAGCTAGTCTGGCTTAATTAGCTCTTAACACATGCCGGGTACAAGGATTACATGACTGCACCCACAAATGCATAACAATACTATGTGTGCCAGCAATACTTCTACCTTGGTCCTATGGCTCTAAAAACATTGTGTCCAGCATCCCTAAAGAGCTGCAGTAGATGAAAATATCACTCCTTTTTCTTTCAAGTTACACAAAGTAAGAGCTCCAGCATGAAATAGAAAGAATTAATCCATTTCAGTGTGTCTTTGTTGGCAGTACAGAACTACGGTCTGACATTATGTAACCTCATGCAAATATGGATATATCTATCTGTCTATCTATCATCTATCTCTATCTATCTATCTATCTATCTATCTATCTATCTATCTATCTATCTAATCTATCTATCATCTATCTATCTATCTATCTATCTATCTATCTATCTATCTATCATCTATCTATCATCTATCTATCATCTATCTATCATCTCTATCTATCTATCTATCTATCTATCTATCTATCTATCACCTATCTATCACCTATCTATCATCTATCTATCTATCTATCTATCTATCTATCTATCTATCTATCATCTATCTATCTATCATCTATCTATCATCTCTATCTATCTATCTATCTCTATCTATCTATCTATCTATCTATCTATCTATCACCTATCTATCATCTATCTATCATCTATCTATCTATCTATCTATCTATCTATCTATCATCATCATCTATCTATCCTCTATCTAACTATATCATCTATCTATATCTATCTATCGTCTATCTATCTATCTATCTATCTATCTATCTATCTATCAATCATCTATCTATCTATCATCATCTATCTATCATCATCTATCTATGGATGAGGTTACATAATATATCACAGAAAAACTGTCAGAAGATAAGGAAGCAAATTGAAAATACTTTAAAAATGCAGAAAAAACATGAAGGAGGGGTCCACGCAATCCAGCAAGAGAAAGTCACTGCATTTCTTTAAGATTCTGCTTTAAACTATACAGCCCTGCCTCTATTGTTTAAGTTAAAACAGCTTGATGTGCTAAATGTAAAAAATAAATAGAAACACAGACTGTCGTTCCTGTTCAATTATATTTATGATGATGCTTTGGAATTTGACAAATTTACAGCAAAAATCTTGAGCTGTAAAGATTTGCACTTCCTCTAGCAGCATCTTGTTATTTAAAGGATTTGATATGCAAAATCTTAGATGCTGTATCCAGACACACTTCACCATGTGTGAAAGACAATGGGTTTTAAGGTTGTCTTTAATAATTTACCCAACTCTTCATTTCCTTTCCAGCATTTTCATCTCCAAAGTGTAGTGATAACAGCACTAAGACTTTATTAGCTGGAAAACTATTTAAAAGGAGTCATACAAAAAGCTATAAATGCATTTGCAAACTGGAATCTTTTCAGGAACCATTCATCAAGCTTTGTAGGCTATGCTAAAACAAATAGAAATAAAATTCTTCCCCAAGGCAGTCTAAATTCTGTATCAAGAAAAGCTAAATTTTGTACCTTGTCTAAATGCCAATTGAACACATTTGTAAAATATATCTAATTCGCATAATTTATTCAGCAGTTTTTGTTGTTGTACATATTTTATTCTGGATTGTTCATCATAGGAGAGCAAGGACCATGAAGCCCTCTCCGACCCAATCGACCCAATCAATTCATTATTATTTTTTGTTCCGAGGGGTTAGTTCTCCCTTCCCCATTTATTTATTTATTTATTTATTTATATTTTATTAAGTTTTTTCAAAAGAAGAATAAAAGATTACAATAGAACAATAAACATCAAAACCCCAACAGACACCAACATTCAAACAATAAAAAAGAAAAATCGACCCAATCAATTCAGCCACCCCTCTGGTCTGGGAAATTTCTGCAGGCATTGCTCATACAAATTTTCAGATATAATTTGATAGCCCCAAAGGTGAGAAATTTGCTATTTACTCTAGCTAGCTATCTGAGGTTCTCGGGAAAGTAACGTTTGTGCCCAACACCACATTCTGCATCTTTCCCATGCTTCTCCAGAAAGGCAGCATGTAGAGTAAGATGGAGAGAGGCCTGGCTATTGCCATGTTATAAATTTGGGAGGTCAGTTTGGACGAAACCCTGGAACCTCTTCCATGCCTGCAATCCTGTATCTGTGAGGGCAGACTGTATCAGAGGAAGCTTGCCAAACCAGCTCCTTTGTCAGGATAATGACTTTGGCTGGCTAGTTAAGTACCACAAATCAGCATATCCAGAAAAGTTGCCCTGTGCCATAGAAACAAATGGGTTCATCGGTTTACACATTCATTCAGTCAGATAGACAGTGGAGCTGACAGTGCAGATTCCGCAGAGAACAACTTGAACACTCTTCACAGTTTCCACTGACTGCTGCTGCTGCTATCAGCAGATTTTGGTAGATAGTAAACAGAAATGGAATCATTCAGGTAAGGACATTTTGGGAGAACTATAAGCACCACGACCACTGTGGGCCCTGCTATTTTAGATGTCTGAATCTCTGATTAGGTTGTAGACCCATGGGACCCACAGTGGTAGAACCCATAGTGTGAATTCTCCGGGAAGCAGCATGTATGTTCTGTGGCTAGCGTGCCATTTCAGTCATGCTCAGAAAATTCAAAAGTGTCTCCTTCCACTCACAGGGGAATTTGGCTGCAACTGGACAAATTCTCAAGGAAACACAATCCCCTCCTCACGTCTACTTTTTGCTATGGTGGGAATATGGATTAATAATTATGTGGGTTTTGGGGGGTTTTTCCCTACAAAGCATTATAGACGCAAGAAGTATAGGCCTCTCCACCTCGTAATTTGAAGGCTGTCCAGAAACCACATATGGTTGATCAAGAACATGGCATACAAGAAACATCATGGTTTGTTGCCAATCTATTACTTGGCCTGTTACAATATAGGGCAGGGAGGCCACAATATTCCTTTCCCCACCTTTCATGTTTAGAAAAAGGATTTCCATTCAGTTCCAAAATTCTTATTCTCATTCTTTTATGTGCTCATCTATTGACACAGGAGGCTGTTTCAGAGAAGCTCTTATTTAGTGCTGTGCTTGCATCAGATTTGCAACAACATGAGCTTCAATTGCTCTAT
This sequence comes from Podarcis gaigeae, assembly GCF_964106915.1. Lineage (NCBI taxonomy): Eukaryota > Metazoa > Chordata > Lepidosauria > Squamata > Lacertidae > Podarcis > Podarcis gaigeae. The sequence continues at coordinate 7,305,941 of NC_139677.1, read as the reverse complement.
AAACCCCAGGAAAAATGCATTTCACAGTGCATACAGATTCCATCACCTTTCATTACTCACAGGCCAACCTTTCTTCTAGTTTAGTGTTCACCCAAGATGAACTAATAAAAAGCCTCAAAAACATTTCTAGGAAAATACAAGGTGTGCATGGGATGAAAGGCATTCTCAGAAAAAACTCTTCATACCAAAGTCTGATTTTGACAGTCATCTCATTCTTCTGTATGTTTCTAAAAGCTTTCACTAATAGGAAATTTGTGTCAGTTCAGTGAGGTCAATGAAATAGCACTGTATCTTGCAGTTACATTTGGAAAGAGAGGCTTAAGAGACCAGCTGGTGCTACAGAGGACTGCCACTAGCAAGAGATTCTTTGAGAGACCTGCTTACCTGGGCATTGTGTGGACTAGAGCTTAGAGTCAATCGATGAAGCTGGTTAAAAAGAGCTTCACAGATGACAAAAGATTGTAGCCATAGGCCAATAGTAGAATACATGCTTTGCATACAAAAGGTCCCAAATTTAATCCCTGGCATCTCCAGGCAAATCTGGAAAGGCCCTGTCTTAAAATCTGGAGACGGCTTGTCTACACTTCCGCTTGTCCTGTGTCTAGGAGGCATGTTTCTGAGCAGTTTTCTGCTTGACCTGTGCATTCTAGGCATGAGTCTGAGCGGTTTTGCCTTTACCCTGGAATACCCGCTCTTTAGTGCTAAATCAGAACAAATGGCAATCCGCAGAAAACCCAATTGCCATTTGTTCCAATTCAGTGCTGAAGATTGGGTTTCACTGGGGGAAAGTGGTGGGCAAAGGGAGGTTTGGATAACCCCTCTGTGTAGACAATACTTAGATGGAACAATGACCTGTCTTAGTATATTGCAACTTTCTATTTTCCCAACTTAATCAGTTAATGGAACTCCCTACTATAAGATTTAGTGAAGGCTTTCAATAGAAATTGAGGTCTATTTGCTGTGATATCTAAATAGAGAAACAGAAACATACGGTATCTTTTTGGGGTGTGCAATGGCTTTGCATGAACCCCAAACTGGAGGAGGGTACCTCTGGGAGATTTTTTGGCTTTTTTGAGATGGGGCCTATATGAGGCAACTTGAAGCAGTGATCCCCTAAAGTGCCTCAAAGCACCTCCAGGACTCAGACACAGACACCCCCCCCATTTTTTTTTGCAGAGTAGTGTCTGCAAAGAAGTGATATTCTGCCTTTAAGCTTACCCCTTAAGGAAAAAGACCAGGGTGTGGTGAGAAGAGAGAGAAGAAGAAGCTTTGCAAAAGCAAAACTTCTGTCTCTACAATTAAGAATAATGCCAGGACCAGGAGGCGGGAGGGGGAGCGCCTTAATGACTGACAGATCCAGCGTGTAATCAGAGATAATTATTTTACCAGCGCTCCAATCCCAGTGCTTTGGGGTAAAGATTTTGAGTAGAGATGGGGAAGATTTCAGTTTGAACCTCGCATTCTGTATCTGCCTAGACCACACTTGGATCATAACACAGACATGTGGATTAGACCGCATGTTTATGAAACTTTCCAAAGCATGGTTCACTCTAAATTTCATTGCATTTTCATAAGCTGGTCCAAGAACTTCTCCAGTTCTTCATTTTTTGCAAGCACGTAAGTAAGTAAGTAAGTAAGTTTCTAGATTTTTGCAGCAGCGAGGTAGTGTGACATATTCTGTGCTCATTGAAAACTGCAAATAAAATCATCTGTAAGGCTACCCAGGATTTTGGGGTGTGTGTGTTAGGATGTTTGCCCCATAGCCATCTTTATATCCATATAATTATTCAGGAAAGGGATGGCAGTCGATAGACTAATTAAAACTTCTGACAAAATTCATAACATGCCCCTGCATCTAGTCACAGTTTTCAAGGAATGTGGCAATGGTGGTGCTTTCTAGTCGCTGCAAGCTGAGACATGGAAGCTGAGGCTGATGAGAACTGTAGTCTGAAACATCTGGAGGGCTCCAGGTTCCTAAAGGCTGTAGCAGGTCATTTCCATCGAAATTTGCACCAGTGTTTGAGGATCTAATAACTACCTTGCTTATGAAATGTCATGTCAGAGCATTAGTTGCAGAGATATTCACGCACAATCCCATAAACCCCAATTTCTACCTTTCCTGGTAGCAAAAGCTAATCTGTTTTTCCTTGTGCTACAAGTGGCCTCTGTACCAAATTTGGTTCAGATTTGTCATCTTGCTCCTGAGATATTGAGACTGCATCATACATACACTAAATTAATGATTTCTCTTCTGAGAAAGAACAAACGTGTAAGAATGCCAAAGTCATTTATCCTCTTCAGAACAACATACCATTCAACCAGAAATCAATAGCCTACTTACAACATTTCATGTGCATGGAATGGCATAACAGCCCCTGCAAACTTTCAGAAATGAACGTCGGATTAGGTGGGCTTTGGCAAGGTAATTCTGATGCCCTTGTGGCTACAGTGACCAGCACTTGTGTTGCAATCTGACGAAAGAAAGGAGACTCAGACAATGGGGTGAACCAAGGCCACTTTTTATTCATAATATCTGCAGGGGAGATTAGAAGAGCGGGAAGCTGAGAAAGCTAAGTTCAGCTTTGGTTGAGCCAAATGCTTCGCACTTCAAGCAGCTTGATAAGGCACAGCCCCCAAAACCTAGGCCTCACGTTATGGTAAGCAGGGAGGCTTTTCCCCCCACCCATCCAA